>NC_136662.1:23295547-23918413 GCF_903797595.1 Erithacus rubecula | reverse complement strand
TCAGGGTCACTGCCCCACCCCGCTCAACAGATGGGGACAGAACACACATTGCTGGGCACATCCTGTACTGCAACCCAAGATATGCACCCAGTTCTGGCACAATTTCCACCCACACACACTTGGCTAGTCCCTCTTTCTCCTCATTCCCTTCCAGATCCCCAAAGGGATGTGACATATTGCTGGGCTTGGGGCACCAGTTGCATCCCAGAGGGTTTGTGCAGCTCACAGCAGACACCAGCCTCTTCCTTGTCCAGGTGAAATCATGGACAACACAGCCCTGAACATGGTTTACCTGGCCATGGACAGAGAGAGCATGAGCTGAGAATTCCTCCACATCCACACATCTTGGAGTGCTTTGGAAAATACATTTTTAGTGGCTGATCGGTGGGGAGAATGCAAGTTGCCAGCAGCAAGAACTTTACGTGCCCTAAAAACAAGAAATGCATTAGCATCTTTATTACAAATGTAATTGGGTTTTTTTTTAATTTGTGATTGGGGAAAGGGTCACCAGTTAAAATACACCACTGTAAAATTTGCAATTTAAATTTCATTTCACGCTGGAATGTAGAAACAGTTTACATAAATAGTACCCATTAATCATTAAAAAGAAAGGTTAGATGTAAATTAGGCTGCTATTATTTTTTTCTTGTGATTATTTATGGGTTGGTGATGAAATTTGTTTTCACAAGGAAGAAGAATTAAGGGGGGTTTTTTGAAAGCAAAATCACATTCCTACAGAAAGTGTAAACTTCAAGAAAGGAAAACACAGTATTTATTGCTTTGACCACCAAGGGCAAGTGCAGAAACACAGAGTTTATTCTTGTTTACCTTTGAGGCAGAAGCCTTTCCCTTCATTCAATGAAGCACCTTCTGTATTACTTCTGCCCAGACTACTGGTTTCCAGCAATGCATTTTTTATATCCTACTTTCAAATTTAGGGGAGGAAAAAAAATACAAAAGGGAGAATCAGCTGGTGTTGGGTGACTCAATGGCTTGGCAATTTGCAGAGAGAAAAACAATGAGCATTTTACCCCAGCCTTTCAGGATGGCCTTTTCTTAAGGTATCCAGCTCTATAAACAGGGAAAATCCCGATTTTTTCAATGCAAATTCCTAAGAACAAATTTTCATGCTCTTTAGAAGAGTACCTCCAGTCAGAGTACCTCCATGGGATGTTCTGCATCCTGAGATTCTATGAAAACATTTAGATTTTTTGTTAGTTCTGAAGAGAACCGACTGTTGCACAATTTATTCTACTGTTTTAGGAAAACTTAGGGCAGTTTAAACTATTTCATCTCAATACTCTTGTTGCACAACTGATGATCAATAAAAAGTATTTATTCCTGGCTGAAAGAGGAATCTTATCTGCTCCTGCTAGGGAAAAATTGAGATTTTGTTATGATTACATTTATATTCTTTAATAGTAATGTAACCTCCTTTTTTACAAACTCTGAAGATCTCCAACAGATGTTGTCAGCTGCATTTTCAGGCTTCAGGAGAAAATATCTCTTCAAGTTTGTGCTACATAATTTTGCTTTGGTTTACACTAAAATTAAAACTTAAAACATATAAACCTGTACATAAAGACACATTAAAAATTGTGATCTGTGATTGAGTTATGGTCCCATCCCAGTTCCTCACAGATGAACTTGACATTTCCCTGAATTAATCCCCACCAAAGAAAGAACTTTTCCAAACTCTCCAAAGAATTTTGAAATAGAATTATAAGAAAAGTTGATTGTGAAAGTGACTCTAACACTCCTTTACTCACTCATTAATACCCACTTTGTGCTTTGGAATCAAGTCTTTAGTGGCACTTGTCTTTAGGTACTATTTGATTTCTTGTGGAGCCTTGGCCTGCAGCTGCAGCATCATTTTATTTATGATGTAGTGAAGAGAGCCTGCTAACACTTGAAAAACAACAGAAAAATAACACTTGCTGAAATTAAATAATTCAGTGTTCAAAAAACAGAAAAGGGGCTTTTTTTCCTTTGCAATCTGATATCTTCAAGGTTGATATTTTATCAGTTCATGAGTGCTCATGGTAATGTTCTCAAGATGCACTTCTGTCTCCTATTTGTAAAGGATTACAATAGCACTTTTTCCCAGGCCTGGTGCACCAAACTATTCCCATTTCCATCTCCTTTATTGTAACATCTCTGTTACATTAATTGTCCCTGCTCTAATATGTGCTATTGTATAAATGGTTCCAATCACAGAGCTTTATGAGAGAACTGCAGAGGTCCCTACAGGCACTCCAGAGCACCCAGGGCTCTGCAGAGTGAAGCAATTTAAACACCAGCCTTTGCTTGGGGCTGCATTCAGAACCCTCAGTCAAGGCCTCACCAGATGAACTTTCTGTTTCCTTTTTGTTATTTCACCTGAGGATGAAAAGCAACAAGGAGATGGAGAGGCTTGACAGCTTCTGTAATCACATTGCAAATGCAGGCTGAAGGAGTGCTTCCGTTTTAATATATTATCAACTACACCACCGGGCTGAACTTCTTTCCACTTGTTTTTCTCCCCTTCTCCCTTCATTTGAAGTGGAAAATGAGGTCACACTTTATCCCCTGCCACATGGAAAAGCACTAATAACTTCTCCCCTTACACTGGGAAAGAGTGAATAATCCAATTCCAAATCTCAAGAACAGCTGTCAGGCTGAACGAGTTTCTGCTGCTCCCCTGAAGGACAAGCACCAGCCCTTGAACTCTGTGTTTCATTACAGAGCCCTGGCATGAGCCCAGGTGCTGTCCCCTCCAGACACCTCTGAAAGAAGGGATGAGGGCCTGGAGAGCACACAGGAGCTCTAGAATCCTGCCCATTAGCATATTCGTTAGGCATGATCATTAATTGATGTGCCACTTGGACGAAACGTAGGGATTAAGTTCTGCCTGTGCTGGGACTGATCTGAAAAATTCAGGAGCATGGGGTGGATTGTTTGTGGGGCAGGGTGGAGATCCAGGGGTGAGCAGGGCCAGGCTTCCCTTCCTTTATGGGATGAGTAGGGGTGACATGGGGATTCAGGACCCCCAGAGGGTGAGCCCTGCTGATGGTCACTGCTCTTGCACCTCCAGGCGTCTAGAAAAAGAGAATCCCAACAGAGAAAAAAATACATATTCTGAAAACTTATGAAACAACCTCTTTTGGCCATTGAAGCACATTCCAGTCATCCTGGTGTTTGAAAGACTTCACTACTAACTTCTCTGACAGCAGACCCTGAAAGTACCATGAAAAAACATCCAACACATGGCAGTGGAACTGTTCCTTTCAGAGTGCAAAACTGAACCTGTTTTATAATTAAATAACAATACAAATCTATTATAGGTTTATTTTTTAATGACCAATATATATGTCAAGTGGCAAGAGTTATAAACACTTATTGGAACAAAATAATTCCCAAACCAGCCTTCCCCCTTCCAAGGACACATCTCCCCTGTTCCCATCAGTACAAGGTGCAGCTCATTCCTTTCCTCCCTCCCTGCACAGCCATGAGCTATTTAGTACCTAGAGGAGAAAAGCTAAAAATAAATGAGCTTTTAATGCCTTTTGCATTCTTCATTAAGTTGCCACACCAGGAAGGGAGGGGTAGAGAACAGCAGATTACACAGTATTTTGTAGAAGTGGTGGGATACCTCATTTTCCAGTACAACAGGGGAGGGAAGAGATGAGATAAAAATGTCATTGCAAAAATGAGAATTTCCTGCTCTGTATCTGTTGCTTCTTTTGTATTTGTCTCCATTTCAATCAGATTTAAGTGATGTTCCCTTGAATTCCCTAATGATACTATTATCACTTCAGACATATTAAAGGACTGACACTCACCACAATAGTGTAAACTATTTTCCAACAAATTCTGTTTCAAAATGTTACATGAAATGTTAATGTATGAGATGGAGAAGCTACAGAAAGATTATGTAACACACTCAGGTTTTTCTTCTAAAAATCCAATTCCATTGAATTATTAGCTTTTCAAAATGAAATATTTCTGAAAGATGATTTAATTTCCCCAAGTGCTATTGGCCTTTGCTTGAAATGAGCTATTGGGTTATGTCCCTGATGATTAATTTGGGATGTGATGAATAGCGTCAGATGCAGAAGTTGTGCTTTACATATATTAATGACATTCAAATTTAAGCATTTTTACCCATTTCACAAAAATGTTATTACATCTAGAAACTGAGAAGAACACAAGTGTGTTATTTAACAACATGATTTATGACAAAAATAAACAAATTAGGGATCCAGTTCTGAAACTGCAAAACAAGGCTGGGCTGTACAATTCCTCTACACTAAAACCTTTACATAGATAAACATTTTAGACTTGGGTGTTATTTGTCTTTTGCTTTTAGATTTTCACACTCTTCATTTCTTATTAGCAAAATACTTTTTAAAGACTAGACTATAACTGCAGTTATGACTCCAACCCAAATTAGCTGTAGCAATGTGGTAAATCATCACACGTGGCCAGAACCCCAGGCTGTATCCCTCATTGCTACCTCAATAAACATTTTCAAATGATGAAAATTAGCATTAAGCCCAAAATTCTTTCATTTCCATTTAGCTGTAACTGACATGTTGAACATAGATTTTTTTTACCACAACACATTCACTGCCAGGCCACAAACAATTTTCTAATTAGATATGAAACACAAGAAACTTTTCTTAAGGAAAATTCAGACAAAAAGTAAGAACAATTCACAGACACAGTTTTCCCCTCCATGGCTTCTCCAGCACAAATTCCCTCACTCACTCTATTGTTCTACCTAATACACAGGAATTAAAGAAGGATTTGATCACAAAGTCACAGAATCAATAGGGTTGGAGAAAAAGAGCTTTAAGATTATCAAGTCCAATCATCAAGCCAGCAGCACCACTAGACCATGTCCTTGAGTCCATGTCTCTGTTGGTGGTGGAATTGTGGATTTAAGGTCTGAGTGGACCCATTTTTATAACCCAAATAGGGCTTCACATGCCTTGGAGACCACAGAATTCCATTCAGCAATTTCCTCTGTGTAACCACAACTCCTCCTTCAACTCACTGAAGTGTTTATAGATTAGTCACACATTCAGTTCTGATCTAAAGATGTGGCACAAACTTCACCACATCCCAGGACAAGCTGCTCCCAGGGTAAGCTGCCCTCATGGGTAAAACCTTGAAACTTAGCCTGAAATCACCTGGCTTTACACTTGAAAAAGTAGTAGTTTGAAGACAGATAATAAATGGAACTTCTGGATGTACAGAAAGTTACCAGTCACTGACAGATAAAAAGAGAGCCACAAGCATGTTTTCACATCATACTCAGCTGCAAAGCTGTAGAAGGCATCACTGCTGGCTGAAATTTATTTATAAATAATTGCAGGTTATAAAGAATTGCAGAAAATTTTGTCCAATAAAATCCAAGAGCATCACTGGTTAGTGTCTATTAACTGTGATAATTGCACACTCAGCAGAGAATTCCCTTCTAAAATCAGGCTAGAGGGCCCACTGAAAAATGCAAAGGTTCTTGCACATGGAACATGTGAAACACCAAGTTTAGGATCAAGACCTGTGATGTGAAAATACTGGGCACATTGGGAAAAAGTCTTTCCTTCCACTATAGTCAAAAATTACATCATTTGCCCCTTTATAATGCAGAGTAAACCTCAGGAAAACTCACAGGGTTCAGGAAGCAAAGGGAAAAGCTCCAGAGATGACCTGCTGGAATATAATTTCAAAATGGCTGAAATGTTCACATAGCTCCAGTTGAAACTGGGAAATTGCAAGAGGATATAATGGTGAATATTCCAGTGGAAGATGGTAGGTTTAGATGGATATTGGAAAGGAATTGTTCCCTGTGAATGTGAAGAGGCTCTGACACAAGGTGCTCAGAGAAGCTGTGGTTGCCCCTGGATCTCTGGCAGTGCCCAAGGCCAGGCTGGATGGAGCAACCTGGGACAGTGGAAGGTGTCCCTGCCCATGGCAGGGGGTGGCACTGGATGGGCTTTGATGCCCTCCTAAAACAAACCTTTCCAGGATCATGTTATTCCATGAAATTACCTGAATGTTTGATCATTTTCCTATTGATGTGAATGAACACAGCCACAGTTCCAAGGTTTAAACATTTTTCTAAATCAGCCAGGGGAGCTGTGGCAAGTGTAGTGCATATCCCAGGGCACAAGTTAAGGAAACTCAGGGCTTAATGGAGAGCTCATTGGGCACTATCACAGGGGGACTGTTACTTGCAGCAGCATCCAGAAATATTTATGAGGCTAGTAAAAGCTATAGAAGTAGCTTGGTGTGTCCTTGGGCTAACCCAGCTGGGCTCCTGGAGCCTTTTTACCAGAGACAGGAGCCCTGAAATTTCCAGGCTGGACAAAGAATGCAAGGTCACTGCTGGTGACAACTGAGAGTCACTTGTTCTCTGGATGTTTGGGCTGAGGAAAGATGTAGGAAGGGATTTTGCAGAGGTTTGTGGAGAGAAGGAGGGCAGCTTGAGCTGACCCTGTGGAGGGAGGCTCAGAGTTTCATCCTGGCACCTGACCTTTCCTGTCTGCTCCTGGCAGAGCCCTTCTCTGCAGTGCCCTAATTGGCCCAAAGCCTTCCAGCACTCAAGGGAAGAGCACAGAGCAAAATGATTTATTAAGCTTGGTAGAAGTTTTCACCCTGGGACATTAATATATTGAAGCATCAGAAAGTGTAAATTTTTTTTGTTTAGGCTTTCAGTAAGGGAGCTTTGCTAAGGCGAGGAAAAGTGAAAGAAGAAACAGGAACCAAAAAATGGCCAAATTTCCTGCTCCCAGTAGAACTGAAAATGATGATTAATAATTGACAAACCTGCTGTCTCTTCAACAGATTGTGGGTTTATGCAGAGATGCTGGATTTTATAATGTCTTTAATCCCAAATTAATTTGCAACCTTCTGACAATGGAATGTGATAGAGGGAAGAGTGATTCAGGGCAGATTATGGCCAAAAGTGAATGGAAATCTTGTGTGCAATTACAAGGATGTGGCAAGGAAAAACTAAGGATATCTGTGATAAAATTTATAGCAGGATACTGGAGCTAATACAATGAAACCTCATCAGGGGTTTGAAATCCAGATTTAGAGCTCATATCCCAACAATACAGACTTGGAAAACAGTCAGACTTGAATGGGGAGAAGCACTGAATTCGTGTGCTCTGAGGTTTCCACACGGTTTTCCTACAGTGGAGCTAGAGGGGACACTTCCTTCAGGTTGGAAATTGGAATAGCTGGTGTCCCTGACCCCCTGTCCCTGTGGATTCTGTGGAACCCCAGGATGTGCTTAGACCTCTGGAAAAACAAAAGTGCTTATTTTGATGTCAAGACCCTGAACTGAAATTAAAGCATCCTCAGCTGAGAAGCCAGAGGGATAATTTCTGAGGACTCTTCATTTAGCTTTGAGTCATGGGCCTATGCAAAGACTGAAATACAGCAGGAATTGTGGTTATTCCAAAGTCAAGCACAGAGGGAAGAGCTGGCAGGACCAGGACAGTGAAGGCTGTGGTGCAGCACAGCTTTGAATATGCATGAGGCTTTTCCATAGGCAATGGGTTGGATCCTTTCCTTTCCTTTGAGACTATATCTTTGATTTATCCTGATGGAAAGACAATGTCCCCTTCCAAATCCATTGACTTTTACATCAGCCATAATTTGAGATTGCCTCTCTGGGGATCACTTACCTTGGGGAGCAGGGAATTTCAGAAAGAGACAGTTTAATGTGCAGAGGGATTGCCACAGCTGCACTCTTTCTGTTGCAAGAGGGATTTTAGAGCTGATTTCCATGTAGAGTGACGATTAAAGCTTTTCAGTGTTGGTTAACCTTTTTTGGGGGGGTAATTCTCTTAGTAAGTTGTTTTGGTTTGCATCATTTCACACCGTGATATTTTTGTTTTGCTTCCTTGTCCTCTCTGCTGTTTACCCTTGATTTTAGTTTACATTAATTTCAGTTATATTTATTATATATGTTTTTTAGACAAAGAGAAAATTGTGGCAGCTCATTTAGAAAGATGAAATTATTAATGAGCCTGAGGGTAAGTTTGTATGAAGGCTCCTCTGCACTGAGTCTACTCCTGTTGATTTAAATTGGCTTTTAGGGAAGTCCATGGCTAATCAGCTTATAGCCCATACATTTGGCATTTATATACCTATCCCTGGTATTAACCTCTATTTATAGGTACCTGTAGATTATTTCTAATTATTTTATAATTACAGCCCTGGATACAGGAATTGAGCCTCCTTGCCTGTGTTAACAGTGGAAGGAGAGCTCTGCCATGCAGTCACTTACACATGCAGAGCCATTCTGAGTCAATTGGTTTTATTATTACTGTGCTCTTCACACTCATATGCCTCAAATTGGACTGGAGCCATTAGAATTTATCTGCTGTATCGAGGCAATCAAATGACAAGGAGTGGTAGTCATTGAGGATGGATTACTTTGGATCTCAGTATCATTATTTGCCTTTAGAAATATGGGGAGACATTCAAGCCAAGGTGGGATACTTCAGGTTTTAATTAATAGTTCCAGAATGCTGTTATTAACTTTTCTATGAACTTCTTTCATTAACTAAAGATTACAGCTATAGGTTGAACACATAAAGGGAAGGATGCAAACAGGGCATGATGAAGTCTGTCAAAGAAAAGGATTTTCTAACTTTTCCAGCAAAAGAAAAAATGTGGTGCTCACGATCAGATTTCTAGATTTTTGTGCTGGAACTCTGACACAATCCAAAGCAGGTAATTTCTTGCAATCAGTAAAGCATTATCACTTAGAGCATAGAAAATGGAGCAAAGTTGCTAAATGACAGTAAGATAGTAGACCATATAAATTGATTTTTAATTCTGACTGTATAATTTTAATCAAGTAATTAGTTTGAACTCTATCTTTTTGAACTTGTGAAAGTTTTCCTGTGTGAATATTAGAAATGTACCCTTCAAAAAGGGAATGGATTTTAAAAAGTGAATATTTGATCTTACTCTTGCAAGCCTTACTTGGCTTGTCTGTACAAATATGATTCAGAAGCTTCTCTCCATGTAGTCATAAAGTTGGATTGTGGCAGAATATGCTTTCCTGATGGACTGCTTCCTGATTCAGAGGAGTGGTTCCTGAGATCCTGGCAGAGGAACCAGCAGGTGACAATGCTGACAACTGACATTGCCCAGCCTGGACACATCTGACATCAGTCACTCTGTGCCAGTAAAAGCCCAGCCCCTCTTTTTAATGGGAGGATCTTCTAACACCCCCTTCTGTGAGTGTGTGGAGATTCCTCTCAAGAGTGAGGACACCCTCAAGGTCATCCTTGAAGGTGAGGAAAGAGATTCAATCACTGGGATGGGTGAGTGACATCAATCTCTACTTAATGACTGTTTTTCTAGCTTTAATATCATTGCTTCAATAAATAGTGCATCACATTAGTTATAGCTGCCTGTACTGTGCAAATAATTCTGATTAGATCTCTTAGTCTAATCATTACAATCACAATTTTAAATAAATAATTTATTTAATTGATATAAATGTACATGGGGTCCTGTGGGAATCAAACTAACTGAGATAGAAGGCATAAACCTGAGAGCCTCGGAGGCTGGGCACTGCAAAGATGCTAATTAGCTCATTCCAAAGTAAATCTTATTCCTAGCCCTGATTCTCTGATGGTTGGAGATCTTTGACATATAAGGTCAGGTCCCTGTCCTGTGTTCCAAATTGAACCTTTGTCCTCAGGTATCCCTGTGTACTGTGAACCTGACCCCTCCCCCTGGTCTCTGGGTGCTGCCTTCTCAGACTGCATGCTCACAGGTGGATTAAAGGACATCTCAGGTGCACCATCACACCTGCCCTGTTTATTAGCCAGTAACCCAGTTAAGATGGTGAGGCTGTCACAAAGGGAACTGCCCTCCCCTCCCTGCAGTTGTGACATGGTGCCATCCTCAGTGCTGCAGGACAAAGCTGGATAATGCCTCCATTACACCTGCAGGCTCTTTTAGACAAGAGTGGGACCAGGACTGCATCCAGCCGAGAAAGGAGTTTAAGGATCTGGGAGGCTCCTTCTGCACCTGGTGATGGGAGGGTCTTCTCTGAAGCCCTCATCCTACTATACTACTAAGATATTAGTGGTAGTAACATGACTTGAGTGGTGCTGAGTCCAAGACAAGGACACCAGCACTCTATATCCATGTGACAGAACTGTTTTATTCTTGTGCACTCTTCTATATGGAGAGTTTGGAGTTCCCAGGCAAACACATATGATGGGTTGGGAGTTTGGATTGCTCAGCTCTCTGACCAATGCCTTCTGCAGCTTAAGATGGAGCTCATTGGGTGAAATCCCTGTTTGGGTTTGAATCTATCCTATCATTGTTCACCTAGGGGCCTGTTTATCAAACCAGGCTACTTGAACTGAATATTTTATTTATGGCAGAATGAATTGCCCAGATACAAACCATCTTGTGCTATGACAGTAACATTATGCCAACAGCATAGTGCAGATTAATTTGTGTCCTTACCTACAGGATAATTCTGTAACCCAACCTTGCAGCTTTGCTTTCAGCTGGGAAGTCTGGATGTGAACGATCCTGCACTCTCCTCTTTTGGGATGGAGTTTCCAGCCTTGGGCTCAGCTCTCCAGGAGGAGCTGGGTGGGAAGGGGGCTGATAGCTGGGAATGTTCTCAGGCTGTTTCACTGCTCTGTTCCCTGTATGTGCAAAGGCAATGAGATGGGTATTGCACTCCTGGCTCCTAAAAAATCACTCAGGACATGCCACGAGCCTTTGCTGCTGGAAGAAATTCCTCTGCCTTCATAGGGATGAGCCATCATTTCTGGCCTTTACTGCCTCTGTGGCAGCTGTACCTTCTGTGCACAATTGGCTTCCTGGCCATACAGGCTCTTCCACATTGCTCTGCCCTGATTTGCTCCATTTAATTTTTATATTATCCTGTTACTTTCTTCTGATTCAAGTGGAGAGTTCAACTGATAACCAATTTTTCTGTAGTGCTGGTTATATTATGTCAGTAAGTGGGAACAGCACAGCCTCTCTGCTTTCATTCAATGGGAAGTGACATCCTGCTGATTAAAATTTATTGCTAATATGTTTTGATGAATGTTTCAGAGTCTGTATTGGTTTAGCTTTTTTCATTGCTGGATGCTTTTTATTTCTGTTTTATCAATTCTATTTCCTCCAATTGTTTTAGACATAATGTATGATGCTAATAACATGTCAGCTTCAAAAATCAGGAGCATAAAATGATATTTCTGCTGAAAACTGCAGTGAGAAAGGAGGGTGATTTATAATGTTCTTTAAATTTGCAATTACATTTGTTGATTGAGATGCCAGTCACATGCATAAAAGTAGGGGAAGATGTTTGAATTTCCTGTTTCAAATTGTTTATCATGAAATCATAATTTATAGATGGAAAGCAGGTTTATTATGTAAGCAAGCCACCTGTGATCTGAAGGACTATTCACTTCCCAGCACTTCTTCAATGCTCTAAGCTTCCAGCACTCCTAGAGAAGACTTCAATGGAAGTTTTATGGCTGTTCAGCCCATTAATCTCTGCTCATTTTTTTCTCTTTATCCAGTAATGCCACGGTCCAGCTCCACAGGTTGAATCACTCATTTTCCTAGCAGAGGTTCGGGTCATGTACTTCACATGATCACCTAAAGTCCATTTTGCTGATAACATTTTGTAGTGAAACCCACCTTGTGTTGGAATAAAGGACTCACAGAAGTTCAGCTGTTGGCTGAGGTAAAAAAAAAAAACACATATGTAGGGTAATGTAAACTGATTCTTAGATGTTTTCTGGCTGCAAACACCTGCATCTGGCTGCAAAACTCTGGCTGCAAACATTTTGGTCCTTGAGACCCCTTTTAGCAAGGCACTTTAGTGTATGGTTACCTTTACCCACCACATTTCATCTCTTTCCACGTGCTCCCATTTTCTCCTCTTTGACTGCAATTCCTCCAAACAGCTCCTGGGAGTAGGCTCTAGAAGGCTTATCAGGGAAAAGAATTCCTGCTGGAGCAATTCCTTTGCTGAGCAGGAGAATGGTCACTCATGTATGTATTCCACACATATTTATGCTCAACCATGTTTTCCCAGCTCCATCACTGCTAGCTGATTGCTTCTTCCCTGTTTTCTCCTTTATTCAAAGGATAAATGCTTTGGATCATTTGTCACCATCTCTATTCTTTAAGAATTTCCCCCAACCTCAGATGTGTCTAAATTACAGGTTATTTTGTTTCCCTCTCCCTGTGTTTCTGCTTTGCTTGCCTTTCTACTGTCAACTGCCTCCCAATACACATTAATTTGATAGTTATTTTAATATGATTATTTCTCAGTATTCCAGGTCCTTGAGGAAATTATCAAAGAATAGGAATGATAATGACAATTCCCTTGTTTCTGCAGAGGATGCCAAGTTGGCATCCTCCTCCTCCTCCTCTTTTGTTTACATTCAGTTAGTCAGGTTTTGGATCTGCCCAATCAAATTTGAATTAACATTTCAATTTCTCTTTCACAGAAAAAGAAAGCAAATGCTTCATTAAATTACATTCTTTATTAAAATAGTCATCAACATCTGTAAAGGGACTTTTCAACGTGATGTTGTAGAATAGAAGTGGGTTTGCACAAACTAGCACAGTCTTGAAATATCTATCTTTTGCAATAGTATATATTGTCACATTTTTAATGTCTTCTGTATGAGGGAACTGATCTGACAGCTAGAAGGTCTCAGGTTTTTCGAGAGAATTTCTGAATTTCTTCCTTTGCAACCCTGTCAGGAATATCCCAGCAGAATTCCTGCAGAATGATGGATGGTGTCACTGCAGTTTTGGTGCTTTTGCTGGATCCTTTGACTTACAGACCTTTCCCTTCTGTCTTGGTTTGACACTAGCCAAACACCAGGCGCCCATGAAAACCATTCACTTACTCTTGCTACAGTTGGGCAGAAGAGAAGGAAACAAAAAATAATGAAGGGCCCATGAGTTAAGGTATTTTAGTAGAACTCTGCTTCTCCTCCTGGCCCATTTGCCAAGAAAGAACCTGGTAAAGCAATGTCAGTAGGTCTGCTGGAGCAAAGCAATAGCCCACTCCTGCAGCTGCAGGGTAGACTCCTAATTATGGCATGAAGACATTTTATAAAAAAGACATTAAAAGTACCATTTTTATTAGGTGTTCACAGGCCAGCTATAATTAATTCTACACAGGAAAGTCTGCTTTCAGTTCATTTGGATACATCTACTCTTAACCTGGATCACCAAGTAATTTTTATAAACTAAAGCATGGATTAATGTTGAAAACATGTAGGTGACCTTTTTTTTTTCTTTTTTTTTTTTAAGCCCTGCAGCCAGCACCTTGTGAATATATTAACTGGGAAGACATTTCATCAGTGCTGCAAGATTTAAGTACTTATAAGTTGATCCCAGCTGTGTAAAATGCTGAGAACTGCTGTTGAAATGTGAAATATTTATTAATACAATAATATGCTTTATCTTGGATTCAGGGGAATCTCAGCCCCAGGACCTGGCCCTGGGTGTCTGCAGGGCTGTTCCCTTCACATATATTGAAATTCAAACAATAATTTCATATTATGCCTGTGAATTATGTGTTTGGGTATTTTCACTTGTACTGTTTACAGTTAGGATTAAAAATTGGACTACAGCTGAAATTCAAGATTTTTTATATGAGCTAGATTTTAGTTATTGAATTTGGAACTCATAGTAAAACAATGTATGTCATCCCATGTTTTAGGCCTCAGAGAGGCAAATCCAAGCTCCAAGTGCCAGTACAATGCAGCATTCCTTGATGGAGTATGTTAGGGACACTTCACAAGCCAGAAATGTGCAGTTCTCCTCCTGCAGTGTGATTTTTTGGTCAGTAATTTGGCATTATAGCTTTTTCCATCATCATTTGTGAAATGCCCTAAAATTGAGATGGTAATTGAGATGGTAATTCTTCACTCAGGTGTGGATGTGGCCTCATGGAAGGACAGAGTCTTCCTTCTGTCCAGTTTGTTTCCTCTGAGTTTGCTCCATCCCGTGTTTTCTGACACTGAGGGGCTGATGGGAGAAGGAAGAGGAGCAGAGTCCTCCTCCAGACAGTTCACCTCAAATATATCCTCCAAGCCTGGTTTGAAACTTCAAGTTTTCATGGTCTGTGTGAGCCTCAGATGGATTTCAGCTTGAGTGAAAGCAGCAGCAGCAATGTATTGATGATGTTACATGGATTTGTGGTTTTGTTTGTTTGGATTTTTTTTGATAATTTGCTTTTGCACTTTAGTATTTCCCTTTTTAAATGCCCTGCTATTAATTATGCAAGGAGATTGTTGTGTATTGTAGCACGAGTAGGACATTTACAAAATAACAGCTGAATTAAAGTGCTGGACTGAAATCAGAATTTGATTTTGTGCGTCACCTTTTTTAAAAATAAAAAAAAACCAACCCAGGCATGTCTTAACCTTCAGAAATTGTAAGAGCAGCACAGGCTTGGATCAAAACAGAGACTTGAGCTGTTCTTAAATAACAGGCAAGTTCAGCCCTTGTTTACATGCATGAGACTTTTACTAATGATGAGCTTTAAAGCTTTAGATGCTACTGGCACAGAATACATAATGAACTGTGGAAAATAACTCAGAGGTACCAGCTTTTAAAAACACAGGCTTGAGATTCGTGCTGGGCTTAAGGAGGGGATTTAAAAACTCCCATGGAAAAGGGCTCAGAAGGGGTGAATTGCTCAGGTGTCTGCTTGGAATGGCAACCTGGCAGAAAGCTGTTGTTCCATGTCACATGTGAGACATCTTTTTGATATCATTTATCACATGAGACCTGCATATTCTCCTGGAGCATCTCAGGAACACACTTTGTCAGTTCCACCAATGCTGGGATTAAGCAGCAGGGAGTCCTGAGACCTGCCCATATCCAGGGATCCATCAGGACTGTGCATCCTGTCTTCCTCCTTGTGACCTGTGAAATTTCAAAGTAAAAGCAACAGTAGAGAAAAAAAAAAAAGAAAAAAAGAAAGAAAAAAAAAAAAAAAAAAAGTTTATTTGTACAAAACAGAAGTTTTAAAGCTTTTCTTGGAGTTCTAAATGTGCTTTCTCCTCATTTCCAGGAACAGATTGAAGCCAACTTACTAAAGTCTCAGTGGACCAGAATTGTTGGTTAACATGGTAAATAGTTCCCTGTAATGGGCAGTTATTAGGAAATGGGGTGTTAAGGTCAGCAAATCTCCTAAATTTGCAATTTTTTTCAAAGGAGTAACATCCTGCACATTTCATTCCTATTAGCATTTTATTCTAGAAGCTTCACATAAAACTCTTTGCTGTAACTGTCCTTTCAAGGCAGCAGTCAGTGTTAAAAACAATGGCCTAGAGATAATCTGCTGGAAATCAGGGTATGTCTTTATATATTTAGGCAGGATGTTCTAACATCCTGCTGTGTCACCTGCACTGCAACTGAGGTGTCCTCTGTATTCCACTGAACACTGTTAAAAACCACCAAGCAAATAATCACAGCAAACAAGATTTAATATGCATGGTGGCATTCAGAATTGGAATAATGCTAATAACCTCTGAGAACCTCCCTGAGTTTTAGTACTTTCCTTTCCCTCTGAGAATTGTGTTTCCTTTTGTTCTGGGTTTAGTGTTGGCCAGATTGCCAGTGCACCCACTAGAATGATTTACACATTTCCTGCTGTGAGATAGGGTTAGGAGGAAGGCAAAACAGGCTCAAACTTTAAAGGGTACAAAGAAATCATTTATTACTAGAAACTACAAGAAAAACTAATTGTTCTGGGCCCTTCTTAAATGGAGGGTTTGGATTTCCCAAGTATACATATGTGATTGGCTGCTGTCTTCAGATTTCCCTGGCCAATGATACATATGCAATTAGGGTTCAATGGATTGACTGGGATCATTTGTATATGTTCAAATCTATCCTATCATCACCCACTCAGGGACTTGTTTATTTCTAGGCTGGTTGAGCTCAGGGCTGCAGCTTCAGGCTAGCTGCAATGTGACAATATGTAATAGTGATTCATCCTGAGTTTCTTTTCTCTACAAAGAGAGATTCCTTTCTTAATTGTAACTCTTTGCTGACTGATTCAAATTGTTTCTTATCTATTCTTGTACTCCTGGATTGGATTTCAACTTTACACTCCATCAGTGTAGGCTCCCACAATATCATATTATATTTTGACGTTTGCAAGGTATTAGAGAAGATATGGAATATATTCAAATGAATTCCATCTAATTGCTTTCTGATATGTGCTCAGATATTCATCTTATTCACATCCTTAAGGTGTCTGTGAAGGATATTTGAACTGGGCTATCACTTGTGAATTACCAGACTTGGGAAGATTTTTTTTTTTTTTTTTTTATGGCAGATGGTGGATATTGAAGAGGGGAGAAGTTTCCCAGCATTGTGATTAAACAGAATCCCAGAAAGAAGAGACATCAAAACCAATCCAGTCCCTTCCCTGCCATGGGCAGGAACACCTTCCACTAGCCCAGGCTGCTCCAAGCCCCATCCAGCCTGGCCTGGGACATTTCCAGGGATCCAGCCACAATGAGATATCCCTGATATTTTATCTTCTCCCATCTGAACAACCTGAATTCCACTATTCCAGATTACAGAAGAATTACAGAAGAAAACAAGCCAAACGTCTCTGGCCTCTGCACTGGGAAGGGTTTGTTGATCCTAGATGCTTTATTGAAGAAATTAAATGACCTTTTAAGAAGAGCTAAAGAATAAATACAATCCACTTGGCACTAGTGCAATATAAGCACTTTACAACTTAGAATTTTAGGCAGCTGAGTTAACTGTCTTGTAGAAATCATAGGACTAAAACCTGTGAAAAAAAGGTATTTCCACATTTTATGTGACTTTTAGGACAAATACAGGAAAGAAGGTGAATGTTAGCAGTCATAGCATTAACATGAACTATGGATAAAGAAACCCCTTTCCCATTTGTGCTTTCAGATAGCCCAAAGCCATCCCTCAACTCAACATTTAGTGATGCTTGTCCCCAAGTGTGTGACAAGAACTATTCAAGACTTTGTGCTATGAATTGCCCACTTTGGGGGTGAGCTGCAAATATCTCAGATGATTTTAGATGGGACATTAAGCTCATTAGCTCCTACAGCAACTATGGGCTGCTATCCTCTCTGTGGGCATCAATCTGTGGAGATAGCAAGCAGTTAGGAAAAAGGATGTTTATAATCCTTCAATTCTCCTCCCCCCATACCCCCATCCCCCCCTTTTTAAGGAGATTCTCCTTTTAAATGGAGCATTTAAATGAATTATGGAGCAACCTATATTCTCTCTTAATCCTGGTCCATTCTGGTTTATAGAACCTTTCTACTCCCTGTTTTAACCCCAGAGAATTACACCTTCAGTTTCTAAATCCAGAAATAATTCCAGGCAGTGTAAAATTCCCCCAGTCCAGCTGTCTCTGAGAGATGGATTGGATGCTTGGGAATGCATCACCACTATAAAACATGGTAAATCCACATCCTCATGGACTGGTTTAAACCAGGGCAGAATGAGGGCTCAGGGTAAGGCAGCACATTGATCCACCCTCATTGGACTTACACCTCTGAGGAAAAGAATATTTGGGGAGCTTTGGGCACTGTGTTGCATAGAGATTTTGGATCACTCCCTTCCTCCACCACAGCTCACTCCTTGCAAGCTCCAGACCTTCATTCTTAATATCCTGACTTACAGGGGTAATAATACAATGCTGGAGAGGTCTCCAAATCCTCTGCTGGCAAGAAATTTTGTTTGTTTGCTTATCTTTAATGAATATTTAATTGGGTGTGCAGACAAGGGGTTGTATCATCAGTTGTGGTGAACTGGCTTACTCTGTCAAAGCTAATGGTGCTGTATTGATTTATGCAACATAAGAGGCTGACTTGGAGTTAAAGGAAAGGGCAGAAATCTTCTTCCTGGGAAGGAAATTAGAAAAGGAGGAGTCATGCTGTGATCTGTCGTATGGTAATCTTGGTGTGCTGCCTGCAAGGGAAAGGTGACTCCTGTAAAAATGACTGGGAGCTTTTTTTCCCCTTTCTTTTCTCCTTTTTTTTTTTTTTTTTTTTTTTTTAATAATCTTCTTACTATCGTTGTGGAAAGTTTATTGCCAATTAACTTTATGGGAAGGGGTGGTAGTGGTGGTAACCAATTAAAGAATATAGTCTGTATTTAAGCAGAGGTGAGCAGAAGTAATAGAACTTAACTTGCTTTTTAAGCTGGGCCATAGCCTTGTCCCTGGATATAAGACTAACTGCTGGGCTAAGAACCTGCATTTTGTTAAAAATCAGAACATATTTTCTTTTATTTATTAGTGCTAGTCATAAAACTCCTATTGAAAATAGCACACAAATGAGCTCCTTATCCATAAAATCATTGAAACATAACATTACATTTATTACCTGTGGTACATAATTAGACTCCCATTCACTTGTATAACCTTTTCTTTCAGCCACTGGTGATTTTGAGACAAGCTCTCTTTCTATTAAAAAGTGAAAGCTTAAAATATCTCTCATTTTTTCTGTGCCCCCCTCCTCAGAAGGTGTTATTTCAAACAAAGTGGGCACATCTGCAAAAACAACCCCTAATTCTGTTTACAAACTGCATCACAATTATTTAACTTCTCCTCGGTTATTTTCACTTTCTGTGGTGAAGTTATTTATGTAGTGTTTCACTATTACTCCCTAATAGTGGTTTTAATTATAAATAAAGTAATTAATCTGCAATTAATGTACAGCATTTGAGACCATCAAGACCAGGCACATAAAAGTTATTCTTCACCATTTCCATTTGCAAAATAAAGTCCAGTTTCAAAGTGAGGTTACAAACTTGCTTTCAAGTTCAGTTATTGAATATAAACCTTAATAATTTATTTAAATCTTTTTTTTTTTATACAAAGTGTGAATATCTCTAAGATTAGTTTGGTATTGAGATTTAATCTAATCTCCAAGACTTGATGCATTATCCTATGATTTGTTTTCTTTATCAAATGCTTGCTGCCATCACCTTCAATCCCACTGAGATTTCTGAGGATACCACAGGAGGATGTTGTAACTGTCCTGAAGCAGGCTGAGGAAAAGCTGATCCTTGCATCCATCCAATGATTTTTTCCTCTGACTAAAGTGGTCAAGCAGTTCTTACCTAGTGCAACTGCAATTTCAGAAGCCTGAAGATTGGAGGAGAATCTGGATCCAGTCCATCCTCAGAGAGAAGAAGGTGGACTTGATGTTCTTAGAGGTCTTTTTCCAATTTAAACAATTCCATGAAAATTTTTAAAACAAACCAAAATTAAGGTGTCCTTCAATTTATCAGCAAGGTCTCTTTCTCTATGTTGATAATGAAGAATTTGGTCTCTTCTAAGTCATGTTTTATTGACAAAACTTGTTATCCTCTGTGGTAGAAGGATCAAACTCTCCCCTAATTCAGAAAAAAAACAGCTTTTAATCTTTCTGTTTCATCTGGGTCATGTCCATCTCAATAAAACTGTGCCTAGGATGAATTTTGGTACTCCTGTATAATTTAATGCCCTGCACACAACTCCCTCCTTCTTGCACCTTTTCTGCCACTTGCTTCAGAAACCATTTGACTTTGGAGTGGATCTAGTCATTGTTGAATAATTCCTGAGCTCTTTTAGGTTTGAGAATTTCAGATGGAGTGAAGGGAAGGTTGTAGGCTGAAACAATTATAACACAGTTGTTAATTGGACTGAATAAATCACTGTGCTCAACACAACGACCAGGGACTCTCACTGTAGAGCTGAATAGGAAAATCTTAATAATCACCTTCCCTCTTACACGTGCAGGAATTTGATAGTATTTGTAAAATTTTCATGCCAAAAGGGATTTCAGATTAAATAACAATCCCTGTGTGCTTGTTACAGCATTTATGCATTTTATTGTCTGTAAATACCTTTTAAACTGCTTTATGAGCCTTCCTCACAGCAGGTGCCTGGTTCAGACAGCCTGAGAAAATGAGGAGTTGGAATTGCATTTCCAAACATGACAGAAGAGAATATTCCACAAGTGCTTCCATGAATAACAATGTAAATTTAGAAAACCTTAACAGGTTCCTGCCCTCAAACCTCTCCATATCTTTACTTGGGCAAATGTCACTAAAAATGTGGCCTTTTGCTTTTTGTCTTCTGAAGTGACTCTCTTCTGCAAACAACATTTATTTTTAGATGGTCTTTCTTCTAAACTACTTAATGGTTTGAAATATTTTATCTGAGATGTATATTCCAAACTGTGTATTTGTATCTGTCATTAACCGTGAAGGACAGCTCCTTAATGTAATCAAGAATAAATGACAGCCCTAAAAAGGAAATTAAAGTTAATTTTGCACAAAGCAGAAATGCAGAGGAGACTGTCTGAGTAGGTTATAACTAACATACAAATATTCAATATATTGCTGACCCGTAAAAGGATTTTTATTTTCAATTTTCCCCTGAATCTTCGACTCACATTCCCCCCTTTTTTTTTAATTTTGTGAGTTTGAGTTTATTTTTTTGAGGTTTGTCTTCTTTAGGGTTTTTTTGTTGTTGTTTTTTGGGGGGGGGGGATGGGGATTGAGTTTATTTGGAAGGATTGTGGTACCTGTTAATATTGCTGGATGATATGCATGTGCTTAACATGGATTTTCTCCATGCCTGGAGCCAGATGTGCATATAACACTCACCATCCCCTACACTGTCCATCACCACATCCATCTAAACCCTTGTGGGAATGGCTATTTAGAAATAACCCAAATCTGCAATTTTCAGGTTCTATTTTTTGTTACACAGCAAAATCTGAGCTGGCCATCCAACCTCCCTCACTATAAAATCATGAAGAAAACAGTTCAGAAGATTTTAGTAACAATTAACTTGAGTTCATAGTCAGAACATTTCAATCCAAGCGTTGCAGAAACCTCTCAAGTGGTTCACTTGTGATATTGACTGTTCTGTGTCTTGTAGGTAAATAATTCAATATACAGAGGGATGCAGGAGACCTGGGAGCTGCTCACTTGACTCTAAAACTCACTGAAGACTTCAGCAAGCTTGGTAATGCTTCCTTAATTACTGAAACTGGAAATATTTCTGAGCAACCCCATTCTGTGTGATTTGTGGCACCAATTTTGTGGGTTTGCTGCTCTTTGCCTTTCAGTGTGTGGACTCTGTTCAGTGGAATTGCTGGAGGTTTGGATGAGGTGCTTCATTCAGGCTAAATATGCACCAGAGAGATTTGTGGGGAACTTCTGATTACAGTAAATGGACCAGATCTTTTAGTGCTGCCAGGTAATGCAGGAAAGGCAATAAAGGATGGACATAGACAAAATATAAAGGTAATCACTGGTGGTGCCATGGTATTTTAATTCCTGGTGTGAGATCTTTGTGGAGTCCTTAGGAACTGCAAGGCTTTTCCAGTGCACCAATCCTCTCTAAACTGAAAAAAAGAAAATCCATTTTGAATGGGCTGTGATTTTTATATGTTTGTTTTAGGTGGCAAAACAGAAATATCCCATAGTTGTGTGGTACTCTGTGTCTGCACTGCAGCAGGGTTTTTCACTGACTGCTGCCTTGTTTACAGCCCCTTCCTATAGTAAATCTCCACTATTGTTTTATCTTTATTGGCTGTGCCAGAAGGCTATGGAGCTAAAGCACATCACAGCTCTCCTCCAATACTTATGAACCCTTTCCCATTGCTCATCCATCATTTTAACTGGCAGTTATCTTGATGTAAAATATCTGGAAGTCTCCAATCACCTAGAATGCTCAGGATCTGGAAACAGTAGGGGTTTTAGAAGCAACTGTTCATTAATAGAAATTATATAAAATTAGCATAGAAAAAAAGAAAAAGGATTAACTGTCTTGCTTAACTTATTTCAGAACACATTTCCAGCCCGAAATCAAGTAATCTTTCCAAATTCTTAACTCTGACTGCCTGATTTTATGAAGCCTGCATCCTTTTTGCCAGTCAGGGGGAGATCCTGAAAGGACACGTATTTAAACATGCCTTGTTTTCAGGTTATGTCCCACTGAGATAGTTCTATAGGGCTGTAGGTTTCTCCCTTTGTCTGTCTGTTTATTTAGGGCATATAATTCCTCATTGAGCACTCACTGGGAACTCTGCACTGAATGATTAGCAAAAACCCTGAGGGATTTACTTGTTTTGGTGTGGTTTGGCCTGGCTGGATGCCCAATGCCTCACCAAACCCCTTCCATCAACCCCTTCTTCAGCTGGACAGGGGGAAGAAAATGTAATCAAAGGCTTGTGGTTTGGGATAGGGACAGGGAGAGATCACTCAGAAATTCCTGCCATGGGCAAGGCACATCTGACTCGGTGAATTTATATCAAATCTGAGCAGGTGTAATCTTAACACCTCTTCCTCCCACCCCTCCCTTCTCCCTGGGCTCAGCTTTACTTCTGAATTCTCTCCCTTGTTCCCCCACAGTGCTGTTTGTTTTCCCAAGTGTCTGTCCCTGTATTATTGCAGGAATTCTTCACTATTTTAACAGCCAGACTGTTCTAGTTGTCAATACTGTTTGAAGAATTGGCTGGTTGTTCCTAATTAACAAGCTCTGTTCCATTTGGGAGCTCCATGATGTCTTTGGTTGTCTTTAGATGTTCCTGGTAGAGTGGAGCCATAAAAGTCAAATATCCCAGAGTATTGTCCATCATGAATGGACAATAGGATGGAAAATGGGAACTCCAGGTTTGCCAATGCTTTACACTTCTCAAGCTTTAGATAATGCACTGCAGCAATTTATTTGATTTTAATGACAGAAAGGAGGAAACGTCATTTTTCAGTCATTTCACACATGCCATTAGCAACATAATTTGAAAAGATAATGATTTACAAACCACCTGCTGTCTGGCAGATGCTTAAATATTGGCACATGCTTGGAATGTGATATGGAAGATATCTGAGGGGTTTAATTGCCCACTAATGCAATAGCTTCTGAGCTGTGCAGGTTAATGAGGGAGAGTTGCTTTGCTTTTGAAGCACATCTGCCAAGGATCCTGTTTATTTGACAACCAGCAAGGATCATCTTCACAGGTCTAGTCACTTGTTTGCCACTGTTTGTGTATTAGTTGCTTTGAAATGGCAAGAAATGGGGAATAACATCAGGTTTGTAATAAAATGAGACCTTTGGAAAGCATTTTGAGAAGGAAGTTCATGTCATGACCTAGTGTGTCAGAACCAGTGATTGATATGTTATCTAAAATGTACTGAGGATGTCTGATCTGCTCAAGAGTGAATAGATAAAGGCATGCACATAAGAAACCACTTTTTATGGAAAGCCCATGGCATCCCAAATCCTGTGCTAAACTCAAGGTTCCTCCTGGGTGACATTTCCAGCAGCTCAGGTTCACATCTTGCAGTGACTGTTGGTTATTTATTAGTGCACTTAACAGCAAGGAGCTAAAGCAAATTAGCACCATTTTCCACTAAAATTCAAACCTGTATCAAAAGAAATGGGTGAGAAAGAAAACCTTTCTTGTGAATATCCCCAGGGAAATTTGTATCTTGGTCCAAATTCAGTCCTGAAACAGCATTTGCTTACTCCTATTCCCTTTCAGTGAAAAGTAAGAAAATCCTCATCCCAAACCCAGAAAATCTCACACATAAATAAAACAAAAATCACAGTCACTGTGACAGCACTGGAGTTGCTATGGGGGTCTTGGATAAGCACCTAAAACAGAAAGAACTGAATAAATGAGAAAATTAAAACCTCCTGGACCTGTATGGACAGAGAGGAGGAAGGAGCAGAGCTGGTGCTTAAACCAACTTGGGGATCTTTGCACAGGCAAATCTGACCAGGCTAGAGATGCCCAAGCTGACTGGAGTCACAGCTTTGGCACAGAATTATCTTTTCCTGTCTCTTAATGCCCTGTAAAAGATGAATCAGAAAATTATTATTTTAATTCCAATGTTTTATTCCAACTTGGATCCAGTAATACACTGGAAGGAATGACCACCCATCCAGGCTTTTTCAAGGTCACTGAAAATTCAGCATCGGTTGAAAAACTGGATTTTAAACATTCTTGTATTTATCCAGCTTACATAAGGATTAGAAGTCCTTCTAAATCCATCTAGGTAAAAAATTCAAACAAGGACTTGGAGAAACATCTATAAAAATGGAAGAACTAACATTCCCCAAATGTTCCCCTTGATGCATGAGTGTTTTACTGAATTGTGGAGCTGCTTCCTTCTCCTGTGACTCTCAACTCTCTTAGCCATAATTTTGAGTGAGTAATGATTGAAATGTTTATTAAATCACTGATCCTTCTTCTATCAGAATTCAAAACTAACTTGCTGCTGGGGAGAAAACTGAAAAATCTGTTCATTGTTTCTTCTTTTGAAAAGTGCTAAGTATCTTTGCTATTTCTGTTCCCTACTACAAGGACAACATAAAGGGATGTCTCAGAAGGAGTGATAATGTAAACATTTGCCCCTGACAGATAAAGCAGTGAGGAATAAACTGGCTTTGACAGCATTAACAAATTTACAGTGCTGGGTTTGAAGGCATTAGCTGTGGAAAGGTTTGATAATGTTGTGGCTTTCAAATGATGGTCTCAGCAAAGTGCTTAACAGATTTGTCTACTGTTTCCCATCTGTAAATGACTACATAATTTACACTTTTAATGGGTGTTAGATTACCTGTCTGCCATTAGACTCTCAAGCTGCAGTGAATGAAAAACAGAAAACACCACTTTCCCAGGACATAAATGATTAGTTACCATCCCTGGCACCCATGTATCAACCTCTGTTGTCACAGCACGGTGGCTTTGGAAAATCCAGATAAAATGGATGGTTATACCCAGCCATTAATTATATTTAAGAATTTCTGTCTATTATCCACAGAAAGATGGCTGGGGAAAGGTTGTTTTATAGTCGTGGCCGGTTAGAATGATGTTTAATCAAAACAGTGATGTTGAACATTGATAACCCGGGGAGATAATCTCTGCCATAATAAAGGTGACCTTTAAAAAAAGGTTGCTTCATTGAGGCCTCTTTTTTTTTCCCTCCTGACTGGCAAAAAAGGAAGTAACAGAAAATTGTGGAGCATTTATTATGCCATTAAGCAGCACTTAAAATCCTAAAATAAATATTGGAGTAGGTTGAGTACTTACAGATAAAACATTTGAAAATATTTCAAGATTTTGTAGACAGGTGAGAGTAAACAGGACTTAGTGACCTAACTTGTTATTATATTTTTCATAAGATCACTTGAAAAAATCCTAAAAAATGAATGGTTGCACAGCTAATAAACTCTGTAAAAGATAAGATATTGCCTTTGAAAGGGATGTGATGGAGTTTGGATAGATAATTTTTTCATATAGTTTCAAAGTAACATGGAAATTAAAAGGAATATCATTCCTAGTGTGCAGATTTATTAGCAGGCTTTCTTCCCTTATTGGCATGCAATGAGGTCTCCTCCATCTGTGTGTCACATTGATCAATCCTCTAAATTATGTGCATTGATGCATTTCTGGTACATCCTCACTCCACTCCAAACCTTCAAGGCACTTGGGGAAATGAATCCAGCCTTGCTCTAAGCTGGATTCAGCTGATTGAATCCAGCCTTGCTCCTAAACCTTTCCCCTTTGTGGGCTAAAACTTGGGCCAGACTTCCTCTCTCAGTCTGGCCAGTTTCTATGACTTTGACTTTGCCCCCAGATCTCAATTTGTCTCAAATTTGGGTGTTTGGGTTCTCTTGGGGAACACAAGGGCATGGGGTGGCCTTGGGCCACCAACACCAGGAAGGAGGGATTTCAAAGGAGAGGAGCTGTTTTAAAGGAGAGTTTTGGTAGCTAAAAGTGGCCTTGGTTTTTGATGGAAAACATTTGCTTTTTGTACTGATGGAGTCAGTATTTCTATCACAGAATTTGCGGGCTCATTTGCTTAAACAAGGATGGTAAAGATGGGATATTTCCTTAAGTACACCCTGCCAGCTGAATTTTTGTGTCTTTTGTCCATTTTCCCAATATAGAACATGATGATTTCCCTGATTCCAAGCCATTGTATGTGTCTCTATTATCCAAAGGCTTTTTAGCACAAATGAGATTTTCATTTTCTAATCTAATTTTGAATGATGATTTACTGCCACATCAAACAGGCCTGTAGTTTGTGTCTAATTTACACCAGTATTTGAGGGTCTGATATAATGTTTATTACATCTATTGCCAGTGTGATATGAACAGACCCTGCTGTAAATAAAAATTAAACCCTGTAACAAAGCCTACTAAAATAATCTTATTTAATGAAGTTTCATTTCTGTCAGGCATCCTATTTCCCATTGTGCATAATTAAACTCAAAAATAACTGCCCAGCAACTAAGATGTGTAAGAACAAAGAGAAGCTGCAGTCCTGAATTTATTAACAATCCATTATTTATTTGCAATGGTAATCTGCTATTTATATGTGAACAATAAAATTAAATTTAATTGTTCATCAAGGTGTATTTTGTTATAGTGACTCCAGCTAGAGCTTTTAGGACATTATGACATAAATCCAAATATTACTAAGTAGTTACATCCAAGATACGATCTGTAAAATTAATAAGAATGTGGAAAAATAATTAATATTAAGAAATTGATTGGCAGTCTCAGTGAAAATGACATCTTGTTTTCTTTACAAGGTTGGTATACATTGCTAGTACTCCATTTCTCCTTTAAATTATACTTTTCTGTAATAATTCTAGATAATCTTTCAATCCAAGTTTTTATGGGTGTCATTATTTCACAGAGGGAGGAAAGAAATACAACAGGGTTGTGAAAATTGAACACTGCATGAAAGTGCCTGTCTGCCACACTGCCAGCCAGGAGGGATGGACCCCCAAACATCCTTTTATTCCCTTAGAGCCAACACACGGCTGAGAGAGCACCAACTCCTCCCAAAGAGGAAGGGAGAGCCTGCTTTGAGCTGAAATCCTCACTTTTAGGGGGTGAACCAAAACATCTTTAACTTAGGGCACAGCCTGCACTTGGCATTGGAGAGAGGGGCTCGTTTCACACTTCCAGTATGAATTCCAGAATTTTCAGATGAATCAGAAGCACTTCATCTGGATTTGTAGTCTCTTTGTAAACTTTTTTCTTTGAAGCAACAGCAACTAGATTTGAGCTGGTGTAACTCAGATTTCCTGGTAGTCTCTGTTTCTCAGCCACTTCAAGGATCACACTGCTGACACAGTCAGTAATTAGCCTGCTTTACCTCCAAGTGGTTGAACCCTGGTGCACAAGGACTGATATCCATCTCCTTCAGAGTATTTATTGATCTAACTGGAGCAAACTTTTGAGCATCAGTGGCTTTGCTCTCTGGTTTGTCGAAGAAGCAGCAGCCCATAGGTGCTGAGGTGCATTAACTCTCAGAAACTACATTGCTCAGGGAGAATAAATCCTCCCTTTTCTGCTGTTACAGACTATTGTTCTGAAAAACAGGTCAGCTTGCTGCTTGTTCATATAAATTTCTGTCTAAAAAGTAAATCAGTCCTGCTCCAGCCATTGCACAGGTATCTGCTCTGGTGCCTCTGTTGCTGTTGCCCTCTCCTCCTCTGGCTTGAGGTACATATGCCAAGTTTCACCGTAAAAATTCTGTGAAATGACCAATTGATTTGGTTTGTTAAAATAATTCCTCATGTAAACATTTCTTTCTTGTTGTCCTTTACTCTTCCTCCTGTATTGACTGTTAACACAGTGTTAAAATTGACTGTGGATGCTCAGGTTTGTCCCCAGATGTGGAAGGTTTGTGGATCTTGCCAATCAGTTTGTGCTCTGCTGCACACACAGAGCTGACAAGAATTGATGACTCTTTTTACATGTCTCTTGATGGAACACAGGGAAAATGTTGGAAATTGCCGAGTTTAAAGAGCTGTAGGTCGCCAGAAGAGATCTCACCAGGCAGAGCTGCTTTGGCCAAATAATGGTGCATTTTGCTTGTGTGTGTGCTTGTCATTCCCACTCTCCAGCTTCTGTCTTTTACAAAATTGTTTCACTTTCCACACCAGTGTGTGGATTCCTCTCCTTTCCTACTGCTGGTGTTCCCTATTGGTGCTGCCCAGCCCTGCCACTCCCTCTGCTGCCAGTTCCTCCTCCTTCCTGCAGTACTGCCATTCCACAAGATTCCCTCAATCTGACAAATCATTCCAGTTGTGGATAACTTGCCATGGAAATGAAATCTCTACAGCATTTTTTGAAGGTACCAACTCTCCCTACACCAGGTGCAGGCAAAGCATCCCTGAACATCTGGCTCCCTTTGAAATCCAAACCTGACACTTGTTTCTCCCTTACTCAGGGAAAAAAAGCAAACTCCAAAATAGCCTATATTTGAGGTTGTTTGTGATGCATTTTCTAAAGGTTATGAGGGAATTAAAAATCTATTGAACCAAGGCAAAAATAAATGTGCCCAACTGAAGGGAAAAGGCCAGCAGAAATTTCAGGGACATTTAAGAGCTTTCACACATCAAGCTCCTTTCCAAATGTTCTTAAACACCTTGTCCTCTCCAGGCAGGGCTGGAGAGCAGGCTCACAGCCTGCTGGAATGCTGTGAAGAATGGGAGAGGAGTGACCTGTGCTGGTGTCAGGCACAGCAAAAGGCCCTTGCTGGAGGATTTGAACTGCCTGGGAAGGAAATGTGGAGATGAAGTGTCTGGGCTCAGAGTATTCAGGGTCTTGTGCCACATCTGAGCATCCCAGGAATGCAGGGAAGCAGCTAAGGCAGCATCAAATGCCCAAGGGATCCTGTCCCACACAAGGTAAACATGCTGCTCATCCCTCAATAGGCACCTTTACAAATAAAGGTAAAAATCCTGAGCAGAAAGCAGCAGCAACCCCCTGCACCTGCCTATCCCAAATGCAACTGTGAGGAAGGCTCTGCTTTGCTGGGAGTGATGCTGGGAGGCATCACTGGCTGGTAAATCCCAAGTTGGTCCTTGAAAGTGGCAGATTTTTTTATACTAAATGTTCCTTGTAACCTCCTTGTCTGCAAAAATCAGGTATTTGGTATGCACTTATCAGCACCAGAGTGCTGATGAAATTTCTGTGTGATTTAAAAAGAAATAATATAATTCTGCATTCTGAATTGTGCTGCTGGTGATAGCAGTCAAATGGCAGATTTTCAAGGGCAGGAGCAGGGATAATCATCTTGGTCAAATTACAATTTTAATTTAAGGAAAACTTCTTTCCTTACTGAGAATATTACCATGCATATTTTCATTTTATTAGTTTATGTACATAACCACTAAGTTATTTGCATGCTATAGGATTTTATTTTGTACTTAGCAAATGAATGACATCCAAGCAATTTTAGATTTAATTTGATCAATATTTAATGAATTATAATTATCATTACAACTCAGAGTTCTGCACTGCTGTATATTGCTGCATAATGTTTAATCAAGGGGAGAGACTAAAATATAACTAGAAAACAGCTATAAAGTCTATGTTAAAGAAATGTAGTGGGATTATTAGCTAAATTATAGTCTAATTTAATAATTTTCCTAGTTACAGCTTTAAGATTGAATTTCAAGAGCATTTCTCTAATTTATATTTTTTAATTGACTGTATTATATATTTTTAAAAATACATACACAAAACCAAAATTACTCTGTGGTATCAGAGTTTGAAATCTCTGCATGACTGGAAAAAATTCCCAGGTGCTGTACCTGGGAAAATGGGAATACCTGATAAAAAGGATATCAGCTTGTGTTGACAGAACAGTCAAAAGATTTGGTTTATACATTGGTAAGGGCTATATAAAAATATGGCAGGAATCAGCAAAGCCATTTAATGTATCTGCAAACACTGAAATAGGTCAGGAAAATTCACCAAAAAAAAAGTAATTTAAAAAAATATATAAATTTTAAACCTCTTTTTCCACAAGTCAAAGATTTCTTTTCCTCAGAAATGCAGGTCAGTGTTTAAATTTAGTCATATCAATGTGATTCCTCAATTTTTTAAATAAAGCTTGTGGACTCTGAAGCACCTTCTCTGATGCTTCCAGTGAGATAGAAATACGTGTGGACAAAACTCATTAGGAAACCTGGAAAAAGTCTGAAAGTTTCTGTTTTATAGAATCCCAGAATCCAAGAATGGTTTGCATTGGAAATAAACTTACAGCCCATCCAGTTCCACCCCCTGCCATGGTAAGGACACTTCCACTACCCCAGGCTGACACATTTTCAAGCTTTCAGAATGAAAGTGTTTTATTTTCCACAGTTGTGAGTGAGGATGGTGTTTTGAAGGAATTACAGTGGACACATCTGTTTTGATGGATGAAAAGGTAGTCTCACTTGAGGAGGGAAACAGTAATCTATGCATAGATTTGACATATAAAACAAGAGCTTTGGAGATAAATTCCACAGGAAACAAATCTTGGTTGGAAAGAGGAGCTAATCCTGATATTACCCCAGGACCAAGCTGCAGAAATGAACCTCCAGAGACAGCAGCAGACTGAATTCCTTAGGAAATGTTCTGTAATATGCTGGAATTGGATACAAGATAGCAGCTGAAAGAAAGAACAAAAAATAATAGGTTTTAGCTTTGAAATAACTCTGGGATTTGTGGCTGCAATAAAGAGTAAATACTTTTCAGATTTTTTTTTTTTTTTTTTTTTTTTTTTTAATTACAGTCTAGGTAAGTCCATCTGAAGCAGCTGAGCCTGGCCAACCTGTAGATTTTCACTTGGATCCATCCCAAACTCCATACTCAGGGCAGGTCCCAAACTGAGGTTGAGTTTCACTCATTACAAAATTAAAGAGAATGTGCAAAAAAAACCCTACATGTCATAAAGAGCCATGTAAAAGCTGCATTATTCCATGGCCTTTGATCAAAATTTGGTGAGGCTCAGAGGTGAGATCTCTACAGAGACAAGTGAGAGATCTATAGAGTTCTATTTAGGATTTCTCTATGAAATTAAATCAAAGGAAATAAAAAACCATAAATATGTCTGACACATCTGTGTACTGTATGAGAGTATTATCCTGCTCCTGGAGTGGTTGGTGTTGGTTCAGCAATTCAGGTTTATTCTTCAGCAGCATGTCCTCAGAAGAGAATCTGTGGTTTGTGTCTGTGCCTGTGCAATTTGTGAAGGATTCTTGTTGTTACACAGTTTAATTTTTAGGATTTTTTTTTTATTTGATTGTTCCCCCTATTATTCTCACTCTCTACTCTCAGGCCCACAAGCTAAAAAAACACAAACAACACAATTAGGGACAGAAATAGTCTTTAGCATCTGTTTTTTCCTGAACAGGAGAATTGATCTAAGACAAAGGTAAAACAAATTATAATATATTTCTATTTTCACTTGAGAAAGGGTTTCTGCACTCCCAGTTTCTGCACTTGTTTGGAACTCTCCATATTTGCAAAGAAATCCATTGCTCTGCATCTCCTTGGAAGTGATTTTTCTCTCTATTACTCTTTGAAACACCTCCCCTTACATTCTTTTATTTATTTTTAACTCTGTTAAAGGCTTTCATGAAATAACATTTTTCAACTTCATCTAATTAATAATTTCATTTAAAATACTGGTTGTTACTGAGCTGCAACATAACTTGTACATTGATTTACTTTTCAGTACTCCTCCAAAATTAAATCCCTGGAATTGGAGACAAATCTTATTATCAAAGTTCTCAAGCAGAATAATAAAGTGATACCAATAACCATCTTGTCCACAAAGTGGAGAGAATTTTTTTTTTGTAGGAATTTCACATCTACATAAAACCACTTTGGATTAAATGTTGACTGCTTTACAAGTAAAACTTGCTCACTGGGATTGTGGAAAACAAGGCTCTTCATGGAAACTCTTAAGCACACACACAGAGTAAAGCACACAAAAATCAGCTGTGGCACTGCTAAAGGAGTCCCCAGTTCAGTGAAAAGTTGTCCAACCCACATTGTCCAGACTGGAAAATCACACAGGCACTTACTCTGTGCTCACACATCTTGGAATCCCAGAAGGATTCTTAAATTCTTCACGATTTTTGCCTTCCCAGTCTAAAGCAGATTATTTTCAGTAAATGGATCTTATTAAAACTGGTGCCTTAGAAATTTAGAGTGTTTATGGTGCTTTGAGTTGGCTCCCTCACTCCACAATTGTTCATTATCCCCCAACTCCAGCTGTACTGTTGCTTCCCATAAAAAAAAAAAACCAAAAAAACAAAACCAAAACAAAACAAAACAAAAAGAACCCTATCTTTTATTGATTTAAAAAGTACAAAAATGTGTTTCTCATTCCAGCTTTCCGTAGCAAACTCTTTCAAAGTCCAGAACAAAACAGGTGGATAGCTTAAGATTGGAAATCATAGAACAGAGTGGTTTGGGCTGGAAGGGACCTTAAAGCCCATCAGTGTCACCCTGTGCCATGGTTAGGGACACCTCCCACTATTCCAGGTTGGCCCAAGCCCCATCCAACATGGATTTGGACAATTCCAGGGATCCAGGTGCAGCCACAGCTTCTCTGGGCACCCTGTGCCAGGACCTCTCTCCCATCACAGGGAACAATTCCTTCCTTCACAAAAAAAAAATTAATTGTTCCACTGTATAAAACAGCAAGAATTCAACTTTTCATCATCCTTTTGTTTCAAAAGAAATCCAGCCCAGGAAGCAGTGCAGCACAAAGGACACACTGTCTCACTTCCCCATGAATTTACATGGAATATTAACCAATGAAAAATTTTGATGATTTATGTTCTTGACAAAGGTTGTAACAAGAACAAGAAATGGGGGGAGCTAATTCTTCGTATGGGAAACAGTAAAATGATAATTCACTGTAATTGCAGCCTTAGATTTTAATTTTCTGGTTCCCTTGGGCTCCACAGTGGGAGAAACTGAAGGACCTCGCAGAAGAATTAAAAAGGGATTTATATCAGTGAAAAAATTGACTCATAAATAGTTATAGATTATATTGCAAGTTGTCATCAGACCAGTTAAAACCAAAGCAGAGAGCCTAATTTAGCTTGTCAAGGGTTTTTAATAATGATCCTTTCAATTAAAAATCCAATAAATACATAATGGAAAACTTATATTGTTTTCACTAAACAAAACTGTGGTGAGAGCTGATGGAAAAACAACATGCCAGCCAAATCTCTTCTTCCCTCCCATCTGTTTTCTCTCCAGTTTTACTCAGATTTGAGCTAAAAGGCTCAAATAAAAAGCATCAGCACCCCATAATTATCCCAGAGAGTCAGGGAAATCTGGTTCCCTGCCTCCTGATAACAGGGACATGGGAATGTGTCCCTGCCAATGTCCAGCAGACACAGCACACAAACCTCAGATAATCTGCCTTTTGTTCCCAAAACTGTGGAGTTTAGTGCTGGGAAGCTCCTGGAATGAGACACCTCCTGTCAGGGCAGCATTTCTGTGTTCACACTGCACAGGGCTCACCTGCCCTGGAAGAAGGGAAGGGAGTGAAAAGAAATCAGTGAGCCAACAGCTTGGAAATCCTGTATCAGAAAACCTCAGCTTGGTTACTTTCTTCCCCACAGTAAAAAATCCCCACAACTCTTCCTAGGGCTGTTCAAATCCCTGCAGTTTCCCAGTGGAATGAAGCACCAGGCACCTCAAGCAGCACTCCTGTCACTTGTTGCCTCTTGAAGAGCATCCTGGCAGTATCCCAAGGAAATTCAAAATAGATACATCTCGCTGTGGGGCATTTTCACAAGTGCTCTGCCATGAAATGCTGCTTTGCCCACATATTTGGAGCTTGGTTCCATCAGAAAGCAAAAGTAAAAAATAAAAATGTAATAAGGGAGTGATAACTGAGAAAGGACACGTTCCTATTTTATTCTTATAAGCAACCAGATCCCTTGGCATTTTTAGCAAGAAAGAATTTTATTTTAGTGGGAATTTGCTCCATTTATCAGTTCTTCAGCAAAAGATCATTAGAGGGATGAAACACCACTCTAGTGAGGAAAAACTGAGACAATTGGGTTGTTCAGCTTGGAGAAGAGTCTGATACGACCTTATGAGAACTTTCAGTGCCTGAACAGGTGGAGGGGGAGTTGGGACAAGGGCTGCAGGGACAGGACAAGGGGAATGGCTTTAAGCTGTCAGAGGACAGGATCAGATGGGATATTGGGAAGGAATTGTTCCCTCTAAAGGTGATAAGCCCTGGCACAGGGTGCCCAGAGAAGCTGTGGCTGCCCTGGATCCCTGGAAGTGTCCAAGGCCAGACTGGATGGGCTTGGAACAGCCAAGTGGAAGGTGTCCCTGCTCATCCAAGGGGTGGAACAAGAGATTTAAGGTCCCTTCCAACCCAAACCATTCTGGGATTCTGAAGGTAACTTGGCTCTTTCCCTCCACTCAGCTTTGAACACTCATGGAAACTAAAAATTCCAGCCCTTGGGAACAGCAAGGGCTGAACAGCACAGGCTGGACAACACCTCTGCTCAGAGCTGGGCATCCCAATGCCACTGGGAGCAGGACAGCAGGAGAAGCTGACAGGAAAAATGCATCCCTAAGGATGCAGGAAGCCTTCCTCCTCCCCCTGTCCTTTTCATGACAGTGCATCAGTTTGTCCCTGGCTGGGGACATACACCTCCTGCACCCATGGTGGAAAAACCCAGTCAGGAGCACTGGAGAAAACACAGAAAACTCTTATTTCTTACACAAAGAGAAAGGATTTTTGGTGGGAAGGAAGATTTTTGGATAAAAACATGTATTTCTCTCTCATGCTTGAGCTACTGGGAAAAGAGACAAACAAAATAATTTAGTTCCGTCTTTTCTAAATATTCTTTTGTTTTTGCCTGAGGTTCCTGATGGTGCCTCTGCTTTTCCCATGTCTTTCTAATAAGCCAGCAGAGTTTGCAATGTATTTTTGTGTGGATAAACCCACACTTTTTGAGGTTTCACACAGCTGAACCCCTATTTCTGTACCTTATTACACAGCACCTTACATGCATAAAAAGCATGTTTTCCCCAGTTTTTTCCCAGGCATAGCCAGGCTAACCCAGAAGGGGTTTGGGCACAGCAGTTCCCTGCAGCTTTCTCTTCTCTCCAAGAAAACACAGAGCTCATCTCCCTCTTCCTACCAAAATCTCCAGCAAATCTTAATTTTCAGCCCAACATCCCAGCTGAAAAAAATGTTCTTTCTGCAGCACTGTTGTTTAAATGATACCAAAAATAAATTGTGAATAAAGTAGAAAAAAAAGAAAGCCACCAATACAAAACTGAAAAAGCAAATCTATACGTTTTTCCAGAATAGAGGTGAGTTTACCTCAATCTAAGCACTTTCCCCAAGTGATCAGTTCTTCACTCAAAAAGTTGTCTACCCCAGTGCACAGTCACTGGGGCAGTAATATTTAGTATTTTAATCTTTATTCAAGACATGATGGTTTGCCTTAAGCTGTGGACTTCTACACCCTTCATCCTCAAGGCTAAATACCAGCACAAAAAAAAAAAAAAAAAAAAAAAAAAATTGAACTAATACACAAAACTTGTAAGAATGAGCCTGATTAGGCCATTATTTCTACAGCACCCATGTAGATTGAAATTATTTTCTGCAATTCTTAAGAAAACAGATCTTTTTTCATGTTTCAATTTGCACTGATATAAAAATCCATTTTTTTTTCAAGAATGAAAACCCACCTTATAAGTATTTTCCTATTTCAAACAAATCCTTTTATCTAAGGGTGAGCCCAGGTTGTTACTTGAGATTGTTTGCATAAAATCTCATTAGCCTATTGATTCTCCTTCTAACACCTTAGGTAGTACTTCATTACCATGCAAATAGAGACAGGCTTTTTACATGTACCCTAATGCAGCACTGATTATTCTCCTTTCTTAGCACCCACAACAAAGCACTGTAATGAAAGTCATCAATAATTGTTCAACAGGTGAAAGAGATTAGAATCAAAGAGATACTTTCTTATCAGCAAGAGCTTCCTTTTCCCCTCCAAAACACAAAATTGGCTGATTACCATTCTCAGGGATCTGCAAAGCTCCCGGTTTCATCTTTTCCTCCCACAGACAGCTCAATGCACTGCAGGATGAAATATTTTGGAATTCAGAGTGAAATCCCAGACCCAAAGGAAGCAGTGGTGCTTCCAGTGCTGCTTTCTTCCCTTAAATCCCAGCCCTTAAATTCCAGCCAGTTGCAGTGATGGCTCTAGACACCACCTCAGCTTTTCATTTAGACACTTTAGATGTGGAATGTCCCTGCTTTAATGTGGCACTTGGCTTGTGAGAAAGAACAGCAGAATCAGAAAGTCGTGGGATGGTTTGTTGGAAAGGACCTTGAAGATCACCAGTGCCACCCCTGCCATGGGTAGGGACACTTTCCACTAGCCCAGGTTGCTCCAAGCCCCATCCAACCTGGCTTTAGACACTTCAAGGGATGGGGCAGCCACAGCTTGGATGATCTTTGAGGTCTCATCCAGCCCAAAGCATTCTGTGACTCTGGAAAGTCATATTGGCAATACAGTGGCTACAAATCTACCTGAATTTTAACCCTAAGTGTCCTCCAGGATGTCAGCAGAGCATCCCTGGGAATGCCCTTGGGATAGGGTCCCTTCCAGGTCTGGAGATCCTGTGATTCCATGAACCAGGAGCAGAGCTCTGCACAGAAGAAATAGAGGAATGCAATAAAAATGCTGGAAGCAGCCTCCAGCTCTTTTTCCTTAGCAAGCACAAATGTAGGCACAGAGCAGCAGCAGCACTAGAAATGTGGCTGTGAGAGGCAGTAAAAGACACACCTTTTGGAGCAGAGTGCTAAGTGGAGGGTGAAAAAAAAAAAAATAAAAAACACCTGAGATTTTAAGTGAAGGAAACACTTCCTACCTGTTTCTCCCAAAGTTAAGGGCAATGGGGTCACCCATGTAGGCAGACAGGACTTGGCTGTTAAATTGTCCTGCAAAAAAGAGCCTGTAAGAAAGAAATCATCAAGTAAGCAGCCAAATAAAGGGAAGAAAATTTCACTTGTATGTGCCTATTGTTTATAATGAATTGAGCCCCATTTCTGTAGCAATTGTGAGCTGAAGGCCAGAGCTTTGCTATAATTCAGTTTGATTACTGTTGTTGACTTCCTTTTCAATACTTTTCCCAAGAACCAATAGAAAAAGCCAACAATCTATTATCAAAAAGTCCAGCAAGGAGGGGAGAAGGAAGAGGGAATGCATGAAATAACAAAAATTTAGATGTTTTGAGCACAACCTTCTATTAGAAGGAAAGGGTTTACTCCAAAGACAAATTTTCCTCCATTGCCAAGAAATAAAAAGCAAAGGTGGAAAAAAGAATTATGTCAGAAATTCTGTTCTGTTTTGTCAAAAGCAAAGCAAAATAATTGTAAAATGCAAAAACAAAGCAAGATAATTCTACGTGTATACATGTAATACTAAATGATATTATAAAGCTCAAGCAAAACCAGCTAATGAATCCCACTGCCTCAAAGAGCTGCTTCAGTTATCAGCATTCCAGTCACAGTTGCCACAGATTCCACTTGTGCTGTCAGAACACAGAAGTGGCTTAAAAGAAAAGGCAAAAAAACCCTAGAAATGCTTGTATAATATTTACTAATCACAACTAATTCAGTAAGATTTAGGAATTTGTATGGCTTCAGCTGCCAAATATCATCTGAAATGTTTTAATACTCTTCAAGACCCTTATTGCCCTTTCACTTGCAAATTTTAGACAGGATTACATTTTCTTGCTTGGTTTCTTTGCAGAGAAATTGTGCCCTGTGCAAAGAATCAGCATTATGTAATTAACACAGACAAGAAACAACACAAATAAACAGTTTAAAATGGGCTGGAGTGACAGGACAAGGGGGAATGGCTTCCCACTGCCAGAGGGCAGGGTTAGATGGAATACTGGGGAGAAATTCTTTTTTATGAGGGTGGGGAGGCCCTGGCACAGGGTGCCCAGAGAAGCTGTGGCTGCCCCTGGATCCCTGGAATTGTCCAAGGCCAGGCTGGACCCTGGGATAATGGAAGGTGTCCCTGCCCATGGCAGGGGTGGCACTGGAGGGGTTTAAGGTCCATCCCAAACCATCCTGTGGTTCTGTTATTCAGTGGACGGTGTTGGTACCACCCAAAACAATGTAGGATAGGAAAAAAAATTCCGTATTCCTGCCACTATTAAGGAAAAAATTCAAATACAGTAATACTTATCATCCAAAACCTGTCAGTCAGAAAACATCTTTAATGGAAAAGATAACAATGTTTTCATCATGAGCAGGTCTTGACACAGTATCATCCAAATTTGCTATACTACTAATTCAAAGAGCTGCTGCTAATTGATCCCAGACAGCCTTCTCCATGTTCTCTTCTTTGATGCACTTCAGAAAACAGGAAAAATTAAGTAAGTTGATGAAAAATACAAACCCAGGGCTTACTCCAAAAGTGTGTAGGTGTTTGGTTTGCTTTTTTTCATTTGTTTGTTTTCTTTTTTTTTTTTTTTTTTTAAGAACTGCAGCCCATGTACCAAAGGTTGTGTTCTATTAGCCAGCCCAAAGCAGTGTTTTGTGAATACCCCTTGTAGCAGTGTGTGGTGATGGCCAATGGGGATCAGGGGAAGGGAGAACATTCCAGGGGAAAACCAAGTTAGGGTAGAAAGGATGGTCTGGGCCAATGGGGAACATGGGACAGGGGTATATTAACATAAGATTGCAAAGGACTGTGGGGAGAAGATTTTTCTCTCCATGCCCTTGATGTTTCTTCAACTCCCCAGAGTCTCTGCTTCCAGCAAGTAACAAGTTTTTCTCCTGGGAAGAGAGAGCCCAGCAGTTCTGAAAGGCTCTTTACAGGACAGGGTAAGTGTTAATGGACAGAAATGCTACCTGGTGGACAGTAGAGACTCATGAAAATATGCACATCTCAGTCTATGGCTAAGTGGGTTGTTTCCATTAGAATTCATTTTGAAAGATATTAGATTAAATTGAACCATGGAAAATTGCAAGACGATTTGCATTCCTGCTTAAAAATCTATAGTCTGAGTAAATTGCCCTCAAAGCTTCATCTCTGTTAAAGTAAAGGATAAGACTAGGTATTAAAGAGCAAAATTTACCTGTTGACAGCAGTGATGGACTGTCTTTGTTCAAAAGACATTGCTTAATTAAAAACAAATGGGGTTAATGTGAATTAAAGCTACGAGCTCAAGTGCAATCAACAGTCAAGTCAATCTGAGAGTAGGATGACCTTTAAAGGAGAATGTTTTCACTCATTAAATACATTGCTGACTTTTGGGAAAGAAAGATAAAGTTTAAAAAGAAAAAAAGGGGTTGTTAATAAGCTGTGAGAAAAGGATCTAAAGAGAAACAATCTTACATCTTGCTCTTTCGTGGCAAGTGAGACATGGACCTATATTTTTAATGAATATTTTCTGTGTACTTTCATTTATCTTCTCCATATTGTTCCCCTTAGTGTCTACAGTTAAATCAAAAGAGACACTCACTAGGGAAAAATAACCAAATCGAGTGTAACAACAACAAAAGTGCTGTTATCCACAGGAATACCACAGCTTCTAAGGAAAAGAGAAAATCAGGGAGCCATTAATTAGAGAATTAGTTCCAACCAAGCTGGCAAGGTTTATTTTCATATGGAAAATGGGAATGTTGCTGTTTATGTCTCTCAAAGGCCTTTAGAGATACCAACTGTGAACAAAGTCAGAAATGCTCAAAAATAAAGGAATTTTTTTCTACACTTCAAGGCACAATGGTAGAAGAATCAACTAATTATATCACATCTTCTCCACCAGCACATGAACAAGGGGATGGGTTGAAGAGTGGGGTGTGAGACAGCAGCCAGCCAGGGCCACTACAACCCACTTTTTATCCATAAAGATTCTTGGAAGCTTAGGAGAAGTTTTTTTATGCAATTTCAGAGACATAAGAGTTTTTAGAGGATGCCCTTCTGCCTACAAAGCCCCAGTACTGGCCACTGGAGAATTTCCACTAGGACAGAAACAGAGACCCATGAGGAAGTTCCCAGGGAATGAATGAGATTATAATTTTATAGCACAGTTACCTCCACAAAACTTATTTAATCTTCACAACTCGCCTGATTGCCTTTCTCATTATTATTGGAAAGTCATTCCAGAACCTCATTTCCTCTATCTGTGAGCAAACTTCTGAAGTCCAGCCGGAATTTATGAGCAGACTATTTGAAACCACTCATTCTTATGCTAACATTTCCCTAGAACTTTCTCCATTGATTACTTTTCTCTCTAAAGTGCCTCTCCAGACAAAGTCTATCGCCTGTCAACTTTAATTTCACAAGGTATCATCATATAAAATAGGTCTCTATTTCTTTAGTCAATCTAATCATTTTAGAAAAATATGGGACATTTTGCAAGATAAATGTTGGAGAGCTAGGATTTAACATGAATAATAGGACTTGGAGTGAGGGAGTGCCTGGATGCAGCAGGGCTTTCTGCCCTCCATCCCTCCTGCTCCCTTTTCAGAAGTGACACCTTCAAAGGGCACTTTAATGAGCCTGAACTGGGCAATAAAACTTCACAAACACGTATCACCCACACACAAAACAAACCAGGAGCTGTCCTCTGTAATAAGCAATTTCCAAGGATTGAAGCACTCAATCCTTTCTTTTCTTTCCAAAACAAGGGTATATTCACATCTTTTTCTCACTTAAAATACAATTTAAGACTATCTGCCAGGGAATAGAAAAGGTTACACAGACTAATTGTGTCACAATTCATTTTCTCAGGAAAGTTCCCAAAATCCCAGGCTGAGGATTAAAAGATCTAGCTCAGGTTGGTCATGCACAGTTCCCAAAGCCAGGAGGAGAACTAGCAGAAGGAATACTCTGTCTGCACACTGCAGGAAGATAATGAGTCCTCAATTTACTTCAGGAAAATAATATGCAGAAAGAAGAGTTTCCCTTAATACAAAGGATTCTGGAACACCTGCAAGTTCCAGAATACCAGTTGGTTTTGGGCAAGTCACAGATTTTTTAATGTTTTCCTTCTGTGTCATTTCTATGTGTGGTTTCCACGGTTTATGTTTAGAAAAAGAAAATAAAACCAATTTTTCAAGTGTTTGTGATATCCTGCCAGTGTTGACTCTACACACTCTGAGTGAGTGAAGATTGTAAGAAGGGCAATGCCACCCAATCTGATCTGCTCTGGAAAACCACAAACACTTCAGTTAAAGCTAAACCAAAAAAAAAAAAAAAAAAAACAAACCAAACAAAAAAAAACCCACCAAACACATTTAGTGAGTGTTTTGGGGCTGCTATAAAAGAGAGGAAGACAAAAGATGAGTTCATTTAATGTTTCATGAAAGGTCTTGTAAACATTGTGACAAACCAGAAAAAAATCCATTTCTTCCCCATCACCAACATGAGGCCATGCTCTCTTACCCCAGACCAAGGTTATTTGTCTATCCGCATCCTAATTTGCTGATAGACATCACACACTTCCATTCCTTTCCATTCAAAATTAGATAAAAGTTAGGAAATGCAGCAGCACACCGTGTCCCCGCAGAGAGACACTTGGATATTCAATGTCATCTAAAGTCTCCCTGATGTGAGGAGCCCAGACTAATTTACTGCCTCTCCTAGTCTAGACAAAGTATAAACAACATCATTTACTGTGACCTGCGGTGTGCTGCTTTCTCTTCTGTTTTTCAGACATGTTTAATAAGTTTCAGAAAAGCACAAATGCACAAGTCAGAGACCAAGTGACAGGAATAATTTACTGAAACCTGGAGATTCACATCCCTCTTGATTTTAACACAAGTGGCAGCTTTCACTGCCTTTAAAAAGGAGACTGAGGAGCTCAGCACTCTGCACTAGCCAGGTTTAAAAACTCTCTCTCTTATTTTCTCTGAAGTAGCAACGTGAGAAGAAAAATCGAGTCAGGATCTCCACAGTCAGCGCCAGGACAGAAGGATTTAACACCAACAACCAAAAAGGATAAATGAGCCTCCTCCAAAAACCCCTGTCTGGAGATGAAAGAAGGAATTTAACAGAAGTGCTCACTGTCAACGGGAGCCACAAACCTGGCAGGGCAGCAGCTCTGTGCCTGGAGCTCAGGGACAATTCAGGGAGCCAGGAAAACCCCAGCTTTTAAAAAAGCTGAAATGTCCATCTGAGCCATAGTGTTCATAGTATTTCCCATAGTATTCTGTTATAGTTTAGAAAATGGCATGTTTGGGGAACAAGTTATGGGATATCTTAAAAAGCTTAGAAGCTAGAGGTTAAGAATGTAACCCTTAAAGACATATATCCTAATGGAAGGATTAGAAGTTGACAAAGTCTGGATGTACAATATGCAGAACCAGCAGAATACACGTATGGAAACATTTAAGTGAAACTGATATACATTAGAAAATACTTAGAGCCAGCCAAGAGAAACCTATCTATCATAAATTTGGACACTGAAATTAATAAAGATGAAGGGATTAACAGGTCAGGTATTCATAGAAATAGGACAGAGGCAAAGAGTTTAGAGTGAGGTAGATGATCCTTACTTCATCCCTTGAAGCCTTTTGACTCAATTAGACCCAAAACCAAGGGGATACTACACAACCCCAATGAGTGTGCAGCTAATTTTAATACTGAGTGGAAAAGGGCAGTGACAGGTAATAAATATGTGTAGGACCTTTTGAATATGCATGATTGTTGTGAATAAATGAAGGACCAAAAGTTGCAAGGGGCACACACGCTTTGGGAGAGATCCCACATGTTTGCCCAGCACTGAAATAAACATTTCCTATTAACTAGACTGGTTGAAAGGTTATTTATCCTTGCCTTTCATGGGTCACATCTCCTGAACCCTTCATCCCTCAGGTGGTGGGAGAACATCTCCCTGGAGCAGCCCTTCCCACAGCTCTGGGAGGTTTGGAGTGTTTTGTGCTCATTAACCTTCTCCATGGCAGGAGATGAGGAGAGGAGCAAGTTACCTGCAAGGTGTCTCAGTTCAGTTCCTCGTTAAACTCAGGTCTGGCAAGGCTGGAGAGGATGTCCCACCCTCACACAGGGAGGGTGGAGGGAGATCTGTTACAGCATAGGGCTGTGGAGTGGTGAAAGGATGCAGGAACATCACCTCTCTTGCATGGTGCAAGTTTATTGAAGTTTGTTGAAGAAAGCCATGGCTTTAAATAAAAGAGTTCATGCAAAACAAAATATAAAAGATTCATTGGTCAAAGAAGGAAACACCTCTTGGACCAGGCTTTCTCATGGATCCAACAGGTGTTTATCTTTTGTTATAATTCTTTCTCTTATGTTTACATTAGAAAAAGATCTCTAGCTTGGGAAAAAACTCTAGTTGAGACTGAGAAAGTTAGACTGGAAAAATCCTCAAGATTTTTCCCTGGGCCTGTACCAGCCACAGCAGATCAGCCTTTGAATACCCAGCAGGGATGTTGTGCAGGGCATTAGCACTTCCAGCCTCCCTGGAACACCCCAGAGCAGAGGAAATGCTCTGTGATTTACTGGCGTGGTTGCTTTTGCCCAGAGCACTGATAAAAATGTTGGCTTGGACAAAGTAGCAATAAATGAAACATAAATAAAATTTTGGGGGGTTATCACTGCTGCTCGCATTTCAGAAGAAAGCCAGAAGGGGGATTTTCTAAGAAATTCTGGTTTTCTTAAAGACCTCCTAATATCAGATTGAAACCACATCCAGCCATCTTCACTGTGAGACTAAAAAGAAAGCAAAGGCTACAAGGAAATTGCAGCAGTTAGAGACACTTTGGTTTTATCCCAGGACAAGAGGGAAATGCCTGATTTCCTGTACCTGCCTCTCTGTGATCCCAGGCTCACCCCACCTGCTCAGCATCCCTTCTCATTCACCCCTTCCTGATCCTGGAAGAGTACAAATCTGGAACCTCAAATCTGCCAATCTTAATTTATCAGTAATACCAATTAATATAATTTATTAAATAATAACAGTGAATTTAAAAAAAATCAAATGCACAAATGCTCCTTCCCTCCTGCTACTCAGTAACAGAGTGAATAAAGTCCATTAAAGGGGTAAAGTGGACAACTAAGCATTCAAATCTTTATCTTGCACACTGAGAAGTCCTGAAGCCTTGCCTGACACAAACCTCTTCCAAAATAGAGAAAAATACCCTAGAACATGAAATAAGAGAGGAGCACAGAGTTCAAGGCCAATTTGTGCATTGGTAACAGGGTTTTGTGGAGTAACCACAGCAAAATAATGCACTGGGGGCTATAAAAAAAACAAACATCAAATCCCACAAAGGTCGGGATAAAATCTGGCATTCTTTAACAAGAGTGGGCTCTGGATTCACCCACTGAGGATTTTCCACCTGGAAAGCCCAAAAATACAGATATGTGTCTGCCCAAAGGCATATTTTATTTCCAAGTTTAAATTCTCAAAGAATATATTGGTCTGACGGTTGCAACCATGCAGATATTAATTTAATGCCTGCAAATTAAAATTCAACTTGGCAGCCTGTGCATAGAGCAAGCATTACCTGTTCCACATATGAGGCAAAAGTTGACAAGCTGCTTCCTTTCTGCAAGACAAAATGTTTATCAGGTTGTTCCCCAAATCAATACTGGGGAGCTGTAGCAAATTCAGAGGCCTCTGACACCTATTTAGCTACAGCCCAGCTATAATTAATATTAGTTTGCCTGGAATGCAAGCTAATAAGCAAAAAAAAAAGGAATAAACAAACTAAACTGCCATTTTTGGGACACCACGAGGACACAGCCAGGCACTGTGGAAGGAATGTGACTCCCAAAAGAATAGAGACAGATGTGTGCAGCTGCTCAGAGGAGACACCCAACAAAACTATTGGTAAAAATATTATACTCAGGAAACTTGAGTTCAGTTTTGAAGCTGAGCTCTTCAGATTTTTCCCTATCTCTCCATTCAGCCCTTCCTCCTTCCTCCTCTGCAACACAGGGAATGAAGAAACCTCATTTTCCCTCTTCCTGCACACCTCAACCATTTGATTTAAACCATCTTTTACAAGCTGCTCAGGTCACCTTCTGTATCTCAAAACATGCAAATGAAGCACAGGATAGAAAGCATTTTTCCCAGGGATGTGATGGAATCCCATCTCCCAACACATTGCTCTCCAAATTGGATATTGAAAAGCCTCAGACTGGAAGAGCAGCCCAGGTTAATTTTGGACTTTCTGTATATCTAGTCTTCTGTTTCTTCCATCTGTATCTGCTTTAGACAAAACAGTCTGAAAATCTGTGGTAGTCTGACACCAGCTTACTACAGCAAACCAGATCTGAAAACACATCCCACAAGTCCATCCACTAAATGGATGCCAATAGAGCAATATATAAATTTTAAAACCTGCAGAAAATGCTGAGATATTTGAAGGCCATCACATCTTGCACTAAAACTCTGACATTCTATCAGCTTTGGAATGAATTTATTTTGGCTGCAATGTCCCAGTGTCCAATTCTCCCTGCATTGCTGGAAACACCCTTCCTGTGCAAACCAGGGAAAATTCAAATCAACTCCTGTGTAGAAAGTTGTGCTTATAATCACCTTTTTTTAGAGAGCTGGAAGTTTTGGGAGCATATTGTGGTCAATAATGAACACACTTGACAAGGTCAGGTAGTTTGTGAAGAGAAAATTGTTGCCTGTGTAAAAGTAATTAGGTTGCCCTGAAGAAAAGCTGCCAAAGTCCCAGCAGCCTCCATTGGGGTAAAGCAGAATAATTAAAGCAGTTTTAGTGCCCACTTACACCAGCAAAGTCTGGCTGTAACACTGGCTGCCAAGAAAAAAAAAAAAAAAAAAAAAAAAAAAAAAAAAGGTAGAGGTGATGAAATTGCAGCATTTCATAGAAAGCTACTTCTAAGTAGTGAGGTGCTGGTGCTGAAATACCCAATTATCCACTGGAATATGAACCTCTTTGCCCACAGGTGTCCAAGTGGGAAGCAGAAGTGAGGAATTTGGGAATTTGGTGCAGTCAGACATTCTCTGAGCTTTTACCAACACCTAAAGCCTTGAGCTGCTGCCAGCAGAGGAGTCCATTATTTAATCTCAGCTCGTGTTCTGCTCTGCAAAACCCCCCAAAAGGGTCAGCCAAAGCTTTCTGCAGCAAAAATAGCATTGACAAAAGCCTTTGGAGCAAGGGAAAAGCAGGAAGAGCTGTAAGAGCTTGAGCACAAGTTGGATAATCCAAAACTCCAGTTTTCCAGGGTGCTGAGGTGAGGGTGCCCAACCTGAGCTCAGCTCTCCAATACCCAGACTATAACAGCCTTGAATTTAAACACTATTTCTCATCCCATATTTCCCTGGGGAAGAATTTGCTGTTAAGGTCTAAATTCCATCCACAGGAACCAAAGATAACTTTAACTGGTGAAGAGATAAGACTTAATAATTTCTTAACCTTTACTGATGCTTCTATAGTTCCTATATGTTTTTGAGATTTGAGGGGCAGGTGCTGATTTACTTTTGTGTTTTGCTTTGTTTTTAATTAAGCAAAGCAGACAGTTTGTACTAACTCTGTTATTTTCACCTCACCCACAGAAGAGCTTTGAACAACAACTTCTTCCAGTTCTTTCCATTTTACCTGCAAGCTCAAAGCTGAGATTCCTCTGCTGCTGACAGAGTGAACCTGAGCAGTGGGATGCCAGTAAATCTCAAGCAGCACTGATGCTTTATGTACCTTAAGTACTGCAAGATTAAAAATGTGGTTTTATCACAGTGTGATACTGACGTTAATAACTCGTCTGGAGCAGGAATTCAAAGCTTTCACTATTCTATAATTGAAAGTAGCCCAGTTGCACATGGATTCAGGTAGCAACAGAGGAGCTCAGATCATCTTAGTCAGTGTTTCACTCCAACAGGAGCCTGAGAAGGGCAGTGAGGCATCACTCAGTCAGGCATTACCAGCACTGGGGTTTGCATTAGCAAATGAAGCTACATGCAAGTCACAATCCCACGCCAGTCGACTACAAAGCAGGTCAGGCATGCAGAAAAATTCATTCGTGGCACTGGTTGAAAGCAGAGAGAACATTTAAATTTCAGATTTTCAGCCCATCAGCAATAGCCTTACCTGCTGCTACATTTTCAGTTGTCCCAGCAACAAGCAATTATTTTTTTCTTTTTTTTCTTTTTTGCAGCCTTTTTATTATCACTTCTCCTTTTCAGTAGGCTTTTGCCAGACAATTATTTCATAAATCTTAGCTGCTGTTTCATTTTGTTTTGACTGGGCTCCATATAACAAGTGCAGGCAGTCACAGAAAGCAGCTGGCCCCTGCAGGGCTGGCACTCACACCAAAAGGAGACAGAGGAGCAGGAGAGACTGGAGGGATTCCAGGGCAGGACAAAGGGTGGTCACAGCCTGGTGGAGCAAGGAAAGGAAAGAAACTTTCCCCAAATAATTTGGAGAAGGCTTTATCCTGCCTGGGAGCTCCTGAGCATCCCTCCTTGCAGAGAGCTCTCCTAGTAGGGTGGGGAAGATAAGCCTTCTCAGCTTGCTTAGCAGAAGGGTCATTTAAACTCCAATAACTCCTTTTAAATCTCTTCACCACACACAGTTCACTTCAGCAGGAGAAGCCAAACCACCACCAGCAAGAGGAATTTGAAACGTTCATCTGGATGGCAGAGCTATTTCACATCTCCTCTTTAGCCATTGCTGGCATCAAATTTAGCACAAACCCTAGAACCTGAAATGGTTTCCAATAAAAGCAGCACTTCCATAGCTGCCCAGGAGCACCATTAAACTGAGACCACTTTCAGTGGTGGAGCTGCAAGTTAAAATTTTATTTTCCTTAATGGATTGCAGCTAGCCATGCTGCTCACCACTCTGTTCCTAAACCCCTATCTCACCTCAACACATGCTTCATCCCACTGACTTTGCAGCACATTTGGTGCTCCCTTGTTCTCTAGTCCTTGGACTAAGTTAGGAGAAGCACATCTCTTTCCACTGCTAAGGATTAACTGCAGCATTAAGCAGTCTGAGACAGGAACAGTGCTGTTGGGCAGCTGCAGCTGGAAGTTGTGGGTTCTGCCCATAAGGACACCCTGTCAGGGGTGACTGGGACACAGAGCAGCTTGCTGCCTCTCAGAACTCACCAGAGCTCAGAGCAGAGCTGGGAATAAGATGGGGTTACAGACAAGGTGCTAATGCTTAGGAAATACTGAATCCAGAATATCCTGAGCTGAAAGGCAGCCCCAGGAACCATCCACTCCAACCCTGTCCCTGCACTGACACCCCAGCAATCCCCCCCTGTGCATCCCTGAGAGCATTGTCCAAACTGTCCTGGAGCTCTGGCAGCCTTGACCACTGCCCTGATCTGCTTGTGTCTAATAAAAGTGTCAGAATGTCATTTTAACTGCTTTTGGTTACAATTTCACCCCTTTCTCTCCTAGGGCACACATTGCACCTAACTTAAAATCATAAAAATGTCAGGGATGCAAAAATCCTCTGTGTGTGTCCACAACTTTGGACAGAGCTAAATCATCTCTGCACTTACAGTCATCTCTAAAAACAGCAAAACTCTCTGGGCACAAACTGTCACCACTTTATTTCCCAAATCAGCTTAAACACAACCTAAAACACAGAGCTCAGTGCTGCCTCTAAGCCTGTAAATGGCTCTCAGTGCATATACATTGCTCATTTCCCACCTGGATTTCCTGCCAGTCCATCTCATTTGTGCAAAGCTCCTGTTTCTGCTCCAGATCAGGCTGCAGAGGAGCAGGAGGCAGCAAGGGGAGCTTCAGCACACAGGGAAAGAAAAACCAATTCACTCCTCCCTCATAAATCATATAGAAACTAGGTAGGCAGAGCAAAAACTCGGGCAAATTCCTGCATTTCTGATGAAAGAAATCTAAACTGGCAGTCAGAAACTTGCCAGTAATTAAAAAAAAAAAATCAACTTATGCAGACATTTCAAAAGAAAGAATATTTAAATGAAGTGGGTGAATGTCCTAAGCTGGAATTGGAGGAGTTTTAGTCAGCTATAATTTCATTTGAAAAGCCTAATAACACCCCTGGATTTAAATTCCATACATAATTTTGCTTTTGTTTTGCAGTTGTTGAAATGCAATCACAAGAAAACAATGTGCACCATTTCTAGCAATGCATATTTATAGTTTTTGGCTTCTTTATCCCAAGAAATTGCCACGTACATAAAGAAAATCAATCTTTTTAATTTCCAAACTGTTTTAGAATTTATGTTCATTTTCTACTATAAGCATTTGACCTGGTCTATGAGAAGTCAGATGGAAAAGTTTATACCCTTTGCAGTCAGGAAAAATATGTTCATGAGTATTTTTAGACTCTGCAATGTACAAGTCTTAAAACCCAAGATATCCCTTCACATTTTATTTCCTGATGCTCAATATCTTTTCTGTTGCCCATTTGTGATAACAATTCCTTTGGGACATAAAAGGGAAAGCCAGAGTTTGTTCCACTGATAAGGATAGAGATGGTGAGGCAGTTTCTGGGCATTTGACAAAAAGAAAAAAAAAAAAAAAAAAAAAAAAAAAAAAAGATCATTATGTAGAAGCATTTTTTGTTATATTTATCATCAGATGTTCTTCCCTGTCAAAAATGCAACTATTAATTAAAACCCAGAGTGGAAGTAATAACCAAGCAAAAACTGGACTGATGCTGCCAAATTTTTGGAAAATGGCTCATCATTTTTTATTCCATGTAGCTGGTGACCAGTCTGGGGGTTACATCCCTGCTGAAAGGAAGGCACCAGGAGATCTTGAAAGTGTTGGGTTTCCCCTCTTTTCAGATAAAAAAAAAAGTGGAACAACCATGTCTGAGAAGATGCTGACACTGCTTAGAAACCAAAGTGATGGGAAAAAAAAAAAAACAAGGTTGGGAAGTCACCTCAAGGTTTAAACCTTGGAAATCAAAGGTGAAACTCAACAATGCAAGGCACAACTTTTAAATGGTCTGCTGAGGACTGCCTGCACAGGCAGGAAGGATTCCCCCCAAAATCCCCCCAAAATGGATAAAAGGATGTAGAGGAACTGTTTTCCATAAAAGATTTCCCTGTTTTTCCTATCAGCACTGAAGCTCTGCACCAGTTCTTGGTCATCATAAGCAAGAACAAGGCAGAAAAATCTGGAACCTCAGTGCAGGGTATGAGAGGGGAGGAGTATTTCCCCAGGATTCTATTTTGCTTAGATTTTAATGTGCTCTGGTGAAATCAAGAAGTAAACTGTGCATTGTGAGAGAATGAAGCACCCTTTGTGTGATGGGAATAACTCAGGGAGGGGACAGGGAGAAGTGGCACAGCCAGCACCTTGTGCCAGCCCTTCCCCCTCTAGGAGTTGACAGCAGAATTCTTGGAGGACACAAGAAAAATTCAAATCCACAATGAATTTGAGAGGCTGCACTCTCTAAAAGCAAGTGACAGTGTTCTTCTCCAGTATTATGGGGGAATTTTGGAAATGTGGACCTCAGCAGAATTCCCAAAACTGTGCTACATCTCAGGGATGAAGTGAGTCAAATCTAGACTAATATAAATCAAGGTAAACATGCAAATCTGGTTAGGCAGAAAATACAGTTTGTTTCTATCCTATTTACACATTTCTGGTACTTTCTGTGCAGTTTCAATCACTTGTATTTTTTAATGAGAGGCCAGTCTCAGGAATTGCAATGTAATTGTGAAACTTAAAGGTTACCATCCAAGTGTATTTTCATTTATCCTCTTTAGCTCTGAAATATCCCACCAAGCTGCTAATATCTAATAATCCACTTAGAGAAGCTGAATGTTATCTGTAAAAATTAAATTGTTTACATTCACCGTGGCTTACCATAAATAAAAATGCTCATTCATTATTTAAAATGCAGCACAGCATGGTGAATTTTGTGTTTTCTCTGCTTGATTTTGGCTCTAACCAACTCCATAAATACATTAGCACCATCTTTTGGCTAAATATGTCCTGACCTATATTTGTATCTTTTCCTTACAAGTGGGGTGGTTGCATTCCCTGGAATTTCCAACCTTTTGAACATGAGGAAGAGCCCAAAAGGGAAGTGAAGCTCAGGCTGTGGCTGACAATTCAACCAACAACATTTTCAAATCTACACTGAGGTGCCTTTGAGTTGTTGCAGCCCTAAAACTGATTTTTATAATTATTCTCCTTCTCTTAAGATTGTGCCAAGATGATTTTTTTTTTTTTTTTTTTTTTTTTGGTACAAATGCAAATCACCTCCATAAATTACTAATCAGATGCTTGTTTGCATCATATCTTTTTCATAAAACATGGAATGTGGGCCTACTGTAGGGATTTGCTGCTACTTTGCCATTCACTTGTACTTTATGTTACACAATATAGAAGGCTCTAAAATCAGACAAAGTGGTTTGTAAGGATTATTTTCCCTCTTTGTTTTACTTTACATTTTTTAATATGTTCATTGAAATTAGTTGAAAAGTGGGATGAAAATGCAGCTTCTATTTAGGCAAATTTCTCCCCTCCCTTGTGTATTCCCATTATCCTTCTGACATCCCATCAGGAAAACCCTCTTACATCCTTGCAATGCTAATGGTGCCTCAACAGGATCACATCAGAGCAAGGATGAAGAGATTGAATGGCCAATATGACAAATTCAGGAATTCAGGACATTGAACAAATTGGACTCCTGGAATTGCAAAAGTAACAGGTTGGAGTTTTGGGGGGTTGGAGTTTTTTTGTTTGTTTGGTGGGTTGGTTGGTTGGTTGGTTGTTTTTTATTTGTCTGGGGAGTTGTTTGTTTTGGTTTTTGTTGTTGTTTTGTTTTTTATTTGGCTTTTTTTTTTTTCCTTGGGATTCTGGATAGAGATTTCAAATATGAGCACCTGTGGAGCACAAAGGACCTTGGAAAAAGTGGAATTGTCTCGCTGTTACAGACACAGAGGATCCTCCCAGTCCAGTTTCAGCCTCACCCCAGTGAAGTGTCCCAGTCTGCTCCCATGGAGCTCTCTGGAGTTTGGCCAGACTCCTGTGGGATTACCTGGAGCTGCAAGGAAAGGATGATGAGGATTCTCAGCTTCTTAGTCTGGAGAGAACAAACACAACTCAAGGTCACTCAGGGGATTTCCACCCCATGAAATCACCACACACACAGTGGGAGGGATGCAGAGGAATTTCAGGGCAGGACAACAGCCAGCTGCAAAGATGGGTGATTTCAGACAGAAAGGACAGAGTTTGGCACAGCCTTCTGTCGAGTTTGCATCATCCACAGACCTGTTAATCCCACCAGAATCCCCTCCACCTCATTTGCAAAAATTTCCCAAGGCAAACCAGCATGAAGTATTGTGTATTTTTAGTGATATTGTCTATATTGCAGCTTGGGAATGGGATCATTTGGACACTGGGCTCTGAAAAGCTCTCACCATTCATCACCACCCTGATCCAGGAGTGCAGGTACATCAGGATTTGCCCCTGGCACTGAGTGTTGCAGCTTTGGTAATCTGGAGCAGAAAAATAATTTACTGCATGAGAGCAGCAGATACCAGAGCAGAACCTCATGTGAGAGGGAAGCAATGAGAAATATGTGCCATGTATATTTATATATTTAATATGGGCGTTTAGAAATACATCCTTGCCAGAAACAGCTACTGGAGTAGGGTCAGTGAAAGAAAGTCAAAGAAACTTGCCTAAAATTTGGTTGAAGCTGTCCAAACAGAAGGCACTTCTTCTTTCCTCCTGTTCTTCCTTTGGACTTGTGTAGCTGCAATGAGAAAAACTGGTAATAATTGGCTGCATTATTACCTATGGCTAAAGCCATGCAGTTCAAAGGTCTCCTGTGTAATATAATATCTATCTATATAATTTTTACCTATATAACCCACATATCCACATGAAAACATATTATTTTTATCCCTACAGATGTCATTTCAGTCCTCAGGATCAAGAAGTCTGGAAACATTGCTTGGACTGGATGGGCTGAGAAGTTCCTCACCTCAATGATTTTATTATTCTGTGACTCTAACAGAACATGTGTGTGAATAGGGATATTTTAAGGCCACGTGGAACAGCAGCTGGAAATAGGAGGCAGATAAAAATGCCTTTAAAGAATATTGACATATATCTGAAGAAAATGATATTAAGATAGGAAGAAAAGCAAGAATGTACTTGTCTCATTCTAACTGGCAACAATCACATCAACCAGGAGATTTATAGGATGAAAAAGCCCATAACTTGAAATTTCAGGAAGGTAAGGGAGAGATTTTTCCATTCTTTACCAAATGAGGGGAAAAGATGTTCCAGGGCTACATTGCCTATATGATTATCCTACACATATCTTTTTAGGGAGGGAAAATCTTCAAGGAGCTGGTGGGATTCTGTTCTCATCTGAAGAGCCAGATTATCATAACTTTGCATCATTGACTGAAAGCACAGAGTTCAGGAAATTATTCTTGAGGGACTCAACCTGGCTCCATCTCATTCCAGTTCCTTCCAACCACATCCAGTGGAAAAGCTGCCCTGATAACACACACCAGTGACAAAATCTATGCCAGCAAAATTTAATACAGGGAAAGAGAAGGGCAAAGAACCAAAAGAAAGGAAAACTTTTATCCTTTTATTTTTCAATGCAGAGGCAAAAACTCAAATCACCTGAAGCAAGGTAAAACTGCTTGAACTGAAAAATTAGAAATACAAGTTTCTCTTTTAATTCTGAAAGGCTGAAAAGTCTCACCACATACTTATTTGCATGAGGAAGTTCAAGGAGATGTTTTGGATAAATTAACAAAGACTAAAGAGTGTTCCTTTAAAGGTACTACCCCAACTTGGTGCAATTAGTTTCAATCAATTCAGAAAGTGTTTGGAACACACCAAAAATAGTTTCTAGATAGAAATATGGTGAATATGGTGGAGGGAAGGGTTTGAACTTTCAGGAAGGGTTTTTCTCCTTGTTGCACTGGATTTGCTGGTCATCTCTTAAAGCATCTCTAAGACTTTAGATCTATAGCTCACCCATGTTAATTTTCACACTTTTTAAAATTAAAAGTGTGAAAGCTTTGAAATTTCAACCAATAAAGCATACCATTGGGTTTTTTTCACTCTCTCAGCTACTATTTGATAGTGGGCTATGAAACCACTAATTTGAAGAGAGCCCAGCCAGTCTCAATGGCTTTGGGGACCTGCATTAAAAGCAGTACTCTTCTGCTCTTTACAAATGGCACTTTCCCCAAGCAACTCCATTATTTGGAGTCCTGTGGCACAGTGTGTGCTGTACCATCATCATGGGAAATGTTTTGTTTATTGAAAACCCTCTAAGCCAAGTAGAATTCTGTATTTAACAGCACTCTGCACGTTGGGCCCTGAGAAAGGACTGCTGCAGTCATGTATCCAAACACTTCATTGCAAACAGCAGAAAATCAGTTCTGCCAGACACCTAAATATTCTCTTTTTAAATCACCCAAGAACATCTTATGGAGACTGGCTTGCTTGTAGAGATTTGGTGTCAGTGTTGGAGGCACCCATGGCTCTGCTCAACAGGAGGGGGCAATGGGGGGTTTGGGTTCTGCTCCCAGGGAACAGGGACAGGAGGGGAGGGAGCAGAAAAAGAGCCTGTCCTGGGGTGTCCCAGCTGCCAAAGGTTCCAGAGCTGGTCCAGCTGAGAGGGACACAGACCCTGCCACCCTTCTGAGCCCCACCAGGTCTTTCTTGTGGATTGAGGGAGAGCTGGGGAAAACAGGACAGCTGGTTTTATCTCTCTACTATACTGTCTATATTGTCCTCCCTAAAAATAAAAAATAATAGCTAAAGAAAAAAAGCAAACAGGAACCACACTGGAGTACCTTAAAAAAATCCCAAACAACAATGCACACACCTTGGATGATCCATTTTCTTCCATAAAGATAAACCTGAGCACTGCTTCTCTTTTGGCAGGAAAGGATCCTTTTAAACAGCCCTAACAGACACCTGTCACTGCTCAACAGTTGGATTTTCCTACCATATAAAACCATCCTACCAAATACCAAGCAGGCCAAGTTTTCCCTGGCCTCAACATGAAAAAAGATATCAAACTTCTCACCAACACTAAATCAGCACTCCACAGGCTAAACCATAAATGTATTCAACCAAATCAGCCTTAGAAACTTTTTGTTTAGTTCTATTAAGATAACACTAGATCAGCATTTTCATTAAAAAGAAATGTCATGGCTCATTCCTTTCTGTGATTGAAGAGGAAGCAGCAACATCTTCCAAAACTCAGGAGAGAAACATATGCTGCCATAAAAAATAAATAAAACTGTGATTGTTGTTCCATTAAATATTTCAGCCTATGATTCTAATTACATCCTGATTGGGAAGAATTCTCATGTTAAAAGCCCCATGCAAAGACAGCTCAAATAGATTAAGAAAAAACAATGGCAGAGCTCACAGGATGAGCCAGGTACAAGATGCAGGGACAGAAACTTTACTGGTCTTCATTTGTTCTGATTTTATTCTAATTGTGCAGCTGAAGAATATTTCACCCCCACCACCTCTCTGTTACCTGTCCAACATCTGTAATTTAGCAAAGCCCTGGAGCAGAACTGCTGGAATACCTAAAGCTACAGCAGATTTTGGTTGTGGCTCCTAAGACAGAGACTAAGGAGTAAATTTAGGGCAGAGCAAATGGGAGGGGTTTGGCAAAACATCTTCCTTCCCTGCAGATCATTTGAGGTCAGAACTTTTCCCTAGAGGGGGGATGAGTTCAAGGAATGATTTGTACAGAAGTCTTTCTTGAGGATGGAATGACTGGCTGGAATGAAGGGCTGATGGAGAAAATGAGGGAGCAGGAAGGGGAGAGCCTCAAGAAGCAGGAGCTGAACTTCCCAATATTATGGCTGGCATATCTGGTTCAACCATGGCCCAAAACTCTAAGAAATCTGTGATCTGAAAAGCAGGAGGTGCAGCAAAGGTGCCTGACAGGCACAGAGCCGTCCCCAGGGCCCATGGCAGGGGACAACAGTGGGATGGAGCCAAGCCCAGGCACACTCAGCCTCCCCTCAGGAGTGCAACACCTTGGTGCCTTTTCCATTGCTCCCCTCCCAGCAAACCCTCTGCTGAAGCCTGATGTTGCCCAGGATGGGAGCTGTACTTGAATCCCAGAAAGGTTTGGGTTGGAAGGGGCTGTAAAGATCATCCCATTCCACCCCCTGCCATGGGCAGGGACACCTTTCTCTGTCCCAGGTTGCTCCAAGCTCCTTCCAGCCTGTCCTCAGACACTGCCAGGGATGGGTCAGCCACACCCTGTGCCAGTCAGCTGCTGGGTATCCAGGTGGGAGCAAATCCTCCAAATTCCTCTGTTTGAGAGTCAGTGAAATAGACTCTGAGAGCAAGTGATGAGCAGTCTCAAGCCAAAAGCAAGTTTCTAAAGTTTACACATTTTTCCTTTTAACTGAAGGCTTCATGTTGAACCAGCATGTAAATCCACCAGAAAACAGCACTAATCTTTCTGCAAGAATCCAAGCCCAAATTTGCAAACCAAAGTGAAGACCTGAGTCTTTTTGTTGTTTACACAGCACTGTCCTCCAGCTCTTTAGTACCACAATGTAGTGCACTAGTAATTCAACATAAATACATAACTGTACATAAGGAGCATTCAGAGTCACTCACAAACAGCATCCCCAAAACCCACAGACAAGGAGCTGAGAACCTTTGCTGCTGATCATCACTACTTTCTTTGTGTTAACTTTAAAATAGTAATGATTTTCTTTTATCTTAAATACACGAACAATGAAGTAAAACAATGTCAAGTCAGATGAGAGAACCCTAAGTCACTTCAAACAATCAAGATCTGACACTTACTGTAAGTAGAGTTCTGCTTTCAACAGATTAAAGTACTCTCAGATCTATTTTTTGTTCTAGTCAAAGGCAGACACGTTGCATAAAACATCAGGGGACTTTCTTTGATCAGATGCATAACTTTACATTTCTTGTTAAACAGTTATAAAAATAAAAAGGCCTTATAAGAGGTAAACTCAGAGGATATTTATACTTTCCCGATGACAGCTCAATCGGGGTCTTAAGTTTAGCACCACTTTCAAGATGTAAAAATAATTATTTGTAGAGTAAGTTTTCAAGTTACTCTCCAGAGGAGATAAAGGAATGATCCACAGCTCTGTGCAAAACAAGTCCCACTTGGAGAGGGTTGTTACCTTCATTGAAATAAACCTCTGCTTAATATCACTGGATTAGAATAGAGAGACTTTCTGAGCATTAATAGGGCCTTTTTGTGCCACTCTGCAAGTTCACAGGAATGATAAAACTGTCTTAATTAAGTCTAAAGATTTTCTCAGCATAAGAGATTATCCCTGGGAGAGGCTGCCAGAGCAGTTCTTTGTCTTCAACAATTAGATCAGATCTGAGGCACAAATGGCAAAGCCCAGAACAGGAGCTTCTAAAAATAAAGCATGGCAAGGACAGGCTGGTGCTCAGCCTCAACCTATGGCCTCGTTTACTGAGGGGTTTAAGGCTTTTCCAAAAATAAAAATGCATTTGAGCTATCACATTTTTATATTGATTTTTCGCTCATAAAAAAAAAAAAAAAAACAAAAAAAAAAAAAACCCAAAAAAAGAAGGTTAATCAACTGCTGAGGAATTGGAAGGAGATTAACCATAGGAAAGAACTTGTAATACAAAGGAAAATGGGGCTGTTAAGACCCTCATACTTGGGGGTGAGATAAAAACCATGCTGGACTGAAGGTTGATTTCTCCAAGTTTTTTTATCTAGGAGCTCTGCAGATTTTAACACCCAACAAAATAAATCCAACCACACAGCGAACAGCTGCTTTTCCAGGGAGCACTTTTTTGGTTTTTTTGTTGGATCCCCAAGTGAATACCAAGGATGCACGGAACAGTTTTGGTTTCTGTGTTTCCCAGGCAACTTAGTTTAAGCAGCCAGAGTGAGGAGAGAAGGAATTCTTCTTAATACATCAAAAAATCAAATAACCTGCTGGCAGATTAAAGGAGTTATATCCTTGTTTATCTAAACTCCTTGTCAACATCCTTAAAGTGGCAGGGATGTAGGTCAGCTCTGCTGTCCTTTCTTGAGTCACATCTGAAACCACAACACAGTTCAACCACTTTGAAGAACATCAGCTGTGTGTGTGCTGCCAGTCCCACCCCTCCCCTCAGCAATGTTAACTTTCATCCTCTGTGTTTTAAAATTGCATTTTTTTCCTTGCCACACTGATAAGGTAGCATTTCTAAAGCCTTGGTCTCTCCACAAAAAAATTCTTACTGGTTAGGTAAATAAAGGCCAGCTCAATGCTTTGGGCTGAGTTAATTGACACAGAGTTAGGAATTCATGCACACAACTTTTCCAGACTGTAGGAAGCAATTTCACTCTGATTTGCAAGACAGCAGCTCAGAATCATCAAAACTAGAAAAGGCCTCCAAGATCACATAACTGCATTCCTTTAGTGGCCTGTTTCACAGTATGTGCAGAGTTGTGATGGAAAAACACTTAAATTCCAGCTCCACACTCATTAAAATTACATACAGGTACCTGTGTTGTGTATCTGCAAATGCATTATTTATTCTCTTTCTCAGAACTGGGGTAGATTGTGCAGTTTTTCCTTGAGGAGGTGCACAGGAAGCCAGGAGCACAGCCCAGAGAGCTGACCCACAACTCCCAGGGGGATATTCCATACCATGGAATGCCATGCCCAGTGCAGAAACTGGGGGAGCTCACTGGGAAGGAGCAATCACTGCTGGGGGACTTTGATGATGGGCATCACTCATCTTTCCTATTGTTCTCCTCTGCATCTTTCCCTTTCACTTCAATTATTATTATCTTTTCTTTTGTTCCAGCTATGAAACTGCTACTTTCTTCCCAATCCTCCTCCCATCCTGGGAGGAGAGATTGAACCTCAACAGACAGAAGGATATTTTTGTCTGCAGCTTTGTTATTCTCAGACAAGTCCTTTGGCCAGTCCATGCCATCCCTGGCAGGACTTTTTTCACATCAACCAGGAGAGGAACCAAGAAATCCACTGAGGCTTTCAATTCATCTTTCAGCTGGATATCAAGCATTTAAGGATAAGTATCCACCTGATGAACAAGGGGCTTTGGTAACACAACTTAGGGAAGAGAGCTCTATTCCAGCTTTCAATATCAGACACTGTCTCCTGATCACCTTTGTGCAAAATAATTTGCAAAGAGCAGATACCATGAGATGGGGTGAGTGACAAGGATAACTCCTTCCTTCCTTCAAAGGTGTGAGGGTGCTCTTTTCCATCTGGATCTGTGCTAAAATGCTAATGAATCCATTTGCATAATCCCTTCCAAGTAATAAATAACTAGAATAATAAAAAAGAGCAAGGATCACAGAGTGAATTCTGTGTCCAACAGGAGCTGGTGTCCACTCACACTCTCCTTTGCTGCTTTTGGGGCATTTTTGTTTCACTTTCCTGTGAGACCTAAAGCAATATTCTGCTTTTATTTCAAAGTTTACATTCCTATGATTGATCTTTCTTTGTACTGAGCTCCTCTGTGGGTGTTGCTCCACTCAGAGCTCAGAAAACATCTCTCCACTCCCCATGATTTAGTTTTTATGGTGGTTTAGACAGTTCCAGGCAGGCTGGATGGGGCTTGGACAGTGGAAGGTTCCCTCCTGAGGTAGGGGTGGAACAAGATAATCCTGAAGGTCCTTCCAGCCCAAACCAGTCAGTGATTCTGTGATATGTGAAATAAAATCCCAGTTTCCACGTTACAGTTACTGTACAAAGAAAAAATTCTGTCTGTGTGCCAGGTGATGACTGGAAAGGAGAGGGGAGAAATTCCGTGTCTCACAGGGGTGTATCCATTTCTGAGCATATTCCAGGTAAATGTCAGAGAATTATCCCTCAAAGAGACACAGGTTTGGGTCTGACCAGGAAGGATCTCCCAGCTGCAGCCAGGAAGCACAAGCCAAAATCAATTAAACTGAACTGATTTCAGCTAATGAGGCAGTTCAGATGGAAACCCCTCAGACAACTGTGGCACACAAACACCCCCTCCAGTGAAGCTTTGGGAAAAGGCTGAAATCTGCCCATAAAGCCAAAGCACATCACACATGAGCAGGCCAGGACCTCGTCCTGAATCCTGGAATTCTACAGCAAAAGCACCAATATGAGGAATATGGCACTGGACTTTTCCATTTTATTCAATAAACCTACAGGAAGGTTCTAAGATACAAGAACAGATTAATGTATTTTAACAGTTTTAGTGATGGCCCTTTCAAATAACCTTAGAATGTTTTATACCTAAATAGTTTCAAAACCACTCCCCCCCCCCTTTTTTTTTTTTAAATAAGTATCTACCATTTTCTTAAAGTTATACATTAAACTAAATGGTAAGACTATTTCTTCATACACTTTTTATTTTTAAATGAAACATGTTATGTTATGTCTCAGGTTAGGAAGAATTGTTGGCATAAAGTGACTTCTAAAAAAACCCACAAGGTTCAGAAACTTTCCATTATTGCCCCATTATGGTCAATTTTGAGTAAATATTTTCTGCCATAGGGTGAACCTTGCTTTAACAAATTCCATTCTTCTATACCAAAAATGTGGCATAGCTAAAATCTGATGTTTGCAAATGTACAATCAGCACCATGTAAGATAAACTCCACCAAGGCACCAAGATTGATGTTTCCTTTGCTTTGGAAATTTTACCATGTTGCAACATTAGAAAAACACAAGACTAATAATTATCTTCAAACTTCCCCTTTAATTCTCAAGGAGGAAACACCAAACTGACCAAGACCATCAAAACACTCTATATTTCTAAATACCAGAGCCAAGGGCTGTTGAAGTTTCCATTCCGGGCTTTTAAATCAGGATTATCCTAGGCAGAGGCTCCAGGAAAGCTCAACGTGCTCATTTCAGGTGCAAATTGAGCTGTTCCCAAAGGATGGGCAAAAAAATGTTAACAAAGCCTTGGCTGGCACTCAGCTTGAACCCTGGTTGCATCCCATGTGCAGACATTGTGTTTCAGAGAAAATAAAAGGTATTGCTGACATCAATACATCAGAGCCAAAGCTGCACAAGCCCCAGAACTGAAGAGCTGCTTGATATCACCCAAATGGGGAAGCAGAATTACAAATGGCCAACACCTGCTGCATTACTGATCTGCATTCTCTTCTTCTGAGCCTGTGGGCATCATTTGAAATTTCTGTTCCATTTGTACTAGACCAAAGATTTCTGTCAAGGCACCATCTGTAGCAATGAAATCCCCATCCAATTCCAGTTCCTGACACAAACCAAACCGAACCAAATGGAAATTAAACCTGCAAAACACCTACATGAAAGTACACCCCTTCAAACTATCAAAGTCCTCACCCATCAGGTTGTATTTACACCCTGTGTAAAATCCCGTCTGGGATCATTTGGAACAGCCATAGCCAGGAAAAGCCTCAGTAAAAGCAAAAGCACAACAATCTGAAAAAGGCTGAGAGCCTGCATCCCCAGGGCACTCTCCAAAATGGTCCATTTTATTCTTCTGGGAATAATTGGGGTGTTTGGGGCAGTCCAGCAGCTGCAGGTGCTGGTCCCAGGGTGTGCAGGGACCATGTGCACAGTGCAGTCAGCAGAAAAGAGAATTGTTTCATATAAAAACCACCCCTGAACTACTCTGTTTTCTTTATTTCATGATCTGCTGAAGGAAGTAAATGATTGGGGATGGGATGAGATCCAGCACTTTTGCATAGTTGTTTTTTTTTTTTTTTTTTCCCAGGAGCACTTGGATTCTCAGCCAGGCAGCAAAAATAGAAATTAGCATCTTACAAGGAGAGAAAAATGAAGGGTTTTCAACACTTTGCACATTTTAAGCTGGAACAGGGCACACAACCAAGTGTTGTGCAAACACAACATGTAAGAAGATAAATTTGTCCACGTTTCTGTTTTGCTGAGTTGTGAGAGAGGGTGAGAAGGTCTTGGAGCACACTACTACAGGGAGGAGCTCTGTGCAGCAGGGTGATGCTCAGCACCTCCCTCACCTCAGCAAACTCTAATCATCTGGGGCTGGTGACCCAGCAGAAGGGCTTGGCATGAGAATTTCCCTGTGCTTTTGAAAGGAATTTAAGAAGTGGAATGCCTTTGACACTTCTGGGGTCCCCACCAGCTGTTCTTGGAGGCATGAGTTAAAACCTTCCAGGGAGAAGAACAGCTGTAACATGGGTCACCACAGAATGCCTGAGTGCTTTGGGTTGGAAGGGCTTGTCCAATTCCACCATGGGCAGGGACACCTTCACTAGATCCTGGATATCCATGATCCTAGGAAAGGGATCCCACCTTTTAACACCAGCTCATCATGATCCTACTGTTTCCCTCTCTGCCAGCCCCAGGAAGCTGAGGCAGATCCAGCACAACCTGGGCTGGAGCAGGACAAGCATTCCCAGGCTGCTCCCTTTGCTTGTCCACACCCAGCCATGGATCTGCCAAACCCCACCTGCCTGGGGCTCCTTACAGACATTAAATGCTTTCTCCAAGAGACACAGTTGGCTGGGTCAAGAAAATTTATTGAGCCAAAGACACTTAAAATTTATGAAGGGCTTCATATTAACTAGATTATATATATAAACATTTTAAAATGCTTCATGCAGAAGTAACTGGAATAACTCAGGGCTGAAGCCACGAGGATTTGTTTTGAAAAAGTTGAATTTTTCCTCTGAAAGCTTTTACATGTGACCAGAGGTTTTACACCACAACTATGTAGTTGTGGTCACTGAGGGAGAATTTTGTGGCTTTTTGTCCAAAGTCACTTTGAAACAGCATCCCCTCTGAGAGGATGGATGGAGGGTTTGCTGCTCATGTCTCTTCTGACCTTTGAAAAGAACACCCAGAACTGCACACAAGCAGCTCTAAGTGGTCTATAATTAATTAACACTCGTGCCACACTCAGCTGAGCCCAAGAGCCCTTCTCTGTGGTCACTGCAGGCACAGACAAGGAAGGGAAGGAAAAGTCAGGAGAGGCTGAGGCCACCCAGCAAAGCCCTGGCACAGGAATGTAATCTGGGATTTAAACACCTTAACCCAATGAAGGCCAGGATCTCCCTGTAAAATCCCAGAAGCTGTTGCTGCTCCTTCATGCTGCAGTTCCAGTTTGCCATTGATTTGTAAATAATGGGTAACCCATCACCTTGCTGAACCTGCAGGCAGCCTGAGGCAATTTTGGGGGCATTCAGCAGAATATGTGGATGGTTTTATCTTCCACAGACCCCTCAGTGTGATAGCAGATTGAAAACCTCCTCTTGACTTTCTGAACTGGGATGATTTGCTGAAAGTCTCCCAGTGAAGTGGAAGGGAAAAGAATAGAAGTCAAGCCTGTGAGATAAAACTCAGTTTTACAATTAATCTGAGCATGGGAGTGGCTGGACCCCTGTCAGAGGAGGATTAGTCTGGATATCAGAAAAAGGTTCTTCCCCTAGGGAGTGGTCAGGCAAAAGCACAGCAGAAGAGACACAAAGACACACAAATTCTCAGTAAAAATACATTTTCCTAAGTCCTAATGTAACAGACCAACAACACGTGAAAACATGAGAGCCCAAAATTAAAATAAATGGCAAACTTCACAGCACATCCCTTTAATCCCTGAACTAATAACAGAGAGTGCAAAGCTCATTAGAAATTCCTCTCAGGACTTGGGGAAGAGTTAAAATGGGCAGCCTTTACTATTTGCTGTTTTCCTCTCCAAAGTGTTGCCTTGAACTGGATGCATTTAATGTGCCGAGGAAAAGGGCGAGAGAGGTCCCTGCAACCAGAAGATTTCCAGGGAAATTGTCACTTTCTCCTCTTAAGTGACAATTTTGTAAATTCTCGATGTGACAGGAACAATCGAGAAAGAGAATTAGGAGAGGGGAGGGGAGGCTGCTGGTGCTGGGTTTGGCACAGGGAGAGCTCCCCAGCTCAGCTCAGGGCTTTGCTCAGGAATTTCAGCTCCTGCAGAGCACGAGGAGCATCTAGAGGATGTGGGGAGAACTTCAGAGCAGGGAAAGCTCATCCTCGGGAAAGGGAACAGATTAAGGGAGAAAATAAGGGTGTGCCCTTGCCCCCTCCCCATTAGAGCTGCCTGAACAGCCCCAGTCAAATCCCACTTTGCCAAATTTAAATGGGATGTTATGGCATTCCTGCTGACAAAATAGGTAAATCAATAATTAACACACACACACAAGATATCCCACAGGAATGGGGGAAAATGACAGACTGCAGGGAGGAAGAGGTAGTGAGTGGAAGGTGTCCCCACAATGGCAGGGGTGGAACAAGGTGAGTTTTAAGGCACCTCCCAACCCAAACCAGTCTGGAATTCTGTGATTAGCAGGTGAATTCTGTTTCTCCATTCTGTTGGAATTAACAGCCAGCAATGGCAGAGGATTGGTCAGCTGGCTCAGCCACCTGAAGCCTCATCTCTGATGAGAAGGGATGCAAAAACATCAGCTCTTTTAACAAAACATCTGAAAACTGCAATCCAAACCAGGAGAGTAAATCGAGAGCTAGATATTAGGAGATATTTTTTTAAACTTCTTATTTTCCCTTTCAGAAGTATCTTTTATAACACAGGCAGTTTTCACTAAAACTCACCAATGGGCTTGGCTGTTCAATCCAACCTGTGCTTTTCTGAGCAGGCAGGATAATTTCAAAGCAAACAGCTTTGGCTGGGTTTGCATCCTTGTCTGAATGTGCCTATGCTAGAACACAAGCTTTGGAAGGGCATCTTCTCCTCTTTCCTATTTCATTATGTATTTACTAAAATCAGAGCTAATTCCCCCCGACTGTAAAAAACCTGCAGCAAAACTCCAGGCAGAGACCAACCAATCTCTCTCTTCCTTTTCTGGAACTCCACCTAAAGCTGCAGCTGTCACAACTTCTGCCCAAGGAACCACTTCTGTTCGTTCTGGAAAGACACAAAAAGGCCTTTTAGCCATCCTACATTATTGTTGCACCCAGACTTTAGAGGGCAGACAACTTCACCAGCTCCCTGCCAATGCACTGAGCCAAAGGAACACAGTTTACATGCAGGGCCAAGAATTTATTGACAGGGTAATTAAAGCCTTGACAGCCCAATCCAGGAATTATTATCAATCCAACTGCAAGATACAAACATTTGGGGTGCAAAGCAGCCAATTGTTTCAGCCCTTCAGCAATGATGGGGTGGTTACAAACTGCACATGCAGAACTTTATCACATCTCCCTCTTTTTCTGGAAGCTCCCCCTTTCTACTTCTAGACCCACTCATCCCTGAACATCCCACCTTCCTCACCAGGAGGATTCTGATGCTGTTAGTGGAATTTCTTCTCCAGTCTGTGTTTTTTTGAATGGTTTGCTTACTTGCTTTTTCCTCATTAGTGCATAAATCACATGCTATATCCAGTTTTCCTTTTTTATTAGCAGTCACTGTATGATGGCTTCTTGTTCTTTGTTCCCTTTGTTATTCGCCAAATCAACTTTGTCAGCATTCTTGTGCATCCCTAAAGGACCCTTGGTGCTCACTCCCTGTAGGTTTTTACAAGCTCCATGCCCTCTCTAGCTTCCCTGGTAGCATTTTGGGGTCTCTCTGCTACATGTTCTCCTATTTTTTAATGGTAACAAGTAACCAGTATAAGTTCTTTCCACAAAAATCCCTTCTCCAGAGTGCCAGTGAATGATCGACTCCAGCAGAGAAGAGATCAGGAGTGTGGGAAATTGCACCCACTTTTAAAATTTCAAAGATTTATTAAACCTTAACAAAATTCAACAAAGGTCTGAATAAGGGAAAAGGCAGAGCTCTGGGAGCGCATGACCTTCTATAACAAGGAGGCAGAGTCATTCACATGGGTTCATGTGCAAATAAGACAAAAGTACCAGCAGCTCTTGATTTTCCTTCAGTATTTTATGAGAAACTCTTTCTCCTCACTTCCAACCATCTTCTGAAACTGCCAACCAACTGGAATTAATGGTTATTTGAAATATTGTTTAAAGAACTAAATCTAAATAACTCTCTGGGGCAGATTCTGCTGGGCTATCAGGTTTGGGCTCATTTATTCTTCTTCCTAAATGTTTGTTATTACCCACTTCAGGGTTTTCTCCAACTGGGAAATTTCCAGTGTGACAAAGTAAAGGAGGGCTGGTATCTCCTCCATGTGTGTTTTTGTAAGATGAACAGCTTCCAGCAGCTCCTGCTGAAAACTGGATCCCACCTGTGGTGTCTTAGCCTAGCTCTTAAATACATCAAGAATTGGGAGCTGATTTTGCCAGGGGTCAAATTCATGGCAAGATTTGCTGTTTCTTGATAGTTTCTCATTTTTGGAGAGGTCAAACCACCGTGGTTTGGTTTTCCCAACAGCTAAAAAAACATTGGGTGCCTTTCCTTTGCCTCTACTCTCCTCCTGCTATCCCTAAAAATATAAACCTGGTGGGGAACTCCTGAGGAGCCCCAAAATAGGGGCCAATAACAGCACAGAGCTTAAAGGTTACCTGGAGAGAAAGAACCTTTGGGAAGAGGCTGCATATACTCCTGTTTCCCACAGAAAAAAAAAAAATATATAAATTGCATGCTACAGTGTGCTAAGCAAGCAAATTGGAAGTAAATCTATTCCTGCAGAGCTCCTCCAGCACCCCATCCCCTGGGAAAGCAGGAAGGTTTTATATCATCAGCTCGGGTAGTTCGTGCAGATCGGGATAATGCAGCCTCGAAAGCAAAATTCCCCAGCACTTCATTTCAGGGCCCTCTGACTTCATTTCCAGGGCTCTCCAGATGAAATGCTTGCAGCCCTGAGGGACAGCAGTGTCACATTCTACTCCTCTACCTTTAGAGACAGATATGATCTCGAGAAGAGGCAAAATTCTCTACAGCTACAAGACCAATTTAGCACTATAAATGAGCAGTGAGAATTTGTCCCACAGCCTCCCTGCCCCAGCATTCAGGGAAGGCTTGCTGCACCCAAAGTGACACATCAGCATAGTTTCCATAGTTTCTGATTCCCTCCCCTCAAAGAAATTGAAACATGAACAAGGTGTTAAAAGGCGACACTGCCCACAAAAGATGGATTTAAGACTAATTCGGTTTGTTCCTTTCTGCTCTCTTGGACTATTTAGTCTCTTTCAATGTTAATCCATCTTCTCTCATTTACTGCTTGCATTAAACAATAACTCAGGGTCAAAGCAGAGGGTAGATTACAAAGGGGAATTCATTGCATTTTCAGAGTGTTTCCCATGTACAAACACACATTGACCTCTCAGGGTATTCCCTTCCAGATCCAGCTTTGCAAGGTCAGGTCAAAGCACCAATCACTCCAATTGTCCTTTGAGCCATTTGCAGATTTCCTGACCCCTCATAAGAATAAAAGAGTAGAAGAAGATTTTGGTCTCTTTTCAGCCCTGAATGTTCACCTACACTTCCCAAAATCCCACATTACCAAAATTATTTCCTCACTCTCTCCCTTGACTCCCATTAGCTCTACATACAGATTCCAAGAATGTTTTGGGTTGGAAGGGACCTCAGAATTCATCAGTGCCACCCCCTGCCATGGGCAGGGACACCTTCCACTAGCCCAGGTTGCTCCAAGTCCCATCCAACCTGGCCCTGGACAATTCCATATCCCCATATTTGTAAAATTGACCTGAAATGTCTATTTCAAATGAAGTCTTTTTCATTCTTTCATTAATCTCCAGATTAAACTGTTAGAATTAGAGATTTTACTCCAGCTTGTTTCCACACTCCTACCAAATGAGAAAAAATAGGAACCACTTCTTTTGTTTTTTCCTTTTCTTTCCCTTGCCTTTTGCTCCAGACATGGGAAAACCTGGCCATATTCTAGGCAAAGAAAAAAACCAAGGAGATTTGCTGCAATAATTCCAGTTTTACTGCTTAGCACACAGGAGCCAGAAGAGGATAAACTCAAATACTCAGAAATATAATGCAGTGTTAGAAGCTTTGTGAGTATCTGGGTGGCCTGATCGATGTCCCTGAGCCTCCAGCTTTGCTGGACCAGCCAGCCAAGGAGAACACCAGTCCCTGGGATGCCATATGGAAAATGGGCAATGACACACTTCCCAAGGGTGGCCTGTAGGGTAAACAAGGTGAGTAATGATCCCTGAGAGCTCCTTTCTGGTGCTGGAAATAAGTCTGCAATTCCCATCTTGGTGTTCAGCTCCAAGCATTCACAACAATTTCAGATTCATGGAACCAAGCTGGGCCCTTGAATTATGGCTAGGACAGCAGAAAGTAATAGAAGGAAATTTTATGGAGCTGATAGTCATCATGATGTACTTACAATCATAGAATCATTCAGGTTGGAAAGGACCTGTAAGAGCATTGAGTCAAAATCCTGTGTTTGACTGGGGAGGAAATGGTGGGGGGAGACACACACATTTTCAATTAAGAAAAAAAAAAAAAAATTAAAATAAACCCTGGCACTTTGATCACCAGTGTTTTGCTCCTGCCCTGCTGGGATTGTTGTAATAGTTAATCCAATAATAAGAGCAAACAATTGTCCACTCAGAGCTGTACTCATTTCCAGTTCCTTTCCTTCCTAATCATCATTTTGACTGCAGGTGGAAAAATTCTCTTCTGAAAGGGGGAAAAAAAGAAAGCCACAAAAAGCAAAAGCTGCTCTGAGCAACCTGTGCACGGCCATACCACCCTCACAGTAAAAAACGTCTTGTATTGGAGGGGGGAACATTTACACCAGATTTTCACTGGTGGAGCTTGATCTTGTTACTTTCTGCTTTGCCTTCACCACCTGCATTTTCCAACCTGGTCTTTAAATACTCATGGACCTCCCTCCATTCCTTCAAAACTTTTTATTGCTTCTTGATAACAATTCCTTAATATGTGTTTAAGCTGGGCTGAAATGAAGGAATATCCTTATGGTTTTCCAAGCCATCCCTGTCTTTAGGAGACCACTCCTAAACCCCTCCAGCAGGCACCATCCCTGGAAATCTGCCTTCCCATGAACAACAGAGGATGTGAAATGCATTGTCTTAATCATTTACTGAAACTTCAGTCAGCTGTGCAAGAGCCTGGAGGGATGGATGAAAATGCAGTGGAGAAATGCACCTGAAATGCTGTGAGTTAATGAACAAAACACTGAGCCTCATCCTGTGGTGTTTCCACATCACACCCCTGTCTCCCTATGGGATATAGTGGGTTTCTCTGGAAGATCTGGTGTGGGCCACTCATGGGGACTAAAAACCCCCACAAAAACAATTATAAGAAGTAAAACAACAACAAAACCCAACCAGACAAACCTGATCTGACCCAAAACATTAAAATCCATTTCAGCTCACAATTGTGTCATTCACAAGGGCAGGTTTGGAATTGGTTTCAGAGGTGCAGGTATTGCTCATTTCCTTAGGTGGTGGTACTAAACTTCCAGCTGCTGCTTTAGGGACGTGTCAGATGAGCTGCTGCCCCTCAAATCCATGATTTTCCTTGCTAAAGAATAGAAATCTGGGCACAGCCCATCCCTTAGCCCCACGTTCAGCACTAAACTGAGGAGCTGTCCCAGCACCAAGAGGTGGCGCCCAGAAACCAGGAGACATGACCTAACTCAATTAAACATCTTTATGTGGAAATTTTCTTCTTATTTTTCTTCTTCTTCTTCTTCTTCTTCTTCTGGTTCTGCTTCTTCTTCTTCTTCTTCTTTTTCTTCTTCTTCTTCTTCTGCTTCTCCTTCTCCTCCTTCTTCTTCTTCCTCTTCTTTCTTCTTCTTCTTCTTTTTCTTCTTCTTCCTCTTCTTCTTTTTCTCCTTTTTCTTTCTTCTTCTTCTTCTTCTAATTCTAATTCTTGTTCTTTTTCTTCTTTCTTCTTCCTCTTTCTCTTTCTCTTCCTCTTCCTCTTCCTCTTCCTCTTCCTCTTCCTCTTCCTCTTCCCCTTCCCCTTCCTCTTCTTTCTTCCTTCTTCATCTTCTTCCTTCCTCTTTCTTCTTCCTTCTTCCTTCTTCTTCCTTCTTCTTCTTTCTTCTCTTTCTTCTTATTTTTCCCTCTTCTTTCTTCTTCTTCCCACTTCTGAGTGGAGTCTTTTCCTACAGGACCCATGGTCCAGCTGTCAATGCCTCACATGGTGGGCACCATTTGATGGTGAGGGAAATGAAGAGAGAGGATCTTCATGATTTGCATGAATTCAGCCATTTATTAACACACAAAGCAGAGTTTATATACCTCTTGAGCTACAGTGAAAAACAGCACACTAGTAATATTCATACAACTAGGTAATATTGACCCCTGTGCTCTGTATTTATTTACACCATTTCTTGTCAGTGCCACACAGAGAAACCACAAATTTCTTTGAAGTACTCTTCAAAAAATCACATTTGAATTTAAACACTTCACCTGCTAAAACAAAAATCTGTGCAGTGCCTGGAATAACATATTTCCTCCCCGTGCTGCTGGATCTGCCTAATAATTATTGTCATTCTGATTTAGAGACAATGTGCAGGGGACAGCTGAACACTTTTGGGAGGGTCACCTGAACAGAGCTTTGAGTAAACATTTTGTTTGGGAGACAAAGAACAAAATAGGAATATTGCTGCAAACAGGATCTAACTAGACTTAGGGGAAAACAGGGAAAAAGTTTTTGGACTTCTGGGCCACGCTATCTATTTTCTGCCCACTGAAACCAGCCCATTTCCACAGTGTCACTAACTAGAGTTGGCTTAGTGCTGGAAGAAAATTTACATGGAAAATTTACATTCCTGTCCATTTCAGAGCAGCAACAAAACATTCTCCAGGATGGTTTTTTTCTTCTCACATCAAAGAAACATATCCTGTATTAATTCTAAACCAAGGACGTGTTAAATTAATTGTTAGCATTTCTCACTGTTACAAATTCATGACTTTTGAAGATATTTCTTTTAGTTTTTATGCAATTCTGAAAGCTTTTATGATTTCCAAAGAGATATTTCTAGTAGTTTTTATGCAATTCTGAAAACTTCCTTGGGTTCCTAAAAACAATTCTCAGTGTGGAGTTATTTGCTGAATTCCAGAACAAATTTAGCCACTAATTGGAGAGAATTTGTTCTGGGTAAAAATACAGTTTCTGCACAACTTTCCTTAATCAGAATGCTGATGGATCTGAGCCACAGTTTGATGCAGTATTTGAGCTTCTTCCAGCCTCAGGATTCTGTGATTCATTGTCAGGAAGACAAAATAAAGCAGGTAACGATGGCAAACTAACCTGTGAAATAATCCAGCCTCATTTGTGCAGGTAAATATTAACTGAGAATGAATGAAAGTTTGTTTAGTTCAGGGTTGGAGGCTTAAAACAATGCTGTGCACACCTGGGAAAAGCCTGATGGCTCATTAGTGCTCCTCTTGGCTGAAGGGTTGGGGACCTTGGCAGTGCTGCCAGCCAGAGGCTGCAGAAAAATGACTTCCACTGGTGTTCTGATGGATGTCAGGCTGTCAGAGATGTCCAGTGTGGGGGAGAGATGCTGAAATCTCTTTCCTTGGTGCCTCCATTCCTCCTGTTCTTCATAGAATCCCAGACTTGTTTAGGTTGGAAAGGATCCTAGAACTCATCCCATTCCAGCCTTCCACTAGCCCAGGTTGCTCCAAGCCCCATCCAACCTGGCCTTGGACACTTCCAGGGATCCAGGGGCATCCACAGCTTCTGTGTGAGTCCCCTCACTATGGAATTCTGACATAGAAAATGTTTAATCTGAGATTTTTCCTTTCTGTCTACAAAATGCAGGAAGTGTCAGAGGCCATTCTGTGGTGGGATGTGTCACCCTCAGGACCCTCACAGGACCTGAAGAAGGAGAAATAAAGATGGGAGAGAAGAGTAAACAAGTTTAGGAAATAGTGGCAGGTATTTTTGGACCAAGAAAAAAAAAAGGTTGAGATCAAACCTCCCATCATACTATCAGCACAGGTAAATGATGTACACTGCATTTGTGTCCTCTCAAAACAGTAAAATAACAGATCTTATCCACTGGAAGGTGTCCCTGCCCATGGCAGAGGGTTGGAACAAGATGAGCCTAAATATCCTCCCACCAAACCATTCTGGGATTCTTATGGATGAATGTATGGAATGTCAACTACAGCAGTTGAAGTACTGCAGTAGAGCACACCCAGAAAACATTACCCAAGACACAACCAAAACCTACAAAAAGCCAGGGATTCTTCCAAAATTTGCTGTTAAATCTGACACATCTTGAATGTTATATTGTTTCTAAAAAACACCTGCTATAAATAAATGCATGTGTTTATCTGCATCTAAAAGTCTTATTGATTAAAATTAAGCCCAAGTAAAGAGTCTCATTTTCTTCCTTGCCTTCTCAGAGTGATACACAATAATTTATGAGCCACTTATGTGTTAGGTCTTTACAGCTGAAAATACCTGAAGGGAAGAAAGCCCATAAGGCACAGAGCAAAATTTGAGAGACGTGAGGATCCCACACTGCAATTCCCAACCTCAGTGCCAAGGTCTCTCCTGGGCACTACTGATTCCTGCTGGATAAGGGCTCTGGTTTGTCAGCACCCCAAAATAATGAGAAATCTTTATTTTCCTACTTTCAGATGCAGAGGTTTATTGTCCTTGTTCATAACGTGGGCTGGCAAGGTTTTAGCAGCCACAGCCCCTACAAAGTGGATGGATTGATATGTAAATCACTTGGCAATTATCCCTGAGTTAACTAACTAAACTTAGAGTCCTGAACAGCACTTACAGGTGGAGGGGGCTCGGTTAAACTCGGGAGCTCAGTGCACAGAGGCACTGAGTGCCTTTTCCAAGTTTTCCTTACACTTACCTAGAGAATACAAAAACTATAAAGCTGCTCAGCTATTCAGTCGTGAATGTCTTGTATCCATGTACAGAATTCTGAGGCAAAAAGAAAAGAGAAGACTTCCAATTATTTTTCCTGCATTACCACTGAGTAGTAGAGAAGGAGAGAATCAAGTTTTGGGATCAGATTGCTGAGAAAAATCTGATGACAAATGGGCAGCCAAGCCTTCTTGTAAGGGACGGCTGAAACCTCCTGCTGGGAAGCAAAAGCTGGATCTTCACGTTATTTTTTTTCCCCTAAACACCCTGTGTTTATTTAGATGGCAAAATACCATTGCTTGGCTATTACCTTTGGATTCATAATACCAAGTTCTCTGTTCTGCAAGAGTTTTTCTCCGTGTCCCATCACACAGGGAGCTGGGAAAATATGAGCAAGGGCTGTTTTCCACTGCAAGGATTTGCCATCAGAGAACTGTGATTCAGTGACATCCTTTAAGCCAACACATATTTGTTAAGTGCATCTTACAACACCACAGGCAATTATAAAAAACCATTTCAATGGAGTTGAATTTGTCAACCTGACATTTATTACATTACACAACAGGGCAGAAGAATTGGCTTTGGTCACACTACAGAATGTGAATTTTGGAATTTTACATTGGAGTGAAATGCTCAAAGTTCACCAAACCAAGCTGCTCAGATGTGTAGCTGCAGGGCTCCAACTCCTCATTCTGGTTTGAAAGGAACCCAAATTTCAAGCAGCAAATTCCCTTCAGATCCATATGCCAGGCTTGAGGGAACAATTTTTCTGTGCATAGCTCCCAGGGCACATTTGTCCAGCTTGGCCCCTGCTGTATTTTTGCAGGAGGAGCTCTGGCCTCACCTTTCCAGCCACGCATACAGAAGGGGCTGCTGGGTTTGGACCTTGCCCTTTTTGGGCATCCCCTCCTTTCTGCTAAAATCTGTTTAAGGAATCAAACAGGGTCTGTTGGGCTTATTTCATTTCAATCAGCTCTACCAACACCAAATTAGATACTGGGAAGGAATTATTCCCTGTGAGGGTGCTGAGGATCTGGCACAGGGTGCCCAGAGAAGCTGTGGCTGCCCCTGGATCCCTGGAAGTGTCCAAGGCCAGGCTGGATGCGGTTTGGAGCAACCTGGAATAGTGGAAGGTGTCCCTACCTATGGAACTGGATGAAATTTAAGGTCCCTTCCAAACCAAAACCATCTGTGATTCTATAACATTTGCTGGCCTGTTTTCTGTTCTGTGTATCAGCCATGCCATTGGTCCAGTTCAGATCTCTCTTGCTAAATCCTTTTAAATCAGCGCACCAAAACTAAATTATAAAACAAAACATTAAATAAAAAGGGGAAACACTGATTAAATAAGATAAGACACTGATTAAAGACCACTCGTGTCTCAGGTTACCAGAGGTCAGAACTGCCTTGGCTGGGCAGAGAGAGAATTCACAGCAGATGGATGTTTGGGTTTAGTGCAAAACTCCATGTTAGACTAAACTCTGAGCCTTCAAATTTTACCCACATTGATAGGATCTTCATCTATAAGATTGTATTTCAAACAATTTACACTGAAACACTGCTCCCTCACACCACCCCACACCTGCTGCTGGATCTTCCAGCTATCCCAGCTCACAGCCATGTCACATAGCACGATGCTCACCATTCCTGGAGGTGTTCAAAAACCATGTTGGTGTGGCACCTGGGGACAAGGTTTAGTGCTGGACTGATGGCTGGACTTGATGATCTGTTAGGTCTTTCCCAACCTTAATGATTCTATGATCCCAAGATTCCAAAATAAAAGAAAAGGAAGTGAGCAATAAAGACACATGGATTTCAGATGTCAAATTATTCCCTCATTTATTTTCTGGCAGCCCTTGAAAAAAGAGAGAGAAAAGAGGCAACAACAGGAAAAGGCCTATGGTTTGGTGGGGTACATTTGTTTATGTAAAAATGGGTTTAATATGTGGTTTTTAACAAGATGTTAAAAGAGGCACACGTTTGGATGCAAACCTCCCTCCTTTCAGCCTCTGGTCCCATCCCTCATCCCACCCCACAATCCACAGCCAACAATGAGAGCCCCACGGAGGAGAGAGGGACCTTCAGTCACACAAAAATGCCCTCAGGCAAATCCCTGGGGTTTGGTAAAACCGGAGCAGAAGGACTTGGATTGAATCCACAGCTGCAAAGCATCAGTGTCTCTGTTTCCCAAACATGCTGAAGAAACATTTCCCTCAATCTCTTCTAAAGCCCTGGCGTTAATTCTGGTTTGTTTTCCAGCACACGCCCTAAACAAGCTGTGAGAAGACGTCTGGAAGGTGTTAAGCACCAGTGGGATGTAGAGGATGTCTTTTATGTTCTCCTCCTCATCCCAGAATTTACAAACTGCCTGACAAAACTCTTGTGTCCCATGCTGTCAGTGCTGGCCCAGCCATCCTTCCCCCACCCCCCCAGTCCATCCAAAAAGTTGGGTGAGAAGCAGAAATGCAGCTAAATTACAAAATGATACCAAACAAATGATGGAACTTTAAAATCATAAAATCATGGAACGGTTTTGGGCTGGGAGAAACCTTAAAGCCCATCCAGTGTCACTCCCTGCCATGGGCAGGGACACCTTCCACTATCCCAGGTTGCTCCAAGCCCTGTCCAACCTGGCCTGGACACTGCCAGGGATGGGAGGTGTAGCTTCACCAGTGTAGTTTATTCTTCAATGGCAGATGTTACCGTTTCACACCCAAAAAAGCCCAGAAGTGTCTCTTTCTCCCTGCTGGGTTTTGACTTGCCTTAAACAATATACCTAGGTGAGAATTTGAGAGAGACACAAAGGCCAAAACCTCCTCAAAGCTCCCAGGTTTCTGTGGCCAGTTTGGCACAGCCTTTGAGGAGGACACACTGGAAGAGCATTGTACTGATTAATGGTAAAATATTTAAGTATAAAGTTGGTTTGATGTTAAATTCCCTGAGGTTTTTCTGGCAGGTCTGGGGATGGCTCCACGTGAAGATGGAGTGGCAGGGAAGCCCCAGGTGCTGCAGAACAACGAGGTACGAATTGCTGTTGCTGCTGTACCCGGGGCTGTGTGTTTGGTTTGAATGAAGGTTGAGGAGTTGCCGTGTCCTCTCTCTGCCCCGGTGGCTGCTCCTCACGCACAGCAGGGCTGTGTTTGTGTCGCCATGGGGAACTCCGGGTGAGTCATCCCTACACAAACCTGGCCAGCCCAGGTGCCTGCAGCCAGCCAGCGCTGAATTTACAGCTCCAGGAAACGTCTGCACGCCTCTGCTTCCAGTGAGCACCAGAGCAAAACCTGTTATGTCAACACGAGCACTTGCACAACCAGCTCCTGGCGCCGGATCCCGCATCCACTCTGTGCACAAGCGATTCTGAGCACCAGCTCGGTGTGCTCTGCAGGTGATCACTCAGATCAGACAAAACACGCCCAGGGGAACGGGAAAGGGCATTGGCTGCAGCCCCATTCCCTGCCAAAAGGGATTTTCTTCTCACCAGCAGAGACACGCTGAGGTCACAGCTCCAGAGCTCCACTGCTCCCCAGCTCGGTGGGGTTTACTCTGAGCATTCCCTGCTGCTGGTAAAGAAAAGGCAGGCAGAGATTTCCAGTGCCCATCCAGGCACTGCAGCCTGCCCCAAGGTCCCAAAGAAATGCTCAGTGCTCAATGCCAGGGGTCCCAGGGCTCACCAAAGCTGCTCTCCAGACCATACCAGAGCTGTTTTCCAGGAATTGAGCTCATCCCAAGCTCCACCACCTTCAGGAGTGCAGGCTGGCACTTCCATGTCCTTCAGGCATGAAGGATCTTCGATGTGCTGCCCCTAATGTTTGAAACCTGAAATAATTAATTCTCTAAATCCAACTTTTTCTGCCTCCTAGGGACCACATGCTGGGTTGGGGAAAAAAATACTGTGCACAGAAAGCAGAAGAACCTGGATTAAAGGGAGGGAAAATGAGAAACAAAGGATTACATTTCTAGGTATGGGAAAACTCTGTGTGGTTGGTGTCACATTGTGTGTCAAAAGAGGGTTTTCCCTGCATTATTATTCTCTTTCCACATTATTTTTAGTAATGTCTAAGGAACTTTCCTGCTTTATAAGGAAACCAAGATTAAAGGCAGCAAAGACTCATCCTGTGTACTGTCAGTCTTGTGAGCTTCCCCACACCATTGAGCTGCTCCACATCTCTTCACAAAAAACCTGAAAATAGCCTACAAATTATCAAAATAAAAGTGTCTGAAAACAGCAGGTGACAAATATAGTTTTATTTTTTATCATCTGGTAACACTGTGATAATATAAACTGTATAAAGCATGATAAAACTCTTCCATGAAACAGAGTAGGTACATAAAATAAAAAATACAAATATTACATTACCAAAAGGAAAAACAACACTTAAAAGAAAGTATTACAATAATATAATGGTACCAGTTCCTTTCTGTATTCCAGAATTTATAGAAAATGTTTAAATTATGCAGCACTAAGATAAGTTACTTTTCTTTTCTCTCTTGATTTTAAACATGCACTAACTCAAACAGAAATAAAATCTATTGATCAATACAGGAAATGTTATTTAACCACAGAACTTTGCATGTAGACTTGGACCAACCTAGGCTAGTGGGAGGTGTTCATGCCCATGGCAGGGGGTGCCATGAGATCAACTTTAAGGTCCCTTCCACCCCCCAACCTTTCCATGATTCTTTTGGTGCAGCGGCTGTTAAAAGAAATGCATTGTAATTATTTCCCTTCCCAGGGATTTACTGGTTTTAGCAATTAAATTTAGCAATTTTCAGAGGTGCAGCAGCACTTTCTGTGCACTTGCAGAGTTACAGCAATACTGGTTGAGATGGTACTAAAATAATCTCTGTCTATGCACAGTATTTCATTATTCAAAGTATTAAGAATATATTTTTAAAATAGTCCTTAAGGCTTCACATTCTTACCTGGGCATGTTTTACCAATTCCCAGTAAACATTGCCACTGTCCCTTTGCAGAAATGTGTTGTTTTAATCATGCTCAAATTCAAAATCACTGTCAATTTATGAAGAAACATTCAGGTTAGAAACACACAGACTGACAATAATTTAACACATGGTTTCCAGCAGCTCAAGAGTTTAAGCAATGTCATTTTGAGGATTAAATGAGAAAAAGAAAATATCAAAGGTTTAATTTTTGGCTGAGTGGTACAGACATTGTCATATCTTAGTAAAGTGGATTTCAATTTTTTAATTCTAATTCCATCTTACCATTCAAGCCATGCCCAGTTTACATCACTTAATAATCAATTACCCCTCCCAAAACAAACCAGTGTTTACAATTTTTTAAGAAAACAAAAAGACACTGAATCCAGTGATCTCCAACTAATCCCACAGTTTTAAAAATGAGGATCTCAGCCTAGTGAAATGTTTTAGTTCTTTAAAAAGCAGTACAAAATGCTCACTGGGACGTGAGCATTCACAAGCAGATGTGTTGAGGAGTGTTGCTCAGCCCTGTGAGGAGCAGGGATGCTCCATCAAGTCCTTTTGGCTCCAGTTCCACAGGCAGGAGCAGATCCTGGGCAGGGCCAGGCACAGCCTCTACGTGTGGTTGTTGTTGAGGCTGCTCTTGTTGAAGAACCTCCTGGCCTCCACACTGCTGAGGGACACGGAGCAGCGCGAGGGGTTCTGCTTCCTGTACTCAATGCTTTCCACCATGGCCTCCTTGATCACCTGCAGGGCAGCACACCACAGCAAAACTCATTTGAGCCACTGGGAAATGGGCAGAAGCAGCCCCTGCTCCCATTAGCAGCTGCTGCTCCCACCATTAGCTCTGCTCTGCTCCCATTAGCAGCCCCTGCTCCATCACTGAGCAAAGGGATCGATGAGTTTTAGTACAAATAGTATTTCCTGAGTGTGTAATTGCAGTCAGTAAAAATATTAGGGAGGCCACTAACACCAAAAAAAGTCACACAGTACTTTAAAAGCCCCAGCAAAACTCACAAGGGTAAATCCAAATGGAGAAAATCCAAATTTGAAGGATGTAGAAAGTAATTATTATGTTGAGAAAGATTAAATCTCTCTCTTATTTCCCTTGTGCTAATGTAACAAGTTTTCTTCACTTTATTGATTAAACCCCCATATCTTTATCTGGATGATCATTCACTTCATTGTCACTCCACAGATACTGGGATCATTTTGCCAGCTATCAATTACAAATAATTATTACTGAGCTAGCTGATAAAGAAATTTCCTTCAGAGAAAACTTCTAGTGTCCTTTCTGTCCAATTAGACAAAAAAAAAAAAAAAAAAGCATAAAATCCTGCACATGATACTTACATCTTTAACAGTCACCTTTGCTCAGTTATCCTGAATGGCTTGGGATGGTAAAAGGACAAAAGCAAGGCAAGAACCAAATGAGAAAATCAGGCAAAAACTGAGGCAAAGCTCTGTACCTTCTGTAGGGATGATTTAGGGCTTTACTCACATCACCCACTTCCCCTTGTAACAACCCAGCCCCTTTAACCCCCCATATACTTACATCCATGTTATTGAGGGTGTTGAACTCCATGAGGTCATGGAGCCTCTTGAAAGCCTCATTAGGATACTGGAAGTTGAAGGTAGAGAAAGGTGTATCTGGATCATCAAAAATATCAAAGTCTGCAAAATCCTTCTCTTCTTGTGTTTCTCTGGCAATGCCTGCACAGGACAAATACAAAAATACCATCCAAATGTTAGGGCTGAGGATTTGTTACCTTATTTTCAAATGCTCCTTTGAATTAATCCCCTGCATAACCACCAAGCAATTTCAGAGGAAAAGGAGGATTCAGTATCAGGAATTGTGAGCTCACCTGGAGCTTTGTACTTCCTGAAGTCAATGTTGGCCAGCACGAAGTGGATGATGGTGGGACAGTCCTTCTCTGAGGAGGTGTCCTTTGGTTTGAAAACATAACATTCCTTCATGCCCTCCCGGTCAAACACGTTGGGGTCTATCTTGGGGAAAGGAAGCTTGTTCATTTTGGCCCATTTTTCAGCCAGCAGGATTTCCTGGAAAGAGGAAAAGGTGCATAAGCTTCCACTGCAAAGTCAGGAGGTTTGCAGAGACAGGGATCCTGTGAGGTGGTTAATGTAATCCATAAACTATTAAGTGTCCAGCACAGGAAGGACATGGAGGGAGTCCAGAGGAGGCAGCAGGATGAGCAGAGGGATGGAGCAGCTCTGCTGGGAGGAAAGGCTGGGAGAACTGGGATTGTTCACCTGGAGAGGAGGAGCACTGGGGTGACCTCACTGTGGCCTTGCAGTGCCTGAAGGAGCTGACAGGAAACATGGAGAGAAACTGTTGGCAAGGGATGGAGGGACAAGACAAGGGGGAATGGCTTTCCACTGGCAGAGTAGGGTTAGATGGGATATTGGGAAGAAATCCTTTTCTGTGAGGGTGGGCAGGCCCTGGCACAGGGTGCCCAGAGAAGCTGTGGCTGCCCCTGGATCCCTGAAGTGTCCAAGGCCAGGCTGGAGGGGGCTTGGAGCAACCTGGGACAGTGGAAGGTATCCCTGCCCATGACAGGGGTGGGATGAGATTAATGTCCCTTCCAGCCCAAACCAGCCTCTGGCTCTCAGGACTAATCAAGTCCATCTCAGCACAGATGATCCAGCAGGACCAACTAAGCACCTCACCCTGCTCTGGCTTCACCACCTGCCACATGAATCACAGGAAGGAATGTGGCCTGCCCCAGAAACCTGGGGGTGAATTTACAGAGCTGACAGCGAGGGAAAAGCCATCCATAATTTTACTTTGCAAAGCAGTACCAGTGCTGTGGCAACCACTGAGACCTCCTAAACACTGAGCCATGCATTGTTGTACTCAGGCATCTCAAAGCACACCAAGTGAAGAGCTCTGGAAAACAGGCTTCTTTTTCCTCATGACAACCCAGTAAACAAGATAATTTGTAAATAATGACTCAAAAGCATGCAATGAGGCTGTGTGAGAGGGAGGAGAGGGAAGGTCAAACATCTTTAATCTTGGTTTTCAATGAAATAGGACCCTTCTTTGGACAACTGTTTTGGATACGCAAGAGATTTAGAGATAGTGGGTGTAAAATGGTAAACTAAGGCTCGAGTCATTGAGCAAAATATTAGAGTGCTGCCATAGATACAGGCCCACTTCTGAAGTGGCACTTGCTCTTTGCAATGCAGCAGTGGGACAGAGCTGGTTCCTGCTCCTGTCCTCTGTCTCAGGAATACACCTGTGTCTACCCCAGCTTGTGCTCCAGAAACAATGGAACCTTCTCTTCAACAGAGACTTCTGGAAAACCTGAGGCATCATCTAATATCCTCACCATTTTTTTTAGTGTTAAGTAATTGCCTTTTGGAAATGACAGTTTTGAGAAAAACTTTCAGGATGCCACTTGAGTGCTAATGAATCTCCTAATGTTCCCCAAAACAGCCCAGAAAATTGCAGCTGACAGAGACAGAATGCTGAGGGTAGCAGGGGTGACCATATACAGCCTTTTGCACAGACTCCACCTGTGGAATGTTAAAAGAGGGAGGAAGAAGCTGTTGCAGAGGCAATGGCAATGCTGTGTCAGCAAATCTAGCTGTTGGGGCAAACACTTTTGACAAAAAAAGGGAGATACATTTTTATGCAAATAGAATATGAAAGGAAAAACGGACTCTGGGATTAAGTAATTTAAAGAAAAGCAAAGGATCTCAAGCACTAGGAAGTCTTCTCAGTGGTCTATTCTCCCCAGTAGCTTCAAGAGACCTAGAAATTACAGGAATTTCTCCCTTTTATTCTCCTGTGATTTGGCTTTGCAGTTGGCAGCACTGATCTCAAGCTCATTTTGATACTGCTGGTTTTTTCTGATGTTATTTTGGGTGTTTTGTCACTCCATAGCAGCTGAAGGAAAATAATTCTGTTTGTTCTAACTGAAATTTGTCTGTAAAGCAACAAGGAATGCCAGCTGTTTCTTAAACAGGAATATTTTCTGACTTCCCTTAAATTTTGTTTTAAAAATCCTTTTGGATTTGAAATAAATAATGCCTCTTTTTTGAGGATGATGGAATCGTTAACATTGGAACAGATCTCCAAGATCACAGAGATCAACCAAATCCCACCATGCCCATTAAATCACAGCATGAAGTGATTTAGAGAACCTCACAGTAAGTCTCTGAAGTGCTGTTTTTTCTGTGGCAATTACCAAAGTGATCCCTGTAAAGGTTCTGGGATCACAGCTGGAGCTCTGTGGACATGCAGGTTGGACAGACTGACAGCTGTGCTTTCCACACCTGCTGCAGAAAACAGCCATGGCACTTACTCCCTGTTTTCCTCTTCCTGTTTTGCTCTGGTCTGGATGGATTTAAGAGTCCCACTTATACCAGTTCTGGGATTATCCCAGGGAGAGCCCTGATTCCAAAAGGTTATTTATTTAGCAATCCTGAGATGATGCATTTCTGCAAGATGATGACATGAAACCATCCATTTACATCACAGCACACACAGCAGAGCAGCTGGGCAGAGGGAGAGTATGGCAGGGAAAATGACTTAATTGTTTAATTCTGATGGAAAATAAAACTCTGCAACCAGTGCCAAAGCAAAAGTTCCATAAAAACAACCAAGCTCCTGCTTCAAAGGTATTCCATTATCCCTCTTTGTGCCAGTTGCCTCATGGAAGGCATGTAAACAGGAACTGAGGCACAGGGCAGTATTCTGCCTTGATGTGGGAAGAAATATTCCAAAGCTGCAGATGCAACAGCACCAAGGCCTTTCTGGGACCATGTGGAATAAAACTGAGTCACCACAAACTCCTGAACCCAGGAAAGGAAGAGCCTGTGTCACTTACTTTGAAAGGAGGGCTGGAATCACTCGGCCTGGCTGAGAAGTCAAAGGAGATGATGAGATCCACACCTCTCTGGGGCCTGAGGATGAGCGGGTAGGGCAGGTTAAAGGTCAGCCCACTGTCTACAATGTGGATCTTCTTGCTCTTCACATCCAGGGGCTCATAGATCCTCTCAAACTCGTCAGGATCTGCGTGGAACACGGGAAAACCAAACCAGGCAGGGACGCCTGAGTTAAGAACTGAGCTTCTGATGAGCTTTCCAGTGTCTCCCTAAGTTTTGGAGAGAGCATGGAATTTGAACTGCACAGCACATCCCAGGTAAACACACCATGAATTCAAGTGTAACTAAAACTCATAAAAACTGGAGAATGGGGTGAGAAGCCAGAACTGTAAGGGCCCTCAGGAGGTCAAATTCACGAGGCAGACCCAGAGATGGCTCGAGATGAACCAAAGGGAACAAAGACCAAGTTTGATCCCAGCCCTCCCACCTTCACTCCATCATCCCAAACAATCCAAACACAAAGGAAAAAGGTTATGGAATATTAAGAGATATTCCATAGGGTATCAGGGGATGGTCCCAGACTCTGTTCAGTGGTGCCAGTGACAGGACAACGAGCAATGGCCTAAATGAACTAAAACACAAGTTCCACCTCAACATGAGGAAGAACTTCTTTCCTTGGAGGGTGCAGAGCCCTGGAACAGCTGCCTGGGAGCAGGCATGGAGTCTCCCTCTCTGGAAACATCCCAAAGCCCCTGGATGTGTCCCTGTGTCACCTGCTCTGGGTGACCTGCCTGAGTGATCCCAGAGGTCTTCCAACCCTAATATTCTGTGATCCCCTCAGTGTCCCACAACCTCTGCCCAAACCCAAAATTTATCAAAATTCCCCCAGGTTCCCTCCCAACCCCACGTTGTTCCCAGCTCTCTCAAATTGACCCAAAAATTCTCAGTGTGGCTCTGCCCTCGTGTGACACAATGTGTGTGCTTCTGCTCATTCAATTGGGACTGTCAGGTTTTGTTTTTCAACCTGCACCAGACCTCACACTCACCACTCCACCAGGAACAAAGAGAAATAGTGACCTATATCTATATCTATATCTATATCTATATCTATATCTATATCTATATCTATATCTATATCTATATCTCTATATCTACATCTATGTCTATATCTATAATTTAGGCACTGCACAGAATTCCCTGTCAGCCACTTGCTGCTGGTGCTGTCCTAGTGTGGTATCCACCACTCTTTTCTCTGAGCCCAAGCTGATGATGTTTCCCTCTAACCCCAACATTCCCTTGGGTGCAGCCCAGGAAAATCCAATCCATTTTCCCTTGTTATCTTCATAGTTAGTATGTCTCTGAATACTAGAAAATGAAAGTCTCTGAACACTAGTAAACTATCCCTGCTGTATTTAAATTTTCCCCCCTGACAATCTTTTCTTGTTCCAGGCCTTACAAATATTTCCAGAGCATGGTTTTGCTTTTCAACAAAAATTTAATGCTCATAATCTGTAGAGGGCAGTGTAATGTAAGGAATGCTGGACAGAAAAATATAATTATTTCTGCTATAATTTAATTTCTTGGCACCTACCTATTGACAATTATAGTCATCTGGGAAAAAAAAAAAGGTATTTTTGAAGCAAAGAAAAACCATAAATCAAAAATAATTCTAACTCTTGTCCCTGTCATTTTAGGAGCAGCATGTTGTAAGCACCAAACCAAATTTTAAAACAGATGATTTTGGTTTTTTTATTTCTGTTGTTATTTATAAGAGGACCCTTTTCCTAGTAATGAAGCACCATTTTCCCACTATTTGCCTGGATTTCTAAAGGAGAGAACATTTTAAAATCATTGCCTATTGCTAAAGGGCTAAGTGTATTTATAAACCTATTTCAGAACCAGATATATTTCATAATCATCAATTTGCAAAAATGAATTAAAATTTATCAGTATTTATCAAATTCACCACAATTTAAAAAAACAGTAAAAATCCCACCCAGACTACAGTTCCTTTTAGCAAAAGTAGACCAATTTGGTTTTCCTCTTCTTGTTTAAAGATAACATGTCAAACATAATTTAACCATTGTTCTCACTAGAACTTCTAAGGAATTGCAAAAATATTTTTGTTCAAGTTTCACCTTTTCTCATGTTACAAAAATTGAATTTGAAAGATCCTTTAATCAAGAACAGCATCAGCTATAACAGTGTTTATGATGGGAGTGTTATTACTGCCACACAAACTTCCTCCCAGCATTGAAGAACAAGATGGATCCATTGCTTACAGCCCTAAAATAAAATTTATCAAAATAATCTTATTATATTTTAAAGGAGAAAACATCTTAATGTCGTCAATAAATTTAGAAAAGCCATAAAAATGGGTTTCAGTAATCACAGTCTCCATAGAATCCCAGAGCCTGGACATGGATTTTCAGCCTTTTAGGAAAGATGCGTTCCTATTACTAGCACTTCCCAGTCCATCAAAGAGCAAACTGGGAGAAAATGGGAGGATGTGGCACTTGGGGACAGGGTTTAGTGGCAGTGCTGGGTTGATGGTTGAACTCAATGATCCTAAAGGTTTTTTCCAGCCTAAACAACTCTGTGGGTCTGTTTACCAGTCCCAGCTCCATGTTTAGCCAGCTCAGTCCTGCCAACTTCCCAGCAATGGGATACACTGACAGATATTTGTTGGGAAATTATAAAGAGGGCACATCCCAGAGACCAAATCTGCCACAGATGGCAGCTCCAGTGGAAGGAGGGGGGTGAGAAGGGCATTTGCTACTGACGTCCATCTACTACAACTGTTTCTATAAATACTGAAATAAGGAAGCAGAGATTAGGGGGTATTTATCCCCATTGTTATGCACTTGGCATTTTCTCAAATTGTTCTGGTGTGTTGTAACATCAAGAAAAGAAACAGAACAACTCAGAGTTCACAGTGAAATAATTCCTGATGAAATAAGGAAACACTTAGCATGATGTCCACAAATAGAATCTGTGGAAAAGCAAAGTCAAGGGTTTTACTCCCCAACCAAGCAGCTGGGATCTCTGCTGCAGGCACTGCAGACCCTAAATCCAATCCTCAGTAATGACTGTTAGATTGCCTTAGGTGAGCCACAGCTCATCCTCTGCAGAGGGTTTGGGACAACTGGAGATGGGAAGTATTATTGATATCCTTTTTGATTCACTTATTTCTCTTTTGCAGTGTCTGGCAATAAAAGAGAGTAAGACTTAAAGCAATACAGATTTCTCTCTGCACTCAAGCTGACAGGTAAACTGCCAGTGCTAGGAATAAATATGCACAGCTTAAATGTATCCAGTGCCATGGTAATCTAAGGATTTAAATTTTATACCACAGTCTTCTTTCTATCTGTGCCTCTGGGCTCCTCAGCTCTTCCATATATTAGGAAAATTCACAGCATTAAAATATGGATACACTCATCACACTACTGAATGATTACATTTTATATTAACTACTGACGCCTCAAGGGGTTTTTAACTGTTCTTGACTGTAATATTGCAACCACTCACAGCTGTCAGATCTGAGTTGTTACTGCAGGTTTATGAATGTGGGCTTTGGCTAACAGCAAAAAACTGCAGTCATTGTTAAACTTTTCCCATTTTAACCCACAGAAGTTTCAGGCACTCCAAAGTAATTGTGTCAGAGGTGTGGAGTTCTGTCAAACCAGCATTTTATTTCCATCAAAACCAAATCCCAGGAAATTGATAGTTGATTCTGAAGACTATCCATGTGTCTTAATTAAGCAAAATTCTCATCAACTGTCATTTTTTCCAACCATAAATTTCCTACCCACTTTCCTGCCTCTTTTCCAAGTACTATAAATATTAAGACTACCCAGTTTGTAAACACCTCTGAGATGATAGAAATATTTAGAAAGTGGAGTCCAGATGGAAATTACTCTTCAAGCCCTGCAAGGGATTTGTTACATTAACAAATACACATTAGAGCACGGCTGGTACTTAAGCTTTTAAATGACATCTGGTATTTACTGTTGCTTAATGAGTGGCTTGGACAATCTCCTTCCTCTGAATAGGAACTGAGGGCTGAAGAGAATGCTGCTGTTACCAAGGATGGTTGGTAGGGCTGTGCTGGGAGGAACAGCCTGGAAGGAACACCCCGCCCTTCAGAGAGGTGTAGTTCTCTGCTTGATGGATCACAGAATCACGGGATGGGTGGATTGGAAAGGACCTTGAAGATCTCTCAGTGCCACCCCCTGCCATAGGCAGGGACATCTTCCACTATCCCAGGTTGCTCCAAGTCCTGTCCAGCCTGGGATGGACACTTCCAGTGCCAGAAGAACAAGAAATTAACTGCCTTTCACTGAACAGATTGCTATGAACACTAAGGCAAAGGGTCCAAAATCCTAACTAAACAATTATTCTTCACAGCTACTGTCCCATATACCACATCCCTCATGGAGTGGGGGAAGACTTAGAACTTTCTTTAAAAATTTCTATTTTTTTTTAAATTCTTATCCTCTATCTACATTCTTGCCCAAGCAAACATGAAATGTGGATACACCTGCACATCAGGGACCCTGGAATGGGAGTGGTTTGTCAGGTGGATTTACACTGGGAAGAACATGGTGTCAGCAAAGTAAGAGTCTATGCACTGTGTCAGGGCAGGGTCAGGCTGGTGCTCAGGGAAAAGGTTCTTCCTCCAGAGGGTGCTGGGAACTGAACAGGATGCCCTGGGATGGGCCCCAAGGCTGCCAGAGCTCCAGGAGCTTTTGGACAATGCTCTCAGGGACGCTCAGGATGGGATTGTTGGGGTGTCTGGGCAGGGCCAAAGTTGGACTCCATTATCCTAGTGGGTCCCTTCCAAAATGCACTGATCCTGTGATCCTGCAAGTGAAGAAGTGTGTTGCCTCCAGGGGTTTTTCAAAAGATGAAGACAGCAGATGAGCTGCAGGAGACCAAGGTTTCATTCCTACCAACAGGCTTAGCATCAAGGAACAGCCTTAGCCAAGGAACAACCTGGATACCCTTTGGAGAAGGCCAAGACAGTGAGAAAGGGATGTAACAAAGGGCATCATACACAAGAGCAGTTTGGTCCCCTTCTGCCATACAAAGAGCCACCATCCCTCCAGTGGCTGTTCCACATGCTGTGCCAAGAGCCAGGCAGGGAGCAGACAGAAGTCCCTGTGTGCCCTTTGAGCCTCCAATCTGTGCTCTGGACAATCCCCACGGTGCTCTCGTGTCCCTCTGGTGTGATGTTTCCGCGCTGGGAACGCGCTGCCTCTGGCTGCGTTCATCACCGCACACAGCCCCAGGGTGAACCCACCTGCAACTGCTGCCGGCTCCTCCTCCTCCAGGGACTCCTGGGTGAGCAGCTCTGCCAGAGGGGACAGGGGGTAGCAGCTGTTGAGGTTCAGCCCCAGCATGAAGTTGTGCACTTTGCCAGCGCGGCCCTCGCGCGTGTTGAACAGGGCGCTGTCCCCCACCAGCGCCATCAGCATGCGCTGCACCCAGCTCTCCTGGCTGCTCTCCTGCCTGCTCTCCTGCCTTGCCTCGGCGCCCTCAGTGCCTGCACACAGAAATGGAAACACCCAGAGTGGCATTTAAACACAGAAAGTGTAACCCCACCACTGCAGGACCTATAAAAAAAAACCCCAAACATCTTTCAGTGAGCCGGGGGCTGGATGATGGAGCTTTGCCACAATGACTTCAGAGGAGTGCAGAGAATCCATCCCCTCAGCTTCAACAGCCCAGTGAGACCTTTCATCTGCACAACAGCGTGGATGTGCCCATCAGGAAAACAGACTGGGAACATCAGATGACCTGAGCAAGACTTAATTAGGCTGAGGGCTTTCTCTTTAAGCTCTGCTGGGTTCAGGGATAGACCTGAGCTGGTAAGATCCATACCTGATGTAGACATAGATTTATCTGGATGTGCATTGACAGCCTTCTCCATCTTTCCTGCCTGTGAGAAATCCAGCTTTCCTCAGGAAAGCTGAGTTAGTCTGCATAAAGGATAGTGCTATAGCATGGAAACTTTAAAATACATGAAATCATCATTACAGTAAATTGTAAACTACAATTAGTATCTGGCTTTAAATAAAGAGTACAGTGAAATATCCAGACTTAGATGGCTGCAGTTGGAGCTCACAGTAAAATGACCTGGACTGAACACCACCCTATAATAATTCACCTGTCAAAACTTGAATTTTTGGGGTGTTTTGGATAAGAAAATAATTCAAGCTCAAGCTTGATACTTTAAATCCAGCTTTTAAACTTCTCTCTTTAACCCAGGCTCTGAAGGAGCTGAGTTTTATAAAAGTAGAGAGAAAACAATTATCAGAGAAATCCAACATCTGTCCAATAAAATTCTATGGAAGTAAGAAGGATTTCCAAGTGTTTACAATCCCAGATTTGTTGGTTGTTCACTATGGCTACAAACTAGGAGAGAAATATGTTTGGTGTTGGCTGTAGTGCTTAAACAGGAAATCCACAAATAAACATAAAACCTGGTACTACCTATGGTTTTTGCACATAAGGGGAGTTGAAGAAGCAATCACTGAGCTGAGCTATGACATAATTCCCTGTGTCACCATACAGGATTTTCTTTTCTTCTGTAGATCCTGAAATCACAAACAGCTGCATTCCCATCTTGGCTCCACTTTTTAAAAATAAAACCAGATTTTTGCAGATGAAAATCACCCCAAAAATATCATCAAATACAAAAAAGCTAAGACATCAAAAATCTCCAGATGCTTTAGATACTTAGAGATAATTGTCAGTAGAATTATTTCTTCCCACTGCCCAACATTCCCTTTGTGGTTGTGCCTCTTCTGGGCACCTGGATTTGGGCATTGTTACAAACACTATGCCATGCAAGAAGAATTTCCTGTATCAGATGTCATTTGTAGAGGTGCTAGAAGACACCTGTGAATGCTGGAAACACACATTAAACCATTCTCAGGTAAATATTTGATCAGGAAACCCTTGAAAACAATGGATAGTGTTGGTTTAGGGGGCTGGCAGCAATTCCAAGGCTGCTGAAAACAGACTTCTGGAGAGCTCTGGCCCAACAAACCACATTTTTGGGTGAATGTGAAATTCCAGACGTGTGTGAAAGAATCCCCTGATGATGAGCTTGAGCAGGAGACATGAAGTGAAGCCCAGAACCTCCTGGGGTCTCTTGTTCTATATTTTGTTGAGCCACACAAAAGCTGATGGAAACAGGAAATGATGACATGAAGTCTGAGCATTTCCTTACCTTTTGGATGCTGTGATTCATCATCACTATCTGAACTGTCGTTGCTCACAAGGTGCTTTAGCCTAATATTTTCTGTTGAAAGAAATATAAATTCCTTTAAACTGCTGGGGTTTAACTGGCAGAACAGTTAAGAATTTCAAAACAATCTGAGTCATAAAATTCTCATAGTCTTTGTAATAGAAAATACAACTGAAGAGACTGAGTCTGCTGTGGACATTAGAATGTGAGCAGCAGGAACTGGATTTTGTCTGCAATTTTTGGGCTGGAAAAGAAAATGCAACCTTAGCAGTACTTCCCACTCTCCTCTGCACTACATACCTGACACTTTATTTACCTCCATTAAAATGGAGATGTTTAGCTTCTGTCCTCTCAGTAGCTCTTACTGAACCAGGAAAATGTTACTGTGATAACTGTAACATTTATCTAATGTTACAGTCCCAGTTATCTAATGATAACTGTCTCAGGCACTGGGATATCTGCAGCTCTGCTCCAGACTGTAGTTCAAATCACATGAATATTTTCATATCTGATCCTACTTCAAAGAGTATTTTTAAAATTATATGTGAAATGAGTCACAGATGACAGATAACATTCTGTGTTTTACTATCTTTCAAAAGCAGACTTTTCTGTGATCACATTTATTTACAAGAACCATCCATGAGGAGGTGTTAACATTCATGAGTTGTCTCAGAAATAAGAATCTGGAGGTCTCCTTCTCATCCATAAAGAAGAGATTATCAAGAAGCTGAATTCCATTCATTAGGAGGCAGACACAGTTTATTATTTAAAAACTATCTCAATCTACATTTTCTCTTCTTGCTCCTCAGAAAGAGCTGGATGTCTAGGACAGCTTTTTTATTGGTCAGATCTTCCCCTGTAATGCTACCTTCTCAATAGGAAACAAAAATTCATCATTAACTACATTCTCAGATAAACTCAATAAAGTCCATCCAAACCAAGTCACAACTCTTTCTTTACAGTCATCTTGCCATTTGTGTGCCAGGAGTGATACCAAAACCACTCAATTTGCAAACAAAGGACCAGATACCAACAGGTTGTGGTTAGAATGGAGCAATTTAACAACCCAGCAATGAGAAAGTTTAGGTGCATTTTGCTAATCCCTTTAACAATACAACCCAGTGTCAAGACTACACAAGTAATTATCAAATATATCAAATATTTGCCAGCTTCTGCTGTCCAAAAATCACACAGCAGCATAAAAAGAGGATTCTATTAACTACCAGAAAAGAGCTGGATAGACACATGTGACTTTCAGCAGCTCTGACTGACCAGAAACTAAAGGAAAAGAAAGGAAAGAACATTTCTAACACTCTTTCCCCACCTCAGCAGCATCCAGCAGTGCCAGCAATTAAAAGTAATTAATTTCACATTCTCAAATGACTACCAGCAGTGCCATCCTTCCACAGAAGGAGAATCTTGCCAGTAATTGCTCTGTATAGTGGAATTATTTACTTATAGTACCTAATTCTTCTTCCATGGTGGGCCCTTTATTCTGAGAATTGGAGACACCAAGGACTCTGTTAAATAATATTGAAAATGCACTGCCCCAGACACCTGAAAGAGAAAAAATAAACAATGAATAGTGCTTGCCAGAAGGAAAATAAACTCCACATACCTTAAAAAGTGCAATTTAAGCAGTTGGTTGCTCCCTGAACACACCTCTGAGTTTGGAGCAGGCTGAGTCATAGGCTCAGATGTCCAAATCAGAAAAAAAATCCATGGAAATAAACAAATAAACAATGCCAATCCATACCTGTGAAATCTTTCTAACAGAGAGCTCCACTTCCTGTCTCACACTTTGTGTACTGCATTTAAAAGTCCATGAGCTTCTGAAATTGATTTTACTTTTGAACTTTTTTCTGTCACATACTCACCCATCAGGAAATGCAAGGGATTTTCAGTGTATTTCTTCACCACTGTCCCCATAAAAAACTTGCTTCCAAACAAATCAGGAGACATGAAAGTGCCATACTTGGCCATTCCAATTTCATATGGACTGAACTCCACCCAGTCTGAAAGTCAGAAATAAAACTCTGCTCAGTCAGAAATCTCAGACTGAATAGAAACAGAGGAGGAAAACACATAAATGAAGCAAACAGAGAAATTTTAGTGAAATGGGAAGCCAAATAACCCTTTGGAATATCAAATCAAGATCAGTGATGTCTCAGCAGGGAAAGAATCCTCATTCTCTCTGATCACAATAAACTCTAGTGAAAAGAATGAAGATGGAAAACCAGAGGTATAAAAGGAGAGATCACAAATGAGGAACACACAGTGACATCTTTTTTTCATCCCCTGCTTCAGCATGATTCCCTGCCACATGTGGGTCTCAGCTCCAAGCTGCTTTTCCTTCACTGCAATTCCACCAAAAAAATGGAAAGCAATGACAGAGGTGCCACAAAACCAGGCAGTGAATATCCTAGGGACTGTGAAATATTCTAGCAGAGGCATTTGGATTCTACCCTAACCTAAAGTTTTGCAGGAATTCCAATATCAAAAGGCAAAGCTGAGAGGCAACTGATAAACTTAACAATTCAAACACTGCCAAAGATATCTTTAAAAGTCCATTTTATTGAACAGAGAGCTCAAGAAAAAATATGGAATAAAATGTTCAAATGCATTTTCTGATCTCAGCAGAAAATACCAAAAGTGATTTGCATTCTATTGATGTAGGTCTTTGGAAATGAATCTTAGCTGACTTGGAAACATTTTTTTTTTTTTTTATATCAGTGAAGTTGCTTCCATCAAAGAATTCAGTTCAAAAACAGAGGAAATAACAAACAAAATAAATTTCTCTTTTTACCATTTCACCCATTCATCTATTTTACTTTCCCTACTTTTAGCAGGGATTAATTTGAATGGAAATAAATCTGAAGTAATTCTCAAAAAGAAAGGCAAAAGAGACAGCTTTGAAATATCCCCAACATGTGATGGAATGCCATCCACCCTCAGGATATTCCTGCTGACGTGTGGAGCAAAAGGTGAACACTTGTCCTGAAAAGGAAAGATTTAATCATGATTGCTGGGAGTTACATCTCACAGGGTAATGCTTATCTGAACTAAGTCAAATACAACATCCTATTTTCCAAATAAATCACCACAAATCTTCATATTCACTGGAGTAGAAGGAAATTCCTTTGAAGACCCAGTCCAGGAACTTCATATTTCCTTTTAACTGTATAAACATGATTTGGCAGATATGTATTCAGAACCAGGGTGACAGCAATGTTGAACTGAGAATTAGAATTAATTTGTGTTAGTTTACCTCCAGCTTGCATTTGCACTGAAGGAGATTTTTCAAATCACAAAGCCTGCTCAGGGATATAAAATTTCTGCCTTAAAATCAATGTAAATTAGGAAGTGTAAATATTTCTGTTCAAAATTTACTGAAGCTCTCAGATCAGGAACAGCTAAAAGAAGGAACAGAGTTTAAAATAAGAACCAATCAAGATCTAGCACTCTCTATAATGACAGAGATGTCAGCCCCAAAAGGCAAATTCAAGATCCGCTGGCATAGGGAATACATTTTTTTAGAGTAAAGTAAAGCCTACAGATGCTTCTTATGTTGCTTAGAGAAAGACATCATTAGCAAAAACATAATTTTGGTTTTAAAACAGTAATCCAAATAAAATTTATTGGAAAAACAGAAGTTCATCTAAAACCCAAAATACTCATATTTCCAAACAAAAAGGTATCAATTTCCTAAGCAGCAAAATTAAAGACACATTATCCCATGAAATATTTAGCCTAATTTACAATTCCTCATTTTCATTTCCAATCAAAGCTTTGACAGTAAGTTCTCCAAAAAGCTATTTTAGGAAATACAATGAACACAGTGAATACAATAAACCTGAGGCAAATCACCTGGCACTTCCCTTTCCAGTCTTGGATATAACTATATATAGATGCACACATCCTTATCTTAGTGTAGCATCTTCCACAACCAGGCCCACTCTCAAGTTACCAGAGGGGATTAAAACCTATGGAATAAATACAAGTAAAAGGTTTGGGGGTTTTTTGTGTGTTACCAAGAGCACTTCACACTGGGCAAGAAGTGAAAAAGAAGCATTGTATCTAATTTGTCCAATTTTAATCACAGAATCATGAAAGTTGGTAAAGACTCCTGAGATCATCAAGTCTAACTGTTGATTTCACCATTCTCTGAAATAGAAGGTGACTGAGGACATTTTCCTTTCCCTGTTTGATACACTCCTTTAAACATCTTTTCCCTGTTGGAGTCACCAGGTTTCTCTTTGGCTTGGCACTCCTACCTGAATATGTGATCACCTATCCCTGAGTAACTTCTTATCACTCTGTCAGATTCCCAGAAATCAGATGCAATTAGTCTCAGGTGCGTAAAAAAAAAAAAAGTTTTTTTTTTAAGCAACCACACACCTCTCTTCTTGCTACAAGTGACTCAACACAGACTGGGAACACACCTGCAAACATCAGCTCTGAGACATCTGGTTTGACATGTAGACAGGTGAAGAGTGGCAGAGCACACTGGGCATTATTGACCTTCTCTTTCATATTGCTCAGAGTGGTGTCCATCCTCTGCAGGGAAAGAAAGACATCTGTGTCATATATATATATAACATACAATATTTATAGTTATAGTTATATTTTATAATTTAAAATAAAAATAATTTCTATTTATATATATATATTTATGTGACTTTATAATTTTAAAGAATTTAAAATCAATATCATGTTTTTATTTCATATAAAGATCTGGGAGACTCCTCCTGTTGATGAAATGTGATAAGAAAAGTTTTTCACTGATGTGTCAGGTTGTGATTTAAATTAAATGTCTGTGCATTTTTTTCATCCCTTGGTAAACAGGGACTTCTAACCAATGTCACACAATAATTAACAGCCCTTCAGCATCAGAATTCTATACATCTGCCACTAAAAGCTGTGTTGCCTCTTTTTAGTGTTCTATATTGTTTAAAACCCACTATCAGTGTACACTCATGAGGGACAGGAGTGTATAAAATACATTTGCAAATCTACTGACACATTTCAATCTTGCCACAAGATCAAATCCAGCTGCTGCTTACCTGACTCGTTTGAACTTCAAATCTTTGTGCCTGACAGTTATAGAATACAAGTGTGAAGCTCTCCTGTTGTTTTTTGTTCAAAAAAACCAAGGGGATCTTTCACACTGAAATTGTACTTTTTAAAGCAAATGCTGTTTCTTATAGCAAACTGTGCACCCTCTATTAAATGTCATTAAGGTAATTAAGGTAAAATAGCAACAGAGGGAATGGTATGAGTTTGACAGCTTTAAGAGCATCACAGCACTCACATCATGGATCAGTGTTTCCCCTATGAGCATCCCAAAGATGTCAGTGAAGGTGACAGGCTGCCCTGAGCTCTTCTTGTTCCACAGAGCCTCGATGTAGCGCTTGACCTTCTGAGGGGTGAGCAGCAGCAGGGGGTTGTGGCTCACAGAGTGCATCAGCTCCTCATTGATCTCCTTTGGGCCCTTGGCTGGGAAATCCGGGTGGGAATACAGAGTTGACATGTACCTGCAATGCAAATACACCCTCTGAGCACCAAACTGGCTGCAGTGTCACTGCCTGAAAGCTACAAAAAGCTCATCAATGACTTGGGGGGGTTACTGATTAATTCAGGTTAATTAACTCTCCATTTACACAGGAATTTGTCAATTCCTTTTTCTCAAAGCACAGAAAGCTGAGCAATTTGTTCTAAATATAAGCATAGGATTAGACACTCAACATGCATTTTACATAATGTATATGAAGTAAATTATTAAAGAGTCCTCATTTTTCTTTTTTAAGGGATAACAGACAGAATGTCCAAAGCTGAAAGGAGCTCCTCCAGTTGGCACAGCCCTTTGGCAGACCAGAGGTCCTAGAAGGAGACATGGAGCTCTCTCTCTGCAAGAGGCATCTCTCTGCCCTCCAGCTCATTATCACTACTGAAAAATTCCTAAAATATTTCAGCATATCACAGAATCCCAGAATGTTTGGGTCAGAAAGGAGCTTAAAGCCCCTCTAGAGCCACACCTTCCACTAGCCCAGGGTGCTCCAAGCCCTGTCCAACCTGACCTTTGGACACTTAGAGGGATGGGGCAAACACAGCTTCTCTGGGCACCCAGGGCCTCATCACCCTTCACAGGAAAGGATTTCTTCCCAATATCCCATCTCAACCTACTCTGTGTCAGTGGGAAGCCATTCCCCCTTGTCTTGTCCCTCTATCCCTTGAAAGCTTTGTCAGCTCCTTCAGGCGCTGCAATTCCACAGTGAGGTCACCCCAGTGCTCCTCCTCTCCAGGTGAACAATGCCAGTTCTCCCAGCCTTTCCTCCAGCAGAGCTGCTCCATCCCTCTGCTCACCCTGCTGCCTCCTCTGGGCTCTCTGCAGCTCCCTGCTGTGCTGGGGCAGGGCTGGAGCAGCTCTGCAGGTGGGTCTCACCTGAGCAGGGCAGAGGGGCAGAGCCCCAATCCCTGTCCTGCTGCCCACGCTGGGGGCTCAGCCAGGGCACGAGGGGCTCTCACCTGGATATAGCCCCACTTTCCAGGATATGCTGCTTCCATAATAAACTGAAGCACAGTAAGTACAACCTGTGCAGACAGTTAGCTGACTCTGAGGATGTGGAAGAGGCAAATCATGAGTTTGTTCCTGAGAAACAAGTTTAGTTCTCCTGCAAACAAAGCTCAGACACGTGTGCAGGCAGCCCTGGCTTCCACTTGGTTGGGTTAGGCCACACCAAGACTCAAGATAGGCCCTTCTAATCTATGAGAGGCTCATTTACTATTATTTACTCAGTGACCTGGCTCAGGCACACATGCCTTACTCCAGGCACAGCTCTGAGACACACACGGGCTCAGCCTGGCCCTGAGGTCATGCCCAGCCATTTCTGTTACAGCACAACCAACCCTGTCCCACGTGGGATGCCAGGACTCGATCCACGGCTTCCATATCAACTCCTGGATGCAGGGAAGGGGGAATGCAGCTGGAGAAGTCAGCACAAAGTTGAAGCAAGATGGCAGAAAAGCATTGCTCCAAGGTTAGACATGCAGCTGAGGGGACAAGCAAAAACCTGCCTCTCCCGCCAGGAAAGGAATTCTCCACCCTTCAGGAAAAAAAGAAAAGAGAATTATTCCCAAGTGACAGACTGCATGGAAAAGAAAGAAAAGAAAGGGAGTGTCAAAGTGTCAATTTATTTATTCATCAAGCAAGGAAAGACTGAAGGGTGACATCAGAGAGCAAAAGCAAATTTATTCAAACACAGCGGGTGTCCAATCTGGAACAGTTCAGATAATCTCGCTATTTTAATTCAGATTGTATAGGTTTACATTAGATCAACTACATATTCACCCCTGGGTTTTCCCCAGAACAGACCTCATAACTAGCAGAGTGACCTCTGTCCTCAGCAGGGATTGCAAACCCTTCCCTAGAATCACAGGGACTGTTTTAACACCACGTTGCACTATTCCACTGCTCTTCATCCACCTTCTGCTTTTTACAGCTGTGAGAGAAGTCCATCCATCTCTCTCAACGGACAGTGATAAACCTGCCCCCACCACCAGTGATAGAAAACACGGGTTCCAACCTTTTAGAGTCCAATCTAATTGAGAAATTTACTCTAGTTCACGGATACTTCTGGCATTTCAAGTCCTCCTGGCATTCTGAAAGCTTCCCTCTAGTCTGGGAAGCAATCTTCACATAATGAAAAATAATTGATGAAAAAAACCATACAAGGAATAAAATGATCATTATCTCCTTCAAGAGTCAGCTTTGGAGTTAGAGTGTGGAATTAAAATTCATGTGCTTCCTTAGAGCTAAACCAGGTGATAAAATTCATCCCAGGTAGATTCCCTGCTCATTTATATTACAAGTCTTTTTCTTCTAAGAATCGAGACATTTGTATAATCTCATGCCTGAGTCTGAAAGGACCCTCGAGGTCTCTGCTCCAGTCTCCTGCTCAATGCAGAGCCAGCCTAAGTCAGGTGAGGCTGCTCAGGGCTGTGCTCAGTCAAGTTCAGCTTTCACATGAGCACTGCCTGAGTCAGGCTGAGAGGATGACACTATCCCCAGCCTACTCAGGTGAGAATGGCTCAGCACATTCCAGTGATTGGCCACTCTCACTGCAACACAGTTTCTCTAAGAGTTAATCCAATTACTCCTCATCCTTTCTCTGGGCTTCTCCAAAAATAATCTCTTTTCTTCACAGCTACTTAGGAGGAGCTGAAGATAACAGTAATATCTCCCCCATCAATACCTGTGCCTGCTCCTCAAGGCCAAATGAACTATTTAAAACCTGAGGTATTGTCTAAATTAAAGAGTGCCAGTAGGACTGAGACAGTGGGTAATCCACAGTGGGATGTCCTGGAGGGTGGCAGCCAGACCCTAGACATTCCCAGTAAATCCACCAGCATTTTACACTGGGTGTAAACTGGAGCAAGAGATCTTTCACAAGAATCACAAGGTTGGAAGAGACCTCCAAGATCATCGAGTCCAACTCAGCCCAACACTTCAATTAGACCATGGCACTGAGTGCCACATCCAGTCTTTTTAAGGACATCCAGGGATGGTGACTCCACCACCTCCCTGGGCGAACCATTCCAGTATTTTATCACCCTTTCTGTAAAACACTTTTTCCTAATATCCAACCTGTATTTTCCTTGATGCAGCTTAAGACTGTATCCTCTGGTTCTGCCAGTTGTTATCTGGCAATCTTTCCATGATTTTGAGGAGCTCTAAAAGCCTTCTCAAAGCATACAACACATTTTGGGTTGATCGAGTTATCAGCTTCAAACCACAAGGGATTTTTTTTGGTTTTTCACATTTCATCAGGAAAATAAAACACACATTAGGTGTTGATAAAGAAATATGGATGCATATGTGTGGCACCTCTTTTCACCCATCCCTCCTCTCAAAGCTCCTGAAAGAGCATCCAAAACACCTCCCCCAGCAGACCTGCATGTGTAAAATTATAACCATAGAAACAAGTCAGTTCTCTCGTGACAATTCCACCAGAACATGCTGCAGGGAAAATGAGGATAACCAAGAGAAAGGCCTTACCAGGTGGATCCAGAGAGCCCAGCAATGTATGTGGCACAGTCCAGGACTCCTGACTCATAGAGTGCTTTCATGACTCCAGCAAAGCCCACCATGGCCCGGAACCCCCCTCCCGAGCCCAGCACGGCGATCACCGGCACCTGCAGGGCGAGAGCAGCACACCACATCAGGGACTGGGGACACACTGGCAGCACCCTGCACAGCCCCTGGACACCCCAGGAGCAACTAGAACTTGAACAAGTCATCACTTGCAGCAAGATTTCTTAACAAAAATACACTCAGAATTTCTTCAGAATGTCTGTCCTTCTTAACCACAATCCGAAATGGAGGAGATATTAAATTCAGTTATTAAATGAGCTATTCAGTTACAAGACCACAGAGATTTTTAAAGCAACCTAAACACCAGTTTTAATCCAACTCATATAATTGTGACAGAGCCAAAGGCAGTAAAATTTGCTAATGAGAAACAGAACAGAGACAAATAATATTTTGACTGGGAGTTTAAAAACAAGTTTTATAACAAAAACATCCAGTATTACTACATAGCATGAAGACAATCTCAATTTTACCACCACTTTGCAAAAACTGCCAGAGAGGTAATGGGAATTCATGGGGATCTGGACAACTATTCAGCCACCAACAGAGAAGTGAGCAGAACTAGACATGTTTTTTGTGGCAGCAGGTTTAAAATTGTGTCCATAGGGGTTTATTTTACACTTTTCTCCTTCTTAGTGCCCAGCCAAGACATCCAGGCCATTCCCCTCAACTGCACACCTTCCCCAGGTATCTAAAAAGAAGACAAAATTAAATAAAAATGCCTTTGCTCCCACCATCATATGTTTTGGCCTAAGTAAAGGGCTCACCTGGTTCCCAGTTTCCAAAACCCAGGAAAATTTTCCACTGTTCAAAAGGGACAAAGGAACCACCTCTTGGTTGCTACTGAGTGTAAAAATAATCACACAGCTGTGCAGAAAGCCCCTATCTGATCAAACTGCTAATCTGTCAAAAATCTCCCTGAAAGGCAATTTCAGCTGCCAGTAGATGGGATTAGTGACAAGAAAAGGATCCATATGATGACAGAGTCCTGTTCTTTCTGCAGACTCCATGCTCCAAGCCATGAAACTACCCTGAGGACAGACTGTCACAAGGAAATGCCCATGAACAATGACCAAGGCACTCAAGATGTTTCTTTGAGGCTTCCACTCCCCAAAACTGCTTATTCTTGATGCAGTGGGATCATTTTGTTACCTCCTTCATAAGTGTTCAGCTTTAGTAATAGAAACCACAAGTATTCCCCAGCCCCACATTCATGGTGCATCTCCAGAGATAGGGATCTATCCCAAAAATGACACAGCCCAGGGAAGGGTTTGGGATATGTTTTGTTAAGCCAACACCCCAAATAACAGAGCAGCTGCTTTGAAGGAAGAGCCATGTCAGTAATCACTCCTTTAATAACATGGGGAGGCTTTGAAAGCACTGCCCACTCAGCCTGAGCAGACACATCCCAACAGGATGGAGATGTCACCTGCAGGTGCAAGCCTGGAGAAGGCATGTGAGAGCACCACTGTTCCACTCATCAGTGCACTGACAGCAGGGAGAATGGGAGTGTCCCCCAGCAGGCAGAGGAATCTGCTATGGGGATGGGCTGGCAGTGTCCAGGAGAGCCACCAGCATCCTGACTGCAGATGCTTCCTGGATCCACGCTGGGCATCCCAGGTCCCTGCACTGGGAAGGGTGGATACAGGGAGAGGTGGATGATGGAATCACAAAATCCTTCAGGTTGAAAAAGACCTCCAAGATTATCAAGTCCAGCCATCAGCCCAGCACCAACACTGTCTTCTCCACTAAACCTGGTCCCCAGGTGCCACAACCACACATTTTTTAACATCTCCAGGGATCATGATTCCACCACTGCCCTGGGCAGCCCCTTCCAATGCTTTACAGCCCTTTCCATGAAGACACTTTCCCTAATATCCAACCTGACCCTTTCCTGGCACAGCTCAAGGCTGTTCCCTCTCCTGTCCCTGTTCCCTGGAGAACAGTCAGACCTCTCTGGCTGTCCCCTCCTGTCAGAGAGTTACAGAGAATCAGAAGGACCCCCTGAGCCTCCTTTTCTCCAGGATGAACCTCCCCAGCACCCGTGGGCATTGCACAGTAAATAAAGAAAAGTTTAACTTTATGATTAAAAATAACTGAAGAGAAGCACTTACTGGACATTTCTACTCATTTATTTCAATAGAAGTTGAGCTACAGCATAAATCAAATGAGGCAGATTCAGAGTCCTCTCCTGCTCTGCAGAGGAAGCAGGCAGGTTTTTAAAACCAGCTTTTTAGCTCCAATTCAGTCTCTGATGTGTTTAAGGGCACAAAACACTAAAAATTGAAATGAAATACACCCATTCTGCAAGTTGCCCTAGGGGATAAATACAGAAAAAACAGGGAGGGGGGAAGGAGCAGCACCCAGAGCCAAGAACCAAGAAACCTGATGTCCTGATGAAGAACAGAGGAAAGAGGATACCAAGGGCTGCACACTCCTGAATCCCAAATCCTTTGTACAGAACAACCAGCACATGAGTTCACTCAAACCAAAAGGTTCTTAATCATATCTTCCAGTAATCAGGCAAGAAAAAGCTAAACCATATTAAATCTTGTTTTGGGAATGAGTAGTGCAGATGTCTTTATCCAAATGCCCTGGAAACACAGTGCACAAAATCTGAATACCTGTGGTGGAAAAAGAATGCCATAGGGCACAGAAATGATTATTAAAAAATTGTTCTGCAAATCCAGTCACAAAGAACTATATGCTTTCTTTAGAAGACTATGGTATTTTTAGAAAATTGCTTGAAGCAGCAAAAATTAAAACAATAAACTGAGCAATAACAGAAGTACAAGAAATCTCTACCTCTGTGTTTCCAGAATGTGCCTCAGGATTAAGTTAGGAAATTTAAACTACTCACTTCCCCATTCAGACATGTATAATGAATTCAGAGGTATTAAAATCTTTCAGCAGCCCTGCAAAGCACAAGCTACTCACAGATGAAGCAGCTTGGGTAACTCTGAGTATGTGACTTGTCCAAGATTAAACAAGGCCCACAGACAGCTAAAACTACTCAATGTCTCCTAGCTTCATGTTAAGACTGCAAACATCCCATAAATCCTCCTGCTATCTTCCTTTTGCAGCAATAAAAGCAAAATTAGAGTTTAATTTGAACAAAAAGGGTTTTTTCATTGCTAAGAAACAGATAAAAATTCTGAGAAGTCAGCTTAGAGATACACATTTGGCATATGAAAAATGGGATGATACCTACAGTTACTGTCTGGGAAGATGCAGTTTAACTGATAAAATTTCAATATTGGAGACAGTGAGGGATACTAAGGGAAGATGATGACACAAAGAATAAGAGATCTTAGCTAACCTTTGTAATAATTAATGCACAGATACCACCTGCATGGAACTGAGACCTGAGGCACTGAGCTCCAACTGGAGTTTGGTAGAATATCCAAATCCTTTCTGAGGAAGATCCTATTCTGTTTGCTTTAGGTCACACTAATGCCACACTGACAGATTCTTACTCTGATAAGATCTGCATGTGTCAAAATTAAAATAACTGAACTGAAAATCAAAAAACCTTGAAAATGTGTCTTCACAATACACACAGTTTATCTCAGTCCAATTAAAATTAGTACCATACTTGTTAAATTCTTTTATGTTCCTCAAAAAGTTCACAGAAGAACATTCACAAAGCAAGACAGAGTTCAAAAGTACACAACAATAAAGCATTTACCACCTACTGAAAACTTCATGGAAATGCAATAGATATTCTTCAGTGCTGGTTTCAAAACAGTCACACTCTCCTTATACTAAAAATGCACAAAAAGGAATCAATGCCAATGAAGGAATCAACCCAGATTAATTCAAGGACTCTGTTCATTGCTAAACACCCCCACAGGCACAAAGTGTTCCTGTCACAATTCTGGAAGCAGCACAGGAGAGGGAATGGGCAGGGAAGGAAGAGGATGGAAAAGCTACAAGAAAGTAAGGCGATCTGTACCAAGTGGATTCTTAATTAACCCTAAATAATGTAGTGTTGTATGAAATCACTGAAGAGCTCAGTAGGATCTGGGCCCCTTTCTCACTATGGTGGGAGGCCCTGGCACAGGGTGCCCAGAGAAGCTGTGGCTGCTCCTGGATCCCTGGAAGTGTCCAAGGCCAGGCTGGAAAGGGCTTGGAGCAACCTGGGACAGTGGAAATGTCCCTGCCCATGGCAGGGGGTAGGACTGGATGGTCCTTACAGTCCCTTGCCACCCAAACCATTCCCTGATTCTGTGATTTAACCCAAGCCACCATCAGCCCACTGAGTTCTACTGGCTTCCCTTCTCCTTGGCTTGGTTCAAAAAGCCAGTCAAGGAAAACTGCAGTTCCTCATGTTTCAAAGAAATAAAACTTCATAACCCTAACCCAAAGAAATCCAAGGCTCGAGGAAAAGAAGGAAGGAAAGAAATAAACTAATTTCCAAGCTGACTCTAAATTTAAACCAGCTCATTTCCTGCCTAGTCTTTCAGAGATGAAGGTCACAAAGTATGGGATGGGTACTGGGCATGCAGGGGCACATTCTGTGCTGGGTGAGTGCCCAGAGCCACTGCAGGATTCAGCAGGTATTTCATACACCCTGAGGCACTTTTCAGATGGCAATCTCCCCTCAGAGCCAACACCTTAACGAAGCCTGGGATTCAAACAGGGAAAAATTGGAGCAGTTTGTTTAAGGGGCCAATGAATCCCAGAATGATTTGGTTTAAAGGGACATTAAAGCTCATCCATTGCCATCCTAGGGACACCTTCCACTATCCCAGGTTGCTCCAAGCCCCATCCAGCCTGGCCTTGGACACTGCCAGGGATCCAGGGGCAGCCACAGCTTCTCTGGGCACCTGTGCCAGCTCCTCTCCACCCTCACAGGGAAGAATTTCTTCCTAATACCTAATCTAAATCTCTCCTTTTATAGCTTCCTCCGGCCATAAACTTTAATTTACAAATTTAGAGCCAAGAAAAATTACTCTCCAGGCTAAATACTGTATGCTCACAGAGGAAAAGAATTTTTATACACAACAATCTTTCTCCATTGAACCCTTCCACCTCGCACACCTCATTCTCTCCTCTCCCAGGCAAATGAAGGACTGCAGAGGATGCTGGTAGGAACTCTCCAAACTTACATCACGGGCAGAGGTGAGGTTGTGGCTGCTGTCCCCCAGGAATGATCTGATGCTGTGCATGATGTTGTCCCTGCGCTGCTGGCGGAACCTCTTCTCCTCGTCACACAGGGCCATGCTGAACCGCAGGTCTGTGGAGGAGCTGGGCAAAAGGGACAGGCTGTCACAGGAGGGGCAGCTCCAAGCATCTCCATGGCACAGGAGCAGAAAGGCCTCACCCACTCACACGAAATGAAATTAGTGTTTTCCATGTGACACCATCCATCAGCTCTGAAGTGATGGAGGCAAAGTACATTTTATACGTGCATTTTATATAGAACCCATTAAAAGTGAGAGCAATGTTAGATTTGTCTTTACAAATAAACTGCAGGGTCTGCTGTTAGATAAGGTTAGCACTGAGAGATAAAAGAAACAATGGGATGGATTCCACTGATTGATGAATTGAAAAGGATACTTGCCTTTACAAACAAACTGCAGGTTTGCTGATAAATGAAACTGGATATTGAAAGATGGAAGAAGCAATGAGGGAAAACCATGAATTCTATAAGAATTAAAAATTAAAGGGGAGGGTTATACATTACAGGGGAATCTCAAGTATCAGGTGTTCTGGGAAGTCTATGCCTCTCAAGTACCTCATCCAGTGGGGAAAGAGAGAGGGGAATGTGGCCAGGAAATTAGGATAAAAGGAGGCTGGATCCTCAAAAAATTTGCCTCATGGCCTCTCCCTTTATTCCAATAAAGCAAAAAAGACTCCTCTGTTTCCTTTTTGGACATAAACCTCTGGTGTTTGTGGATTAATTTTCCTGCCAAAAGCAAATAATTAAATAGAGTGAGTTCTCCACTCACATGCAATTATAAATCTACACCACAGATCACACTGGCACACCACGGGAAAAACTAAGCCCTTTTCTCTGTATTTTTCCCCATGTTGTGGGAATAAAAAATGTGCACAAGGCTGTGTAAGGATCTCAGTGCTGTATTAAAATAAAGGTACAACTTCAGCTGCCACTTCCCATGGACTGCAGAGAGCAGGAGTGGACAATCCACCCTGGTACCCACTGAAAAGCACACAATGGTGAAATGGATCCATTGAGGCTCAGATAATAATTGTCCAGATTTTTAAAACAACCTGTTATGTAATAAAATAATAAGATTAAGAAAAAGGGGGAAAAGACTCCCTAGAAGCAATGTTCCATGAAGATATCCACAATTTGCATGGATAACAGGGAATAGCAGAAGAACTTTATAAGACTCTTTACATTTCAAAGCCTAAAAAGAAGACACAGCCAAGCATCTTGTGTTTATTTAATGTCAGAGATATGAAATTCTTGTCATGTACAAAGTCTGACTGGTTTAGAGTGTCTCAAAATGCATTTTCCTAGTACAACATGATGAGCAGAAATTATCCCTGGAGGATGTTTGTCAGTCTCTGGAGTAATCAGGAAATAATTTGACTTTTACAGTGCTCCTATTTATAGCTACAGAAAAAAAAAATGACTCCTTAAATTCCTTGTTACCAGAAAATAAGTCTTAGACTTGAAATGTGTTGTTCTGATTATGCCTCATTGTGATTTTTGGTCTTTCCCAGCATAAGTGAACAATGAGGGAGAAAGATAGCTAGAGAGGGGAAAAAAAAGGGGTAAATAAAGGTAGGCACCTGCTTAGCTTTTACATGGAGAACTCCTGGCCCTAAATCTTCACCTGAATCTTCACTGTGTGGTATTTACATTTAAATACATTTTAGGGGCAGCTTCTGTAACAGCAGCTGAAAGTTCATGTGAGGGGCCAAGTTCCCAGAGAAGGTGAAACAGTGAGGATGAAGCTGCACCTGAGTGAGATCTGTGGGTTTTTTTAGAAACAAAACCCTTGAGAATGAAAGGCCTTCACATAAACCAGGCTGAGAGATTTACATGGGATGGCCTCACTCCTGAAAACATTTGGAACCTCTCAATCCAGTAAGGGTGTTTGGTCAATAACAGAATTACAATGTGAAAATAAACCAAAGGGGTAAGACTTCCTCATTTTTACAACCTGGTACTTCTATGCTACAATGAGGAATTTTTGCACTCCACCTCACATATTTTTAAGAAAATTCCCTCAGGATGGGACTCTTGGGGTGTCCTGTGCAGGGCCAGGAGATGGACTTTTATGATCCTTGTGGGTTCCTTCCAATTCAGGATATCTTGTGATTCCATGAAAATTTTAATGAAAAGTTTTAAATAAAAAAATTTCTTTGTGGCTAGCATAATTTTCACCCTTAAAAAAAATTAAAATGAGATACTCACCATACTTCCAGAGACAATTCCAAAGTCATTTCTGTGACCTAAACAAGAAATGTTTAAATATGATTACAGCACTCAAAACCACAAAAACATCAACAACCACTGTCAGAACTGCTTTCTTTCTCTCTCTTTCTTTCCTCTTTTTTTTTTTTTTAAAGGAACATATTTTTGGCACATATGAATGAGATTCTTCTCAATGGATTTTTTTAAAGCATACAGTGTGATTCCAAAATACACCACTAGCACTGAATACAGTGGAAAATGTTGGTAAGTGCTTTCATTCCTCAGATCCCACTGCCTTGCCTTTCTTGCACTGCTAATCCTTTCCTGACAGTGCAACTCATCCCTGTCCTGAGGGGATCTGATTCTCTTCACCCACTCATGGCTGGCAGAAGCACCAGGGGATCACATCTAAGTGCCACCTGTGTGAGGGAATCCCTGCTCTGTGTTCCACAGGAGCCACCAAGTGTCTCTTCACAGATAAACATGCCTTAATTAGCAATCAGGAAGGGTGACTGCTTACAACTTGCTGGAAAATCCAATAAATGTCACTGCACAACAGCTTCACTTGCCAACCACACTGAACTCCCTGGCCACGAGCTACAGGTTCTGCCTTTCACAGAAAGGGTTGCCTGCAGGCAAGAAGTTAAAAATTATGATTAAAGCACCAATTCAGGCACAATCCAGGAGCACTGGCTGTGGAACTAAGACAGAATGGAGAGGTATTTTCACCCTCTCTCTGTGCAATGGCCTCACTGGTGCAGCCCTGGAGGAGTGACAGACTCAGATTGTCCTCTGTGTAAAATCAGATTCTCCTCCTCACTTGGGGCATGTGAGCACCAAGGATGGAGCCACTACACCACCAGACTTAATGTCTGCTTGACCCTCAGACAGCACTGAAGGATCTGGGATTCAAAGTTGCCTCTGACTCCCACATGCAGACCCAATTCTGAAATGGGAATTGCAAATGAGGCAGGGCATGAGCAAGGTAGGGGGAAAAGGCAGAGAAACAACAAAGGGAAGAACATGAACAAACAGAGTGAAGAGTCACTGATGAAGCACTTCAAAGGCAGGGAAGCAATTACATTATTCCCCACCTGAAATTACTAATTTAGAAAGCACTCCTGAAACCATGCAGTGATCCAATGCTTATAAAAATGTATGCACATGAAATAAATCCTTGGAGGGAAGCATTCCTACAGGGAAGTATCATGGCATTTTCTGTGCCTTATACAAGCTGCCTCAGCTATTTCAGGAACACATGCTATGTATACATTGTCTACATCAGACTCAACCTATCTCCCCTTAACTATTTGCTTATAAATTTCAGAGTGTATTTGCCTTTTTTGCACTGTTTTTTCCCCCTGTGACTCCCTACCAAGTTCTGCTGAACACTGATGAGAAGTTCAAGCAGGGCAAGGCCTTGTATTAATTGAATGAGCTTTGTGAACTGTGTTTGCAAAATGTATTCATCAGTTCTTTCTCACTGCCCCACCTCATGCCTGGCAGAACCAGGACCTGCTCTCAGCCCATGCTCTGGAAGCCCAAGAGGTACTGAAACACTTAGTCAAATAAATATGCAGAAACTTTAAAAAATGCTGCTATTTTAAAAATGAAAAATAATAGAGGCTATCAAATTTCCAATTGCCCTAAGGGTATGACAATGCAGATGGTATTTATAGATTTTGATATGTGCAGAACAAGCTCAATTCCACCCAGATTTAACAATAGTTTCCAGGCATTACAGACAAGTCCCCTTCAAGTGATTTCAGCTGTTTTGCAGACATGCTTGAAGGTAGTAATCCAATTACTGCATCATTGCATGTTAACTAGGGCTGTGTTACAACAAGCCACTTACAGAAAGTGAAACGTGTAATAATAAAAGAATTCCTCCAGCTTTCTGGAAGCCACAGGCAGCAGCAGGAGGGGCAGTGAATGCACTGACCAGCAAACTCTGAGTAACCTCACACTAACTGAAACTAAACTGCATCGAGTGTGAAGAAACTGCTTTAGGCAGAGAAAGTTCCAAACTAGACTTTCAAAGATGATTCTTCCAGCAGGGACACCAAGGCATTCAGTGGCACTGCTTTGCTTAATTCTCCTCTCAGCAGGGCTGTAAGAAGATAAATAGTTAAGGCTTAAAAGTGTCTTTAGCCTCTGTGTTTATCTGTGGGCAACAGTGAATGCTCAGAAAACTTCTGACCAGAGCAAAGTCATGAATGTCCAACTTACATCATTGAAAGTTAACTGGACTTCCTTCTTCTCTCCCAGTTTCAGAGAAGAGATGGGAAATGTGGATGTGCCAAGAGTCTCGTCCATAACATAGTTGGCATCCATGAGAGTTACCTGGAAGAGATATCTGAATAGTCAATCCTACTGCAAGAAATCCCTTAATTCCATCAAGCCTATGCCTGAAATTAAAAAAAAAAACTATATGGAAAAAGAATGGGCCTGACTCAATCCAGTCAATGCCCAGTGCCAACTGACATTTCTTTTAAACCAGGATAAGCAAATGGACAATGGAGGTGGCAATTCAAGGAACTGAACTGCAAGAGTACACCAGGATTATTCACAATGGGATTTTCATCCCAGCATCTTTCTGGCAGCAAATATCACCATCTTTCTAATACCTTCAAATTCTACATATAAAGCACAGAACCTTTAGATTTCCAGTCAGTAAAATTTCCCTATGGAGAAACGTGCATAGCTCCAACTGCGATAGGGCAGAAAACCATCCAGCAACTTTTGAGAGAAGATGGAATCCACATACCCCAGCCTTGAGTCTACAGACCAAGACTGTTACAGCAGTGATTTGGCAAAGTGTGCAGCATTCCAATTTACACAAAGCTGCTCTCTGTATCCAGGCAGACCTTCAAGTCTCTTCTCATACCCTCCATGTTGGAGCAGAGACCTTTCCAAAATGTGATAATATCCAAACATGGATGTGGATATGTCAGAACACTAATCTATGCTTTTGCTCTAATCCATGTGGATCTATGTTTAGCAGACTTTTTTTTTTTTTCCCCCTCAGTGGCTGCTTTCCAAGTGCAATATTCAGAAAGAATTTCAAATTATCATTTACACAATGTTTATTAAATGAGATCTCCAGACTCATTTGATTTACGGGGTTTTTTTCCCACTTTGTGGCATTATATATTCTAAAATATCACATGTTCGTGGCTTGGACTGTATCTTTTACAGGAAACAAAAGAAATCAAGATACAATCACTTGAATAATCAGTTGCTTCATCTGGGATCAGCCTCTTCTCAGCTATAAAGAATCTTTTTCATCCTGTGCCACAAGCAACCCTTTGCAATTATGAATTATCTTTATTTTAGGGCAGAGTCGTTATTATAATGGTATTTACATTTTTCTGTTTCCTTGCAGAACTTTATACTCATTCCTGCAAGCTGTGAGCATTGTCTCTTAAAAAAAAAGCAAAAACTTCTTAATGGAACTTTGAAGAGCTGCTTACACTTCAGAGGGAAACCTGCACTCGGGATAGAGTTAAAATTGCAGATTAAAACAATCCAAGGAGTCACAAGGATTGTGGAGTCTGAGCTTCAGAATTCACAGAGGGTTTGGGTGGAGAGGTGATTTTACATATTTCTGACACTGCACTTCACTGCAGAATTCAAAGGCTCTTGCCTACACTACCAGGCCAACAATTAACCATTATTAAATGTTATCATCTACTCCTTGCAGGCAATTTTCAGGGAATTTTATTGCACTATCTCAGAACCAGCAACAGCCTTTCTTTATTGCAAAGACACATCTCTACCTGCAACCCATCTTGCTGTGCTTGTGACTGCAGTAAATTTTCTTCTTTTCAAAACCCTTGAACCAAATTTTGTCCTCAAGAAATTCAAACATTCCTATGGAAGCTGCTTAAGTGTCAGACAGCTCAGAGCAAGGTCTGCTCCAGTAGGGTCAGCAATGGCACCAGAGGAACAGGCAGGAACTGACGCCCAGAAAATCATTGTGAATTCCCTAATACTTTTTGTACCTAGAGCAGAGTGCATGGGATAGCTCTTCATGATCCAACAAGTTGACTATGGGTGTAAAAGCTCAAAATGTTCCCCAGGAACACAGGGATATTGTAGGAAGCACAACTCCCTTTCAGACCCAAGGTCTGATGATCACAAGCTCAAGGAAAACCTTCAAAGGCTGCAGCCCCATTCCAGTTGGCCAATTTAGACTGAACTGTGTAAGTTGGGTCAGAAGAGAACAGGTGGTAGGGACATTCTCTACGAAGAACAAAGCTCACAAAGGACCAGAGATAACCTTAGATCTTTGCCATGCCCACTCAGACTGGAGAAATTTAACACACTGAGGCTGAACAGCAGCTTGGCCAACAAGGCTGCACTTGAAATAGTACCCAGAAGATTCCTGGGTGGGCTCCAGGCAAGGAGGACACAGCAGAATCAGCATTTTGCATTGTCTCCATGGGCAGACATTTGAGTTACTATTCCCTGTCTGTAAGAGTGGAATCAGGGAGGAAGCAGGGAGTACTCCACAGCTGATGTAAGGAAAACAAACTACTATCCCTCAGGAGCTGTCCAAGAGATGACTCACAGGCGTATCTTCAAATGACTCTTCAGGCTACTCCTTGAAGAATTCAATTTATCCAACACCTCTTGCTTAACACCACAGCTAAACCCAGGTTTAGCATTTTAAACAAAGGGGTAATCTTGAGATATCAGATGCCACACACACGTAAGCCACTGTTATTTTACCCTTCATGTCCCCAGCCATCCCAGCCCTGGGATTTACCTCCAGAACATTCTCCAGATTGGGGTCTAGAATGAACTCAAAAGTCTCGTTCCACACAGGGTTGATGTCGTTGTTGAAATGCTTGGTTCTTTTCCTGCAGTCAGGGGCAGTGGGGATGAACAGCTCCACGTAGGGATCTGGAGTGTCAACTGTGGAGCAGAACACAGGTCAGGCCAGGGAAAGCTCCAGCTTGGGCAGGAATAAGTGATAAAATAGTGTGAAACCACAGATCTGCTCATGGTCAAGGACAGAAAGATATAACTCTATAAATTGCATAAGTGTAATGACAGAAATGATACAATGATACCAATAATCTCCCCAAAAGAAACATTAGGCTTTTAGGAGGGGTGGGGAAAAGCCTTGAGCAAACAATGGCACAGGGACTGAGTCAAGTTTATTGGGAATATGCAAACATCTGCCAGGCAGTGGTAAACGTTTTTAAAAGCTTTTACTTCCTCCTCTCTTTCTAGCCTTTAATGGCTTTGGCTCGTGTCACAGCAGCAAGTATCCCACAAAACAAGGAAAACAAGCAGTTTGCTGTGAGCTTTGGATCCTCTTTCACCTTTGCTGGTTTGGGAGTGATGGAGGGAATCAGTCACAGCCCTGCAGCGTAAGAAGCACTCAGCTCTGACACACTGCCACCATCACAGCTCTGGGGAGTCACCACAGGATCAGGACCTTATTTACACAGCAGAAGCCCAACTGGAAGCAGAGATATGGCAACTGCAGCTGATAGGAATTACCAGGGGGAGAAAAGGAAACATTGGCAAATCCCATCGGATGTGTCTAAAAATAACTATTCCTGAGATCACAGAATGCAGCCTAAAAATGCACTTTCTAATAATATTTCTGTATTTCTGTACAACGAGGGGGGTGGGGACTTTTGTATCAAATGGGGCCAGGGCTCAGACACTTCCCAGGAGAGTAAGGGAGGTTATTTCTGTGGTTGTGGTGCATCATGAAAAGCCTCCTGCTCTACTGTGGTAAAACACCCACGTCTTTCCAATACTGAAACAGGGAATCACAGAATATCCTGAGTGGGAAGGGACCCACAGGGATTGTGGAGTCCAACCCTGTCCCTGCACAGACACCCCATCAATCCCACCCTGTGCATCCCTGGCAGTGCTGTCCAAACTCTCCTGGAGCTCTGGCAGCCTCGGGGCTGTGCCCATTCCCAGGGGAGCCTGTTCAGCTCCAAACACCCTCTGGGGCAGAACCTTTCCCTGATCTCCAGCCTGACCCTGCCCTGACCAGCTCCAGCCATTCCCTGGGTCCTGTCCCTGGCACAGGGAGCAGAATCCAGAGCTGTCCCTCAGGAGAAACCTGAATCCTCTCCTCCAAGTTTGTCCTCTACTTTAGTGAAACTTATCAAGCAAACCAATACTCACCACAAACAATTCCTTAAAGGCCTGTTTTGGAAAGAGATTAAATCCTATCATGAAGAAAAATAAGTCCAAACATTCCTCCTTGTACACATTTTAAGTCTAAAGATACCTTTTTTTCAATAAAGGCAAATTATAGAAACTCTGGGAGTTCAATGAGACCTTATCCATGAGATTCCTGAGGCCCAGAACCACTTCTCCCTCCTGCTGGGACAGGAGGGAAAAGAGGAAAACAAAGAAGTTGGATAGTTTCAAATCAAATGTCTTGGGGGAAAAAAACCTGACCAAACAGCCAAAAAAAAAAAAAAAAAAAAAAAGCTTTTGGAGGCTGGAGAACTCAGGAGGTTCTGAATGTGTCTCCAGGCAAATCCTGTTCAGTGTTATCCTAATCCAACTTCTCAAGGAGTTTAGGACTGTGCTCCATACCTGTGGGGCTCAGCTAATTGCTACAATGAGGTGGTCTCAGTGCTCCTTGAGTAAGGAACAAGCAGGTATTTAAAGCCGGGGATCAGCTGGAAAGCCTTTAAATAGCAACCTTTATTAGCTCCTGAGGAATTATGTCTGATCTTGTGTCTTTGTTATGGGCAGGGCAAGTGGGGGATCAAGCCCCAAGTCTTTCCTCAGCAGATGTTCCAACTTGACAACTTTTCTATTAGTTCCTTTCAACTGCTACACAAAGCTCTGCCACAAAGACAAGAATCAAGAGAAACAAGGCTCTTTGAAATAAAAATCCATGAAGCGACAAGGTCTCATTTGCTAAGTCTTGATATCCAGCACACTTTGGCAATAAACACCTGGGTTTGCTCTGCCAAAAGGCTGAAGTTGCCTACAAAAACCTGGATTTTAGATAAAATCTTGATGGCTGGGCAGACTTGTGGGCAAAACATCAATGCCTCCCTCTCCATTCAGATCATGCTGTGATGGGTCCCAACTCTGTTACAAAAATCTAATTTTTCTTATCAGCACAAACAACAAATGGCTTCCTATCCATATTTAAAAGCCCAAAGCACATAGAAACCCCAGTACTCTGACATGCAGATCCATTACTAACTTCCTATAAGGCAAACTCTGGTAAGTGTTGAAACAGAAACTAAACCCAAGGCATGGATCAACTAAATTTGGAAAAATCAGTCTTGGTAGTTCAGTATTGCCAAGTCACCTCACTCCATCTCTTTATTAGCTTTTTAACCCAAGGCAAAGATTTAATCACCTGCCCTTTCATGTTCAAAAGCTTATTTGGAGCTATTTTCAGTTAAGAAAATGAAAATCTATTGTTTTTTAACTTCCTTCTTTAGATGAAGAGAAAATATACTGCTTACTCTGATTAAGATATTGCTATAAGCAATTCTAAATACTTCTTGAAGATATATTAACCAAAATCTCCTTGGATGGGGACCAAAAACTACCAGCAAAACTACTCAGACTTACAGCCCCCCCCCATCCAAAGCTCCAGGGGCTGAAGATACACATCCAAAAACAAGAGCAGAGTCAGCATCTCCACTGCTGTTTTTAAACTGATCCCTTAGGAATGGCTGAGAAGTAAAAAGTAAGGATTTGCTGACTTTTCCTCATTTGATTTATCTCCTGGTTAAGTCATGGCTATAGGATTCTCCTTTTGAATTATATTATGAATCACCAAGTGAAACACATAGTGGATAGTAATTAGGGTCAAACATTTTCACAGTGAAAAATGAGTAATGCTTTAAGCAATCTGGCTATTAGGGAAACCTGTAAAATTTTCTGCAATGACTGGAAACCATTTGATCTTATGTTATTAGTCTGGTGAAATGACTGTCATCAGGTCTCTATACTAATATGATTAGTATTTCAGATATATGATTTATATTTCAGTCATGTCAATTTTAATTATTTCAACAGCATAACTACCATAAAGAAACTATAGAAAGCCCATTCAAGTACAATACTAAGATGGACACATAACTATCTCAAAATAAAAAGTGGTAATAACCTTAATTTATCCACCATTAAATTCAATCCCATTGATAAAAACTTACTAGGTCCCAAATGACCCTCTTTGTGTATTTCCCACCATTTTTTTGGCTTGCTGCACCACAATACAACTTGTTTTGCACATGCAGCTGAGCAGCCTGGTAGAGGTCAAGCCAATAATGGGAATTGCTGAATGACCTCTCCTTCCTCAAAGGGAAAGGAAGCTAAATAAGAATGGCATATCTATTCAAATTGTGAATTTTATGGGGCTTTAGAGTGGCATGGAAATATGATTTGGTGTCTCTGCCGTGGTCAGGAGAAAAAATAATGGATTTTAAACTCATGAGTTTTCCCAGTTTCATGTGATTTTTCAGCTTTTAAAAAAGGGAATTCTTTAAAATGGCACTTATCAATAACTGTCCCTCCAACCATGGAACAGATACTTGAGATACTCCAGAACAAAATCCATATCCTAGCAGTAATGCAGATTGCCAGGAGACCTGCCAGAAGGCCACAGAAACCAAAAACCCTCAGGAGTTCTCACTGCTGCCTGTGTTTAAGGCACCACAGGGAATGTCAGGGCTGGTGGCTTTGGAGGTTTTGCAAAGGGGTGATGCAGTGCCAGATTTTGTGAGCGGAAGGTGACTCCAAGGGAAGTAAGGCAGCTCTGAAGCAGCAGCTATGCTTTGAGAAATCCTGGGATTAGGTAACACCTTCATTAAAAATTATTTGTGCCTTTTATGACAGTGCTTTTCATCTCTGGTGTTACTTCAGCGAGGGGAAGAACCAGCTCCCAGCACAGGCGCTGGACTATCACCCAGTTCACTGGTGCAGGACTGATGTGCTTCCATTGATCCAGCCTTGAAAGGGAAAAAAAAAACCCTAAACATGTCAGCTTTTGGTCAAACCACATTTGTAGAAGTGCCAAGAGCAAAGAAACACTGCCTCCTCTATGTTATCTGTACAAGCCCCTTTGCAGACACACACGGAAAAGTGACTGAAGCATTACGCAAAATAATATTTTTCTAGTAGTGTGCCAGAGCCAGGATTTTTTAAGGAATTTAAATATCTAGTTCCCACTGCTAAACCAGTGAACTATCTCACTCCATGTGTTGTTTTTGCACAGCCTGGTTTTTGGTAGCAGGGGCCACAGAGGTGGCTTCTGTGAGAAGCTGCTGGAAACTTCCAACCATGTCTGTCAGAGCAAATCCCTGATGGCTCTGGAGATGGACAGGCTGCTGGCCAAGGCTGGGCAATGAGAGAGGCTGGCAATGCCTCTGTGATAACAGATTTAAGAAGAAAATCAGAACAAAGTAGAACACAGCGTTGATGGATCCCAGGCCTGAGCCAGCACTGCTCCATGTCACCATCATGACATAAGAAAGTCATGGCAGAGCTTCATCTAGGATGGGAATCAGTTTTAACTGACCTCTCAAAGAAACAGGTCCCCCCCTCAGCAATTTCATGGCAAGCATTCATGCACAGAATTTCTCATCAAAATGATGTTTTTGCAGCTGAGAAGAGCAGCATTCTCTGGATCAGTTTCACTGTGGAACACACGAGCCTGTTTCCAACATGACTTTCACATCCCAGCACTGGATATCCCTACAAAAGGGAAAGGATACTGGGTGTGCCAAGGAAACTGAAATCTAGAATTTGGTTGCCTCAGTGCTAGACTGAGATCTTGAGCAGTTGTTAGCAGCACTGTTCATTTAAGATTCTTTCTTTTATCCATCTTTTATGGATCCATATTTCAGCCACATGAAGATTTGTACATGCAGCTTGTAGGATGTGGAGGATTGGCCAACTCTGACCTACTTTTCCCAGGCTGTTAGGCTGGAGAAGGGGAGCAGTTTAGCTTGTTTTCCCCTTGCAAAAATCAGGACCTGCTCCAGGGCCTTGCAGGAAGAGCCTTATCTGATGGCAGTCTGACAGGTAAGTGCACTGTAGCTAATTCAGGGTGCAGGAATGGCCAGCTCCAGAGAACAGCTGGATGAGTCCTGAACAAGCTGCAGTAACACAAGCCATGATACAAGCAGGCAAATCTCCAGTTCCTTCCTTTCAGCTAGGCCAGGTTTAAAACCCTGCTCACACCTGCCTGGACTGCTGTCAGTTGGGTTTAACCAAGCCAGCTTCAACTCCAGGAGCTCTGGCTCATGGGGAACAGGGCACAGGGTGTGAGGGACAAGCAGTGCATGCTGGACACCCCTTCCTCATTCCCAGATCCCAGAGCAGAGCCAGACAGGTAAAGGTGTGCTCCCACCTCAGTTTCCTTTGGAGATGCAGGAAGCAATGATGAAGGGTATGTCCTAAACTTGGGGGATGTCCACAGCTGGCTGCAGTGACATGGGCTGACCATGCCAAGAGCCACCCAGGAGCTGCTTCCCAGCTCTGTTTGGGCAAGTTTTGCAACCAGAGTTGAGCTCTGGTGACTGCACTGCTCCTAGCACTTGTTTATCTGACAGCTGAGCTGCAGGAAAATGCATCTTTGATTCCAACAGAGGGGACAGCTACTGGGAGAGAAGCTGAGTACCAGTGCTGCAACCTATCAAACTTGAAACATTTTTAAAAAGGGATTTTTTTCCTAAAAACACTTGTAATGACACTGTTCACTACCACAGCATCAAAGAAAATGAAGCAAGAAAAATCTGCAAATCCCAAACAGGATTAAGCAAGATGAGTGATCATTAAGATCAGAGTCACACAACTGGTTTCCTCTGTAGATGCCACCATTTGTTGTGAAAGCCAGTACACTTAAATACACATTTAAAGACAGAAGACAAATTTTACAATGCTTCCTCTGGCCCAGTTTTCTGCCAAGATGCCTGAAAGTCCAGAAGGGGAGAGATGCTATGGAAAGGAGACCCAGTTTGCAAGCACTTCTCTTCCACAATGCTGCAGTTTGGGACTCTGTATTTTTTTTATAAATTCTTATACTATCATGGAAGCAAGGAAAGGCTCTGCAGTCCAGGTGGCATCTGAGAAGACTCAAAACTGCACATCTACTATATAAGAACTCACTGGGACAGAGGCAAGAGGTCCAGTCAGAGAAGTGGTTTTACAAGGTCTGTAATCAGCAGCAATCTAAGCAATTAAGCTAATGAAATCCTCACCAAAGCCATATAGATTTTCTGAATTTTCACCTGGTAATAGCTTTATGTAGCAGGTATTGGACAGCAGGGGCACAGAATCCTAGAATGGTTTGGGCTGAAAGGGACTATAAAGCTCTCCTTGCCACAGGCAGGGACACCTTCCCCAATCCCAGGTTGCTCCAAGCTCTGTCCAACCTGGCCTTGGACACTGCCAGGGATCCAGGGGCAGCCACAGCTTCTCTGAGCACCCTGTGCCAGGGCCTCACCACCCTCACAGGGAACAATTTCTTCCTAATAACTTTTTTGTCTTCTTTTTCACTGAGCTGTGCTTCTGCCAATTCAGCAGGGTCCACTGGCTGATTCCAATCCCATCAACAGCTGGTAGAGAGGGATGCAGATGGAAAAAAGGAAAGGTGTACAGCAGGAAGTGGTTTTAGGTTTATTTCTGAGTATCCTACTCTGCTACAATTAACTGACAATACATTACAGTCATTTCCTCAAACTGAGCCTGTCTCCCTATGTGGGTAAGAGGTGAGAGCTGTTCCTGTCCTCATGCTGACCCTTTGGACATATTCTCTCCCTGTCCTGTTGACAGAGGGAGTGACAGAGTGGCCAGCCAAGGTCACCCAGCACCCATCTGTGCACTTACTCAGCTCATAAATTTTCCAGCCTGGAAAGGAGCTGAGCACACCCACCAGAGCAGCAGCCTCTAAACAAACCATGATTTAAACCTTTGTAAACCTACAGCTGCATCACCTAGATGTTGACAGGACAGTATGCAGGGTGTGGAAGTCACTCAGACAGGGACACTAAAACTGAAACAAGTGACACCAATAAAGGAAGGACTTCTATAGAGGCTACAGTAAATGGCAGGCACCTGAAATAAGAAGGGACTTGAATGAACTGGGAAAGAAAGAGTCTTCCCCCAAACTTCTTTTTCTCCATCCCCTCCATTCTGTGTGGTGACTTCTTACAGGAAATCTCATTTATCACCCCCACACACTAATTCACAGAATGATGAAATGGCCTGAGGATGACACAACCATTTACACTGCCCATTCATGAAGAGCTCAAGAAACCTTGGAAAACTTTCTGGAAATACTGGTTATCTGCCCAGCCTGGGCTTTAGGAGACAGAGGTGTGGATGGCCATGCCAGAGGAGTCAATGCCTGTGTGGGGCACCACAAATACACCAGATCTGCCAGCTAAAACTCCTTGAGGACAGGAAGAGTTCAGAGCCTCCAGATGAAAAATATCACACAAAGCACTTCAGTGTATTTCATAAACTTAGATTTGCACAGATCTGTCAGAGCTGCTCCAGAAAGTCTTGAAAAGGCTGATACAGAAAAACAAACAACAACACAAACAAAATCCCTCATGGTTCCCCAGGCCTCCATCACCCCACAATGTAAAATTAATTCTCTTGTTCCCAGAGCACCTGTGGCTCATAATCTGGAGCAACAACAGCCAAAAAAAAAAAAAAAAAAAAAAAAAAAAAATTAAGGGCAATCTCCCAGAAGAGTCAACAGCTTGGGAGTGTCCATGAGGGAAGTGGAATTCAGGTACCCACCCCAAACAGAGCTTATATATGGTCTGTCACAGAAGAAGCAATGATGTGTTTTTCTCACTTTGGGGGATTCAACAGGACCCCAAGAACCAGCCCTGGATCCTTGGAAGCTCACCCAGAGATGCCACAGACTAGGGGTGCCTCAGGCTACTGAGCTGGCAGTTGCCTCAGACAAGAAGCCAAGCAGGTTTCAGTGACCCTACAGCATAACTCCGGCAGGTTTTATCAAAATAAAATGTTCTTTCTGAGCAGCTTCTTTATTTTGATGACTTGTTAAGATAAGAGGATTTTTTTCAAGGAATTACATTAATGGATAATATTTTAAGTTTATATTATAGGTCACCCATATTTGCTCTGGTTGCTACGATCTTCTGTCTTGTGTCACCCTTTCCGTACTCCCTTTAATATCATATCATGGGGTCCCCACTTCAGCCTCCCTTTTTTCCCTGCCCATGTTGCCCAAACTGTCTCAGGACAGATGCCTGTGACCCACTGCAGAACCTGTGTCTTTCCATTTAACTCATCTTACACACACAAACTCATGGGCTCCTTATTCCACCCTTCCAGCACTTTTCCTGAGCTCTTCTTATCTAAAGACCACCATATATATGAAATTATAAATATCTGTATACACACACAAAAATCACTGCATCTTCTCTGTGTGCTCCTTCCCCTTACTCCACAGGAAGATAGACCCCCCAATTCCCTCTTTTCCCCTTTGCCAGGGCTCCCCTCTCTTCCCTTGTACTTGTGGCTGTTGAACATCTCCCTCTCAAGTAACCCTCCTGCAAATTTAGCATCATCAGTAGATTTCAATTATGAAAATCCTCTGAAGCAAAGCTCTGGGTCAGAGTTTGACCCAAAAGCAGTTTCCAGGAGTTGGGAAACACTTGTATGTCCAGTCAGCTGGATGGGAGAGCAGGAGACAACAGTCACACTCATCCTCCCTGCCCCAGCTTGCAAGACTTGGGAAGCACAGGGAAAGGGAGGGATGGCCTGGCACCAAAGCAGACAGAGCCAAGGAAGCAGGAATATTCTTTTTGCAGATTTGGCCAATATATTCTCTCTCTTCCCTCCTTAAGATCAGAGCAGAGTTGTTCTTCCTAGTGGCTTCCTGTTCAGCTGCAAAGTCCAGAGGCTCAGCAGCCTCCCAGAAAGAGGAAGAAGTGCTGGTGTCATCCATCTCTCCACCACAACATCTGCTGACCCATTTGAGTGTTTTGTTTTTTTTTAAATGGCTTACATTTTTTCTGCTTTCTGCACTGACTCAGCAGAGCTCTAGGCTTTTTCCCCCCACCAAACCACAGCCCTATGAGGCGGCAGCAATTTCCAGTTTCACTGCACTCACACAGCACTTCTGAGGGAGCCAAAAAGCTAATTGTAGGTGTTGCTGGCTTGTAAGCAAATCATTTACAACTCACTCAGCCCTTCTGATCAATGGAAAGCAGCGGCAGATCTGCTCTCCGAGTGAGAGTGAGCAGTGACACGGGGACACTGCCCCTGCTTTAGCAAGACACACAGAAACCAGCTCCAGCCCACTAACAACCATTTAATGCACCATTTAATGAGTCACATCTCCCCCTGCCCACGGCAACAGGCTCACAGAAGGAAGGCAAAACAGAAAGGGCAAAACAGAAAGAGCAATACTCACGCATGTCACCAATGGCTCCTTTGGTGACATTTGTGGCTTTCCTTACTGTCACAGTGAATATGTGTGAGTACTGGTGTTCCACCTGAAAGTCAGAGAGTGAGAGCTGATTAAACTCCAGAACCAAAAAAAAAAACAAAAAACTTATCTATCAAAATAAAGTTTCATTTTGTACAAAAACAGAGAGAGAAATCACCCAGTCAAAACGTAAGGGAAACTCATACTGGATAGAGCATCCTAAAGCTGAACTGCACCCTGGAGCTTTACCAAGAGCTACTTGCACTGGGGCTGCTGGATTTTCCTGCAGCCACACCTGCTAATCTCAACCAACAACACTCCCCCTCACCACAGAACCTGCTCCAAGGCATTTAGTCAGGCAGGAACCACTGGGTACGGCAAGGGAAGAATAAAAACAGTGTTTTACAGCTCGTCTTAGTAATTGCCTTCCCCTGCTAAAAAGAATGGCAGGAATTACTTCAAAGTCTGTGTTCTGGAGCAGATAAATGCACACTGCACACACAAGGGGTAGAGTTAGTGCTGTACCTTCTAGTACACATCAATATTCAGCGTGAAGGCAGCCTCAAGACAATGTAAGGAAGGTGCAAAGCAAGCTGTTAAAACAGCCACCAGCACATTCATGCACATTCTGGAGGTTCCCTTTCCTGCAAAGCCCAAACACACAGCAGGAGCTGCCTGCCCTAGGAGCAAGTGTGTCCTCAACAAACTAGGGAAGTGGGAAAAGATGTGAAATTAAGAAACAAAAAGTAAAAGAGGATATTGACTCAGCTGTTGATATGTTGTTTTATCTACATAGCCCTGAGTTTGACCAACCTGCTGAATACTATTGAGAATGACCAGTGTCAACTGCAGGGCAGCCAATACTGGCTTTTCAGGGACACAAAACTGGGAGGAAATATGAGGTATTAAAGTCAGGATCTGTATATTTTCTATCTTTTCCTAACTACCCACCAACCTTGTGAAGTACATTAAAATAAACACAGCCTATCAGTCCCTGGGACCACAACAATCATGGAGAAGGCCACCATCAGGAAATTCACTGAAATTAATTTAAAATTATAGACAATACCCGTGCTATGGGACATGCTTATTCAGCCTCTGCCTGGTGCTTTCCTGCTATTTTTTCATCTGGATACTTCCTTTTTTTTTTTTTTTTAGCCAAGCCTTCTTATTTTGTGTGTACAGCTCACACCCAGAGACCTGAGCTAAACTGGATCCCTCTCATGTGAATAAAGAAAAAACTTAGTATCTTAGATGCTACACACCATTTTCTCAAAAAAAAAAAAAAAAAGAAAAAAAGAAAGTTAAAACTAATCTTCCTAAGACAGCAGAATGACTTGTGAGTGCTTAAGGGGCATTTGAGTCAGGAGTCATTAAGAAGCACCTCCAGCAGTACCAACACAACTCCTGCAGAAGCCTGGGGTGTGCAAAGGCACGGCCACATCCCATGGCAAAGGCTCCAGGGAAAACACCCACAGCAGTGCAAGGGGTGACTTCACTGCAGCCACTGCCTGCCCCAGACACCGAGTTTATCAGCTTTATCTGGCTGCACTCAGCTGTGGGAGGCTCTGGCCAGGACTCTGCCTGGCTCTGGAATTTTCCCCTGGCAGCCATAGGAACTATCTGGATCCACGACCAAGGGAGCACGTGGGGGAAACTGTGGCAATGCCAGCTGTGCTGCACTGAAACTGCCATGGCACAGTAAGTGCTTCAGCAACCACAGGAGAAGGGGAATTCAGACTCTTCCCAATACTCCCAGTGGGATGTTGCTCACCTCAGAAGCGTCAGACCCAGCAGAGAGGGTTCAGCTGTGGGAGCCCAGAGTTCCTAGGAAGCAACACCTATTTAACAGCCCTCCATGGGCTGACATCCCAATGGCTGAGTGATATCCATCACCTTCTGCACTGCAGATTACAAGATGGATCAACAGGAAGGAGGATGTGACATCTCCCTGAACAAATTTCTGCTTCTGCCACAGGGCAAAAAGAAGTCCAGAGTTTTCCTCCACGGTGGGGTAAATGGGGATTTTCATGGGTAACTGGGAAGGGCTGGGACAACACAGCTGTGTGAAGTCACCCCAGCTCTGTCATTTACCCTGCCCCAAGAACTTTACAAGCTGTGACTCTCCAGGAATCACCAACTCTTGCTGCCCCCTGTTTTCAGTTTGCTGTCTGAAAACGCTCAAAGCTGCTTTATCATCTTCCTACTATATTATCTCCTAAGTCTGCCAGATTGGTGAAGTTGGTTTCACAACTGGCCTCAGTTTCTTCACCATAGACTGAAGCATTTCCTTTGTCATATACAACCTTGTAATTAAGAAAACAGCCCAAAGTACAAACACACTACCCTCCTCCTTTTCCTCAGCTGTCAAGAAAGAGCTTGTCCTCGACCACAAATCAGAGATCACTGAGCTTTTAACAGTGGAGTTATAATTAAGTGACAGGGATGGGACATGGGTGTGCTGGGTTTAGTTCTCAGCTGATAGGTGAAATTTATGTGCAATTGTGATACCCCACAGTTCTGACTGGACAAAGGGGGTACTACATGACACTCCCTGAGAACAAGCACTCTGTAAAGTAATTTGCTTGCACCTCCCATATGTCTAAACTCATATGCCTACCATCAAAGCAAGACCAAACCACCACTTACCAGTTTGCTCTCTTCCTAGCAGCACAGAGATCACCATTATTTCTATTATAAGTTGATAACTGTTTTACTAATGCCTTCACAAAAATTGCTTTTTATTGACTTAAGTAGCAAATCACGTCATTCCATCATGCCAAGAAAATTAAGTCTGGTTTAAGACTGGGATCCTCTGAAAGGCATGTGAGAACACAGAGGCCTGGCAAAAGAAAAGCAGTGTCTTCTTCCCTGTGCCTCACCCAAAAAAAACACACTGAAGATTACAATTATACACAGTTATTAATATCTGGCCATAGTCATACACTTGGAGGAAACTTGCCACTACTGAAATAAACAATCTCCCTCTTAGTAAAAAAAAAAAAAATAAATACACAGATACACACAGGAATTTCAAAAGTCTAGATCTCTTCTTACACCAAAATAAATGTTTTTTGTACAAATTAAGTGCAGGTGGAAATTAGGGCAATTTTCCACTTAGGGTCCAGTTTCTAAGGAGATCAAAAGGCCTAAATGTCCACATTTCTGAAGCATTTTTTAATTAGCTTTATTTTTTATTTTAGCTTTTAATTTAAGAATTCTGAAGAAGGCCCCTGAAAACACCATGAGAAATGAATTGATTCCAAATGCCTTTACAAATCCAGACCTTGCTAGTTTAGATGACTAAGCTGCATTTTCTCAAGTGACTTATGTTCACCTTAAATCTTGATAACAATCTGTACAAATTCCTCAAGTACTTCTGAAAAACAGATGATGGTAAATAAATCACTTAAACGTTGCAACACTGAGAGGAGCAACATCTACATTCCTTTAAAAATCTTGGACAGGTTACAAATTTCAAAAGCTCACAATTAACTCCAGTGCAAGGTGTCCCTGCTCATGGCAGTGAGGTGGGATGGGCTTTAAGGTCCCATCCAACTCAATCCATTGTGGGACTCTATGGATTTAAAAAAATTAAATACACCGTCCAAAGTGATCTCACTTTACACATGTGTTTCATTTCACATCTTCTTTCTCCATAAATGTAGAGAGAAAAGGTGAAATACCAAAAAGTTTTTACCATGCCTTGTCTGAATATGGGTTTTCTGAGTTATGGAGACTTGGGTGGGCAGTGTTCAATCCACAAGGTTTCCAGTGACTGCACAGCATCTCCTGTTTTCACACCTCAGCTCTCCCTCCTTTGCTCCTTTCTCACCTTTGAGTGCTTTCCATCCCCTCAGCAGAATTTCCCTAATTATCTGCTTTGCTCTCTTTTAGATGCCCCTGCATTTGTGAGCACAGAACCACCCACCCCCTTCCCACCATGGGCTGGGACACAGCCCCACATCTCGCTGTGCCTGCCACCCTTCCAGAGCAGGGATTTGCATGGGCTCAGTATCACACCTGTCATATTCCAGAATGCTGAGTCACAGAGCAGGGCTCCACCAGGACACTGCCACTCTCTGTGCCAGGCAGGAAGCTCTGGCACAGGCAGACTGCACAAGAATTAAATGGGTTTACTTCCCAATAATGGGGCTGGACAAAAGAAAATATCTGCCTGTTTACTTAAGTAATTTATTTTCATTGAGTCCATGCTCTTCTTTCACAGGGTATTATAATTAAGACAAACATTTGTGCCCACACACAAGTGCTTTTTTCCCTTGTTATAATATTTATCCTTGTTATAATATTTACTTTATCAAAGTAAATGAAGCTGTATTACATACTTTAATTCTTTGCATTTTTTGAATAGTAACTTCTGTCTGCACCTGTGGCAGCTTTCTGAACATCTTAATTTATACCTCAGAGTCTTTCATAAAATGAGGAAAAAAAAAGATCAGAAAACACACAACAGTCAGAACAAGGACTTCTGAAAAATGCAGAATCCTTTTGAGTAATTTAATGCTAAATATCATTTAAATCCAAGATTTTTGCAATGATGTGAGCCTGCTGCCCATGCCTGTTCAACATTTCTGTAAAACTTTCCACAAGACTTCAGTTTTCAAATTCAAAAACTTCAAAGATTTCCCTTCACTTGCCAAGCAATTAAAAGATCAGCTCTTGCACAAAGAGTGTTGATTCTGAAATTAGCAACATTCCCACAGCAACAGTTCAGCATTCCCAGGGAGCTCTAACTACATTTACTATACACACTTTTTTATTCATTATATCTATCTGTAGGACAGCTCCATTTTGTTGATAATTGGTATCAAAAAGTCCTTTTAAGTAAGTGATTTAATAAAATAAAACTGAGTGCCTCAGAGACCTCTCCCATACAGGTACAGATCATTCCAAGCAATCCATCCAGAAGAGGGCACCGATGCTGAAAGGAATTCAGTCAGTATTGTTTTAACACAGACATCACCCTGAAGTTTGTCATCCCTCCCAGCAGTTCACAGGACTGGAGAGGCAGTAAAAGCCAGTTTGACATCTGCTGGCTGTACACTGGTGTGGAGGATGTGAGTGCATGGGGCACAAACCACAGGGTTGATAAGAGATCACTTCTAGGAAGCACAGGGAGTATTTTTAGCCATGTAAAAGTAAAACACTGACAAGTGTTGGCAGCTATCTCTGGGGACACCTCACTGTTGCTGCTGTCAGCCTGGTGCTGTTACAAGAAGCCCCTGATAGGAACATACCCAGTGTGGCTCCAGATTTGGCTTGGGCAGGAATTGCCATTCCAGTGTTTGCTTTGGAAACTCCCTTCCAGCACAGCTGCATTCAGAGGCTGCTGAGCCACAGGCTCACCCCACAAAGGGCAGTTCTGCTCCCATCTCCCTCCTCCTTCCCTTGTTCCTACTTCTACACTTCCATGGGCTGAGCTCACCCTCCCCTGGGCCAGCTCCAACAGCACAGGATGGATTTTCTAACCCTTCCATGCCATCTCAGAATGGTTTGGGTTGGAAGGGACCTTAAAGCTCATCCAGTGCCACCCTCTGCCATGGGCAGGGACACCTTCCACTAGCCCAGGTTGCTCCAAGCCCAGCCCAGCCCAGCCTTGGACACTTCCAGGGATCCAGGGGCAGCCACAGCTTCTCTGGGCACCCTGTGCTAGGGCCTCCCCACATTCCTCACAGGGAATGATTTCTCCCTAAGAATTTTTTGTCTTGTTTTTATTGAACCGTTTTTCTCTCATTCAGCAGGATTGACTGGCTCACTGCCACCCCAAGGGTTTGATAGCTGGGACAAGGATGCAGCAGAACACTGGAATAAAGCAGGAGGAAGGCAGCAGGGGTACAGTGTGCTGCTGAGTGGCACAGATCATCTTACTCAGAGTTTGCATGATGTATTTTGAGGATTCTCTAACCAACATTAGTGATACACACCAGTTTCAGATCTAAATATCCCAAATTGTCAACTTATCCCTTCATTCATACTAATGAAAAGAGTACAACCCCCCTCCCCCCCAAACTGCACTGTAAAGAAGAAAGATAGACACATCTACCATTTATTGAAGGAAATAGTAACAACTCCAATGTTATGTGCTTATTTAGAGTAATTTCCAGCAGGGAAGTCATTATACAAGACAGTGTATATCAGAGTAGATGATACATATATAAGATTCAGTGCTACTTACCACAATGTGTTGATAAGGATCTATGATAGACATTTTTGCCTTAGTTTATTCTAGGCAACTGCCAAATATCTATTTCAGTCCCACACAGGAGAGGCTTCCCCTTTTCTCAGAGCAGAGTTCCGTATTAAAGGTCCTTCAACTAATAAATAAAATAAAAAGATATAATTAAAATTAATCTGTTCCTTTTAAATTGTATTTTACAGAGCAAATGAGTTTCTACTCGTTAGGAAGGTTTCCACAATTCATTTTTTTACCAAGAACTTAATTTCACATAAGCTGTGGAGATATAGGTATTTACTTGCCTGAGCTGGAGAAATTTCTTGCACTTATTTCCTCTACCTCAGGGTAAGAGCAGGGATCAAGTATCTTAAATTCCAGTCATCCCAGTGCTTCTAGCAGCTCTACAGACAAACAAATGAAGAGAGGAATTACATTTATCCCATAAATATATTGTAGTATTTATTCTTCCATGCATTACAATCCTACTTATGATTACAAGCTCTGCAGGAGCAGCAATACTGCCCTCTGTAAATCCAGGGAGGGAATTCCAGCTGCTGGAGCTGTATGTGACCTCCCAGCCAACCCTGGCTGTCAGGGGATGCTCCAGAGGCTTGGAGGGGCAAACTGTAAACCAGGACTTCATGGCTCTTCTACAGGCTCTCCACAGGCCACTCCTTTCTGAGCACTCTGTGAAGATCAGGGGCCATCAGAGGCCTTCAAAGTCACAACTGTTTTCAACCATCAAAGCAACAGAGGTTATTCTTTTCTGCATCTCTAAAAAACCCTGGGAACTGTTCTCAGTTCTCAGATCCAGCTGGACCATAGTCAGACCTGAACCATCAGCAGAAATTTTGAAGTGAAAAGAAGTGAAGCACCACGTGGGGTTTGGTCTCAAGGGAATGATTCCTAATGCTAAATTCTGAAACAGCAGGATAAACCCTAAATGATGATTTATGTCACTCCTAAACCTTTGCTCTTGAGCAACTATATGAAGGTAACACAATAAAAAATTAGTTTAATTATCATCACTAGAACATTACAATGTCTTTCTTTAATCACTGAATCATTAAGGCTTGATAAGCCCTCCAAGATCATCAAGTCCAACTATTAATCCAGCACTGCCAGGTCCATCACAGAACATGTCCCAAAGCACCATATCCAACACGTCTTCTGTCCCAGAGACAGTGATTCCATCACTCCCCTGGTCATGCCTGACCGCCCTTTCCTGTCAGCCCTAACAATAGTTTGAGGCTTGGAATCACCCTGGGTTTATTTATTCATTTTTATCTGAGGAAGTATGAATAAAAAAGACTTCAACATTGGAGAACCATGGTAAACCTTCCCAGTTACATAATTTCTGGAGGAATACTGCCATCTTAGAAGGCACTCCAGGAAAGGGAAGAGCACGAGCTATCCAATCACGTAACGGAGAGGAAATTTGTAAAACCAGAAAATACTCATTTCCCCTAAGTGCACAGCCAACTACCACGCTTACTTTGAGAGGATACACAAAACCAAGCCAAGGATACTGCTCTGTCTGGGAAATAAGAGAATAGGTTAGACCCAGGACAAAAAGCCTGGTTCAAGTTAATGTCCTGCATCCGAAAGGCAGAGCGCCAGCTCCCCAGATGATCCCTTAAAATTTCAGACATGAGATCATCTCTCTCTCCTTTATAACCCCCACCTCATTTCAACATCTGCAGGAAGCACATTCGTGGCGCTGCAGACAACAATCTCTTTAACTGGGGCCAGGACGAGTCCCCAAGCACCATCTGCCCTCCATGCTGGATGAGGCAAGGATGGTGCAGATGGACAAAAATGCAAGCACGTCATCAGCGGCTGCATCCGACACCCGCACAGAGAGCGGGCAACAGGCACAACCCCGGCAGGGACAGGGAGCAGGGAGAGCTCACACACGGCCCCAGCCCAGCCCTGCCCATGCCATGCTGCTCCAAATGCAGCTCCTGGCTTGCTGTGCTAGTCAGAGCCTCTCAGGATGTGACAAGCACAGGTCCCATTGTAGGACTGGCAGAGGGACAGCTATCCGTGCTCTTCCCAGAGCCAGCAAGACATCTCAAGAGAAAGATGTTTAAGTGACTTGAATACTTAATGGATTTAATTCAAATCAGTTAATTACACCCTCTGGAATCTCACACTACATAACCCATGGAGTTTGGGTAAAGCACACAAAGAGATTTCTAGATCTAAAAATTTTAGAGGAGCCAAATACAGCACTACCAGGAAATCCTGATTACACTCATCAAGAGCCATGAAGAAAGTATTGAAGAATGTTTACTGCCAACATCTGCAGCAAACAGAGCTGTGATCCCAAAATTGTCTTGCTTAACACTTCCCCAACACACAGTCCATCCCACACAGCCTAACAGAAAAGTCTTCATGGAATCACAGAATGTCCTGAGTGGGAAGGAATCCCGAAGGACCATCCAGTCCAACCCTGTCCCTGCACAAACACCCCAGCAATCCCACCCTGTGCATCCCTGGCAGTGCTGTCCAAACTCTCCTGGAGCTCTGGCAGCCTCGGGGCTGTGCCCATTCCCAGTGGAGCCTGTTCAGCTCCAAACACCCTCTGGGAGAAGAAGCTTTTCCTGGTATCCAGGAAAGCCTTCCTCTAGCCCAGCTCCCTGGTCCTGTCCCTGGTCACAGGGAGCAGGGACTGGAGCTGGTCCTTGGGAGGAGCTGCAGCCCCCAGTGAGCTCTGCCCCAGCCTCCTCTCCCCCAGGCTGATCACAGCTAACTCAGGGCTGTATCACAAGCACATACAAAGCCCTGCTCTTTAGCTGGAGTTGGTGAACCCCACCCCTGGCAGATGCAGGGAAGCAGTGCCTCTAAGCACATCTTCAAGGACACTCTGATATCACCAACACAGATTGTTTTGTTTCCCTGGTGGTATCACACCCTCTGTGACTGTGTTGTTGCTGGGGCTGACAGCATTCCCTCCTAAAGGAAAAACAGCTGGCCAGACTGTGTAACTGTATATGATAGGTAATCAAAGAAGACATTAAGTTAACTGGAGAACAGAGGGTTATGTGGAGACCTCTCAGCAGCCTTTCAGGATGTGAAAGGGCCTACAGAGAAGCCAGAGGAGCACACTGCATCAGGAATTGTAGTGACACAACAAGGGGGAATGGCTTCAAACTGACTGAGGGAAAATTTAGGTTTGACATACAGAAGATACTCTCCCCTGTGAGGGTGGCACAGGGTGCCCAGAGATGCTGTGGCTGCCCCTGGATCCCTTGAAGTATCCAAGCCCAGGATGGACAGGGCTTGGAGTAACCTGGGAAAGAATCCCTGCCCAGGGCAGAGGGTGGAACTGGATGGGCATTAAAGTCCCTTCCAACCCAAACCATTCCATGACCCTCTGATTCTCTGATTTTTTTATTGGTCAATGTCCAAATTTACAAATTACACAGCAAACAGGCCAGAGTTTAGCCTGGCCCTGTCATGGAGAGCCAGCCTTTCCCTAAGTGCCTAAATCTCACTTTCACCCAAAAGTGAACTCTACTTGTGTCAAGACAAGGGTGTCATTGCTAGGCACAGTTTCAGAAGCCATCAGTACCAAGCTATCAGTGGATAGCTGGGTCACTCCTTGAGTCAAGAGTCTTCTGTGATATCAGCTCATACTCACTTGAGGTGACAGACTTAAGTAGAGAAGGGATTATTGTCTTGGAAGACAAATTATAACAGAGTAACTCACAAAAAGAAGCTACACACACAGACAGAAATTATTACTGGAACATTTTCATTATCAGAACATTCCTACAGATAACTCAGTTGTACAGGATATGCCAAAAGATAAGAAGAATAATGAGATTTTTCCCATGCTGAGCACAAGCTTACTCTGGAGTTAGTCTCACTGAGTGGAAAAGCTCTGAAAATGAGTAAACACAGCACAATATAAATATCATCACCAGAATACGTCCTCACGAGTGTAAGAAAAATCATTAGAGGGAGTTGTTTATATTAAGCTGTCCAATTCTTTTTCAAAAATTAAAGACACAAACAGTTTTAAAATAAAAAGTGTGACTCACCAGCACAGTCATTAACTTTCAATCTATTAGGAGAATAGAAAGAGGCAAAGAATAAGCTAAGTAATGACTCAAGCTTTTTGTATGAATGTCACCCTCCATTTCTATCAAATCAGATTACAGCATTTTATTTGGTTAGATTGATCCTGTGATTGTATAACAGAAATAACAAATACTCTGTTACTAGCATCCTGGAAAGTCACTGTAATGTTATTTCTTAATTTAGGGCTTCCCACACAAGGAGGAAGGATTACCTCTGACTCCATGTAGAGCACCCATCACTCCACTTCCACCACAAATGGAAAAGTAGATGGGCTGCTGATGTGCCAAGGAGACCCATGGGCCACAACCAAAGGGATGAGGGTCAACAAGGACAAGTGCTGAGTCCTGGCCTTGGGTCACCCCAGCCCCCTGCAGCTCCAGGCTGAGGGGAAGAGTGGCTGGAAAGCTGGGAGAGGCTTTGAGGGTGTTGGGACAGAACTTAAAAATGAGTCCAGGTGTGCCCAGGTGGACCAGAGGCCAATGGCTCCTGGGCTGTCCCAGCTCTGGTGTCACAGCTGAGGACTTTGAGTGCTGAGTCCAGTTCTGGGCTCTCATGGCCAGAGAGACCTTGAGGGGCTGGAGCATGTCCAGGGAAGGGAATGGAGCTGGAGCCCCAGGAGCAGCTGAAGGAGCTGGGGAAGGGGCTCAGCTTGGAGAAAAGGAGGCTCAGGGGGACATTCTGGCTGTGCACAGCTCCCTGACAGGAGGGGACAGCTGGGAGGGCTGGACTCTGCACACAGAGAACAGGGACAGGATGAGAGGGAATGGCCTCGAGCTGTGAGGTTGGACATTCTTCATGGAAAAGCTTGTCAGCATTGGAACAGACTGCCCACAGGGGAATCCCTATCCCTGGAGGTGTCCAAGGAACTGCTCTGGGCTGGTGACAAGGTGGGGATTGGACACAGGCCTTTTCCAACCCCAATGATTCTGCAGTTATCTATGACTGCTCTCCCCATGCCTTGCTAAGGAAGCACGGGTGGGAGGAAGGATTCTGAGCCAAAGGGCAAAAATTCAACCTTTATGCCACATTTTTGGAGGACACTGTGGGGTGAAGCTTGTCAAGGAAGTTGACACAGCACAGCTAGAGAGGAGATTTTTAGATTTGACTTCCTGCTACAGGGGAGGTAATAGACGAAAAGATAGTGAATCTTTTTTTAAAGATGACTTGTTGGCCTACAATCAATTACTGAAAGTATGGGTGACACAGCAACAGTGGAAGAAGGGCTGTGAACACTCTAGCAGGGCTGAAACTCTGGAAAAGTCCCAACAATCACCACCAGTGCTAAGTTTCACCTCTTCTAGTGCTGAAGGCTACTTTAGAGGCCAAAAGTGAGGAAGACAGGAGTTACAAAATTATCAAGCCATGAGCACACTCCATGTTACAGGAGGCAAGAATTGGTGAGTCAGGGGCATCAAATAAACTTGAATTAGGCTGGATTCAAAACAGTCTCCCTATCTAACATTCTGGAAGGAATGGCCACCCCAGCAGGAATATTCAAGAAGGATCTCTGCCTGAATACCCACACCTGTGTCACACTGGCTATGGAATTTCCCTGGACTGAAAAGCCAGACAAGTGCTGTAGTTTCCCCACAGACAGCATCTGCAGGCCTGAGGAAGAGACAACTGATTCAGGGCACAACGGTTTATGTTACAATTATCCTGCTTACGCAAAGGAAACTTAACAAGAACCACTCACTTCAACAGCCTGTGAGGTTATGAGAAAAACCCATGTCACCATATGTGAACTCACTGTATGGCTAACTCACAACAAGATTTCAAAGTGGAACTGAGCAAATTCAAAGTAAGAAGTTCACTTATCCAAGGAATGAAAGATCTCCTTGAGTTAATACCTTTAAATAACTGTTCTTCAACATCATGTTTCACTTCAAGTGAAACTGCACTGAAAATAAGAAACAGCCTTGAGAGGAAACAACAAACTCAGCTGAGAGATGCCAAGAGTACTTTTCAAAAACGGCAACAATGACTATCCCTTGCTACAGAAATCAAAGCCACAAGGAAGAGAGTTTAGATGGCAGAGTCTCAAAACTGGTCAAGAAACCTCAGGCAGCTGACCAGTAATCCCCACTGCGTGGGTCAGGCTTTTGTGGGAAGCAGCTCACTTGTTTTCCAGCAAGAAAGCCAAGAAACAAAGAGGAATGTGAAAAATCTGACGGAAGATCCACGAAAAAGAATTATTAGTATTTAGATCTAAAACAATTAGAATGCACTACTCAGGTCCACCTATTATTTGTGTCATTTCAAGATCATCTCTGCAGGTAATTTACTATGGGCACAGTGCAATTAGGAAAACCAGATGGAAAGATGCCTAACATTTCTATACCATAGGAATTTGGAGCCTAGTTATTCCACAAATAAACTTTCCATCATATAACCCTGGAATGATGTGGGTTGGAAGGGACCTTAAAGCTCATGCAGTGCCACCCCTTGCCATGGCCAGGGACACCTCCCACTATCCCAGGCTGCTCCAAGCCCCATCCAACCTGGGCTTGGACACTTCCAAGGATGTTTGACAGTTATTTGTTTAAGGGTATTTTCACTTTTGGAAGCCCAGCTTAAGGTTCACTTTTGAATTTTGAGATATTTGGTGCCCCAAGTACTCAGAGCCAGGCTCTCTGAAATGGAAAAACTCATTGCCAGTGGCAGCTTCCAAAGTCTTGCCAGGAATGCAAACACTTATGCAAGAACTCCTAAAATTAAATGATAGACATCTCAACTGCAACACCTGACTGGGCAGAGCATTTTGTTGACTATATTCTTTTAAAGCTCATGTGAAGGGGGAAAGGAAGGGAAAAAAACCTCCCCTGCATTTCTTTCTTACCTGAAGCATTGGCAAAACTTTCCACTTGCTCTGCTGTGCTGTGGTCAAGAGCTGCTTCCTGCCAAAACCTCAGGATCCCCCTTCCAGAAGCCTCACTGGCACCACTGAAAGAACTGTTGCTGCATGATTTAGAGCTCTAGAATCAGCCTCCAAAAATCTCATTACAAATCCATCCCTGTCCCCTGGGGACAGCACTGAGCTCAGCCAACTCCTAAGTATTTCTGGGCCAACGCCTTTTGAAGATTCTATTAAAATCATGAGGGTTGGGTTTGTACATACCTTTAACTTATCCACACCTTCATTCCCCTTCTTTTGCTTCCCTGCTGTAAAGCAGGAATGGTTTAAAAACAAAACCTCTAGAATAAGCTTTTATTTAAGTGTTCATGGGGTTTGGGGGGAAGAATTCAACACACAAAGGTGCCTGATGCACTCAGGCTTCAACAGTCCTGCACTACAGTTTTGCAGCGGCTTCACACAAAAACCCAACAAAAACAGCTAAAAATGGAATGAGCTGGTAAAATTTAACAGCTAGCTTCTGGTTAGATAGTGCATGTAAAACAAATTTAGCTGAACTAAGGTCAGTGTTTCCTTTCAGTATCTTTTTCGTTCCTTTTTAGTTGAATTGGTATCAGTTTTGGGGATTTCCTGGCATTTTGGTAAAGGCTGCTGGCACTGCCAGGCTGGAGGAAGGGCTGCACGCACAAGGTGTGTTTTGTCATCTCCCGCTCGTCATGTCTGCACTATGTGACTCAACTTTCTGGTTTTGGGATCCTCACTGCAAACATGAGCTCCTGGTCACCGTCTGCAGCCAAGGGGACAATTGTGCAGCACTTCCTTTGGTCTCTATGGTCATAGCACTAAAAGCATGACAAAGTTGGAGTGACTCAAGGAAATCTGTCTGGACTTTCTAGTAAAAGTAGTGATGAACAAATTTCTGATGCTGACATTTTTCAGCCTCTTTAAATGCTGAGAGTAAAATTTATATGGAAATATTTCATGGGTATTGACAAGCTGGGATCTGAGTAAGTAACATAAATATATGTTTAACACACAGACACAAAGTCAAACATAGACATGCCCAACACATATTACATTTTTGAGATGAGAGATTAAGTACTTCCATAACAGTGATCTTTGTCTTGTATCCAACCCTTGGCCGCTGAGCAAAGCCAGACCTGGAGCAAATCCCACCTGGTTCCACACTGCCAAGCCTCTGGCCAAGCAGACCTTCAGCCCTGGATCTCAGCTGTTAAATACAATGTCAGACTGGTTTGGATTGGGATGGGCTTTAAAGGGGGGAAATGATGACTTGGGTTTTAGCTTTTATATTTTTCAGATTCTCTGCTGCTTGGTGTGTAACTCTGAAAATTCATGTTAGGCGTTAGAAAATTTTCTTCACAGGGTAGTTAGACAAAACAATCCTTTTCCAGCTTGAGAACCAAGGACAAACTGTACCCAAAAAGCAGAAACAATGGTGAAGGGAAGGGGGCAAGCCAGGGGGCTGAGACTTCATGGCCTGGGGCTGTGGTTGGACAATTGACCCCAACATGCAGATGAACCAAAACTTATAAAAGTTAAAAACTCGTGACCAGGATCTATCTTGGATTTGATTTGGGTATAGCCCCAGCCAGGCTCTTGCACTGCCCAAGGTGGATCCTTTCAATAAATACCTATTTTATTCCTTTTACTCTGCCCAGTCTCTGTTCCAGGTCAGCCTTTCCAGGCATCACCCTCTCGTCCCACCCACAGGGAAGTGCTGATTTAGGAAGAAAGCTTTGAATTAAGTGCCACTTCATTTTTAGGTAACTGTTACCCACACAGACACACAGTGAAGCCCTGAGAGGATGAAGGGAAGGACTGAAGCCACTACAAATGAATGCCCAACATTCCCAACTAAAGCTTTGGAGATAGATTTTTATACAATTATTGGAAAATCTTCCCTATCATGAGCAAAAAAAAAAAAAAAGAAAAAGAAAACAACATTTCTCTTTACAGTTATGTGATTCTACTAGTACCAGGAAGTTAATTCCATCAGTGGTTACACAAAGCAGAAAAATCCACGGAAGTAACAAAACCCATAAAAATACAGCAACTTAAACATGGCCTTCAGGAGTGTGACACAATAACTTCAGTCGCTAAGGAGCCACAAACACTGACTTCAAAAGTAAAAGGACAGCAATCAAAGGGAGGAAGAAACCCCAAATTTACATATCCCCTTGTTAAAAGAGCTTTGCAAAATCTGGGACACAAGGGGGACTTTCATACTCCTCTCTGAGGCACAGAGGATTGGTTCAGGAAACTTAAATGAACTATGACTACTCTCTTACCAAACTACCTAAACTTCTAATTTAACTATTTCTTAAGACACTGAGGGCTTACTATCTCCCTTGCCAACTCAAACTCTCTCTCAGCATATTAAACACCCATGGATGTGTTGGCTCTGTGGTGAAAGGGAAATGACTGACACATTAGAGGCAGAGATTACATAGTGCAGGTGTTCAAGCACCTTTCAAGACTTTTTATAAAGAAAATGTCAATTTGTCAAAGCACAAAATTGCCAGAAGAGAACTACATCAGTTTAAACAAAACTTTTTGAGGGAGAGTTTAACCCCATTTATAGTCAAAATGAAAACAGGCAGTGAGTGGCCAGGAAAGGTCACACTCAGCTGGGGGAGAACAATCTTGCCCTACCCACACCATTTCTTTCAGATGGTGATTTTGATTCAGATTTGACTTAATGCCTCAGAAGATTTTAATTTCACAGAATCACAGAAGGTTTGAAGTGGCCTTAAAGTCCTGTGCCATGGGCAGGGGAATCTTCCACTATCCCAGGTGGCTCCAAACTCTGTTCAAACTGGCCTGGACACTACCAGGGATGGGGCAGCCACAGCTTCCCTGGGCACCCTGTGCCTGGGCCTTCCCACCCTCACAGGGAAGGACTTCTTCCTAATATCCACTATCATATTCTCTATATCAAAAATACCCTTAAAAAAATTTAACCTGCATTCTTCAGGCCACAGGGGAGCTGAAGAGCTTATTGAATAGCACACTGCATTAATGAATTTGGGCTTCTTGGAAAAAGGAATTTAAGTTTAGAGAGAAAAATAACACTTGGAAGCATGTCCCATCTGAATGTAATCACTCACTAAGAAAGCCTGTGTGGACATGTGCTATTCCAAATGGAAAATGCCAGAGAAATGCAAGATGTTGGCAGGCTTTGCTATTAGCAAAGAACTGGTTCTCATTACCAGCAGCACAGGCTTCACAGCAGCTCCCTACAGGAACCTTACAGTGCCTGGGGAAAGCAGGGAGTCTGACAGGATCATCACTGAAACAAACACACTCATAAAAATACTCTGGATTTAGGGAAAGCCAGGACCTGCTTCCCAGCACCCTCCTCTTAGATCCTGTTCCCATCTGTGTCAGGTTTCTCACCAGCACTGTCCTTACGTCAGCTGTAGGGCTTTGGTTACATGGGGAAAACTATATTTTCTTCACAATACAACAGTCCAAAACCACCAGGTTTATGAAAATGACAGAGTCTTGCCTTTATCAGGAAATAAAGGAGTGTTACAATCAGTGCTATGGTTAGAAACTCATTATCTATTTGGCTTGGATTAAAGAGGAGAAGAATTCCAACAGAACAGCAACACATGAATGGTTAGTTCTGTATTTCATAGAAACTGTGCAGGACAAGAGATGACCACTATTGCAACGTTCACTTAAACACACACCCACATTGATCAAATTAAAGAACAGATATGCCTCAAAAGTCTTTTAAAATTCTCCATTACAAGCTAGTTTTGAAAAACAAAACAAAAGCGGATCCAACCAGAAAGTTTCTATTTAGTCACATTCCACAGGTCTACAACCACCCTCTCCCCAAAATGTAGTTTTATGTTGTTTCTTCCAGGACTGCCAGATCAGGCAGCAGCTGCTGGCTTTGCATAGAGCTCCAGTTTTGCATGCGAGGTCCAAAGGCACAGTTTTTGGGATGGAGCATGCAAAGTGATGGTGCATGCCACAGCCAGCACTGCTCCCTGTTCAGTGCAATCATCCACAGCTGCTGGTTGCTTTACCCTGAGATGGGGCAGAATGAAACCTCTGCTTGAGGCCATTTGTTTTTAGCATTCACTTGACAGTGTAATAAGTCAAATGCATGAGAAACACAGTTTTAGTAACTAAATCCTATTTATAATCTCTACCCTTGAGAAACAGACATGGTAATGGGAGGGAGGGGCAGCACCACCAAATCAAAAGTAACTTCACACCAAACCTGCAAAGCCAAATCTTTTCATTTAATGGTCTGGCCAAGGCCATGGAGCAGATGGGAGGAGACAGCCTGAACAAGTGCATACAATTCTCACTCCATCAATTCCATTTATCAGTCCTGTCCTTCATGCATGTGTAATAAAATGCAATCCCTTGGGAGCTGGGACTGCCACTTACTGCAAGAAATAGACATTTCTACAGATTATTATCTCTGTGTGTGCATAAATGAGGACCTTTATAATCCCAGTAAATATAAAAGGATAATTTATTGTAGAAGTGCACATTCCTATACATCTTGGCAAAGGATATGAGCACTGATAATACTAATAGAAAAAGAAATTAGAGTTTTACTGATTTATGCTGAAATCATTCTAAGGAAAATATCAGATGAGTATCAAAGATGAGTCAGTTCAACAGCTTTACTATCAGATAACCACAAAAAAACACAGATGTGACTGATACAACTCAAATAGTTGAGAACTTGTGTATGTGGAAGCTTTTGACCCAGTATTTTGTGTCTCCTTCCTAAACTTGCATATTTAGGGCAGCTGGAAAGATGGAAAGACAAGGATTTTTGTTTGCAGACTTAGCTGTATTTTGAAAAATATACTTTCAGCATCCTAAGCTGAAGTAATGTTGTTATCAGGAGCAAAAGCAGCTCTGTATCCTTCTCTACAAATTACCCAGTGCTACCACTCATCTGGAAGGAGATAAAAGATCACAATTTAAGAGGGTTTGCCAGCAGAGCTGTGCAGCCTGGACAGCAGCCCAAAGCTCAGAGACATCACAGGCACTCCAGCTCTGACACCAGCCCCAGAGACTCTGCCCCTTGCACAGAGCAGAGGGCACTCCCAGCACATCATCTTTGTGCTCTGAGGGATATCTGTTGGAATCACATGGACTTTATTATGGAAGCACCAGTTTTTCCTCCAGGGGTCACTTAAAGAGTCTGGGACACTCCCACACTGACTCCTACTCTGGCTGTTTGTCAGTCCAGATCCCAAAAACATCCTTCCCTACACGTGCTGAGAGTCTTGGAATTACCAGCACGCAGCAAAAGTGTGAGCTGAGATGGAAGTGTCATCCCCACAAGGGAAAGGAAAACATTGTGTGAGAAAAGCTGCAGTGTCTGTGTGCCCTGGCTATACTGTCAGCCAAGACAGGACCAGCACAGGCTGAGGAAGCACCACTGCTGACAGCCCATAATGAACCTGTGAGAAAATTAATCAAATCTGTACATCTATCAATATATGGCTGATACTTTCCTCTCACCAACCCTGTGGGCTTATTTTTTACAGGAACTGTGTCATTCTGTATAATACCACAGAAGCCCAGAGTGATTGGGGTTGGAAGGGACCTTAAAGTCCATCCAGTTCCACCCTTGCCATGCACAGGGACACCTTCCACCATCCCAGGCTGCTCCAAGTCCTTTCCAACTGGTCTTGGACACCTCCACTATGTGTTCAAGCTGGAGAACTAATTGATATTTCCAAAAAAATGTCCATTAATTCTCACTTGCAGTATCGGCACAATATTTTTCATTGAAGTAAAATTTAAATGTTCATGGGTTTCTTTTGCTTTCCCCATAACCTGTTTAAAAAATAAAAGAAAGTATTGGAAGCTTTGGATGCTTAGTTTGGTCCTGCTTTGGGGACCACTTTCCCCTGTCTAAAGCCCACCTCCCATCCCTGCCTCATAGACTGAGTAACTCTGCCCCAGACGTTGACACACAGGCTACTGGAAATTGGTACAGTCAGGAAATTTGGGTCATCTCTCTGAGGTAAACACTGAATGAAAACCCTCAGGAAAGTCTGAATACCAAGGTGGTGAGGGGCTGATTTTTTTTCTTCTTTTAAAAAAGGAAGAATTCTTTTGAAAGTATTCTGTTACTACATCACGTTATTATAACCTAGGGCAGGGATGAGGTAATTTCCATTACCAAGGCAGGTTCTGGGATTTGTTTTTCAGACTACTGAGAAAGACACAGTTATATCACAGTGCCACAGCAAACCCAGACAAGAGTTCATCACCTCACAGCAAGATCCTGCTGCCCCTGCTCATCAAATCAAAGACAAATTCTTCCACAAATATGTGGAGCTTCTGTTTAGAAAGGATGAATGAAATAAAGCCAGACCAGTTACATACTCAGTTTATAAGTGTGTCTCATGAGGGGCCCCCAGGCTTTCACTGGAAGCTGAATCCCTAGCTGAACCACAGCTGTAGGGAAGGACCTGCTTTTATTGCTTAAATCACTTCCACACTGTAAGACACCAATATTTTTGACACATTCTTGCCCATCAATGTCAATTAAACAATTAGTTAAGAACTGAGTTTTGCTCCCTCAAGGAATGCCACTCCCCTTCCTTGATACAGAGGATAGTGTTGTGTGTCAAGTAAAAATAAATTGGAATTTAATCTCTCAACTCCACATACACCACAGGCCATACCATACTCTGAGCTTTTACCTCTTGAGCCAGAAATTTTCCATGGAAAACCAAGTTTTTCTCATATTTTGTAGTCAGTTTTTATATACTTGAACACCTCATTCTCTGGATGCTACTTGCTGTTATCCCTGATATTTTCCATCCCAAGCCATTTAATTAACTTCATGTGAATTGAATTCACAGTTCCCAAGTCTCCAGTTCCACTGCCAACACTGTCCTGTTCCAACCTACATGGAAGTCTCCGAATTGCCACATCCCTGAATATTGCACATCAATTCAAACACTCCAAAAGAGCCATTCCCATTATTGCAGCAGCAGTGTGCACCCAGAAAGTCATTTCTGCATTACACTGGGTTCAGCCCTTGGCACTGTCAGGAAGAACTGAGGTTATCCAAAGTGTCAGTGAAGTTTGCTCAATGGCTTTGCAGGAATACCTCTGAGGGAAATACTCAGTGTTCACCCCCATGCTCATGATTTTTCCCCTTTGTAGGATGAACATTCATGAACTGAAGGGAAAAACCATAGCAAAACCTGAAATATTTCCCACTCTAGCTGGTTTAGGCCAACTGGCAAAAGTAACCTATTCAAAGTGCCATGAAAATTATAGTCACTAGAACAATGTTCAGTGAAACGTATTCAAGTTAAGATGAAATCAAGTATGTAACCCCAGTGACGCAGCAGCATTGGATAACTGTTCTTTCTTCCTCTTTTTTTTTTTTTTTTGGCTTTTTTTCTAATTTTTTTAAGAAAAACAAGTCATAAACAGCACTTGGTGCCAAGAGCCAAACGGGTGTTTTTCCGGCGCAGATTGACTGGCCATGCAATAAAAGATTAATTTACATGATTCAAGCATAAATCAATAATTGCATTTTTTTTTTTTTTTGTTATGGATCAATGCCATAGGGGAACACGAGAGTGCAGAAAGTGAAGATTTGGGGAGACAACAGTGCTGGAAGAGCATTTATCTCTTATCTTGTTAGTGAAAACCTCTCGCTAATGAAAAGAAAATAATATAAGCACACGAGTTTTAGATTCATGCTTTCTGTCTTGAATCTTGCTCAGCAGGCTGAACAACTCTTGGTAACCACAAAGCAGCTCATCCACTGCATCAGTAGCTTCACGTGCCTTTCACCCCGCTGAAGTGCAGAACAGCATCTTCTGCCAGGAACATCCACTGCAGTCACAGATCCTACTCACGCCACTGCTCCTCCCTCGGGGCTGGAGCTTTCACCGGGAGTTTGCATCCCATCATCCACATGGGAAATTCCACACTCAGCAGTTCAGGCAGCCGAAGGGATTTTCCCCAAAAGCAAAGGCACAAGCTGCCTGTGGACAAGCTCTGGGCAGGGGTCACACAGCCCCAGCAGCTCCCCAGCGGGAGCACCAGCACGGAACTGGTGCCAGCATCTCTGCACTGGTGCAGGACAGAGCAAGTGACGCTGCACCTGTAAGCGGGAGCCCGGTCCCAAAGAAACCCAGGGAGCCCCATTAAAACCAGGCGCTCACGGCCAGGCTGGACGGGGCTCGGAGCAACCTGGGATAGTGGAAGGTGTCTCTGTCCAGGGCAGAGAGTGGGATAGATGGGCTTCCTGTGATTTTGGTCCGTGATCACACCAATATAAATGAACCAAAACCTGCTAAAGGCCGTGACCAGGAACTCGCACAGGTATTTCTCTCAAATCAGACCCAAGAGATAAGCTGCTCTCGCATGCATTTTGCGAAATGTTCCCTCTGCAGCCGCCCTGCCGCACTTCCCCCCAGCTCGCACGGCCGCCGGTGCCGGTGTCAGTGCCAGCCGCCGGACAAGGGCCGGGCACGCACCCCGGCCCGGCTGGGATGGAGCTGCGGGACCTGTGCGGGAGCCGCGGTCCCGCTCCCAGCCCGCTCCCCCGCGCTGCCCCCCGTACCTCTCGGACCCTCTCCGCGCAGCGAGCGGGGCGGGCGCACCGGGGGTGTCTGCGCAGGGAGCGCGGGCAGCTCCGCCGGCCCGGGCTGCACCGTCCTGTCCCGCCGCGGGGGCGGCTCCAGCCCCGGCGCTGCTCCCCGCCCGCCCTAGGGCCGCTCCAGCCGCGCCCGGCCCCGGTGAGCCCCGCTCCCAGCCCGCGCTTACCGTGCCGGGCTCCGCCGGGCGCGTCCCGCTCCCGCTCCCGCCGCGGGGCACTCCGCGCTCCGGGCGGGGAGGGGCCCGCGCCGCCACCGCCTCTTAAGGAGGATCCGGGCGCCGGCCGGGCTGTGAGGGACAGTAGCTGTGAGAGGGACCGGGGTGTGAGGGGACAGGGGACATGATGGGGACAGCGGCTGTGTGCAGGGACAGCGGCGGGGCTGCGGCGGCTCCGTCGCTCTGGGCGCTGCAGCCGGAGCGAGCGGCCGGTGTGACAGAAAATACCAATCAAATAAATGGAATTTGCATTAAAATATCCCTCGCTTTAAAAATCCCTTGCTGTCGCGGCGGCGGTTACTGTGAAAATGTGCCTCCCTCAAGGTGTTTAATTCAGCAGGTGTGACCAGAAAACACTTTCGTTCTCTGCAAGTACCTCGTGAACATTTGCACGTGTAACACTTCGACTTAGAGACTCCTGGTTTTGAAAGGATGGGTGTTGAAACAGCGTTGACTGTGCCCTGTGAACTTCAGCCACGTCCACCAAGGTGTTGCTTGATCACTCACTCCCCTTTGGTCCACTTTGCACTTCCACCTAAAAAGTGGAATTTAAAGTAATGATAACTCTGTCACTTTCACCCTTTGTAATGATTAAAGATCTCAGAATTCCCTTCCATTCATTCGCATTTTTTTCTGTTTTGCTTTAATAGATTTAAAATTGAAGTGTTTTGAAATAAACTGAAATTGGAAATTTTATCTCTAAATTGTATTGTGTTATTTGCTGCATTGTTTCCTGCTAAACAGGGAGTGGCCTCAAACTGAAGGAGGGCAGATTTAGATTAAGAAATAATTGTTCCTGTGAGTGTGGCTGCCCCTGGATCCCTGGCAGTGTCCAAGGCCAGGTTGGATGGGGCTTGGAGCACCCTGGGATAGTAGAAGGAGTCCCTGCCCATGGCAGGGGGTAGCACTGGATGGATTTCAGGGTCCCTTCCAACCCAAACTATTCCATTAGTCTATGATCCTGTGATTAACACCCTAAAAAGTATTTCCCACCTGGGCTTTTGGAGTTCACAATGAGTCAGTGGGAGAGTCTGACAGGCTCAAACCTCAGCTGCTTCTTGCCCATAACCTGCACTCTTAATATGGCACGTCTCAAAGATGCCAGTTGTTCTCCAGACACACCAAAAGATGAGACTGAATTTCACTTCAATGTTGACGTCAAGCTCTTTCCAAAGACCCATTTTTACGCTGGGGCTTTGCACAAACTCAGTGCCTAAATTGGGACTCACTTCTTTGAAAAATGTGGTCATAAGAAAGCAAAGATAAAGGGTGGAGGAAAAGGCTTAAATGACTCAACCGAGACCTCCTCAAAGTGCAGCAAACCAAAGGATACTGTTCTACAAACCAAGGGCACAGAGGTGGCATTCACATTGTATTAACAAAGTTAAGTGTCTGGCAAAGCAGTAGCCATAATTAGAGGACAGCAAGCCATTCCCAAAGCAAGGCAGAAACCTCATTTTCTCCATTATCTTACTGGTCCCCTGCTGTGATGCAGTGAGGGGCTGAGCCTCTCTGGCCACCACTGATGACTTAGTGGTCTGTCTCATTTGTGAGGGGAAAACGCAGGGTAGGGAAGAGCTGCCCTGTAAGTGCTGTCACAAAGAAGGGCAAGTGTATGTTTAGAAAGCCAGCTTAGGACTGCCAGCTCAGAAAGCGCCTGTTTGATGTGGCAGCCTCCTCCTCCACATCCTCAATGTGCCATTTGAGGGAACATTAACCAGAAAAATGCAGCGAATCCACGATGGTGCCATTATTTGGGCTCTTTTGTTTTCCACGGTCAACCACTGTCTGAAGACCACCTCGTCTCTTGGTAGGAAAGGACTCTGAAATGTGTCAGACGAACTCAGGATTGGAGACATGCAGAGATGACAAAAGCATGAATAAAATTGTTCTCATTGAGTCAGTTACTCTTTCCCCTTTGACTGGGGATTGACCACCAAGGCTGAAGGTCTGACCCCCTTGTCTGTGCTCTAACTCCTCCAAATGTTCTTATTTGAAGTGCCCAAGAGATGCCCTGCTGAGCAGGAGAAGCAGAGTTCTCAGCTCTCAGAGGTGATCAGGTGTGCCCTGGGCAGGTGTGAGCCACATTCCTGGGGGTCATCCTGCTCCACCTTCTCCCTGGCACAGCCCTGCTCCAGCCACAGACTTGTGTGGAGCCACGTGCTGCTCCTGATCAGCTGCCCCTGAACCCTGCCAAGGAGGGGGCATTGCAAACCCAGCCTTTATCTCTGACTCTCTTGCTCAGCATTTTAAATCTCTCCAAAGCACGATTCCCAGGGGAGGACTCTGGTTATAGTTTTTGTGGTTTTACAGATAGCAAACGCCGGAATAAACACAACCCCCAGCAAACAGGGGAACTCCAGTATTTCCATTAGAACTCCCAGAGTTTGTTCTGATTATCAAAACCCTGATTTCTCCCTGGTCAAGGAAACAACTCAGACTCCTAAGGAGCTGATAAGGAGCTGAGTAACTAAATGTCAAAAATTCCTCTTCCCTTCTTGTTGACGCAAGGAGAAATAAAAAGCTTTTTTTTATACATTGTGACCGTTCTTGTTACTTTATGAATTATTTTTGCTCTTAATCCTGTTTCTTTAAGAAAATTATGGGTCGGATTTCACGATTTATTTTTCTTCCCCGTGACAAAGGTAGTTTAGCAGCCGCCTGCCTCCACCCCTCATTCTTCCCCCACACACTGCAGGTCCTGTGTTGCGGGGCGCCTCACCAACTAACCTTGGAACGGGTTAAGAAACCACTTTCCCTTTGTCTTTTATGTGAGGTTTGTTTTTTCTAGTTTCAGGCTATTTCCTCCCACTAAGAGCTGCCTGCTGCAGTGTCCCTCGCCCCACCTGCCGTGTGTCCAGAGCTGCCAGAGCCCCCGGACTTCTCGCTGTCCCCTTGGCTTCCCTCCCTTCCTGCGGCTGCCCCGCACTGGAAACCAGCCCTGGGCTGCGGCAAGGCAATGACAGGGTGTGAAAAAGAGCCTTGAGAGTCACCCAGCACACAGAGATCTCTCCTGAAGCAGAACTTTAAGGAAAACCATGCCAAATTACAGGGGACCTCTTAGTGTGTCCTCCAGGGCATGGCTTCAGGCAAACCATGGAAAAGAGAGAGTGGGAATAGCAGGACAAACAGCTCCTAAGTAAACAAAAAGGGATATTTTGTCAGATGCTTCATACAAACCCACTATTTTCTTCCAGACGTTTCACCATGCAACAGAGAAAAATCACTCTTTGATCAGGCTCACAAACATGAGGTGTTCCATGGAAGGCTGACATTTGCTCTTTTCAAGATAAAATATCTCTCCTCCTGTGGTGAAAATCATTATCTATAGCACCATGAGGTGAGGGAGGGAACTGTAAACTTGGTATTAAGATTTCTCCTAGTGCAAAATAGCCATTTTCTTATCCATTGCATATCCTGACATGGCTTAGCTGGGGCTCTGCCTAATGCAGGATTTTCAAGCTGATGCCTTCTGCCATTGACATCTGGCAGAGTAAATGCATTCCTTTTTCCCACTTTACTCCTTAAGACCATTTATCAGATACATCAGGGCTGCAGAAAAATGGCTTTTCCTCCAAGCCAATTTACTTCTGCCCCTACCTACCCCATTCCCACATGAAAGTATTTCCCCTGTGACATAAAAAACAAATAATAATTCTGGAGGACTTTTCATTGTGAATGAGAAAACTTTGCACCAGAAGAGACTTCTGAAGGGAGTTCTCAATCAGGTGTCTGATTCTTTGATATTCCTCTTCGTCTTTCTCTCTTTGCTTCCACCTACAGTGTGGATTTCTGGGGCTATGGCTGAGTCACCCATGGCACTTATGGAAACAAACATAAAGGGCTAAAATAACAGCAGGTTTCAGTCACAGTCCTGTGATCTTGAAATATCCCCCTAGTGCTTGAAGTGCAGCATGTCGGGGGAAACCTTTATATTAAGGGAGAAGTCAGTCCCTGTAATTGCCTGCTATTGTATTTATGGTGTCTGGCCTCATAAAATGATAGGATCACAGGAGAATTGGCTGGAAGGGGCATCAGGAGGCTCCTATCCAACCTCCAGCTCAAAGCAGAGGCAGCTCTGGGGTCAGACCATGTTGCCCAGAGCCTGATATTTCCAGCTTTCCTAGACAGGAAACTGGATTTTCATGTGATTTTGACTTGTAATTTTTCAACAAATTAGAATAGTTTTATACCGAGACTGATCCTATTTATACTGGGACACTTTAAGTGAGATGAGTATAGGATCAAATATTTTATTAAATAATATCCAGGAGTAGCACTTACATTATGGATATAAATAAAGTTGCCTCAGCCTAAACAAAAAACACTCACTAAAAGAGCCAATAGACCAAAAACCCCAAACATTTTAAGAGCATGAATGGCAGGAAGCTCATTATTCTGAAGATCTGTTGTTGTCACTGTCATTTCCCACCAGCCTTTTTCCCAGTACCTTGTTGACAACTGTGCCCAGCAGTTTCCAATTCATTTCCCCTTGAAAAAATCATGTGGCTATCACATATTTACAGATATAATTTAATGTTCCCTGGAAAGAAGTGAGGACTCACTGGTCCAGAAGACTCAGGTGTGTCCTATAACCATTATTAGAGGAAAAGTCAGTGCAAACAAAAAGTGACAAGAAATAGAATTCAGTTTGAAATTTAAACGAAAAATCAGTAACTAATGAAGACCTTGTGATCAAAAGAAATTAAGTCAACCCCACTCCTAAGAAGTACAAAGAATTCTACCACATATCACAAGAAAACTGAGAGGAACCCAGAGATTATATTGGAGATACATTTTTGAGAAGACATATTTTCATTAAATAGCTTGAAGGTGTTTGGACAACCTTGTTTGCCCCTTTTAAGAGTAATGCACCATCAATATTCACTTCACACTCTGTTATTAGCATCGGGTCGTTGGTTTTATGGTCAGTTCAAGGCTCTTCAAAGACAACACTTAAAGGGTAACTTGCCCATTTCCTCTCTCAATGAGGCCATTTTTATTCTAAGGCCTTCTTTTTCTTTCCATGCAGCCATTACTCTTCTGCTTCTCTGTTGACTAAAATCAATGTGAGCTCTGCTGTGCCCATGAGAGACTCAGTTCCACATCAGAAATTATAATGGAAATCCATTATAATGGAGCAGTGCAAAACTCCAGGTGTGACACACCAACAAGAAGCTCTGGAGAAATGTCTTTGCTGAGTTTTGCATCTTCTGTTGACAAAAACTGCCTTAACCTCTTTGGGTTATTTTGTCCTCATTCTCCTTACTGTTACTTTGTTTGTCTCACACCCATAAACTACAAGAAAACCCCACATCAAAGACTGATATGAGATATTACACCAGGCAGAGGCTGGGTTTATTTTAAATATGCCCTAATATTCAGGAAACTTCCTAGTTACCATCAAAGTTTTTGGCTATCAGGAAATCTTATTCCCTAATGCCCTAAACCTATTATACTGTTATGACAAAGGCAAAGCACATAAAAACATTCCCTAACCACAAAGAAACATTCTGTAAAACCAGTTAAACTCAAACAGGACAATTTTTTAACCAGTAGGGGTTATGGACCCTCAGACCTTTTCCATCATAGGAAAAAAAAAGATACCTTTGTGTGCTGAGGCTGAATTTGAATTTTCAAAATACTTCTAGAGCAGCAGAACTTCAATGTACTGATTCAATCTGGTACCAGGCATCAAATAATCAAAAATAAGTCTTATATGGAACAATCTCCCAACCTGCTGTTTCTGAAAGAACTGAGTCCAAATCTGCAGAATACACAGAATAGTGAGCAATTTTTACGTCTGTGGAATGAAAAAATTGCATTTTTTTCTAGCTTGGTTTTTGTTTGATGCTGAGGAATAGATCAGCTGGAGGTTAAACATGTTTGCCTTAATAAACAAATAAAAATAAGGAAATCAGGAGCCAGCTGTTTCTCAGGTATTGTACAGACTTGGACATCTCTCCCTGAGAAATTATGAAATATTTTCTCTATCTTATAAATAGTCAAAGGCACTCTGGATTAAGAGCAAAAAGATTTCTCACTGACAGCTGAACTTGTGAGTTGCTGTTCCTTATCAGATTGATCCCTGGCAGTCAATTCTATTCAGTGATGAATATTTCCACTATTCATTTCTGAAGTGGAGGATTCTTGTGATTAAAGACATCTGCTCTCAGAAATAGCTGGAAACATTAGGATGAAGCAAACATCACCCACACCACCATGCCCAGCAGGAAGCCACTACTCTCCCCAGAATAGTAGAAGTTAAGAAACATAAGGAAAACCTGGAAATATCCAAAGCCTTCATCACAGAGGGATGTGGATCAACACAGATCAGCTGATATGGTGCATGCAGAAGGATTTTTTTACAATTCTACAGACAAACCTGGGCATTCCAATACATCAAGAAAAAGAAGTGTATTTCATGTCTCAGGACCTGACTATTCCAATTAATCTTTTTGCACAATGTTGAGTTACAATAATACTCTGGTAATTTTCCTGTATCTTCCTTCATTCTCTTAAACTTTGGGGTCTGTTGGCCCCAGCCTGGCATCCATGGTGTCTCTGCTCAAGGCAGTATGAGGCAAGAAAGGCTTCCAGCCCTGTGATCTCTGTTCTATAGCTCCATGGACTCATGCTCTGTGCTGGGACAGAGGGGTCTGGGGAAAGGAAGGGGTGGCCTAAGGCTACTCTGTTCCTAAGGAATTAAAATCTCTGTGGTGGATGATTCCTAAACATGAGCTATGCCTTGGGATTTTTACTTGTTACCTCTGACAGTAATGAACTGGACCCTCCCAGGATAAGGTAACTTTTTTGTTACATAAGAAAATTGAGGAGATTCCAATGATTCTGTGAAAAAGGGGACTTCTTCCCCACAAGCAGTGTCTCTTCTGGGAGGGCCTCTCTCCACGATGCTGCCTTTAAACACCATCTCTGTCTCACTTACCCACTGCCTTGGGGGAGAACCAAAGATCAGAGTGCAGAATGCCACAACAGAAGGGTCAGGCTGGAGATCAGGGAAAGCTTCTTCTCCCAGAGGGTGCTGGGCAGGCACTGAACAGGCTCCCCAGGGAATGGGCCCCAAGGCTGCCAAAGCTTCAGGAGCATTTAGACAAAGCTCCTAGGGATGCACAGGGTGGGATTATTGGGGTGTCAGTGCAGGGTCAGGGGTTGGACTCCATGATCCCTGTGAGCCCACTCAGGATATTCTCTGACCCAATGATTCACCACTTACAAATATCACTATCTACTGGAAAAGAATACACAGCAATTTGCCAAAGAAAACAAGCCTTATTCAGGAATTAGAAGAGGATGTTATTTGATAGAGCATAATTCTTCTTATTAATGACTAAATGGGTGCAACAGCTTAGTCCTCAATGATTATGCTTCTTTACATTCCTGGATTTCCCCAAAATAAATTATGAAGGGACATAACTCTGTATTTACCATGAGTCCAACAGGGCTCACTGTTGTGGAAGTGCCAACTAAAACAGCTGAAATAAAAATACCCACAGATTGAGGCATAAACTATATTTTTGTCACTATGTGACATGGGAATGTTTCTGTATGACAAACCAGCCTGCTAGTGGCAGAAGGACACAGTCCTATGCCACTTGCAGGAGCAAACAAATTAAAGAAAAACATGAGAAAAATAGCTCAAATAATACTGGTAGTTTCATAAAGACCCTGTTGAAGAATCATCATAGTAACAAGATACTCAGGTATGCAAATTGTTAGAACTAGTCAGGATGCTGAAAATAAGGAGGACAAAGCAGTTCTTGTGCATGAGACATTTGCAGAATTTCTCTTTTCTCTGGGGGAATTCCACCCAGCTGCCCTGGTGGAACAGTGCTGACTGCAGAGCAGGGCCCTCTGCACCTTCCACTCCTGAGCCTGCAGACCCCTACCCTTCTCCTTTTGCTCTGCTTGCCTTTTTTTTTTTTGTTTGTTTGGTTTTTTTTCCTAAACACAGAAGTAGCATAAACTATTGCTGGCATTCATCAATAGTTGTCAATACCCAGGCCTCAGCAAGCAAGCCCTGAGAGCAGGTTCAGCACAGTTTACACCAGCACTCCCTCTCATTTGATGCCAAGCACACAGAGTTTATTCCAGCACTTTGCTTATCAGAACAAACCCTTGTTTCCTTGCTGGCCACCTCCTCTCTTTTCATGTGGGAGGATGGCATTTCATTCAAGGAATGTAAAAATATTCCCTGCTGCCTTTTCCCTAATGAGCCCTCTCCCTATACACCCCCAAACAAAGCTTCCTGGGGAGACAAATTGTGACAAAGCTGCATAAAATCTTGCCATTAATCCTGCAGCCAGCTCTGGTTCTGAATATGACTTGGCACTAGATTTTTATTCTATTGTTATATAGAATATACATTTGCCAGTGGGATTGAACATCACATAAAAATGCATGGAGGCTTTAAGGATGTCTGTTTCAGTCAAGGTTTAAATCAGCAGCACTATGAGGTGGTGGAAGCTTCTCTAGTTAAGACATCCCTTAAGACCTGTTGAAGTCCCATTGATGTCAAAGAAATAGAAATATATGCTTAATTTTAATTGTATGCTTAAGGGCTGGTCTGAAATGGGTCATAAATGGCCACCTCCTTTATTTGCTCTGCATCCTATGGGATCATTTCCATCAGGGGAATTAATTCTCATTAACACATTCATTTTTCCAAGACCAAATCCTTTCTGCGCTCTCTTTGCGTAAACCATCCTAAGCTTAACCAGGAAAAAATCCTAAAGCATGAATACCTGACAATAAAAAGCTACTTTTCTTATAATAAACTGTTGAAGACAAACCATTATTGTGCTTAATGATTAATTTGGTTTCAGCTGTGCCTAAGTCTGCAGGCTGTTCTTCCAGGCCATTACTTGCTACAAATGTCCAATTTCCTATGTGTTTCCTTGGGATTTATTATAACACTACTGAGGGGTAAAGGTCACCAAACAAGTCCTTCTGCCAGAAGCCTTTTCTACCCATACTCCACCTCTCCAGTGTGGTTCTGTTCTGTGGATTTCTGTTGTCCCTTTGGGAATATCACCCACTGTCTTGGCTTGAAAGACAGATGTCTGCTAAGGAAGGCAGGAGCTTCCCATGGAATGGAAAAATATAACCACCTTCCCTCTGAATTACTGTAATTTTGAAATTAAGGGAGCCCTCAGGCAAAGATATGAGAAGAGAAACACCAGTTCTTTACTAGTATGTGTAACAAGGCAAACAAAACAACAGCAACTGTGGATTTAATAACAAGCAGAACCAGGGACCCAGTTACACTCCTCTCAGCCACAGGCATGGGCACCAGATAGGAGAAGCACAAGCAGATGTCCCTCTCCCTTGGCCACTTCTTCTGTTTTTCTTAAATACAGAGTCGTTACTGTTTCCTAGTAATTTACTGGACAAAATTCCCTAAGTAAAAAGTAACAAAAGGAAAGAACCTAACCCCCAGCACCCCTCAGTAAAGAATAAACATGGAATGTTATCATGTATGGAAAATACAGAATAATGGAATTATTTGGGTCAGAAGGGATCTAAAAGTTCATCCAGCTCTGCCCCCATGCCATGTACATTTTCCACTAGCCCAGGTTGCTCCAAGCCCCATCCAGCCTGGCCTTGGACACTGCCAGGGATCCAGAGGCAGCCACAGCTTCTCTGGGCACCCTGTGCCAGGGTCTCTTCACCCTCACAGGGAATAGTTCCTTCCCAATATCCCATCTAACCCTGCCCTCTGGCAGTGGGAAGCCTCCTGTCCTGTCCCTCCATCCCTTGGCTCAAGTTCCTCTCCAGCTCTTCTGGAGCCCCTTTTGGGGGTGGAAGGGACTCTGAGGTCTCTCCAGAGCCTTCTCTTCTCCAGGTGAACACCCCCAGTCCTCCCAGGCTGGCTCCTGTCAGGGCATGACTCCCCAGTTAATCGGTGTTAATTGGTGTCACTGTAGGCAATGGGAATTCCTTGCTCTGGCTCCTCTGGATGGACATTTCTCACTCTGCTCTCAGGCCAGCCCTGAACTCAAGCTCTGATATCACAGCTCTCTGCTACCAGCCACATGAGAAAGGCAATTAAAGTGTGTCCTGCTACCTAAAATCCCAGTCATTGGGATGGAATGTGTGTTCCAGGCAGGGCTGGAGGGATTCTCAGGCGCTGAGATAAAACCCTCAGAGCAGCTGTGCTTGGAGAGGCTCTGGCACATGGAACAGCCCAGCTGCTCAGCAGGATGCTGTCCTCCAGCAGCCACTCCCAGCACAGCGCTGGGGGGAGGAGAGAACAGGACAGGCTTTTCTGCCCTCTCTCCTGCCTCTCAAAAGCAGTTTGTGCCTGCTGCCAGGCCACCTTCTCCCCATTCCTCACGTGCTGCTTGCTCAGCACCCTCCAATGTTTCCATCACTTCTCAGAGAGAGAATGGGATGATATGCAAGACATTATTTTCAAAGGATTCCCTCCCCTGTATCCAGATGAATATTTCCTCCATTACTTCATCTGCTATTTTTAAAGACACCTGAAAATCTTCTTTCCCCAGCCAGTGTGTCCATAGAAGGTGAACTGTCATGGAGCCAAGCTGTGCTGTATATTTACCTACTTTATTATCCTCTCAGAACTCCAGCCTTCCAGGCACTTACCTGGTTTATTTCTGGGTCTGAACTTCTTCCAGCTCTTCTCTACTCAGAAGAGAATGACAGACTCTAGGTGGAATTGTACTAAAAACCATTACAATCCCACTCTGGTATGGGATGGGACCAACCTCAAAATCATACTCACTTAACTTCCTAATAACTAGGAAGTTACTTCTGTAAGGAAACCATAATTATTGAACATCTTTGACTTACTGCTGATCAACCCATTATCAGCCTATAGGAAATTTCAAGGAGCTTTGCATTTAAGATGGCAGAATTACATTTTTCTCCCTTTTGATAATGCTTCACTCAAACTCTGTTTTGTACTAAGCTGTCATCCCTTCAGACAGTAGTTTTATAAAACTCTCCTAGGAATGCATGCTGGAATTTTGAAGGGGCACATTACTATTTCTGGGTATAAAAAAATAATTTTTAGCCCAAGCTTGAACAAAACACCTGAAGATTTTAAAGTTTGATTCACTTTTGATGTCCTAAAAATGTATCTTGGATCCAGACCTTTTCTTTTTCAAATGTTTATCCATCAGTGTAAAACATCCAGATGCCTTATTGTTTCTAAGAACTGAGCAGCAATTCTAACATTTTTGAAGGTCCCAGTGCTTGCAATTCTAGCTGAGCTTAGGTCATAAATCCAAGTTAAAGTGCTCAGAAAATCCCAAGTAGTCCAGCAGACACAGAGGGCCATTAGCAAGGAAAGATTAGGTAGAAAAAACTAACTGCTCTTTCCCTGGTGGAAATTATTTCCAGTTTAAACTCACCACAGTACTAAAAACTCCACAAAACTGAAAGGATCCCAGGGAGGGGATCCCTGCACTGAGGCTGACTTGAGAACTGTTTGTTCCAGCAAAGGACTCTGCTCCTACTCTATGCCAACTCAGACAGGGCCAGAACAGCTCTGTGATTTTACTGCAGTTATGCAATCTCTAGGATTGTGCCTGGCACACAAATAGTCTTCAACTCCCTTCCCAAATTAGATAAATATCCCTGTCTTTTCGCCATCCACAGCCTCAAGTAATTGGTTGGGCATGCAGGAGCAAAGGGTGAGAAGGAAGACCAGGAATTCCATCTGCCATTGTTAATTTTACCTTCTTTGTGTGCAACAGGCCCCTGGTGCAAACAGGGTGCACAGAGCATGGTGAAATTCTGAACCCACCAGCACCACACAGAGCCTCTGCATTAATGGCATTCACTTGGGTTAGGGGCTTGAAACAGCCTACTCCTAAATCAACTTGACTGCAAGTTCTTATAGTGGTTAAGTAAGATTTTATCTACATTTTACCTAAAATTTTATCTACAGCTAGACCTCTCTAAATGCATAGCCAGATTTCTTAGTCAGATTGGAATTAAATCTAGAGCTTCAAACACACCAAATAAATTGTTCACAGTGGGCTGTCAGAAAACCTGTCAGGAAAGGTTTATCTGTATCTGTATAAATGTATCTGTCCAGGATAGTATGAGCCACAAACAGGCACAAAAAGCAAGGCAAACACAGCCTGCATTACTGTGGAGTAATACCCATTGCTGCCAACCAAAAAAGGCAAAAGAAACCAAAGGAGAAATACTAACTAGCTGAGATTTCCTCTATACAACTGGATATGCTCAGGTTTAATAAATTCACAGAATCTCAGAGTGGTTTGGGTTGGAAGGGACCTTACAGCCCAGTGCCACCCCCTGCCATGGGCAGGGACACCTTCCACTATCTCAGCTTGCTCCAAGCCCATCCAACTTGACCTTAGATGCTTCCAGGGATCCAGGGGCAATCCCAGCTTCTCTGTGCCAGGGCCTCTCTACTCTAAAGGTAAAAATTGCTGCCAAGAAAGCTGGAAGATTAGGAATGATGCTTTCCACCAGGATGCTCATCACTCTCTGGCAGCCAGATGCTCTTCTGTACAGCAAAGATGTCCCTGCATCCCTGTTGATTCCAGATTTAATTTCACCGTCCTAATGCTAATCAAAAGCTGCAATTCTTGGGCATTTTCACAGGTTTTCAACTCTGTGAAACTCTTCCCTCTGTGAAAAAACAAATGTCATTTGTGTTGGTTTTTGCTAAAAGATGTACAAGATACAGCTAAAATTTGCTAGGAGAGAGATATTTGGTGGATGGTTAGGGATCAATAAATGGGATTGGGATCCTAAAACTTCAGCTGGAAATAGGCTGGCTTTGAGAAAACTGAGGTCATGCTCAGCCAACAACATGCCAAGCAAGTGAGAGCTCATGGGCAAGGGTCATCCTGGAAGGAAGGGGTCATGGATTCATGTCTGGAAACCCAATAAGCTGGGGCTGAGCATGGATGGACCTGAACAAACATGAGTACAAGACAACTCGCTTGCACACCCCTTCTCAGCATGCATGGAGTGACCTGGAAATTTATCTTAACTGAAATGCACAAGAAGGGTCAACCCAATGAGCACAGCTCACACCTGGTGACCAGAGTTTGCATCACAACCCCCAATCCATGTTGTTGGCAAGATTGTTTGCACTTTGTGACATCAGCTCCCACTGCCCCTGCACCCCAAGTATGGTGAATTCAGTAAGAATTCCAAAGTGTGCCCCTGCCCAGGGGACAAGGCAGAGGTGAAAAACCAGTCCTGTTCCTCTTACATTTTGGGGTTTGGCACAGGAACCCAACTGTTCTCACCAGGCTGCATGTAAAGTTAATGGCAAAAACCTAATTTTAATCTCAAAGTCACCCTTCCTCTTCTAGCTCTGGAAGAACTAATTTACTTGCTTGTTTCTCCAGGGATATCTTGCATAAAGCTTAAGGTGATAACATAGAGCCTTGCATACATGGAAATTTGAGATGAACTAGAAATATGCAAAACAAATAATTATTCACTTCCTAATATTATGCTTTCTTTTAAATAATACCCTATATTTCCCCCATGTTCTGTCAGAAGAAGTGAGAAAATTGGTCACAAATACAGAAGCTTTGAGACTGGGATTGGGTGAAGATTTGAGAACATTCATATGATTAATAATGCCATTAATAGCAAAGACAGCAATGGGTTTGCTCTTAAGAATACATATCTCCTTAAGTAATTATCTTTGAGCATAAGGGAGAACATAAATATGGTTGGTGTCTGGAAATACATAGATGGGTCCTCACCCTTCTCTGAATGAGGCAGGTCGTGCTGGAAGAGCAGCAGGAGCATCACAGGAAAATCTGTAACACAGTGCACACACTTCAATTGTCTTTGTTCTGGGGCTTGTGTCAGCAGCTCAAACCTCCCATTCAATTCTCCCCAGGTTCAGCTATTCCTAAAGCTTTTCCAGTAGAGTCCCACTTGTATTAATTACTATTTTTTCATGCTTACAGAGATGCATGGCTCTTCAGAGCTGAGGGCATCAGAGTCCACTTTTCCTCATCATAATTCTGTGCATTAAAGGATGGGCACAAGGTTGTGCCACTTGCAATGGAGATATTCACCAGACAGGATTAAATCAAAATCCTTTGTAAACCCTTATTTTGGCTCCACCTTTTCCATTTTTAAAGTTGTAGGGAAACAGCCCAAAAAGAGTCACTATTTCAACAGACGTGTGGATAAATTTTGTGTTCTCTCTCCAAAATGTTGATCTGTTTAATATTGTTTTTTCTTATTTACAATTTCCTGTTTAAATGAATTTTATTATGCCTTACACATGTTTATCTAGTAAAGTTCATACAACATAAATACTGGAAACCTGGCCAGGAGAATGGCTGAGGTCAGAGTCAGGGAGAGGAGATAGAGCAGGGCATGTAATGTACATCACTATCCATGGCTTGCACACTCTCACCATCAGGAAAAGGTTGTGGACTCCCCACCCCTGGAAATGTCCAAGGCCAGGCTGAATGGGGCTTGGAACAACCTGGGATAGTAAGAAGCAGCAGGGATAGGCAGGGCCTTAAGGTCCTTCCCAACTAAACCATTCTGGGATTCTGGGGTTCTAAAAATAGACTGAATCATATGTGTGTCCACACCCAGCTGAGAGCAACTTGCTGGAAATTTTCAGTTGATAAACTGTTTGAAAACCAACATTTTTCCTTTTTGATAACAAAGTGGGAAGACAATGGGAGTGATAGCCTAAAGATAGATGATTATTTTTGCTCCTGCTACGTTTTCACCTTTATTCTCTGTTCAAACATAAGAACAACAGGAAGCCAAAAATGATCACCTAGCCATGCCCATCATTCCTTAAATCCAGTCTCTGTGCTGAACACACACAGTGACACGGGGATAGCCTGGTGTTCCAGAGCTTACATAATCCCCCATAAACTTTTCAGGAGGTGTCAGGGGTTTCTGACAACCTCAGGGAGCTGAACATCTCCTGTACCAGGAAGGCAAACAAGGCTCACACAGCTCCCAGCCCACATTACGTCATGTGGATAGAAGGAGGAGGTGTGACCTCAAAGAATGGCACCACTGGCTATCACTCCTGCAAAATTTGTATGGATTATTTTAGGATGCACGTCAATTCAAATTTGCTATCTCATTTGCCTAATGGTACTTATTCAGTAACTAAACAAACTATTTTTTTTAGCATTGGTTACCTTCATGTTAATAATTACCTTTCCGTTTTGAGTGTAGCAAAATAAAGGTTTTTTTCCTTTTTTTTTTCCTCTCCAGAGGTTTTTATTTTTATAGGGATCTCCCCCTAGCCACAGCACCCAGCAGGTTTACTAACTCAAAACTGTGGGTGGGCAGGCACTGGCAGGGGCTGCCCAGTTCCCCATCCCTGGAAGTGTTCAAGGAATGATTGGATATGGCACTCAGGTCTGGATGACAAGGCCATGTTGGGCTGAGTGCTCTGGTCCAGCTCTGGTGATCAGTCACAGATTGGACTGGATGATCCTGGAGGTCTTTTCCAACCTCAATGATTCTGTGATTCTAAAACCTCTCTAGGAAACCACACTTCTAATCCACGTCAGGTGCTTGGCAAGGGCAGAGCAGTGAATACCTTTACCAGGTTGGACTAAAATAATTTCAGCTCTTGTCAAAACAAAGCACTTTGCACATCCTCAAGAAAAAATGTATTTTAAAGAAAAACTCTGCAAATGTGGCTTGTTTGCCACAAGCTTCAAATACATTATTCCACAGCTGGAAATGGTTATGGATATGCCCAGGATGACTGTATTTAAAGACATTCTCAAGAAGAGCTCCTGTTCATGAATGCCTGATCCCAAGCACAACAGGCATCAGAGCTGAGGGACGAGCACTCCATCCCAAAATCAGGACTGACCTCAGATACTGGTAATTTGAAAAGGAGGTTAAAAATGGCTATATCAAATGTGAAATTCAAAGTGAGAGAAAAAGATTCACCTTAAGGACAGAGCTAAATCAGGTGGAAAAGCAGTTTTTAATGCACAGGAGGTGAAGATTTTATTAATCTTTTGATTAAGCATCAGAGAAAATGGAACAGCTGAGAAAGAGTAAAATTAAAATCACCCTCCTAATTAAGTTGGAATCAGAACACCTGGGAAGGGAATGTTTTGAAATGTTCACCTGGATGAAATCCGAACAGCCTTAGGGTACGGAATTAAACACATTACCTCAATCAACACAAGCCTGAAGTCATTTAGGGTTTTTTGCATAGGAAGTGGTTCCAAGTTAGATAAGTGTTATCCAGCAGCGTATGAAACCACTGGAGCTGAGGAGTTCTGCAAACAGGCTTGTCTTACTCTCATAAACATTTTAACTCTCCAGATTCTGATGCTGTGCATAAGTTCTTTATTTCATACTGATCTTGCACTGCCTTGTGCTGAGAAGGACTTCCAGGTAATTGGCAATCACTAAAATATTCCAGCCCAACGATAAGTAGAGCATCCAAATCATTGCAATGTAAATCTCCATGGGGCTGCAGAGACTTGTTTTGGAGCAGGTAACAAATCACCTGATATGAAAATATTGCATGCCCAGTGGGTGCAGCACGCAGAAAAGGATGTGACGTGGTTACCTGGTGATTCCTGCTCTACTTTGCATTTGTTGGGGGCTTTTTCCCCTTTCAGCATTGCTCACAGTCCTGCCTTTACTCATTTACATTCATTAGTGCTGCAGAGCAGGGAGAAAGGAGCCTTGGGTAAGGGGCCCAGCATTCCTATTGCTCAAGTATAACAGAAATATACCTGAAATATACACATAAATATTTCCCCTCTTTCCTACCCTCTGGAAAGTCTATCAACATTTAAAATCCCCAGGAGCCGAGCTGCAACATGTGTGGAACAATCCATATTTAATGGATCTGGGCAGGAGCTGCAGCCATTCACACTAGTTCAGTCAGTAGAAGTTCACGAGGTCTCTCTTGCCACATCCACACTTCTATTCCCAGCCACCCCACATGGGCCCAACCCTGGGTGATCCCAGTTCATGGAGTCCAGGAGAGAGGGTAGAGGAGTGTGTTTGTGGTGAAAGGAGCCACGGGGAGTGGTTTGCATGGCAGCTCTGGCCCTTCCCACAGAAATCTATTCAAGAGGAAACCCAGGCGCTGCAGACAGTCAGGTGTGTTCTTTCCCCTTACAGAGCTGCAGGCATAGAAAAGCTCCCTGAAAAGCAGGGAATTGTGATTCCCACCAGCCCTGCCACCAGCTGCTGGCCTGGGCTTCACTGATGGCCTGTCCCAAGGCTGTGACAGCCTTTGTGATGGCTGGAACAAGTCATACGCAGGAACTGCCAATGCCTCAAAGAAGCACCAGCCCAAAATTAGCTGCCCAGACAGAGCTTTTTGCTGGTGACATAAACCCTGCTATTTTCACCTAAACCTGGCCTCCAGCCCACTGGAGGTTGCTGGCAACTCTCTCCAAAACAAAATCCCTGGAAGAATGCCACCTGAACAGAAACCCCAAAATAACACACATCACCAGAATGCTGCAAAGCTCTCATTTACTTAATGAACTCCCTCCAAGCAGCACACAGGGAGGCAACCAGCACTGAGTTTCCACAGCTCCTGCAAACCACTGAACCAGACAAGCTGATTGTTTTCTTGTATGATTTATCTTCTCTACACTGGGGGTCAGGATGAGAAATAAATCCCAAAGTAATAGTCAGGACTGCCTCTGGATAAACAGTAAAATAGTGGAAGAGAGACATGTCAATATGAAACCAAATTTGCTGCTCCACAAAGAAACACCATCAAAATTTGTGATATTGGATGAGTTGTGTGAAGGACAGTAATAAGAACCATAAATTCACACACTTTACTTGTAAAAACAGTAATTCATCTAGATATGAGTTAGTCCCTAACCTGGGCACTTCAGGTCCTGGAACAAACACTCTTGTATGAGAACACATTCCCTTGGGAATCATAGTTGAAGCTGATGGTCTCCAAGGTCTTTTCCAGCCTTAAGGATGCTGTGATCCCCAGTTCTGCTCTTTGCAAAGAGCTGTTTCTGCAGGCAGAAGGGGCACCTGGCTGGTTTCAGGTTCCCCAAGATATCCAAACAGCAACAATAAACAGATGATATTCCTGAAGAGGGATGACTGACACAGCCCCAGCACCAAAAAGAGACATGGGATGTTTTTCCTGGCAAATATAAACTCCCTGGGCAGTTTGTCTGAGGTCTTACAGCCACTGCAGGGCTTGTAGATCCTTAATTATTTTCTATTTCTGTAACTTTGATCAGTATATGCTTTCCCTAAGTGCACATTCTAGGGAGAGGAGTCAAAGCCAGCAAGGCTTTATCTCCTGATGAGCATCTCCAGGGCACAGTTTCTCTGGAGACTGGATTTTAAGCACAGTGAGCTGGCCAGGTTTTTATGCCATTGCATAATTGGCCATCTAAAAAAGTACAAAAGCATTTGAACAATTTCCAGATGATCTGCTTTTGCTTAGAGTCATATGTCTTGGCAAGACACAATATGATGTGATGTCTCCTTCCCAATCATCTAATTTTACTTTGAATAAAGCAGAAATTTCTCCAGTTTGTCTCTCCCAAGGTGTACATTGTCTTGCTCTTGTTCTGACCTGAGTGGCTGAACTCAGAGTATTTCTTCAAGTGCTTACAATTCCCAGCGGTAATTACAAATAATTTGAGTTTCTGGAGACCTGTTATGTAAAAGGATCATAAGGCACAATTTTAATCTGGTCACCGAGTCCTCTTCCCTCACCAGTAATCAGCTCATTCAATATCATTTCATCCCTTTTATTTCTTCATTTCTTCCTTTTTTTTTTTTTTTAAATTGTCAGAGTATGTTGGAAGTGTGGCAAAGTGACAAATCATTGGAAAACAGTCCTGATTTAAATCTGGAAGTGAAGATAAGTAGAGAGGAGCCTTAGGAGTTTGGGCATGCTGCAGGAGCCTCCCCACCCTGGCACAAGCCACAGCCATCATTTGTGTGGGCACTGTCCATCCCAAGGGCTGCCATGGGAGCTGTGTCATGGAACATTCTTCTGTCACTAGACACTAGATGACTCCTCCAGCCTCCAGCTGGGAAGAGCTAGAGTCAATTTTAAGGAACTCAGTGTCCCAGTATAAATATTTGAATCCCCTCTAGGCGCCAGGGAAGAGCCTGGGGATACCTTGGTGGCACCTTCCCTGTGGGCACCAAGGGAAGGGTCACAACCAGGAGTTTCAGAGTGAAGCTTCCCCCTTCTCAAAGAACTGGATGTCATTGCTCTGGGGAGACCTGGGAGCCCTTTCCAGTGCCTAAAAGAGCTCCAGGAGAGCTGGAGAGAGACTTGGGACAAGGGATGGAGGAACAGGACACAGGGGATGGCTTCCTACTAGCAGAGGGCAGGGTCAGATGGGATACTGGGAAGGATATTGAGGGTGGTGAGGTCCTGGCACAGGATTCTCAGAGAAGCTGTGGCTGCTCCTGAATCCCCGGCAGTGTCCAAGGCCAGGCTGGATGGGGCTTGGAGCAACCTGGACTAGTGGAAGGTGTCCCTGCCCATGGCAGGGGGTGTAACTGCATGGGCTTTAAGATCCCTTCCAATCCAAACAGTCCTGGGATTCTGTGATTCCATGAAAGAATGAATTCACAGACAACCTTACAAAACCCTGCAGAGCTGGGTGGAACATCAGGTTTTGCACTGTTGTAAACCAATCTGGTAAATGCTGTCATAGAAAAAAAAAAATCTTATTTGCAGAAGTAATGTTTCCTTTCTTTAAACTGAATGAAATATGGGGTTAATGAATAAAGCTAAATAAACTTCAGCACCCAAAGGCATGTTTTATGTAAGAAAGCATTACACTGAAACAATTTTCCACTCAGCAAAATCTACTTCAGTTTCCTTTATCCCAGTTTAATGTCCATGTTCTTGAAGCATCGGAAAATTCCACGTGATTGTATTTGCACAACAAAAGAGAATGAGGCTGGATGATAGATTTCACTAAAAGTTAAGCAGGAAGTTGCTAAAAGAAAACTCTAGCATCTGCATTGAGGAGGGAAGTATTTGGAAATCTCTCTAAGGAGGGTTTTCTGTGTGGGTTTCCCACAGAAAGATAGCATTTCAATATACAATGCTTTCTAAAAATGGCCCAGCAATTACCTTAATGTGAGTTGCAGCTGGTGACCAAAAGCAGATAAAATGTCAGCTGACGTTTCTTTATGTAAGGCAGTTACAAAATCTCATGACGTATTTCAGAGCTGCCTGTGATCAAATGTCCACATCAGAAACACATGGAGGCTGCATGGGGAAAAAACAGGGGCTCTGCAAATCCCAGGGAAGTTCACAGCTTAATTTTGGTAACAACTGCCAATAAAGTAAATATCCCTTTCTTCAGTCAAGAAACAACGAAAAATATTTTCCATTTTAGCAGGTACAGTTTATATAGGAAAAAAAAAATCCCATAGATGAGTGTAGTTCAGCAAAGTCTCTGAAAAAATATTTGAAGCTTAAAGAAATCCACAGTCTAATCCACAGCAAAAAAAATCACAGACAAAAAGTCTAACCCAGAGTGTGGCTGCCAAAATCTTATGTTTATCTAATAACTCATGTTTATAGCTTCCCCTTTACCATAAAAAGAAATTTAAAGTCCAGTGACTTAAAAAAAAAAAAAAAAGGGATCGATCATAGCTAGAATGAAATTTTCAGTCAGCCTCTGCCTCATACTACCATATAGGATAAAAATACTGTGCTTCACCCTCCATTCATCTACACTCCTTGGAAAAAGCTCGTCCTAGAGAGTTTCAAGCTGAGTTTAAGTCATTTAGGGCTTGTTTGTCCAGGAACTAGTCAGGCAGGACTGAAGTTATGACTACCAAGAGTGCCAATGAGGAAAGGAATCATCTAATCCACTTCATCTGAACAAACAAAACACAGTTCTGAAAGCCATTTCTGCAGGGGCTTCATTCATTCCCTTTCATTTAAAATTGTGGGGATTCAGTGTCTGGGCACCTCCCAAGGAAAGAGCTCAGCCTTGCTTTGGATCAGGTGGAGATCCACAATTAAGGTGAGCAAAATGGAGCAATTATTGTGTTCTTTTCCTCTCTGGTTTGATAACAAATTGATGTTCCAAGCAGTCATGATATCACACAGGCATCTGGCAAAGAATCTCTTCTCTGCAGGTAAATCTGATGTAAAGTCACTCTACTCACCTGTTTCATTACAGCCTCTAACTTACAACTAGGTCTGTTAAGAATGCCAGGGAATTAAAACAAGAACTCAGAGACATTATTAAATTGGAAAGGGTTTGTTGAGGAGGGCTTACTCTATGCAGATGTCAATGATAAAATAAAATCTATCATACTAGAAAGCATTCCTCAAAACTCTTACTGGCTTGCAAATAAAACACAAGCTGTGGATTTATGTTGTTTTCCAGCAGCTAAGGTCCAAAGGGAAGCTGCTCTAAAAAGGAAAATAAAAGGAGGGAATCAAACTTGCACTGGTCTTGCTTAAGTCAGATGTAGACTTATGTGCCACACACCATTTTTTTTGCACATTAAAAAAAAAAAAAAAAAAAATTCCTGGAGAAAATAAGCAAACCTCTCTTGTCTCCAATTTTTGTTTTCCAGCACAACCCAGGGTGCCAAAAAAAGTGGAACCCAAGTGATCAGTGCTCCATGAGCACACAGCAGGAAGAGAGAGAAGTAGAGCCCAGTTGTCTGGCCAGGGTGATCCCACGAAAGCACAAAGCAATTTCATAACCAAACCCTTCTGTTAAGAGTGTTCTAATACTGCAAAAGACACAAAATAGCAGCTTAAAGACACTAACTTCCCTCAAAAGTCCTTCAGTTCTCAATAATATTTTCAGAACTTCCAGGATTGTTATTATATCTGTGTCTGATCAGCCTCAGATTGTGCTTGCTTTGGGAGCAACACATCCAAACTGGCAGCAAACTTCAGATTGAGCTCCTTCTGCTATAAAAGAGCAGGAAAAAGGCACAGCAAATGAAACTGAATCACATCCCAGGAAACTACTGCACTACAAAAAGTCACAAAGGGAAGGAAAATACTTCAAACACATAAAAAAGACTCAAGGATCAATTCAGTGCTAATTCAGCTGGGTTCAGCTAATCCATTGCAAAACAGAGCAGCACCAATGCTCAGATATGTTTTCCCTATTGCCACTCCATCTCCTCTTCTTTTGGTGGCATTACTTGAAGCATGTTAGTCCTTACTGAACCTGAACCCTTGCCTTGGAAAGGTGTGAATCGATACAGTTACACCAAAATAGAAACAGGAACAGCTTCAGGGAATTGCCTCCTCCAAAAAGGTCAGTGAATGCAAAAAGGCTGAAGTTGACGAAGGTTCTCTGTTCCACAGGCTGCTCTCACCTGGACCAAAGGTACTTCAAGTAACAGAATGTTAAGAATTAGTGTTATTTTTCTAAGATGGTTTATGTGCTGAAAACAAAAAGAGCACTTGATGTATAAAATCTCCACCTGGTGGTGAATCCTGCCACAGCAAACTTTCCCTTCTTAAAAAAAATTCCCTCTCCAACATATAATCAGTTCTTTACCTGAGCTAATCCCAAAGCAACAAGTGGGGAAGGGCAGCCTTCAGAGAAGCAACACTATTGTGTTACCTGTATCTCCAGGGTCCTCTAAACCACAATACACTTACCTTTGTCTTATCATTTTATGGGCAATTGGCTGCATACAATTACTTCAGTTTTCCCCTTGATGCTGCTGGTTCTACACTCAAAAACTTTTTGCTATGCATATTATTTAAACACAATGTCTCGCCTGCTGTTTGTGACAGCATCCACAAAAGCTCTGTGCCATGGAACAAAATCAGTGTGAAATGTACATATGAAATGTACAAAAATGTGTGTAGATCATGGTGCTGTGCATGCCATAGGCTGATCCACTGAATAACCAGCATTCCATAATTAATTTATTTGGCTTATGCAAGAGCAAAAAAATCACCTTTATTACATTTGATAAGACTGAGCAAGATGTGGCTGTGGCAGGCTCCACTGGCCCCTGGTTCAGTTGGGCTGAATGACATCCTCTGCTTAAGTGTATGACCCAGCCTGTGGTTTCTGAATGCAAATGTATAAAGAAATATTATCTGCCTTCTCTTGTCTATGCAGCTTTTCTTGTACCACTCCTAAAACATTCAGGAAGATCCACTACCGATGTACACAAATTACTCACTGACCACAATACACTTTGGCACCAAAAATAAGATGATGGTTAAATCGGCTTGAATCCACTTTCTGTCGAGTCACGGATTTGTAATTCAAACCCCATCAGCCTCACAAGCTATCTTTAATGAAGCCACTTTGGTTGTTGGTGTTTAATGCTGACCTCGAGGGCGAAAGTGCAGCTCACACTGCGGGGTTGCACAATCACGACATCCTCCTTTCATTGTTGTTCCTCACGCAACAGGGACTAAAAATAGCAGCAAAGCTTTCTGATTAATAAAAATTAACCTATGACCAAAAGATAAAGTATTCTCAAAGAAACGAGGGAAAATTTGTTATAGTGCAACTGGTGGTTCCGGGGGGGGGGAAGGGGGGGGGGGGGGTTGGGACTGAATTGAAAAGTGCTGAAGGAAAAAACGGAATAGAACTCGATTCCCTCCAGCATTGCTTCCTTCCCGCCGTGCCCGTGTGTGATCACAGCCCTGCGAGCTCCTGCGTAATGAATTAGATAAACAGTAAGCGGTCACTCAGCGCGCCGCGGCGTGTGCAGGGCTCCCCGCGCCGTCCCCTCACAGGCGACGCCTGCCGAGCGGGGCCGGGCTGGGCCGGGGCGGGCTGCAAGCGACTGTTTCGCGCCGGCTTCATTGCTTCCGCCTAGTGACTCAGCCGGCTGCTCTCCTCATGCCATAAATACGGGATGTGCGGCAAGGGCCGGCACTTGGAGCTGCCGAGCCAGCCCTGCCCAGCCCAGCCCCGCCATGCCGCTGCTGCCGCTGGCCCTGCTGGCCGCGCTGCTGGCCGCCGGCCGCGCCGGTGAGTCCGCCCCGCTTGCCTTTCTGCTTCTCGCTCTTTTGCCCTTTCTCTGCTCTCTGTGGGCCCGCTGGCCCGGGAGGGATGATCTGCGCTTCTCAGGGGCATTGCTGCTGGCAGCAGACAATGGAATTCCTGCGCTTTTAAAAGCTGCTGCCTGGTATCCCGGAGGCTGCCGTGGATGGATGGTCGCTGTGGTGCTTTCACTCGGTTCGCTGTGTGAAGTGCTGGCAAGGCGGGAGTGTGTTGCAGGGATGCTAACCCCAGCTCTGGTTCCCACAGCCAACCCGTGCTGCTCGAACCCCTGCCAGAACAGAGGCGTCTGCATGACGGCCGGGCCGGATCGCTACGAGTGTGACTGCACCAGGACAGGCTACTACGGGCAGAACTGCACCACACGTGAGTATCCGCGCCCCTCTCCGTGGAAATGAAGCGCAGAGTCCGATTCCACCCTCGCGGGTTATCCTCTGTCAGCTAATTAACAATAACCCTCCTATTGTTGCTCGCAGCGGAATTCTTCACGTGGCTGAGGGTAACGCTGAAACCATCGCCAAACACTGTCCACTACATCCTCACCCACTTCCAAGGAGTCTGGAATATCATCAACAACATTCCCTTCTTGCGGGATGCTATCATGAGATATGTACTAACGTGTAAGTGTGAATTGTCTCTTCCAGTCCTTTTAAAGCTTACTCCAGAATAATGCACTGAATTGGTTTGTCTACAAACCAAGCAGCCTAAATTGCACTGAAGTTAAAACACCAGAATTTAAGACTTCTGCATGATTTGGGCTTGTAGGAAACATGCTGAAATGCAGCTTGATTCTGCTTTCTGCAAGAGTCCAGCATTTTGCTGGCATTGAGCCATTGCTCATGTTAATAGTGAGATTGATCTGATCCGCCAGAATCCAGTACTGTTATTCAGTAACTGTAATCACACTTATCATCAGTAACTGATACGTGTGGAATTTGCAGCTGCTGCCAAATATATGCAAAAGATCTGGCTCTGTGATTTGCTTTTTGAGACTAAAATGTGCAGTTAAAAATAACCAAATATTTATTTGTCTTTCAGCAAGATCACACTTGATTGAGAGCCCACCAACTTACAATAGTGACTACCATTACAAAAGCTGGGAAGCTTATTCCAATCTTTCCTATTACACGAGAAGCCTTCCACCAGTAGGACTTGACTGCCCAACACCAATGGGTGTTAAAGGTGAGGAATAAACCAGACACTTAAGGATTGCTTGTCTTTTCTAAGAGGAAAAAAAAAAAAGTAGTAGTTCCTATGAGACCTGCTTGTCTCTAGCCTTTTTTCAGGGTAGTTGACTTTAGGAATAACCATGTTTTGAATATATTGTTTGAAGATCTAAAATATATAATTCTGGTTCTTGCTATTGAGTTGTATGCTATAAACAGGGAATTTAGAAATTTCCAATAAAATCAAGAAAGTGAGCATAGAAAGTGACCATAGGTAATTCCTCTTGTTTGTATGCTGCTGTCATCATATTCCACTGAAAGTCTTAAGCCTTTTTGTTAGGAATAAACTTAAGTATTGCATAAAGGGTTGTCTTGAGTATCTCACTGTCTGTTTCTCCCACAGGTAAAAAAGAGCTTCCGGATTCGAAGCTGATCGTGGAGAAGTTTTTGCTGAGGAGAAAGTTTATTCCCGACCCGCAAGGCACCAATGTGATGTTCACGTTCTTTGCCCAGCACTTCACCCACCAGTTCTTCAAGACTGACCACAAGCGGGGCCCTGCCTTCACCAGAGCGCTCGGCCACGGGGTACGGTCACAGCTGGGGACATGGCTCAGGCTCTTTGGGGGCAGCTGAGCACCTGCAATGGCTGGAATGGCATCCTCTGGGTTGCCAGGGGACACAAACACCTGTGCACACAATCCTGGGATTACCCCTTCTGTAACTGCTCCTCAGGCCAAATTCCAGTGTTTGGTAACCTCTCTTCCCTGGTCAGAGCTGCGTGCTTTGTACACGTGGTTCTGTTTAAAATACCTGCCCAGTGATTTCTTATTGTTCCCAAAAATCTGCTTTCACCTAAAGTGTATTAGATGTACTGAATATCCAGAACTTCTCTGGACTCTGTCAGTTTCAAAGAGCTGTATCCAGCACTTCAGTATTGCTTATGTACTGCTAATAGCCTTAGTTTAAAAAGAGCTTCAAAAGCAGACTTGGATTTAAGATCTTTACCTACAAGATAGACATTCTTTGGACAAAGAGTTCTTCACTAGAAGTGTCACTCCTATGTCCAAACAAAAGCTATAAATTGTGTGTGTATATATAGAAAGCTGTCTGCATAATAAAAAGTTGCTGACACTTTAAACACAGACCTTTTAAACTGCCAATGTAACGACCTCCTCTTGTGCAGAGATGGCATCAGTTGCCAGGAAATAATTTGGCTTCATCTTAAATATTGGTGCATGATACTTATAAGGTAGTGGTAATATAATTAAAAGGTAAATATCTAGGAGGTTGAGCTCCTATTGGTATCCATAGAAGTGGGACTTATCCTAAAATAGCAAAAAATGCAGGTTGGCTTCATGTCCCAAATGCTTCTATTTTATAGGTTGACTTGAACCACATTTATGGAGAGACTCTGGAGAGACAACTTAAACTGAGGCTTCGAAAGGACGGAAAGCTAAAATACCAGGTATGTCTTAGCTCAGAATTCCTACCTTCTTACTGAACGGCCCAGATTTCCTAAATGGGCGCTGTGTGGATGGTGTAGGTGATCTGAAGTGTGAGTCAGAGCCGACAGAGCTTAACCCAAGCACGGCAGCTCACGGCTCCTGTTGTTCCCCCTCGCGCAGATGATCGATGGCGAAATGTACCCGCCGACGGTGCGGGACACGCAGGCAGAGATGCTGTACCCGCCCCACGTGCCCGAGCACCTGCAGTTCTCCGTGGGGCAGGAGGTGTTCGGGCTGGTGCCGGGGCTCATGATGTACGCCACGATCTGGCTGCGCGAGCACAACCGCGTCTGCGACGTGCTCAAGCGCCAGCACCCCGAGTGGGACGACGAGCAGCTCTTCCAGACCTCCCGCCTCATACTGATAGGTGAGAGCCCCTGCTGCTGAGTGCAGCCCCAGCTCCAGCCTGCCTGCCTGGAGTGAGGGTGAGGCTGTCCCCTAAATTGGGGTGTGAGTGGCTCCTGTTGCCGAGGTTGCATTGAGGTGCAGCTTCCCCCCAGCTCTGCTAAAGATGGAACTGAAGAAAACTCAGTGACCCTCAATTCTCTTATCTGAGGGAAGCAGAACTGAAAGCAGTGAAAAGACAGGAAGCTCAGGTTCCTTTCTCAGAGAAAGCCTGTGAGGCTGGATGACCTCAGGCTCCCTGATCTGGGGCTTTTTTTCCCCTAGGGTTGGGTCAGGTCAGGTATGCTTTAAAAGAAAGGCTGTGACTAAGTCTAAAGTTCAGAAGGTTATGTAAAATGTAACTGCATAGTTCTGCTGTCTAATTGTGTGCCCAGTGATATTTCATCTAATGTAAATGGTGATGTTCTCTAAGCTGGAAAAAACCTTGCCCCAACTGAATCCATAAACCAAGACAAATGTATTATGTAGTTCAGAAGCTTAGATTGGCTTTCAGACATCAACTTTCATCATTATCCCCTCCCTCTATCCTAGAGATATTGTATAAATGAACACAGTGTAAATACTGGTGTGCTGTTCTGTGGAGGGTGCAAACAATTGTGTTTTGGGAGGGGGAAAACAGGCAGTAGAAAACACCTCACTACCCATAGCCCAGAACTCTTGGGGTTTGAAGTACTGTTCCACCCCTCAGTCACATAGAATACATGAATTGCTTTCTAGAAGAGTTTTACTGAAAAGTGTTTGTTGTCCTGATTGCTGTAGTATATTTTAGAAAAGTCCAGAAATGGTATTTTCCCTGCCACTGAAGAATAGCAACATTCTCTCCTGTTCCTTTATCCAACAGGAGAGACAATCAAGATCGTTATAGAGGACTATGTGCAGCACCTGAGTGGGTACCACTTCAAGCTGAAGTTTGACCCTGAGCTGCTCTTCAACCAGAGGTTCCAGTACCAGAACCGCATCGCAGCCGAGTTCAACACCCTGTACCACTGGCACCCCTTGCTGCCCGACACCTTCCACATCCACGACCAGGAGTACACCTTCCAGCAGTTCCTCTACAACAACTCCATCATGCTGGAACATGGACTCTCCCATATGGTCAAATCTTTCTCCCAGCAAAGTGCTGGCAGGGTAGGTCCTTCCTCATGTTGATGGTGTACCAACAGGCATGAGCTGGGGGTGGGACACGGGAATGGGCTAAAGCTATTTAAAACTAATCACTGGAAAGGCACAACTTCCTTGTGACTCATATCAGGAGATCTTACAGCTTGTCCTCTTTCATGAACAGGTTGCTGGTGGGAAGAACGTTCCTGCTGCAGTACAGAAAGTGGCAAAGGCTTCCATTGACCAGAGCAGGCAGATGAGGTACCAGTCCTTGAACGAGTACAGGAAACGCTTCATGCTGAAACCCTTCCGATCCTTTGAAGAGCTTACAGGTAACAGTGCTCATCCTTCCCAGCAAATTGTTTTAAAATGCCCTCAGAGTCCTGCAGTGTCATTACTGGGCTCGAGCAGGACAGCCTTGCACAGAAAATGGGATTTTTCCACTTAGAGTTGTCACTCCTTGCAGGAGAAAAAGAGATGGCAGCGGAGCTGGAGGAGCTGTACGGGGACATCGATGCCATGGAGCTGTACCCAGGCCTGCTGGTGGAGAAGCCCCGGCCCGGGGCCATCTTTGGCGAGACCATGGTGGAGATGGGGGCACCCTTCTCCCTGAAGGGGCTGATGGGCAACGCCATCTGCTCCCCCGAGTACTGGAAGCCCAGCACCTTCGGGGGCCAGGTGGGCTTCGACATCGTCAACACGGCCTCCCTGCAGAAGCTCATCTGCAACAACGTCAAGGGCTGTCCCTTCACTGCCTTCCACATCCTGCCTCCCGAGCCCACCGAGGCCACGATTAACGTTAGTACCTCAAAAACTGCCATGGAGGATATCAACCCCACGCTCCTGCTGAAAGAGCGCTCTGCCGAGCTGTAGAAACCCTGCTGGCTGTCTATTTATTTATTTAACTGTGTTTATTTATTTTATTTATGGCTTGGTATTTAAAAAAACCAACTTGAGCATCTTCATTGTGGGGGTTGCCTTAAATTCCCTACTGAGGTAAGGCTTCCATTTACAAAAGGGATTTTCTGTGTTTCAGCGTGGCAGTGGTGAATCCCTTGTTTAAAATCTTCTGTAACAGAACTATGTATTCCAAAGTGGATAGAGGTTCCATCTTCTTTTTTTTTTACTATTGTTTTAATACTTGATGAAGGGGAGTGGTGGTGATTCTGTCTGTCAGTTTTCATAGGTCACATAACACTACAAAAGCAACTTCTTTTCTCAGCAACTTGAAAGCAGCTATTGACCTAAAAGTACAAGAAAAAAATGTGACTTAATGAAAACTGCCAGAGGAGATTATGGATTTCATAAGAGCACTCAAAAATGAACCAAAAAAAAGTAAATACTTGAGTCTCACTTCTTTATGTAAGGTCAGAAAATGCATTGCATTTGTTGTTGATACTACCTCTCCCTCACTGCAGATAGAGCACTTTGTATCATAACTTAATGTCTCTTATGTGCAAATTCACTTCTGGGTTTAGGTGAAAGCAAATATTTTTACAACTTTTTAAAAGATGTTTTTTAATGTTTTAAATATTTAAAGTAAATTTTTTACAACTTTTTAAAAGATGTTTTTAATATTTCAAATATTTAAAGAAAATAGTACTTTTCATGGATTCTACTTCTTTTTGAAGAAAGTGTGACAGATGTATTAGTTGTGTAAGGAGGTGAGAATGAGATAGTGAGCTTAGCAGTAGTTGACTCTAGGCTGCAATACAAGGCTGTTTGCATTTGGATTGGAATGTTATTTTTGTAGCTCTGAGGAGGTCTTAAACAGCCCAAGGCACTGGGATTCTTTTCATAGCTGTAGTTCTCTGGTCTACTTGATAATGTAATATTAATGTCTGTTACTCCAAGGACAGTATAGCTGGAGTTAGGATGTGCTGTGGCTTTGTGCTCCCAAAAACAGGGGAGCTATAAACTGAGCAGCTCTGTAAATACACAGAGAACTGAGAGATTCAGTAGCACTTCCAGACACAGGAGGTAGCTCTGCCTGTGTGCACAAACTGTACATGCAATTTTTACTTCTATTTATTGAGAGGGGGAGGAGGGATAATGTTTTATTTATAATTTATAACTTATAGACAGTGGTATTTAAAATAAGTGTCTTAAGCTTCTTTAAAACTGGCCAGCACAAAATCTCCTAGACATATGTGTCCTAATCCAGCCGTAAGATATCTAGTCTCATCTGGGCACATAGGTTACACAAGATCTTGTATAGGACTTCAGACTTTGCATGTAAGGGTATCTTTTTTTAATTTCTAGAGAGGAAATGTAGAAGATGATCTTCCCATAAAAGCAGCTGGGGAACTATAGGGAAAAAGAAAATGTCACTTCAGACTGGAATAGAGCAGCAACCGGGTGTTCTGTGCCCCTGCCCAAAATTCCTTGACTACTTGTGGAAAAGGACTTGAGTTTTCTATTTCATCTGAACTCTAAAGCACTTGTAGGGGCTTGTGCATTGTACCAGCTCTGGCAGCAGCAGTGTAGTTTGTCTGTGGCTTCTGTTTCCATGGATTTGTGTAGAGGCAGCCATGCCTCGTGCTGGGTCAGTCTGTCACTGTGGCCATGAGCAGCCAAACCAAGCTCTCCTGCAGCCATCAATACCAGTGGCTGCTCTGGAGAGCTCCTTGGTGTGGCTGCTGTGGGACCAAGAAGGGCATTTGTTTTCCTTTCTCTGTTTGAAGCATGCAGAAGGGAAAACCTTCTCTCCCCTTGTATCCAAAGGTGGTCAGTACTGTATGTGCTAACAAGTGAACACTGCTTGGACACTTTTTCCTCATGCAAATTGTCCGTCAGATCTAGCTCTGGCACCCTTCAGAGCACCTTTCTGCCATTAACCCAGGAACAGGGTTTGGCAGAGTCAGAAGGGAGGCAAGTCTGGACAGATTGAGTTATTTTGGGGTAGGTACAGAGGAATTCCTCAGGCCATATCAGCTGAGTTAAGTTACAGGCTGCTTCAGCAAGGATTCCTCTGCACTCTGTGTTTTGTACTCTATGTCAATAAATGTGGGTGTTTGAGATTATTTATTTAAAAATCTGTGAATTGTTTGTCACTTTATTTTTGTAGGACAACAATGTTGTTAAACTGCAATTGTTTATATAAATAAATTGAAAACATTACCTTTATGGGCTCTTTTGTTTGTGTTTTCCTTCAGCAGTATTTAGGATGGAACAGTTCTTTAATTGATTACTCCGAGAATTACAGGGTATTACCCTCTCTGATGTGTCAAACCCAAAATGCCTGTAGCTGAAATTGCCCAGATGGAGTAATTTTTTTTCCCTTTGGCCTGAAATTAAAAGGGATTTCATTGTTCCATCTCTGGAGGAGCCAGTTCCTCTTATCTACAGCAGAGGTGTCAGCTTCAAAGGGAAAGTACAGTATTGGTGTTGCACAACACACCTTGGTGTAACTGACTTCCCTTCCTCTCTTCCCTATTCCCAGGGCAGAACAGCCCAGAGCTGTTTCCTTTCATGTTGACATTCACCAGAAGGGGAAACTGCTTTGGGATGCAAGTGATCACTAGACCAGAGCAGGGCTGTGCTTCCTGCAAGCTGGAGCAGGAGCTTGGACAATGCTCCCACTCTTGCAGTGAATATCTTTGAGGCGACCCAGCCTCTGCCCAACATTCTCATCTCTGGTGAGAAACGAGGGAAGCTGGGAAGGAGACATCCCAGGAGATCACTGTACTGCCTGTCACCACCTGCACCAGCCTCTGGCCAAATGCCACCTCAGTCCCCTTCCATCATCCCACTGCTGACTGTCCCCATTACTCCCCCATCCCAATATTGGTGCCCTGTCCTCTCACAGCCCTGCCTAGAGACCAAGCCCAGAGCCACAGTACCTCCCCCAGAGTCACCTTCCTTCCAGCCACTCAAAGTCCTCTTTGGTCCAAGCTCATCCCCGTGTCCCACAGCTCAATATTCCCAACAGCTCTCCAGTCCTGAGAGTGTGACAGTTCTGCCTCTGCTTCAGAGCTCATTTCCATCTCCACAGGTGTGCAGTTCCTTTGCATTCCAGGCACCTAAGCACCTCTAAATTCTCCTCACCACTCAGTCCTCATCACTTCAGTGACCATCTTCAGTCCCAAAAATGCAATGTCTTGGGGACCCTTGCAAAAGCATCACTTCAATGCCTCTCCAGGCTGTGGGTGAATGGGGGCATGTGCTGACCACATGTGGGGCATTTTTCCTTTGACTCCCAGTCAGCTCAGTGTCCCCACAGGTGAAGTGCCATTTCCCTGTTCCAGGGGAAGCTGAGCAAGGCAGGAATGAAGACAAGAGCAGTGGTTTCAGTGGGAGGTGATGGGCAGTGATCAGGAGGCTGCAGGATCATCCATGGAGAAGGTGCTTTGGGTGACTGCTGCCCTAATTAGGGAAGCACCAGCCCAAATGGATTTGAGCATGATGGCTGAGATAGTTTGATCGAGGAGGAGCTCCTCCTTCCCTCTGAGCAGGGGCATGTCCCGATGACACAAAAGACAAGAATGTTCCCCAGAGGAAACCTGCCCTGCCAAATTCTTGCTCCCCAGCCTGGGTTGAGAGACCTGTTTCAGCCCAGGCAGTGTGATAAAGGAGGGGGGCTCGGCAGGAAGTCCATCCAGGCTCATGAGAGCTCCCATCCTTGCCCAGGGCTTTCCCCAGCATCACTCACTCTCTGCCCACTGCACAGGAATTCCTTATGTGCCCTGAGTCGGAGCCCTGCAGGCACCTGACCAGGTTGGTTCTGCACCTGAGCTGGGCTGAGCTGACCTTTACACTGAGCTCCCAAGGCAGCTGCTTTTCCAGATTCCAGGAGACCCTCCTGGAACAAGTGGATGCAAGAAAACACCCTTTGTTTTTCAGCATCAATCCAGAAAAGTCAACAGGTGGATTGGCTGGAGAGAGGGAATGGATCTGTCATGGGTTCCCTGCCTGTCCACAGCCAATGAAATAGGTGAACAGCTCTGGAAAGCTTATTGCAAATCTTTGGAAGACCAGGAAGGAAAACACCTAAATGTTGTAGGAATGTACATATAGGACAGAAAAGAGCAGGCTGTAACTCTGTGCTCTAAACATGGAAAAGGAGGTGAACTCAGACATCCTACTCCCTTTGCAAAAATGCATGAAAAGAGCCAGAAGGCAGAAATGCAGCAATATCCCAAAGGAATATCATAGGGAAAAAACTCTCCTTGGGAAGAGCTGAGTGTTCCTCTTCCTTTAATCTGGGATTTCAGTTTGCAAATAACATACTGAGGAGCTATAGAATTGGATTCAATTTGGGGACTTCTGTGAATGGGGGACTCCTGTGCTTACTTATAGGGTAAGTCCAGATACTTTCATCAATATTGGCAAGACACTGATCACAACTAAAATCAAACCCAACCAAACTTTCCATTCTGTAATTTTCTTTTCTGAAAATCCTGAGTCTGTGCTGAAAATCTCAGTGTTCACATCCAGCCAAAGCTTGAGGAAGCAGAGCCAGAGATGGCCTGGGAAAGCTGAGAGCTGAGCACCTTTGGGAGAGGGAACCTGTTAAAGTTGGTGAGATCTCACTGCTTTGCCACTGGGAGAGGACAGGTACAGAGCACTCTGAATTTGACTCATGCTATTCATTTTTCATCCAGCAGGCATTCCCCATCAGACAGAAAGAAAAGTAGGGAAACCCTAAACCTGGGGAAAGAAGACAAATAGTATTCAAAGCATCTGCTTTTAAACCAACCCACTGAGGATCTTGGGATCAATGCTCTGTTCCTGGAAGTATCCAAGGCCAGGCTGAACTGGGCTTGGAGCAACCTGGACACCTGGAAGTGGCAGGGGGTCAAAATGATCTTTAAGGTCCCTTCCAACCCCAGCCAGTCTGGGTTTCTATGATTCTGTCTAGCCCATAGCAGAGCACATCTACAAAAACTTGAAAATACTTTGCATCTTCTAACCAACTGCAACCCTAATAGATAGATAGATAGATAGGTAGACAGAAAGAAAGAAAGAATTATTTTATGTTAAATTACTTAACACTTATGAGAAGGGCACTGGTCAAACACAAAGTGTCACATAACCAGGAGAATCCTGCTTTGCAAGTGCCTCAGATCTTTACTCAACAGAATCACAGAATAAGTAATGTTGGAAAAGATATCCAAGATCAAAGTATCAGCTCATGCTTCTGTCTCAGGACAAACCCCAAAACCCTTCCAAGGTACTGTGGGAGCTGCATTCCTACTGTGTATTTTATTTTCTCCAGTAACCAGGTGTAGCCCAGGCTCACTCCATGGTGGATGTAGGTGTGTGCAAGCATCCCTGTCCAAACCTGCCCTGCTGACAGGGAATTTAACACCCATTTGTTTGCCCCAAAAGCGCTGCCTTTGCGGTCTACTTTCCTCTGGGAGCACCTGAAACCTCTGAAACACACACACACACCTCAAAATTGTTAAAAGAGTGAAAGCAATGCCCACTGAGCAGCAGACAAAACACCATGCAAGCCACACAGGCTTCATTTAACAGGGATATCCCCAAATTTATGCTGGCAGGTCCTTAGAGGTGGGAGGTGAAACCAAGACCACGAGAAGCACCAGCACTTTGGGGTAAAAACCCAGCAAAAAGATCTTTTAATACGATTTTATGCACTGAAACTCTCCAGTGAGCCATGACTGAGCAACAAAACATGGGTGTTCTCCAGCAGCTCCAAAACCCTGCCCTGAGAACTGACACAGCTCAGTGTCCTTGCAGTTGTGGCTTTCCAGCCTGTTGCCTAGACAAGATTAATTAATCCTGCCTAACAAATAATGGCAGAGTTTCTAAGTAGCAGTTGTAGGTAGTCATTAATGTAAATCCTGGCTGAGCTGACGCAGAGGTGAAATAGCAGCTCTTACACAAGGCAGGGATGTTCCATGTGGTGATGCCACCACATCCAGAGCTATTACAGAAAGACAGAGAGGGAGAGACCATTCCAACTAAATCAGGGCTGGGGTTTCTATAGCATGGAGAATTTCAATGAAGGCAGGAAGAAAGAAAACATTTTAAAATTAGAAATGTGCTGAATTTTCTGAGTTCCCGATGAATTTCAGGCAAACTCAAGATCTGTTTTGGCAGTGGGACAGTGAACCATCTTTTCACTGCTTGCTAGGGCAAGTGTTTCAGTATTTGTCATCATAACTGACCAAGGCTGGATGAGGAAAAAGGATTTCCCAATCTGACTATGAAGAAGAAGACTTTTTTATAAATCAAGAAAAGGATTTAGCATCATTCCAAAGGGAAGATGGCATTATTGTACAGTAAGAAACTTTGGATGTTCTACATGGTCTTCACTCTCTAGAAGGAATGGTTTTCATTCTATTATAAATTGAATCTCCAGCACAGTAAGTGGACATGGATAAAACACTGAACTGAAGGTTCCATGTGTTTTTCCTCAGTCTGAAGAAAGAAAAAGGATACTTACCTCATTTTGAGGAAAATTTGAGGGGCATATGAACACTGTCCATGAAGTTAATGTCTCCCATAATTGCAGAACAAATACCAGAACACTCAAGGAGAGATGAGACTTTGAAAAGTGACTCTGCTTCAGCAGAGCCCAGGGGGTTTCTGCAGCTCCTGGGCACTCCTAAAAGCACCTCTGGAAATTTTCTGTCTGACAGTGAAGTCTACACCATCCCCAGAGTGCAGGCAGGTTTTCTTGATCATTTAGGAAGGAGGTGCCAAATGTGTAAGGCTTTTCAGTTAAAATATCCCTTTAAAGAAAACAAAAATCAGGGCAGGCAGTGGTTCTCAGAAAGCAAAGATCAATAGTGTTTCACAGCCATGTTTCTAAAAGCAGTAGCAAAAATAATACCATTTCTCATGTGAAGTGAGAATGAAAGTCCCCAGGCTTCCTGATTTTTTAGGAAGTTGATTTCCTCTTTCACTTCCTCATTCACTCTTTGTTGCAAATATTTCTGGTAAATCCCTTTAAACCTTCTTTGCAAATAAGTGAACATTTGCCACCGTTTTCCCTAATATTTGTTTATTCAACAGCCAGGTCTCCAGTGCCTTCAGCTGGCACGTTGGAGGTGGCATTGGTGGAATTGCAAGATTTGCATGACACTGGGCTGTTGTAAACATCATTTGCACTTCCCACCCTCCTTCTTCAGTGAATGCAATGGCAAGAGAGATGCAAAGCCCTTTCCTATAGAATTTGTTATAGATTGAAAAGGTGACAGTGGGATTCGACACAAACCAGCACCTTGGGATGCTCCATGCTCTGAATCAATCTGAGAAACTCTTCTGCAGCTGTGTATCAGATTCAGAACTGATTTCTGAAAAGCTCAAGAGCATGTCTGCATCTCCTGACGCTGCAAAAATGGCCAGGGAAACTCCTTAGAAAAGGTTCCCATGAGATTTCTATCACTTCTGATTTTAGACAGATACTACAAGACTAAACTTCAAATTAGATTTTTTTTTTAACTTTTTTTGTCCTCTTTACTTAGAGAACAGGAACCAGAAGACAGAGTGAAGAATGATTTCATAACAGTCTGTCTGAGAAAAAAATACATTGAGAGAAGGATGTGCTACTCTCCATCACATTAAATCTGTTCATTTTCAGTAACTAGAAACTATACTGGGGAACTGGAAGTCAAGTAATTCATCTTGAGTGACCAATAAAATTTTTATTTATTTGCCTCTAGCTCCCTTTTCGCAGGAAGATCCTTCCTTTAAAAAAGAAGCTGCATTACTCATGAATCAGCACCTGAAAGGGCAGACAACATGGGAAGTTATGATTAAGATTCTTTATTATTAAAGGGCCATAAATGCACACACTTTGACAGAGCAATCCATCATTGCCTGACTTGCACAAAGTGAGCCCCACCTTCCAGTTCACAGCCAGGCTTGATTCTCCTCAAATCAAGTTCTTCTCACTCCACTGGTGATGGTTAATCAAAAATAACTTAATGACTGCACACTTTGAGTTGCCTAACAAGCCCCCTCTTCATTTCCCCTCCTTGCTTCTCATAACCCTGGCAGGGCACAGACTCTAAGGTGATAAGAAGTGAAGTTCATTTACTTGCAAAACAAGTTTATACAAGTAAATTTTTCTGCAAATCTTGCTTTGTGATTTTATTGAGCTAGGCTTCAGTCTAAAATCTATATAAAAGCTTGAAAATGTAGACATTTGGACTTTGAGCCCCCCTCCCTCTTTCTTTTTTTACAGACAACACATTTCCAGTTCTATCCTCAGACCTATTTTTAAAGGAGGAATATGGAGACCATCCCAGGGATGCTTTGTGTTTATTGCTTTTTAGATAAGAGCTGGAGCATGTTTTCAAATCCAGTATTAAAAATTATGATAAACATCTTCCAAGTTTTGATCTTTATAGTGTAAAATACTCCTCTGCATACTATGATGAAACCTCTTTTAGGCTTCTTGTTTAGTATTTAAACAAGAATATCTGTTTAGTACTTAAGTAAGAATATATTACTAGAAAAAGAACATTTTTTATTTAGAATAGAATATAACAGAGATGTTGCAATGGGTAAAAGTAAAGTTTGAAGGAAATACAGACCTACTGAGATAAAGAACAGCATGTCAGGAAATAAACAGCTTCAGCCCTATTTCACAATGATATCAGAAATCAAAAGTGCAATGAAATAGATTTTAAAATAAATAAATACATAAATGATAAGAGGGGAACACAACAGGAAAAACACATGGGAGGGCAGTGCTGAGGTTCCCCTGGCTGAGTGCAGAATTGAGAAAAGCAATGTGGGATTTTGCTCTCAAATTAATTTTTTCTTTTTTTGTAAAAAAAAAAATAGTTACAATCCCCTTACAATGTCCTTTCACAGCTAGCCAAATTCTTGACCTTCCCATCCCTAAGCACAAAGCCATAGGACCATGGGATGATTTGGATCTTCTTGTTCCACCCCCCTGCACCGTTTGCAGACACAAGGATGGAATTGCTCTGTTCAGATGTCACGGGCCACAGCCAGTGCTGAGGAAACTTCTTTGGACTCCAGCTGGGCCCTGGACTTTCCCTGATCTCCAACAAAAGCATCTTGAGGGGGAAGTTTGCTCAGCCTGCACATTCAGCGGGCGCGGGATGAGTAAGGAGCAGACGTGTGGAGCTGCACTCGCCCCGAGCTGGAATCCCCTGCAGCAAGCACAGCTCATTTCCATCTGCTCTGTGTCCTGGGGAGCAAGGAAACCTCTCAGCTTGAGCCCAGGAAAATTTTCAGACAAATCAGTCTTACTTTGGAGATGAGCCAAGTTCAACTAAAGTGTCCTTGGGAAATGTTTTTCAGGTCTAGCATGGAATGTGTTGGTCAAAACATAGCTGAGGCCTTTCCCCTCCCTTTTATCTGAGGTTTAACCTCTCTTGGAGGCCTTTGGGGTGAACTTTTGTGATGCTTCAATTTTCCAGGTAGGTCCATTAGCTCCCAATAAAATCACTGTTGCAAGGTCACTCTTCCCCCATCGATTCCTTTATTTCATTAAAGGAATTACATTTCATTTAAGTTTCCATTTCTCTTCTGCCATAAAATAGGAACATTTTTGTAGGATGACAGATCTTCTCCTGCCTTCCACTAGTCTTGGAGCAGAGTTCTTTGGCCTAGCTGGCAGAGAGCATCACCTGGACAGTTTATTCCCAGGGCCACAACGCTCCAAAAGGAAACAAAAGGCCAAAATGTGATTGCACCACTTGGATCATATTTCTTTAATTATCATAGAAAAAAAATAAAGGATGTTTCACATGGTATGTATAAGCTGTTTGGGGTTTGAAAGCCTAAGGAAAATTAGGATATTTAATGCTGCCCTCAAATGAACTGGGGCAAGGAGAAATGTTTTAAAATTCCCCCTATATGCAAAATGGAGCCGCTGTCGAGAACAAAAAGTCATGCTAGAGCACAGCAAAACTGCCTCAGGGAAGCAACCCAAATTTATTTCATTTGTGTAGGGAAAACCCTGCCTGTTTGTTTGCTCTGACTCTGATGCCAGCCTGTGAAGGTGTGTGGAGATAGGGACACCAACCCGTTCATACCTTGGAGCCCTACGTGGCGCATCTGGCACGCTCCAGGAGGGCAGGACGTGAGGAGGGCAGGTTCCTCCATGGCACCACGGCTCCCTCCTCCCCTCCTTCCCCAGGCTGGAGCAGAGCAGAGCCCTGGGATGCTGGGGGGATGCAGCCAAGCATGGCCCCAGCCCTGGAGCCACGGAGTAGAGCCTGGTCACAGAGCAGTGCACAGGGAATGGGGCAGTCTGCTCTGACAGGAAAGGGAGACTTGGGCTGCCTGGGGGGTCAGCAAAGACCTCAGAGTGATGAGACACTTGGGAATATTAACAAAACCCAGCCCTTGATGTGATGCCATGGGGAGGGTCACCCCAGCACGTCCCAAGGAAACCCCTTGGTGAGGAAAGTGTGGAAACCCCAGTCACCTCCTGTGCACCTATCAAAGGACACCCCTACAGAGCACCAAGCTGAACTCATCACCCAGGGGTTCATGGACACCAGGGAAGAGGGGAAGAAGCGCAGGTAGGAGCCCTGCAGCTGCCTAAAGTCAGCACAGCTGGCCCCAGGTGTCCTGGCAGCAAGACTGGAATCCAACTGCTGTGGAGCTTTAAATTAAATTGTTTGGGGTTTGACTACTGCTCCAAAAGCCTGGGCAAAGGAGGCACCTCCTGGATGAAGGCAGAAGAGCTCCTTGCTCCCTCCTGCCATTTCCAGTGTTTCCTCACTCTACTCAGCAGATTCTGCTATTCTATGATTGTACATAATGTAGAATTGTAACTTTCCTGGCTTTTAGAGAGATTTGAATGTATAGAATAACCAAACAAAGATAAAAATTATGAAGGTAGAAGCTGTTTCTGACCTCTCATGCTGTCACTCATGCAGGAAGAAAGTACCCAGAGTGAAATATTTTTATGGGGAGAATAAAGAAGAAGAGCATAATCACCTCATTGCAAGCCAGAAGTAGTGAGAGAATCCCAGTAAACTAGATTTGCTCTTGTTTACAGCCAAAACACTCTGAGATGAGGTTAGGAAGGCCTTGTGGAAGGAAGGCTTTGAGAGCCAGAAGTTGTATCACAGTGTCTGGAAAGCTTCTCCCAGCCCCATTCCTCCTTGTCCAGCTCTGGAGGAGTGGTGTAACAGCACTCCTGTTCCAGCACTCTGGAACAGCACCAATGATTTCTTTTGTTGCCTTTTTTTATTTTTTTGTAATTCCTGGACTCTGACATGGCCTGGTGCTGGCTGGTGAAGAAAGTGAGAGTTCCTGGAAAGGCAGGGATGCAGACAGATGGGTTTTCCATGTGCTGCCCTGCTGGGTGACGTGGTCCTAGCACAGCACACCCAGCTCAGACTGCACACAAGGAGTGGAGTCTTCTTCCTCCTGTCCAAGAAAAAGAAAGCTTTAGTGACCCCAGCTGATTGCAACTGCCTGGCAAAATGTGATTTATCTGCTTTACTTTTACCCTTTAACACTCTTGAAGAACTCTAAATGAGGAGTGCAGTAACACTATATATCATGGAGAGTATGGACATGTTATAAACTCTGTCTAAATCCAGGCAAAGGACTTCTAACAATGGCACCTGAAAGGTTTCTGAGAGCAGTGGATTACGTGTATAATGTAATTACACATGTAAATGTCATCCATTGCTCCTGACCTGTTTTGATCCAATGGATTGCGTACATCAATAGCCTGAATTAAGAGAAGCTTCACCTTCACGAGTGATTTCTCTGCCTGCTGTGAATCACCAGCCCCAAATCTTTCTCTGACCAGAAGCAGACAGCAGGGCTGTCCAGCAGAAAGCTTAGGTGTGCGTAAGCAAGTTTAGCACAATGAGGCAAGCCTGGATCCAAAGCCTGAAACTTGTTCAAATATTCCTCCTCTCACTCCTGATGGAAAACCTTACTCCACTGGTATTAATGCAGCATCTGTGTGTTCATCCCACAGGCTGAAATGAAATTATCTAGAACTGCTTCTCCATGAGTTTAAATCCCTAAAGGAAATACCAAGGACTGGCTAACTTTTGAAACTGATGACAGAGGAGAAAAATGCCTTTCAGGATCATCAGGAGAAGCCATTAGAGACCTGAGGTAATTTACTCCCAGGCACCAGGACACGTATGCATTTCTCCAGATTCCTTGTCTTCATGAGCACTGTCTACATGAAGAAATGCTCTCAAGACAGAACAATCCTTCAGGGCAAAGTTTTATCAACAGAATTAATTTTCCTAATCAGTTTTGCTTTGTATGTCTGGCAGAAATACGACAGAAACTCAGGTTGTCACCTGAAGAGATCCAATCTCAATGTTGGCTACTGGCCAGCCTGCAGAGGTAGCCAAAGATTTGTGTGGAACACAAGTGCCATAGACAAAGTCAGGCCAGCACCTGAGACACTTGGACATATAGATTAGATTAGATTAGATTAGATTAGATTAGATTAGATTAGATTAGATTACATTACATTACATTACATTACATTACATTACATTACATTAACTCAGTTGGTCAGAGCATGGTGCTGATTACACCAAGGTTTTGAGGAAGGTCTGTATAGGGCCATTCACTGAAGAGTTGGTCTTGATGATCCTTCTGGGTCCCCTCCAACTCAGAATATTTGTGTTTATAGACTTAGTGGGAAATGTGCCATTCCTTGATTATTATATATTATTTATTTTTTATTATATTTTATAGTTCTTAGAAGAGAGCTGGTGGAAGAAACTGGCTTCTAGGAAATCCCAGTGTGGAAAGGACCTCAGGAAATCCCTGATCCAACCTGCAGCTCAAAACAGGTCACCCTGGGGCCAGCCCAGAGCTTCCCCCATGACGCAGGCATGAGCAGGTGGCATTTGGAAGGTGACTGGCACTGCTTCTCCTGACACAGCTTGGGGCCTATTGAGCTCACCTGATGCAATTCTAAAACAAAGGGCTGACATTTTCCACACGACTTGTAAAGCTGCACGACGTTTTGGTGTAATGGCAAAGCCCAAAGTATAAATAGATGTAATAACTAGTTGGATTAATGGAAGAAGGGCCATTCATTGATTAGTAACAATAAATAAATGTAAGCCAATATGATCACCCTTATGCTATGGGCCTGGGCTGGGTGCACAAGCAAAATCCTGCAAGTAAGAATTGCTGCCATAGGTAGAGGATCAACACATTTAAGTGTCTGCAGCTCCTCTATTATTCTAAAAGTAGAGATGTGAGCACTGATACCATCACCACACCAGTGCTGTGCAGGGCTCTCCTTCTGAAAGGATACTTGTTCTGTCTAAACAACCCCTCCTTAGAAGAGAGCAGCCCCAAGACTATAATCCAAGAAAATTCCATTTATGCCACCACATTATTATAGAACCCTCATTAGCTCACACAAACTTTCACAAATCCGTATTTTTAAGGCCTTAACATGTTCACAAAACTATTGTTCGTGGCAGGCTATAAAACTGTGCAATAACCTGCCAAGGGAAATTTCAGAAATTTTTTCATCTGAGTCATCTCCATCAAGGGCATGAAAGAGAGAAAACCTTTGAAACAAATTACTGGTTTCTGAGTTGGAAAAATGACCAACACCCCATCACACACACACCCCAGTGAAGTAAAGTCTTTCACATCACTTGCTTTTGTTTCTCTGTTGTTGTCCACACTACTGACTCATTCCTGTTGCATGGCTGAGAAAAAGACCTGTCACACATGGCATGTCAACAGCAGCTCTTCCAATTTGCAGGGAATTCCAACATTTTCAGTGAGGGTTTGATGCAATTCAAAGAAAATTAGGCTTTCAAGAGTTCTCTTAGAGTAGAAATTCGCTAAAAAGAGCTTTCATAAAAGCCAACATCAGGAATAATGAAATAAGGGTGGCTGGGATGGATTTCAGCAGCTGTTGATGGATTTCATCATCTTGCTTTGGTCATGTACCAGTGATGCAGCTCTACACTCTCTCATAACAAGACTTGTTACCAAAAAAATGACTTAATTTAAATTCCTATTCACACTCATGTGCTCACTCACAAATCACAGAATCCCAGAATGGTTTGAGTTGGAATTACCTTAAAGCTCTTCCACCCTCTGCCATGGGCAGGGATACCAAGTTGCTCCAAGCCTTGTTCAACCCAGCCTTGAACACCTCCAGGGATGGAGCAGCCACAGCTTCAATTAATTAATTACCTGATTCAATTCTCTATATCTGAAGAGCAAATAAATGTGCACCTAGAAGTATATGAAAACATCAATCATCTGCTTGAGCACTTCCTCCTTAGCCAGGCTTCATTTCCAGACAATGGAAATCAAACTGTTGGGCACCAAGCAGCAGCACAGGCTGTTTACTTTCAGAAGGAGCTCTGCAGAGCCATGGACCAATATCTTGTGCTCTCCTCAGGTTTCAGTGTTTACTGGGTGGCTCACACACTAGGTATGTAAACATGGATTAATCCATTAGACGAGAATGTATACAAATAAATGAGTATAATAAAATTTTCCCTTAAACCTGGCAAGTAAATGTCACCATGGTCACAGCAAAAATGTCCAGGGATCTGCCCAGGCCTGCAGAATATCAACATCATATAATCAGATAATTAAACTTTGCCTTCTAGAATAAACACTTAAATTTTTTTTTTCATGTGTAAGCAAAGGCTTAGGCTTCTTCACTTCTATAAACATTCATGGCAGCTCTAAATACTCTCACCTAGCAATTTCTGATTCAGTAGCACCACTTACAAGAGAACATTCATGCAAATACCATCTTGATTATTTGACAGGGTGAATAGCCAGGTGAGAAGCTGAAGACACGGCGCTCCCCTAGTACAATGAAAAAGCAGAAATTCAAGAGTCACAATGGGCTTTTAGGTCTAAACAGAGAAGAAATCCTCTGTCTTGAGACATTTTCTCAGTTCAAAACTGAAAGCAAGTTCTCACAAAAATAGGAAGTCTGGTCTGGGGATGTGAAAGTTCACTGCAGCCCGGTCTACACTGGTCCAGAAGGAGGAGGGAGCACACAGAGCTGGGAGCAGGGACAGTCTGCAAAGGAAGAGAGTAGGACACATGGACCAGGCATGCAGGGTGCCATCAGGCACAGAGCTGGGAGCAGGGACAGTCTGCAAAGAGAGCATCATCATCACCATCATCATCATCATCAGGAAGGCCACAGCTCAATGGACTGGGTCAAGGGCAGCAAGAAGAGTTTTTACACCTACATGGGCAGTACAGCTGGACAAGGAAAAATGTGTCAGAGTGGGGCAGAGGATTTAGACTGTTGATGCAGGTGGGAATGAGGGACTCTGTCTTGTACCACTCTTCACCAGGAAGATCTCCAGGCTCCAGAGCTTAGAGGTGGGACTCAAGGAGGGGAGGATCCACCAGTGCTGGAAGGGAACTGGCTCGAGCTCTCTCAAGAAACGCTCTCCCCTAAAGTCAACAGGATCTATGGGTGGCATCCACTGGTGCCCAGAGTGCTGGCTGGTGTCCCTGCAAGATCTGTACATCATTTCTGAAAGGTCATGGACGTCAGGGAAGGCCCCAGGGGATGGACAAGGCAAATGTCGTTCCTGGGGTCTGTTCCCTGAAAAAAGATAGAGGAGGGTGGGGAAAGTAAATAACTTAATTGAGTCCCAGAATGGCTTGGGTTGGAAGAGACCTTAAAAAACTCATCCAGTCCCACTCCTGCCATGGGCAGGGACACCTTCCACTAGCCCAGGTTGCTCCAAGCCTGTCCAGCCTGGCCTTGGACACTGCCAGGGATCCAGGGGCAGCCACAGCTTCTCTGGGCACCCTATGCCAGGACCTGCCCTCCCTCACAGGGAACAATTCTTTCCACATATTGAACCTAAATTTCCCCTCAGTCAGTTTGAACTATTTGAGTATTCAAAGGATTCAAACAGCTCTGAAACTTCTCCAGATATTTCACAATTTTCTTAAGCAATGAAAGTACTATAAAAAGTTGCAATGAGAAGAATGAATTTTACTTTAATTTCGTTGCCTTCAGCAATTGCGTGTTATGTTGCAATTCATTTCACTCTGCAATGCTTCCTGTTACAGTAGCTGGTATAAATCACCCCCATTTTGTTTATCATGTGCATAAAAACATTCTTCATACATAATAATTCCACAAGCAAAACAGGTGGATTTCATTTAATCCCTTCACCAGTCACTGATGACAATTAAACCGGCCATAAAAAAAAAGTAAATGAAAATACTTTTGACATCCATGGCTTAAAGAATCTGTTTTGTTTGACATCCTGCCTGGGGCAAGGGGAAAAATATTTAATTCAAGTTATTCTCCTTTAAGGCTTTAGCAAGGACAATAGGAATTATGCAATGCAGCCTCTGAATGTGAAGCCTCCTTAAAACAAACTGTACAGAGTCTTGAAAAGAAGTGCATGGGGGAAAAGAAGCGTTGTCCCAAGAAGGAAAAGTTCTTATAATTCCTATTGCCTGGCACAGAGAGGGAAGCCACGTGGGAAGTCCACAAAGCAGATCCTGGCAGTCTTCTCACCTCAACTCCCAACCATCTGTGAGCTCCCTGGGGTCTTGTTGGAATTATCTTGAGGGCATTTTCTTGCTATTGCTGTTCAAACACTGAACATTTCAGTGCAGCTTTAGTTTTGTTGTAATCTATTCACTCTGCCTAGGAGACAACAGAGTAACAACAGTGCATTTGAAGCCAGACCTCAGATGGGTCTGAGGCTGCCCAGGCTGAGCAGGATTACCAGCTCAGGAATTGATTAGGATCAGGCTTTACAGTGGCCATATGGACACGAGGTCTGACCCCACTGCTCATTCCAGGCATCAGGAAGGAACAATGTGCTCCCAAGGGCTGGCTCCATCCATGGAGGCTCTCATGGATGCTGCTGCCAGCCCTGAGTGACCTGGTGTGACCCAGAGCTGGACAGGGACTCCCAGTGTCACCTCCAGGCTGAGTGATCTGTGACCCCATGGCACGGACAGGGTGCCCCGTGCACCCATCACTCAGTGTGTCACCAATCTTTGACACAGCTGACTTCCTGCACTTGTGCAAAGCCATTTCCCTGCAGGATATGTGCTCCTCAGCAGGACCCTGCAGGAGGAGGATGCTCAGCTGGCCACGCCAGCAGCTTCCTCACATTACACAACCAGTGACCCACGCGGGGTTGCGCACCGTCCGTCCTCCCAGCTTCCACGAATGAAACACCAGCTTTCCTGGATTTACTGCCCTGTGCCGTGACCAAACGCAGTCACTGGCTGCATGTGCTGACCTCTGCTGCAACACCCAGTGCTGGTCACAGTTATTAGTGGTCTGTTAATTCTGCATCCATTTTCTGTGCAATTGAGTGGAAAAAATAGCTGTATAAAGGTCAGATCCTGCTTTTCAGCTCTGATCCACATTTTGATTGCTGTAACTAGCTTTGTGCATGAAAAAGACCTGGGAGACCATTAAAGCCCATGGAGAAAAAGAAATGCTGAAATTGTAATCTGGTCTCTAAAAGTAGAAGGAGCAGCCCCATGCTGACCATTTCCAAAGGTCCCTTGGACCAGACATTGGACCAGACATTGGACCAGACATTACCTGGTGTCACCAGGTCCAATGAAAACTTCCAGGGTGCTCTGCTCCTTTAGCCCTCATGATTTGCTGATAGGCATTGGCTTTGCAATAGCTGAATCCATGGAGAGAAAAGTAAATATTTTGGTTTAATGCTTGAGGAATCTGGATGTCCTGCACACCATGCTAACTCTGGCACTTGTATGTAGATCCCTGACAGCAGCATGAGAGGGAAGGAACTGCAGTCACTGGATTCCTGCAGCAACATCCATGTGGAAAGTTCATGTGATCCACCTCAGCAGCCAACAGCAGAGGCATTTTTGACCACAGAAGCAAAAGCCTGGAGAAATCTGTCCCAAAGAGTGACATGGGTGTTTGAGACACCAGGCTGGCTCCAGCAGCTGTTGAAAAGTGTTTGCATTCACTGAGCTCCATCACCTGCTGCAGACACATTTTGTGAGGGGTTGCCCACACTACACCCACAAGTATCATGGGGGCCCAAAATCTCTTTCTCTTTGCTAGGAAAAGCTCCCTTGATTGAGGTGGTAGGTTTAGAACAGACAGACCAGAAGAACTTGATGAAACTTGATTCCAGCTCCACCACGGCTCACGAGCCCTCATATCAAGCCCACATGGGGTTGTTATCAAGCTCAAGTTACACAGGAGAACAAACTATTCACTGAACTGGTTTGTATCACACCCCTCACTCTGCCTTTCCTCTCAGATCTTCCTATTCAGTGCTGGAAGTGTTTCCTTGTTGGTGAACTCATTGTTCTGAGCCCAGCGATTTCACTTATTTGGCTTTCCTGAGACTTTGATAAGATACATGGAAGGGTTTCAAAAACCCCAAATCTCTCCCTTCATATAAGTCAGTAAGGTCAGTGGATAAGGTTGTTCCTAGAGGCATTAAATGTTCTCCTTCCCTAATATCTGCATTTCAATCAAGTTATTCATATCAAGTGTTGAACTTGCACAGCGAGTTCTACACACCAGTAGGAGTGCAATAAACCATTTCTGCTGGCTCTGTCCTTAACCAGAGCAGTCAGTGTAGGGAAATGCAAGTGATTTGCACCTTTTGAGCAGTTTTTGTACCTATCTGTTTGCTGGTGCTTGACAAATACATTAATGCTTGACCAAAACTGTGTCACTTCAGTTTTTCTAATACTTTATATAGAAAGAGTTAGAATAGGCTGGTTTTATTAGAAAAATCTTCCCTGTTTCTTAATGCAAGTAAGGAGCAATTTTTAAATATCCCCCACTGTGAATCTGGATATAAAGGAGCCCAACCAGCCCTCTGAAAGGAAATCACTGATGATCAACAGGGTTTAAAGTCCCCCAGCCCTTCCATTGTGTTATTATACCATGGTTTGCCACTGCACAGAGTTAATATATTCTCTTCATCCAGCAGGGTTTGGGAATTTACAGTATGGCAAATACCTGCCCATTTCCTGTATCTGGGACCGTGGGACAAGCAAGGGAAAGCTTCCCAAAAATCACCCAGCTGATGCAGGATGAGTGGGATTTTAGAAGAAGAGCGGAAGCTCCATTCATCATCCCTGCTCTCTTCAAAGAGGAGTTAAGGGCACTATTTTTATTATTCAGCGAAATATCAACAGTTCCTGAACAGACTGGCTGTGTGAGAGCAGTGACTAGGAAAAAGGGAAACCCCTGAATTCCCTGGAGAGGGATTTTTCAGCCAGCCAAGGGATGATGCAAGATGCCTGAACCTTGTACACCCTGCAGTGCACAGTCACTGCTCTGTGCCAGGCACTGCTCTGTGCACCCACAGGGGCACTTCCTGGGCTGCCTGGGTGTTCCAGCCTCTCCCAGTGAGGAGAGAAAACAGCTGGTTTCAGTCAGCCTTTAATGTGCTGTGTGGGCAGAGGAGTCAGGAGTGAGGGGCTGTCAGGCTTAGCTGGAGCACCATGGTGAGACAGAGGGAGCAGCACTGGCAGCAGCACCAACCAGCGTGAGAGAGGAGACAGGGCTGAGCTCACCAGGAGCTGCAGCCCCTCCCAGGGGCACCTCTGGTCCCCCTGTGCCAGGGACAGGACCCAGGGAATGGCTGGAGCTGGGCAGGGCAGGGTCAGGCTGGAGATCAGGGAAAGGTTCTGCCCCAGAGGGTGTTTGGAGCTGCCCAGGCTCCCCTGGGAATGGGCACAGCCCCGAGGCTGCCAGAGCTCCAGGAGAGTTTGGACAGCACTGCCAGGGATGCACAGGGTGGGATTGCTGGGGTGTCTGTGCAGGGACAGGGTTGGACTCCACGATCCCTGTGGGTCCCTTCCCACTCAGCAGATCCTGTTACTCCACAATGCTGTCAGTCTGATTTACATATGGTCCATTCACAACATCCTTGTCCAAAAAACAGAGAGGCCTCCGGGAAGGCATCCTAGATGGATCCTGGGGAAAAAGCCACAGACTAACATGGGGCATTGGGAGACTCACCTGGAGAGGCTGTTTTTGACACAAAACCTCAGATCAATCTCCTACAGGACACTTAAAGTTGAAATTATCACATATTTCCTGGAAAAGTGAACACCAAGACATGTTACAGAGGTTATGTGGGGAGTAAGACTTGCCAGAAAAATCTCCTTTACCTCATGTTTGTTTACACCAAGATAAAGCATGTCCCAAAGACAAGTCTGCTGGACACCTCATGGCTGAGCTTGTCCCCCAGGAAATCACCCAGCTGGCCACAGCAGGAGCTGCTAAGCTGAGACTGTGGATGAATCCTGGAAATTTTCCATGCTTCAGAGAATCATCCCCCAGGCTGATGCAGCTGAAGTGGTGCTTTTTGTGCATCAATCAGCATGAAGCCTTTGGCACTGGCTCAGTGGAAGTTACCCAGAGGAGATGTGCTGATCCCCTTCCTCTCCCACTGGGAACGGAAATCTCCAAACTGCTCATCCCCTTGTAGGGGCAGCACAGGAACAGTCCTCACTGGGAACATGAAGTTCCACCCTTTTCTCCCTAATGTGCAAGCACTTTTGACAGGAGAAACGTTCTTGTGCATGACTGTCACCACAAAACCTCATGTAAAAGATTGATGTCACAATCTTTGAGTTTAACCCAAAATCCTGGAAGTTTGCTGTAAATACCATGGTGGGGACATGGATACACCTTGGCTGATGTGCTGCCTAGGAGAAGGGGAAAACCACTGCCTGCAAGTGGAGGATAATTGTTGGGAACTGGCAGAGTTCATGCAAATCTCTTCCAGTAAGAAGAAGGTCCTCTTATAAGAAAGGCATTTAAAAAAACCTTTACTGAGGCAGAACTCTGAAACAGAAGCTATACTGTGGTGTTTGTGTTGCTGCCCTCCTGGCAACATTCAGATTAAAAACTAGATTGAGAACTTTCCAAAATCAAGATATGATCTGAAGGCTGGAGCCCCTCTGCTCTGGAGCCAGGCTGGAGAACTGGGGGTGTCCAGCCTGGAGAAGAAAAGGCTCCCAGGGAAACCTTAGTGACAGGACAAAGGGAATGGCTTCCCACTGCCAGAGGGCAGGTCTGGATGGGATATTTGGAAGGAATTGCTCCTGTGAGGGTGAAGGGACCCTGGCACAGGGTGCCCAGAGAAGCTGTGGCTGCCCCTGGATCCCTGGCAGTGTCCAAGGCCAGGCTGGATGGGGCTTGGAGCAACCCGGGATAGTGGAAGGTGTCCCTGCCCATGGCAGGAGTGGAACTGGATGAGTTTTCAGATCCTTTCCAACTCAAACTAGTCTGGATTCTATGATATGTTGAATCTCTGTTGGTTTTTAGAGGCTTTTTTGGCAGTAATCTCTGTCAAGTAAGATTTTAACCTCCAATCTGAGCATGGAGTGCACTCAAATACAACATACACAGATCAACAAGTGACAACTCATTAAATACATTAATGAAGAGTTTGGCTCAAAAATTAACAGCCAAATACAGGTTTCAGCCATCAACAGGTCCCCATTTTGACACTACAGTGGCAGGGGAAGGAAGTTATTAAACAAATGAATGATATTTGGGTTCCCTCTTCAGTTTGAAATAGGGAGCTTGAAGGCAAAGTTAGATAATATGAACCAACCAAAGCAAAAGAGCATTTACATATTTATGAAGCACAATATGGAAAGAAATTTGTCCTTCATGCTCTGGAATGGGACCATTGCACTGTCAGTCCTCCACAAGTGCAGTTTGCACCTCCTGGACCAAGCATTCACCTTCCTTTCAGGACTGGAAGCATGGAAGGAGAAAAGTCCCCTTTTCATGACTTTTACTTTCCAAACCCACCAGAAATCTGGGTTGTCTGCTTTTATCACATCTGAAACAGCCTTAGCTCCTCAAGCAGGTGCTCTTACACATCAAACCTGTTTCCACTTATTTTTACCCTCTCAAAAAAAAAAATTCTTTTTTTGGTGCTTCTACAACCAGCAGCTACCAATCAATTTATCTTTCATTGCAACTATTTATAAAGCTAGGATTTTTATGCACATAGTTGACCATTAGCAATCATTTAAAAAGAAATATTCAATTCAGTCCTTCATTGTAAAGGTCAAACATGAAAGCATGGAGGCATATGGAAAAAACCCAATATTTATAGTATTTCCAGACCCAGACTGCTCTGAGTAGACTTCGTGGTCAATAATTTTTCTTAATGAGATTGAGAGGAATGATGGATTTGTCTTTACAAATGAGCTGTGGATCTGCTGGTAGATAAGGCTAGCACTGAGAGATGAAAAAAACAATGGGATGGATTCCACTGATCAATGAACTGCCTTGTGCTGAATGAAACCCAAAATCAGAGAGGAGGGAGCTGCATGCCCTGTGATAGGAAATCTGTGTTAAACAGCTCTACAGAATCCAAAAAGCAGCTGGGAGCAGCCCCATTTGTATTTCTGATGGATAAGAAAGAAGAGAAACCAGGATGTGGTTTCTTTTCAAAACTTCTCAGAAGATTTCTAAAACATAACCCAGAACTCTGACACTAAAGAAAACATGCAAAAGCCCCAGGAAACCTAAAGAAAGCCCCAAATAAACAAACAAAAGATAATCTTTTTTCTTAATTAAACAATTGATGAGCAACTTGCGTGCAACATTCCTGCTGTATCTGACTGTGCCTGACTCACAGGTGCTGAAACATATGGATTAAGATCTTCCTGCCCTCAGAAAAGTGAAACAGAGAGTTTTGCTTCACTGTTGATCATGTAACTGAATAAAAAACACAGTGGAATAACCCTAGGTGCCAGCAGGTGCTAAAATGCTAAATATTGCCTCCAATTTGTCATGGGAAAGCAGCAAACCAATGGGAATTTCAACCTCCCTTATTTACATATCACCTTCTCTTCTGTTACTCAGGGCAGAGTTAAGCTTCTCACCTGTATTTATTCAACAAGCTGGATGGATACAAAGCTGACCAAGAATTGATGTAAGCCAGGTAAACAAATATTTGTACTGATAGATGATTTCACATTTTACACCCACAACCATAACTTCAATCCAGTACAGCTAAACCATGCCAAAAGCCAACATCAAAACCCAATTTTGCAGCCTGGTCAGTGCTGTATATCTACTTTCCTCTTCCTGGGATTTTAGAGAGCTCTGGAAACGAGTAGTTATAAAATTATGCAGAAATTATTTAAGGTCTTGTTCAGCTTCAAAGTGATAATAAAAATACAGCAGGGAGGAGAATAACAAGTCAATTCCTTCTAGAAATCTTTCATTGCAATCAATGGTTTTAAGATTGTTTTGTTGCAAAATAGCAGTTTAGGTTTTTTCTTAATGAAATCACCTTTTTCTACCATAGTGCTGATGTGTTTCCTGAAAGTGATTTTGCCAATTAAACCAAGGGGTAAAATGATGGGAGATAGAAGAGCAGGACAGATGAAACAGACACAAGGAACATGAGGTATTTCCAATTATTTCATAGAACTGGAAGAGGATTTTTTTGAAATCCGCAATTTCTCCTTAAATATTTCCAGCTAGCCTAATAATAACTTCAGACAAATAAATCAACTTCCTCTCCTAGAAAAATCTGAGGTCAAGCACCATTTGCCATTTTTTTATTTCCCTAACATCCCTAAGTTTGCACAGAAGAGTTCAGACAAAAGGAAACACAAAAGTTCATGAAATATGCATCACACAGAAAGAGGGAACTATTTTTCAGTGCTCATCAAATTAAGCACCTCAATAACATACACAGAAGAGGAAATTTGGGAGCTGGAAATGCACTTTAGTGTTTCAAACTGTTATACTTCAAGTTCCTGTTTTACTTGGGGGATTCTACCCTCCCCTCAGCTGAAGGTAGAAGTTATGGAGTCTGCTTTATTTGTGGTTTTGGGTTAATTTTAAAGCGAGTACTTAAATATAATTATGGAGCAAAACAAGCTGGTGCAAGAGGAGCTGATTTGGGTAGAGCCAGAAACAGATTTTACTTTTATTTTCTGTAGCTACCAGGACAGAGGAGTCCAACCCACTTAACTTGACTTTAAAATGCACCAAAGGAAAAGAAAAAACCCAAAAAGCTTCAAACTGTTGAGGCTGCCCCAATGTGATCAGAGCAGGGCTATAGCTACAAGCTGTTTTCCTTGTACATGTGCAGAAGCTTTGGGTCTGAGAACACAGGAAAACCTGCCCAAACTCTATAAAAAATACAATCACTATAGAAACCCGAGCTGTACCAACCTTACAAAGTTCAGATTTACAGATTTGATGTTTACTGATTTTACTGATTTGATGGTAATTCAATGGCTTTGCCTCCCAGCTACCAGAGGAAGGTGGTTTGCAGGATCAACACGAGGCAGTCCCTGCATCCATGTCAGATTGCAAAAAGACCTTCCCTCACTCCCACAGCCCCACCAAAATACATGAAAGTTCATATTCTCCCCCATAAAACCTCATTTCATTTTTATTTCTAGCCTGTAGTTGCAGACCCCACCTACAACACACATGCAGGGAGCTGCCAGAGGTGTGATCCACATGCTGGGAATGCAGAGGCACAGGATGGGACTGAGCTGGTGGCATGAGCTGCATGTGGGGCTCCCTCACAGCATCACACAGGAGCATCTTCCCAGAGTGGAGAGGAACACTCTGCACTGCCCACAGCTGGCACAGGGAGGGATCAGAGCAGCAGGAAATCATTAATTAGACATTAATTCATTATTAATAATTAATTAAACTAGAAACCATTAAACACAAAGCACCTTGGGCTAGCTGTGTGCCTCCAGCAGTGTTTCTTGCTGAGAAAGTCAATTTAAAAGCAGCTTAAGTGGCAGGGAGAAGAGAGAGTTTTTTTAATCCAACAGAGTCATCCTGAGCCCCCAGAAGGGGAAGAGCTCAAGAGTCAGGTGTTGAGCCTGACTCTGGATTTCCAGCATGTGAAATGAGAAAAGTTTGTGTCCCTGTTTCCCAGACACATGGGGAGTGCATTCCCAGCATCTCCCTGCCTATTCAACATGTTCCTTTTCTACTGTCCCTTTCTCCTCTCTTCCTTTTGAAACAGAACCATCCCAAGGCAGCTGCTTCCCTGCAATGCCAGAGAGGTAAAAAGCACAGGGTTTCCACCAGTCTGGAATTAAAAGCTCTGAGCTCCTCGCTTGGAGGAGCCCCACAGGGAGACAGGGAGAGGGATTTCTGCAAGGAGAAGGAGGAGAAGGTCAAGCCCTGGTCAAAACAGATGTTTTTTGTTCCAGTCAGCCAAGTTTAATTATTCCAGGCTGCCTTAAATCAATAAAAGTGCAGCTCTGTAAAGCAGTGCCTGAGAGAGGCTTTGCAGAGACCTCAGATCAACTCCCTGGCAGCAGAGGTGGCACCTGGAGATAGCAAACACGTGAAAGAAACCTCATCAGTGCCAAAGTTCACCAGTTTGGCCAGCCAGGCTCCATCCCTGGGCTGTGGATAAGGGGTGGATGCTCCCTGGTGAGTCACCCACACACTGGCAGATGTTCCTGATGTGTGGTACCCGGCCCCATTTAGACAAGACTTTCAGATGGCTAAATTTAGACTGCATTCATTCTCTCCAGCCATGATCTCACTCCAAACCTGTGAAGTCTTGCCCCTCTTAAGGCTGCAGTAGATGTGCTGATGTGCAGATGTTGGCATTCCAGCACCACTGAACAGCCTCTTCAAAATCCAGGGTTCATTCCTTCTCTGCCTCATGCTGGTTACCAGTGGTGGATTAATCATCCTCAAGATTTCCGAGGCAAACACCAAATTCCCCTTTTCTACACCAGCAGAAGTTGTGGTTGATTTCCAGCAATATTGACCATCTTAATGACTCTAGACTAAGATCTCTAGGAAGCATAAAATTTACTCAATTCTGCAATTATCCCATCTGTTAAAAACACCTAAATAAACAAGCTGGGCCACACAGGAGGAGCAGCAGATCCTTTTCAAGACCAAAGCTGGTTGAATAATTTCCTCTAAATTCCTGATCCAGTCAACAGTGACAAAGGTTCAACATTCTCTTCATTATCTCAGTAATCAAAGTATCCTCTTTTGAATCCAGCTGTAAAAGGTTAATTTCAGTGAACTGCTCTAAAGCCCAGCACAGGGCTCTAAACCCCACAACTGAGCATCCCCTTCAAAATGAAAAATAACAGAAGGAACTTGGGGTGGGAGGAAGTTTATTATTTCCTAGTCTGTACTTGAAAATAGTGTATTTTCCACAGGGCTCAAGGTTTGCATGGGAGAGAATGGCTGAGTTTGTCTCTCATGGACACTTAGATGTGCAAGTGAATGAGGAGCTCCAGCTCAGCCAGGCACTTCTGCAGCCACTGCTTGAGCGGATGTGAAGGATCACTTCACTTCATTGTAAGGTTGACTTTCTGCAATGCAATGGACTTAACAGAGCACCAAGAAGACACAGAGCTTGTTTTTTGTATAAGAGTCCTCCCAGGAAATGAAAGCAAGTCTCCAGTGAGAAGGGACAGAGTTCTTTCTTTCAGTTCCTTTGAGTCCCTCTGCCAAGTTTCTGACTGTGATAGGAAATGCTGCAGAGGAGAGGGGGGCCTGTGGAGCAGAAGCTGCTGCACAGTGACACAAAGGAAGGTGTTTTTCCCCTGTTAGAGGCTGATTCCCAGCAGTGAGGGGATGGAGCTGATGACAGTGAGGAACTGCAGCGCCACACGCAGAAAACCAGGATTAAAGCTCCTCTTGCACTGCTTCCACCCACCCCTTCCCTGCTGAGCTATCCAGCAGGATCTCTGGATGTGAGGACCCCTGAGCCACCAGGAAGGACCAGCTGAGACCAGGCATGACAGCAGGAAAGGCAGATCTGTGTTTGGGATCCAGGATGGATCCTGGATGCACGGAGGGCACACCCAGCTCCCAGCCCTGCCTGGCTGTGGTGGGCAAACACTCAGCTCTGTGTGAGATCAAACCATCACTGTTGGTTTTACTGCATTTAGCACATCAGCCCCACAGGGCTGCTGGCTCAGGAGCTCAGCCAATCTGCCCACTGGCCAAGGCTGAGATCTCACATCTGAGCACGTACAAAGCTCTGGCTGGTGACTGGGAAATTGTGTCAGTGAACAGACAGCAGAGTCATGTTCTAATTTTGTTCTGAATAATTAACTAAATGGGTTAATTGCATAAAATTAATTGCTAGTGCTTGAATCGCTGCAATCCATGTTGGGATCATCAGTTCAGCTAAGAGCTGTATTGGATTTCACAGCCTTTCACTGCTTCACTCTCCAGGGGAAGAAAGGAAATTTAAGTATGATACAAATAGCCAAAAAAGATAAATTATCCACAGTCAGAAAAACTCAATTCCAGCACCATTTGAGAGGGAAGCTAGCTGAGGAAATTCAGCTTGTCTTGGGTCCACTTTGACAATAAGAATAAGCAGTCACAGGAAGGTGCTGCTCTTCCCAAATTCATGGTTAGTCCAACTTCCCCAGCTCTGTTTTTGCTCAAATGACAGCCCTGCTGAAACCAAAGCACGCTTGTATCAATGCTTCCATCTGTATCTCTTCAGAGTAATTGATTTCTTTCTCCCTTTCTTTTTATTTTTTCACAGACTCAAGCTCCAAGAGACATAGTTTTGTTTCTGGCTTTCCCCCACTCCCTTTCCTTTTTAGCTTTTTTTCCCTCTTAAAAGAATGCATGCAGATTTAAAAATGGGTTTTCTAGGATGAGTGATAGAGAGTCCAGCCTCACTGCTGAGATCTGGATGCTGCCAGCTTTAGTGGAAGTTTCTCCTACTCATTTTTGCCCACAGATTGTCCCATGTAACTCCATGACCAAAGCACTCTCAGCCAGAGGAATCCAGGGGAGAAACCCTATTTTATCACCTCCCTCACCAACACAACCAACCCAACACATAGTGGGTGAGCTGTAGGGTGGAACTGGCAAGCACCAGATGCTTCCCCATCAGCCCAGAGCTGCTGCAGTCACAGGGTTCCTGCATAGGCAGCAGTGCATCTACAACATCCCTGCTCTCCCTTCCCCAATCCACTCCTGCTCTGCCCTCCCCAAACCATCCCTGCTCTGCCTTCCCCAATCCATCCCTGCTCTGCTTTCCCCAATCCATCCCTGCTCTGCCCTCCCCAATCCATCCCTGCTCTCCCTTACCCAATCCATCCCTGCTCTGCCCTCCCCAAACCATCCCTGCTCTGCTTTCCCCAATCCATCCCTGCTCTCCCTTCCCCAATCCACTCCTGCTCTGCCCTCCCCAGTCCATCCCTGCTCTGCTTTCCCCAAACCAAAGGAATGGTTTTCTCCTATGTACATTTCCCCTTAAGAGAACAGCTTTATATTTAGCTGAGGGTGCTCAGATGTACAAAGCTCACCTGAGCATCCAGGTGTTTGCTAAATCCCTCAATGCAGATGGGGCCCCTGGGCTGGGGGCTCTGGAGTTCATTGCCTTTTCTGTTCTCAAAGATCCTTAGGGATTGCCTAGGGCAAGAGAGCCACAGAACCATAAAATCATTAAGGCTGGCAAAGCCCTCCAGGTCATCGAGTCCAAGCTGTGCCTGATCCCCATCTGAGTGCCACTTCCTTGGACTTCCAGGGAACAGGATTCCAACACCTCCCTGGGCAGCCCCTTCCAAGGCCTGACCACCCCTTCTATGAAAAATTTCCTTCTGATGTCCATCCTGACCCTCCCCTGGCACGGCTTGAGGTGTTGCCTCTCCTCCTGTCCCTGTTTCCTGGGTGCAGAGCCCAAACCCCATTTGGCTGCACCTCTCAGGGAAATGTGGAGCATGAGTTCTCTGTGAATTCCATACCCGTGAATTCCTATGATTTGGTTCAAGTCTTTAAAAAATTCATGGTGCACTTTAAAATGAAAGAGAAAAATTGCATTTAGGGGGTTTATGCCATTGCAGCCTTAATCATGGGAAAATGTCCTATTGTAAGGCCTGTAGTTGCTAATAAAAGGTTTTCTGATGAGGGACAAGAACAGATGAAATAAAATACCCAAAGTGGGTGGAATCTGCTTAATTTTTATGTATGGAGGAGAGCAAGGAGCTGGCAAGAGCTGGCCTGGCTAGAAGTGAGGAAAAGATGCCCAAGGAAAGGGAATGGTGCTTATTCCCTCAGTGACACTCAGCTCCAAGGAGTCTCAACCTGCTCCCTCCCATGACCCCAAGCCATGATCAATTTGACCCAAATAATTTGACAGATTCTGGTCCAACCTATTCATAAAAACATCAGAGATACCACACCCTCAGACCCATGCTTTGCTTCCATCAGAGACAGGCACTGGAGTTTCCTATTGGAAATTAAACCCACAGCTTCTTGTCTTGTTGCATGTAGCCAGGAAGGAATGGCTCATTCCCTCAATCCCTCCCAGAGACCTTTCCCAGCTAGAGGATGTGCTTCTTTCCACCAGGATCCCATAAAACACAGCTTAAAACTAAGCCTACAGAGCAAAGTCTATAAAATACAGTGTAGAGAAACAGTGCTGCAGTTACAGGATCTCCCATATCCATTGAAAACATTATTGGCTGAAAAAAACTTCAAAAGCTGTGTATAAACCAGTCTGTTTTTCCAGTCTGGAGCTTCATGGCTGAGCCTAAATGGTGGCCTGGGGCCATGGGCAGGGGTGAGAATACCCAGCTGAAGGCACTCCACATTCCCTGTGAACACATTTATTAGCTCTCAAAATCACCTTTTAAAGGTATTTCCATCCTTCTCAGTATCTGGGGTTTGTTAACTTGAATATCCATCTGCATTATGTATCACAGCACCCTATAAAATCTTTCTTTTCCTGAAAGTACTAGCTGCACTCACAAACATACTTTTAATTTTATTATAAAATTCATCAATGTTGATATGCCTGAATCAAAAAATAGCAGAGAACTGTACTTCAGCTGAGACAAACTCCTGGGAGACAAAATGTTTCCATAAAAGAAATGTTTTTAAAAGAGCACCAGGAACAGCAAAGCATATTATTAAATTATTACTGTGCCTTAGTCCTGCAGGCAGTTTTACCAGATGACTTGCCTTCAAAGCCTGAACTCACCTTGCACTTCTAATGGGCTCATAAAAGTTCAAGGCAGCAGATTCATAATCAATAAAAACCAAACTGCTTCAAAGGCAGGAGCACATCTTCCTCACCCCTCTCCTGCTCGTGTCCCAGGCTACCAGCTGCCATCCTGAGCATCCTGCTGAACAACACTCCAAAAACTCCAAAATGGGGTCAATGGGGGGCTGCAGCTCTGGCAGGAGCCTCAGTAACAGCTGACAGCAAGACAACAAGTTTTTAGCATCTCTTATTTTCTGATTATCCTGATCCTGAAGAGGGAACAGGATTGGGCAGTCTGAATTTGCCCAACAGTGTTTGGCCTTGAATCCACCAACCAACCATGTTTGTCTTCTTTAAAGATCCATTTCAAGAAAAAAATAAATCATCAGGAAAATAAATTCTCTTTTGAACAAAAAACCCTTCAAGAATAGTCTTTCACTTACTCTTTCATTATTTCAGCAGCTATTTTTAAAAAATCAAATATAAAATTCACTTTGAAGCTCCAGCTTTGTTTAGCTTCATGAAACAGCTGAGGGAACAGCTCCATCTTTAAATCTGCAAGGCAGCACTGGGCAGAACATCTTTAAATATTTACAGTCTTACTTAGCTAAACACTTGAATTACTTTTTAAAATGAATTCAAACTGTGCCTCATAAGGAGAATCAGACAGGTCTGCTTGAAATAACAAATGATTCTTTAGAAATTTAGTAAATATTTTAATTTTTTTAATTCAGCATTAGATTCATCTACATTCAAGACAAATATTTTGGAGCACTGATGACCCTTGAAATCAGGAAAACAAACAGAATGCTGGAAAATTCGGGTAGCTGGTTGTGTGGAGGCCAAGAAAAAAACTTGAAGTTTTTTTTTTTTTTTTAAACAAAAAAAAAAAGTCTTTGTAAGACAGTGTGATCCAGCATTTGGAGTGGGTAGGCTTCAGAAAAGAAAGGGAAAATCAGACCCCCAATGGAATGACACCAGACCCACAGGTCACATCAGTGCTATCCCAGGGACACCACACAAAGATAGATGGATGGATGGATGGATGGATGATGGATGGATGGATGGATGGATGGATGGATGGATGGATGGATGGATGATGGATGGATGGATGGATGGATGGATGGATGGATGGATGGATGGATGATGGATGGATGGATGGATGGATGGATGGATGGATGGATGGATGGATAATGGATGGATGGATGGATGGATGGATGGATGGATGGATGGATGGATGATGGATGGATGGATGGATGGATGGATGGATGGATGATGTATGGATGGATGGATGGATGGATGGATAATGGATGGATGGATGGATGGATGGATGGTGGATGGATGGATGATGGATGGATGGATGGATGGATGGATGGATGGATGGATGGATGGATGGATGGATGATGGATGGATGGGAATACCTCTTGCATTTTCTCTGGACCATGGCAATGTTACACCACTTAGGAGATCTTAGGAGGGGAGATAAAACTCAAAAAATCAGTTTTCCACACAAAACTCCTTTGGAGTTGGTGTCCTATTTTGAAAATAGTAGGGTTAAATAAAGGTTAAACAAAGAGAAACTTAACACATCTTCTACAGCCAGAGCTGTTTCGGGGTTTTTTTCTCTCAAAATCCTCCATCTGAAGTACAGCTGATCTGCCACAGCTTTTTTCTGCTTTGTCAGCCCCTTCTCCAGGAGGGAACAGCACAGAATAATGATGTGATTTAACTAATTCCACTTGGTATGAGACTCTGCAGGTTATAGCTGAAGGGATAACCTTCAACTGCACTATCAGCCTTCTGGCTGAAGGTTATTCCACAGATTTATTTAACTTAAGGCTGTTCCACAGATTTATTTAATGTAAAAAACTCTGGCTTTAACCAGAGTTTTATATTACTTTTGTCATGCTCCCCACCAGCACTTACATTCTGAGTTGCCCAATCTCTCCATCACTTATGTAGTCATGTTGATCAGAGGAACACACATTATGTGAAAGGGGCTTTTAACTTAAAATCAGAATTGCAGAGTTACTCTTCATCCTGTTAGAATTATGGCACCTTTATCCCATGCTGTGTCTCCTCTGCTGGAATCAGTAGATAGCCACTCATTTCTTCCAGAAAAAACACATTGTTTTGCTCTCAACAATTCAGAGTAACAAAGGGACTCAGTAAATACAGGCTTGATGTGGTTTGATGTTTGGGTTTGATTTGCTCTGTGTTTCAATATCTTATTATTTTTACCTCAGTGATGCACCCTGAGCAGTGTGTGGTGGGCCAGGTCAGCCAAAGAGACAAAACTCTTCAGGCAGCAGATGCTCCAGTCTGTGAAATCAGCTGCCTTTCTTTGTGAAACCTACCTCAGGGAGAAAGAGGACTATTAAAATACATGGTCATGATAATGAGAAAAATAAAATTTAATTGCTGTTACCAACTCACCATCCAGAAAATAAAACATGAGAACGTGGAGAATTAATAAATTGAAGTTGGCTTTTTCAGTCTTACAAGCAAATTATCCAAAACCTCTTTTTCCTTTGCAGGGATTCTCCCCAGAGAAAAATTGCACAAAACTTGCAATTTCATGGGAGAAAACCCAAAAAATGTAAAAAATGAAGCAAGGCAGCTTTGCAGAAGAGCATGAGGGAACCACACTAAGTTTCCTACATTTACCTTTGTGTTCCTTGTGGCTCCCTGGTTTTGTTACACCTCTTGGACCAGACAGGGCAGGGCGTGCAGCCCTTTGGATGTGCAGCACAAGGACAATGCCAGGCTTTGGAGGATAAAAATAGATGTCTGAGCTTGGCTTTGGTGTTTCTGAAGCTTGTCTGAAATAGTAGGAGGGGGGAAAAGGCATCTGTCACCACATTTTGGTCATAAATGGCTCTTTTCTGGAAAGGGATGGCAGAGAAGTGAAACAGCTTTGTGGAAAACAGTACAGTTTCTTCACTTCTACATATCAAAGATATTCTATGCATTGTCCTATTTTGGCCCATTTCTAGTGCTTCTCTAAGTCCACACAATTCTTCCTTGTTAACCTGAACTAACTAGGAAATCCTGTTCAGAAATAACCATCCCCTTCCAGGGCTCAGCAATTCCCATGGTCAGGGGACAAACATCATCCCACCCAGGTGCTCCAGCAACAACAGACCTGGGAAAATGCAAATAAGGCCACCAGGAAAAATATTTTTGTTTCAGATCATGTTCTGGGTTAAGTCTGCCATTTAAATCTATCCCATTTCTTCCTCTTTTATGTGCAGAAATTTGGCAATGATTGATGTGCAATCATTTGTACAGCAGACACCAATCACACATAGAGGAGATGCTTTTAGCAATGAAAATGAGACAGAGGCAAAAGAGGAGGTATCTGTGAGGAAAAAAAGAAACACCTTAGTGGTTGTTTTTGGGGTTGAGATGGTTTAATGCCAGCTCAAGCAGGCACAGTGTGTGTAAAATTCAGCATGAGAAATAAAGGCTCCACTGTGTGTGCTGTGCCCTGCTGACACCACTAGTACCTCCCCGTGCCCAGTACACCATCACCCCCAGGAAGGCACCTTCCCTGGGATCCCTGTGCCACACCTTGCTTTGGGAAGGAGGGAATGGGCAGCACAGACCCCTGGGTTGGGTGCCTGCAGGTTTCTCTGCATGGGGTTCCCTCAAACCACAGGCTGGACTCTGAGGGGATGGCTGGGAAAACATTCTGTCATCTGCAGCTCTGCCCCAGGCAGGAATAGCTCACATTGCAGAATACCAAGTGGGTAAGGAAAAACCACCTTTTCTCATTCTTAGCATGGAAACTGTATTTTCCAAACAACCCTTTCCCCCTGGCACTTGAGGCTCAGACTGAATAATTCCTGGGATGGTTTACCTCATCCCACCCAGATGGCTTTGGCCTCAGGCTGTCTGCAGGACACAGAAGGACAGAGGCAAGCAAACAAACCAGCAGCTGTCATGCATTAGCCAGTCTAGAGACCTGGAAAGGCTGGCAATGGGATGAGAGGTTTTCCACTTTATTTTTTGTTAGCTTCTCTGTAGGGCCATTCACACTCTGCCAAGTAGCACAAACTGATCAGAGAGACAAACTTCAAGCTAGTTTCCTAGAAATCAGGATCCTTTTTATATAGTGGATACCGAAGAGAAGTGATGTGGACAGCTTTTTAGGGAAAAGGATGCCTCAGATTGCACCAGCTCCATAAGGCTTTGGAGAGAAACTGAGAAGGTGTATTTTTCCATAGACACTACCCAATTCTGGCTGTCATGTTCCATCTGCCCCCTCTTCTTCCTTCTTGCCCACACTTCAGAAACCATCATCTTCACCTCATCTGCTGCCTTTCTCTCACTGGGGACACCCCAGCTCTTGAACTGTCTCATATCTTCCCCCTGTGCAGCCTGAACACACATCCATGAAACCAAGAAAACCAGCCCTGGAGCAGACTAGGAAGCTTCTGAAATCCCTGTTTCTAGATGATTCTAGAATCTGGAGCAAAACTTGCTGCTACGGTGACCTAATTCTGCACTTGCTCCTCCTTGTGCCTATGGAACAGATTTCCAGGACCAGCCTCAGGTTGGTGCTGGAAGCCCATGAAAGAAGCTGGATGAAAGAAGATCCAAGTGTCTCACAGCCCTGTGCACAAGGCAACTGGGCCTCAGACTCCTCCCTGCAGACTGTTCATGGTCCCAAATAAACAGGAAAGCACAGACAAACACTTTCTGTTTGGAGCTTTCTCTGCTTTCCCCCCGTGCTCAAAAGCATCTCCAGGATCTGGGATCCATGTCCTTGGAAGGCAGGGAGCCTTTTGCTTAGACCCTCCTAACACTCTGCCTGTCAAACACCAGAATGCCAATCATGAATCACCCTGGATGAGGTAAAACCATCTCTTGCATAAATTAAGAAAGTCCAGAGCTAGAGCTAGCGTGAGTAGAGAATAAACTTCCTTGCTGTGCAGCTTGCCAAATTCTAGAAAGAAAACCTTTGAAGAAAGGGCAGCATGATCCTATTTCCTGTTGATTTACTCTCTCCAGCCACAGAAGGGATGATGGCAACACAGACCACTCTGGCTTGCAAAGCAGCTCTTAGGAATGGTCATGGCTGGATCATATCACCAAGTGAGTTATTTCATACACACAGTCACATACAGCAGTGGCAACACCAATTTATTTCACTGTTTCTTCACATACTTAGCTGTTTTTCTGTATATTTCTTAGTTTAGACCAATGTTTATAACAGCTGCACGAAATAAGCCATTTTTAAGTGTTTTTTTCTGCAACTTGTTAAAATCCTTCAAAACCACTAAAACATAAATTGTGCTAAATCAAGAGAAAAAAACTAAAAAGCAAAATACTGAAATTAAAAAACCCAAAATAAAAGTAGGTAGTAAAGTTCTGAACAACCACCAATCATGGCACCTGAAGAACCCGTGCAAAATCTGTAAACAGCATAAAAGCACCAATCAAAAAATGCTTAATCACATAAACAGTAGTCTTAAAATATATAATTAAAGCTAAACAATAAATCAGCTTCTACAAAATCATGTTAATTTGCTGTCCAAAAGTCCTGTTTCTCCTGCACAGCACCCCCACACTAAGTGCCAAAACCACGAGCACAGGGTGAAAAAAATTTTCTCTTTTTCTTTCTTCAAAGAGAAAAATTGTCATTTCAGTACTGCACAACCACAGCTGGAAACACACAGATTGCAGGGTACAGACATGGGCCTCATCAGCTAGCTTAAAAAAAAAAAAAAAAAAAAAAGTTTAATGTGAAAATCTTATAATCTAAAATTGAAAAATGTATTTAAAATTAATTTCAAGGGGTGAAAATGGCAGCAGTATTTTGCTAAAGCCATTCAAAATTTCAATTTGGAAAATGCAAGCTACCCTTTGGAGATTTTCTCTTTAAGGCTTTAATCACTGTGAAAATATTCTTCATTGTCATCTTCCCTTTTCTCCTGCAGCAAGTTAAGGCTTAGGGTTAAGACACAGCCAGAGAGCCCAGAAAGGGCCTCCCCATTCAAATCTTTGGTCCAACCCATTGAAGTTCTGTCTCAGAGGAGGTAGAAGTGAAATTCTACCTCAGACCATTTTTTATTGTCCATACACTAAATGAGAACTGGACCAGAGAGCAGGAATGGGGATAAGACCCCCCCTCACTCCCTGCAACATCTGAGCTTTGTTGGGATTCATTCCTCACATTCCTGAGCCCTTATGGGGACAGAAATCACAAGGTCTGTCTGTGCTGAGGTTTTCCAGATGTCCCCAACTCCTGCAGGGCTTTTCCCCTTCCATCCCCACACTGTGACCAGCCCTACAAGGGTCATTTCCCATTTCACCTTGCTCAGAGTCCCTTTTCACTGGATGTTGGGAGGTTTTTTTCAGTCCCTGGCATCAATCAGACCCTTTTACTTTGAGAGAGGATGCCCAGGGAACAGAAGGGCACAGCTCACTATTTGCTTCACTGTTTTCTGGGCTCCTCAATGGCAGAATATCACTGAAATTAAGGTTAAACAGTTGATGAGGAAACCTTTCCTCACACTGGAGGCTTCACCAGCCTCTTCTTGGCAATGTACAAGTCACAGAAAAAAAAAAAAAAAAAAAAAAAAAAAAAAAAAAAAAAAGCTTTGGAATTTTCCAACATTTCTTTTCAATTTAAAGCTTAAAATAGAGCTTTACAGGGGGAAAAAGCAAAAAACAAAAAAGAAACCACAAAAACCACCACCAAATTCAGTCCCCAGACGTGGAAAATGCAGCTGAAGGAAAAATTTTTACAACTTTCCCCTCCCATGAGCAGCTGGTGTCAATGGCATTTTTGAAGGAGCACAGAAGATTGAGGAGATCTTAATTGAGATTAAATAAATATGGGGTACTGGAACCCAGGAAGCCCAGCCTTACATTGCTGCTGTTTATCACACTTATTTAGGCCACTGAAGAGAACAACTCCCACAGCCTCTGACACCTCTGCTATCCTTCAGCCAAAATCTTCCTATGAATGTGAAGGTCCAACAAAAACTCATAAATCTGCACATGTAAATAAGTGGGATGTGTTTGAAATTTCCCAGCAGAAAAGCAACATATCAAAAGCATCTTTTCACCAAAATGTGTGAATCTTGGACACAAAAAAACCCCCCAAACAGTTCTAAGCTTGTATTTATAGTAAAAATAGCTTCCCCACAGGGTTATTGCTCCTAGTGCCAGCTGGCTTCCAGGTATTCTCCTGGCAGACTATTCCAAGTTTGTTGTAGGAGCTGTTCCAAAATGTTTCAATAATTAAGCATTCTGTGAAGCAAGAATTCATACTTTCTGTATAAATTGTAAATGTAAGGACATAAATTGTCCATCTAAGGACTGTAACCAAAGGACCACTCACTCACCCAACTTTCATCAATCCTTCTCCCCCAGCACAGGCAGAGCCACATTAAAAGCAGGAATGACTCAAAATCCAGAGCACATGCTTAGGACACAGATTTGACATTCAAATCTACAGAACACAGGGAAACTCCAAACATGGTTGTTGCATTGTTAGATGGAAGATGAAATTTTCACATGCAAAAATTTGCAAGAGATTGGGCATAAGGAAGCCTCCCTGCTGTAATTTTTTACCTTTTATTTATAAATGAGAGAATATGAATGAATATAGGAAATTAATTCTGAGAATGGAATAACTCATTAGAAAGGAACATATGATCAGCTCTGCAACAGTCTCCATAATTGCCCAAACTAAATGTTCCCATCAAATAAAATAATGAGGATTGTGGTGTGGTTTGGGGGAGAACAGAGAGGAAAGGATTTGGGTCTTTATGGCCAAAAATGCTCCCAAGCATCTCTGGGATGCAAAGATGCATCCCAAGATGTGTCCCAAATTACAAATGTCCAGGTTTTAGATGTAAAGGGAACACATATAGCAGGGACTGTACCCAGAGACATTCACAGGAAGGAGAAGAGCACCAGGCTGAGCAGAAGTGGCTCCTGCAGGAAATTAGGGGGAAATTCACAGAAAAATACTATCTGGCTCTTCAGCTGATGAAATAAGGAAGCAACTTCAGTGGAGGTTTTTATAAGAAGCCAAATATAACACTGAGTTACCTTCAAGTATTGCTTACTTGTTTGGAATTTTTTTTTTTTTTTTTTTTTTGGTGAAACAGAAACTTTAATGAACGTATGGAAAAGAAACTTTTGAAAAAGGTGTGCCCCAACACCTTTTACAACTGAAAATTCAAAGTTTCTCATCAGCAAATATTTTACTCCTGTTTTCTAAAGGTGGAGAACAGGGAACAGAAGCACAAGAGGCATTTTAAGATTTTCCTGAAGCCCAAAGGTGACAAACCAGAGAAATTAGGAGGAATAAGTAGAAACTGTAAAAGTCCATTGAAATAAATTTGTCCTGTGGAAGGTCTTACATTGTATTTATCCTCTAAACATCCACCTGAAACAGCAATTCTGCCTTCAACTTATGACTTAATTCCATCCACTTTAGTGCTTTGTTTCCAAAGCAGTGGTTCACCCCAAAGGAACTTAAAAGTTCTTCAGGGGAAACTCCTGAAAGCAACTTCTCCTTTGCAAAAGGACCTGCCCAAGATTTAATCTTCCCCTGAACAATTACTTCTGTTTGATGAGGAAAAAAAACCCTCATAAAACTGTTATAATTGGTGTCAGCTTAAACCACACACAAACCAAGAAATGAAGGAATATCTCTATTAATACATCTTTTGTGATGTAGTATCTGTCTCTGAAAATGAACTGCAAGCACTAAAAATAGCCACACACAGAAAACCTTTGGGGCAATATTACCTCTGAAGAATAAACAGCTCCAGAATTTTATTCAGCACACAAAATTCCTCTGCTCCAACCCCTTCCTGTCTGCAGGCAAGGAGCCAATAAAAATTTGATTTGTAATTAAAATACCTGGAATTTGTGCAGTCAAGCTCTTTATTAATATTCTATTTTTTCAATGTTGAGTTAGCACAAGAACACCACTTTTCAAGATTTATCACTGCAGCTTTTGATTCTTCTTTCTACATTTAGCTCTTCCAACCATCTCCAAACTTCTAAGCTAAACAGAGTCATTTTATTAGTGGAGAATTAAGGTGCCCACACAAATATTTTTTCTAATTTTTTTCAAAATTTTTTCCAGCTCCTGAAGAGTTTTTTTCTTTTCCTCTTCCATGTGTGGCCATGTGTTCCTCTTCTTTTCTGTGTGGCAATTACACAATTGCATGTTTAGTTTATTGTTTTATTTCTCTTGGAGTTCTTATAAAAATGACAGCCTTTCTCAGTAATGGCTTTAGCTCACTTTTCCTTTTCAAGAGATTTCCAGCCAATTTGGATTTAATAAGGACAGCCTGTTTCCAGCTGCCAACAGAAGTTACACCAGGAATGTCACTCTGCACAAATGAAAAGAGAAAGTCATCAAATATAAAACTTCTCATATCGGGTAAAAATTACTTAAAAGGGAGTTAAAGCAGATAGTCCAAAACCATAACTTTGTATGGGACATCCTACCAAAAAAATAACCAACATAAAATAAATATGAACTAAATAAACTAAATAAATAACATAGTTTTCTTTATTTTCAATAAATAAATACATTTAAAGTTCATTTTAACACACAATGAACACCCAGTAAGGTATTAAAAAATAAAGAATATATGTAGTCAGCAATACTGTCTGTATTTGAGGAACAAAAGCTCAGTTTCAAATCTCATAGGCACAGACAAAGTATTTTTCCATATTTTCTCCTTTTACAGAGTCCTTCCAAGGCAGCTTTGGATCATTTTGGTGTTCAGACTTCCCTTCCTGGGAACAAGACTTGAAGGAGACAATTTCTCTGAGAGTTTCACAGAGCACATGGAAAAGCTGTTGGTTTATGAAGAATCATGGCTAGAAAAGCATGATTTTAAATTGTTTTTAAGCTGAAGGTAGGGAAAGGATTGCCATAAATTGAACAGGCAATTTGTATCTTCATTACTCCACAAAAAAAAAAAAAAAAAACCAAAAAAAAAAAAAAAACAAAAAAACTTGGCCTGATATCAGGAACTGAATTTCACAAACTTTCTTTTTAATAAGCTGAACAGAGGAAAAATGGACTTTGCTGTGAACATGTGGCAAACAGAATAAACTGTGAAAGAAGAAATCTGTAAATCTGATCACAACACTCCCTCTCCCTTAGAGAAAAATGAGTTTTTCTCATCCCTGAGCAGAACCAGCATGACCCCAGCACTTGGTCAGGATTAACCTTCTCTGATGAGTAAGGTCAGCGTGAGTCCATCCAAAGCACTTAAGCAACCAAGTGCAGCATAGAACATGAAAATGAAGGGGTATTATCAGTTTGTGCTGAGTGATGAGCAGTCCACCCCAGTGCAGGGATGCATTCTCAGAGTGTGAATTCACATGTACTCAGCCCAGCAGGAGCTCACCAGGGAAAACTTGCCAGATGCTTGATTCAAGAGGAAAGATTTTCAATTAGCACAGTTGAATGCCATTCTCTTCTTTTTCTCAGTAAAACAACGAAATGAGGGGCTAAAAACTGTCATAATGAATCACATCAAGAGTCTTTCAGACAATTTTAGAACAATTATTGCTAAAGGAAGTTGATTCTTAATTTCCTCCATTAAAACCTTCCAGCCTCAGTCTAATAGTGAAGCACTAATAACCACCCAGCCTTCAAGTGCCTATTTCCAACAAAAATCCATCTGTCTCAATGCAGAAGACAAGAATTCAAAAGTTCCACTTTGTAAATGCTCAAGATGTTATTGATCCCCTGTATCAACACAGACACAGAAAAGGATGGAAGAAACTCATTAAAAAAAGGACAAAAAACCTAGTATTAAAACTGTTTCACAGTTAAGACAGCCACAATGGATCAGCAGCAGGTGAATCAAAATTGGATCCCAGTTCTCTCTGCTTTCCAAAGGAAGGACATGTGGCATAAAAGGGTTTACACTGAACTCAAACATCTGCAGTGGAACTGCTGCTGTCTGCCCCCAGGGAGAGCCCTGGGGGAAGGAAAACCATCTCATTGCTCTCCAGACTTCCTTCAAAACCAATTGTGCACTTCCTAGGGAGCACATGAAGAATCTTCCTCTGGAATTTTATCAGGAGATTATCCAAACAAATGGGAAAATATCAAAAGAAGTGGGATGCTGTTGTCTCCATGGTGTCTCCAGGCAAAGATGCTCAAGGTGGCCCCAGCAGCAGCTGCTTTGTGGGTGGGAGCTCTTTACAGGGGCTGTAAGGATGGAAAAAAGTCCTGGACCAAGGATTGGTGGAATACAAAGCAGTCAGGTTCATTTTAAGTTACATTGCTAGGAAACTGAGACAGGATTAATTATATCTGGATCATGATGGGAGGAGGTTGTTGCTCAGGAAAATTGGTATCTACAAGTCATCAGACCTTTAGGATATGGCAGATTTGCTGCTTTCCAAGAGGGATCTGCCATGTACAGGTGTCTCAAATGCCTAGAAAATAAATAAATACCTACTCCAAAGAGCAGCAAACAGGACAGTGGCTCTCTTAACACTTGAAAAAAGAATTGTGATCACAATATTAAACATCTGTGTAAGACAGACATTAAAATATTTGGGGCAGCAAGTCTGCAGCCAGAGCAGCATAAATGGACTTTGCAACTTTTCCTCACTGAAGGAAAAAAAGAAAAGGAGTTATTTGGTCTCATACTAAAATGAGATTTGCTACATTTCAGGGAAGAGATTAGACTATAAACCCTTCTAACTCACAGAGAGGAAGGTTGAATTCAGGCTATGTTCATGTCTTCTCCTGCATTCCCTCTTTCAAGTCCTTCTAATTTGAGTTTCAGATTCAAATAGCTGCAATTATGGAACAAAGCAACCACAGGACTAGAAAAAGGGAAAGGAAAAATTAAACCCTCACCATAGCACAGTTTGGCAGGGTGTGTTCTGCTTTAAATAAGGATTAAAATTAGAAGAATTGTTTAAAATCAAGTAAATTCATGCAAATTCCGAGAATATTGGATGATTTCTCTTTATTACTCCTCAGCTGCAATAGGTTAGTCAGAACAGCAAATTTCCTTTCTGTGGGTGGTGTTCAAAGCTACTGTGCAGACATCTAAAAAATTCACCAGTTACCAAGGCTGTGTTGGGATTCTAAGAACAATTGAAGCTAAATTTCTTGAACTGGCTGAAGCACTCAGAACAAATCTGACAAGAAGCCTCTTTTACAAGCTCCCTTCTGCAAAGCTGAGCAGAGATCAGAAGAATCTCAGCACACAAAATCTGATGCAAGGTGAAATTATTGGAAGAAGCAAATTCATCTTACTGTCATAATAGCAACCAGCCCTTTGCTGACGTTCCAGATTATTCAACCCCTATTCTGTTGTAAGGAATTTGAGACACACTGTGGAAAACTGTGATTAAATCCAGGTTTCTCATGTGAGTAGGACCCACTCCACCAGCACAGGCATTTCCAGGCATGGCCCACTCATTGCAGAAATGCTTCCCACTGGATTATGCACCTTGGGCAAGATGTCAGGGGGACAATACAATCTGGAGAGCCCATGCACACCTTGCTACCTGCAGGAGGTGCCTGGAGATGCCCCAGCAGGTTCCACACAGGCAGGAAGGGGCAGCAGGACATTTACACATCACCCACGTACCAACACCAAGGCAGAGTGAAAGGTTGTGTAATTTGGGGATTTTCCAGCCTCAAAACAGAAAACTGGAAATTAAAAGAGAGTCATTGCTACACCTGTGTCATGCCTTCTGAGTCAGGCACAGACAGCCCAGCAGAAATGAAGAATTACCATCTTGTTTGGTTTCAGATGTGTTGTCTTTGATGATGGGTAGTCAAAGGTTGGTTTGGGCAGTTAATTATTTGCTTGGAAGCAGTTTGTCAAATTAGCATCAATTTTTACACTCAAGTTACACTCAAAATGCTTAAAATGCATCAATGCAGAACAGACAGTGGGTGACAAAAGGGAGCCCAGAACCATGAGTTTATCTTTTCTTTTGCTGATGTTGCTCCTGAGTGACTGAGGTCAGGTTTCAGGTGAGAAACATGGTGCTGCAAAAGAACCTGCATTATGTCTGTGATCCTCCTGGTCACAGCTGTGCTGTCCAAAATCCAAAGAAATAAATAACCCAAGTTTTATGGATAAATTCAGTTTTATTGAGGTGTAACTCACTGAGCTGTGCTTAAAGCCAAGACAAAAGTTGGATGTGGAAGTCCTAAGGGACCTCGATCTGTCACTGAGCTTTACATTGAAAAGCCAGAAAGGGACTGGGCCACATGAAACAAGCAGAAAGCAAAGACATCCCTGTGTGACTTAGAAGAAGTGTGAAACACTCTTGAGGCAGTTAGATGATCATGAAAGTATAAAAGTAGTGGCATTAACATTTAATGAGAGATTTCCCCCTGCCTCTCCCTTAGTTACCCTTCTGCTACCACATATTTAGAAATACTTTTTTTGTAATCACATCACTTGCCAGGTGATTTATAAAGCAGAATGAGCAACAGCCAAACATTTACTAGAACAGTTGCTGAGCAGTGAACAAATTACCTGCTGTGCCACAGTAGGACAAACAAGCTGGACTGAGTGGACCCTGCATAAACTCTAATGATCTCATTAACTCAATCAATGTTATTAATCACTGCCAAAGTAAAGGTCACATTTCTACCCTCTTCTGTCTCTGGATACACTGCTCCTCTCAAATGAATGAGTTCAAAGTCATCCTCTTGAAACCTATCCCTGGTCACCACCTGGCTTGCTCACACTGAACCCTTGTGAAAATGTGAAGGTACTTTGCATATTCTCCTACTAATTCCAAGAATTCAAATAAGTCTCCATTCTCTGAAAGTGAGTCATTAGTCTTGAGTCCACCATCATCATTGTTTCCAGTCAAAACATCTCCAAAAGGAAATTGCAGCAGCCAAGATAATCAAGCATGGGGGGAAGATATTTTGACACCTTAGATCTTACCACAGAAATTTGAATGAATCAGTAACCTGGAAAAATAACAAAGTGAGTAAAACAAAAAGTACAATAGGTTGTGATTCATTTTTTTTTTTTGACTGTTGAGGGGCCATGTGCACTGAAGGACACACTGGAGAAAGAGCAGGGCAGTGAGGGAAGAGGAGAAACCCAAGGCAGCATCTGCACCAGCAAATGTCTGTGACACATCCCAGCTTGCAGGGCTCCACAAGGGAAGGGGTGCTTTGACACCCAGTCAAAATGATGAATCCAGTCAGAAAATAAGTGGACAAAGGAAGAGGGCTCAGCTGATGGAGTCATCTCTTCACAGCAGGGATCTCTTCCCAGGCATTGGGCAACATGTTTTGCTCCTCAGCATGATGTTTTATGTTAAATCCAGTGAATAACAGGCTCTGTGGTCATTGCCAGCTCCAGCTGGCATTGAAAATGGTGAATCCTTTCCTTCCAAGAGGTCAGGCAGGCACTGATTTACCACTGAGAGGAAACCTTCTGGTTTTATTTGTTGATTATTTTATCTTGGTGGGGGAAAGGAGTTAGAAGCCATCAGGACATTTTTAACTGAAAATTTTCACTTTAAACACAGCAACGTCTTTAAAACCTGGTTGAAGGTAAAATCAAAAGGTTATCCAAAGGTATCAGTGATGTCAAGATTCAATAATACATTTTCATATAGTAAAAAGTCAAAATCACTTTTTAATGTTTTCATTTCAACAAAAAAACATTGAAGATGCTATTTTGAATTTTTAAAAAGCCCTTTTTTCAAGTTTCAGTCACCTTGCTGAGCCATATCTCTCTTCTGCCCAGCCCTAATCTTTAGTCTATTCAGCACATAAACTGGACAAATGACAGCAAGCATGGATGTGGTTTGATACTGGCCAAACACTAGGTATCCACAAAAGTCATTTGTTCACCCTCCTCCACTTCAGCTGGTCAGAGGAGAGGGAAAAATTTTAATGAAGGGGTCATGAGTTAAGGATTGAGAGAAAAAAAACTTCAAGGGCAAAATAAGCTCAAATCTAAAGTCATAAAGCAAATTTATTATTAACTGACTCAGAGGAGGATAACCAGACATAAAATAAGTCTTTAAAACACATTTTTTCCCCTTCAGCCCCTTTCTCTTTCCCACCAACAGTGCAGGAAGACAGGACATGGAGGTTTTAGTCAGTTCATCACTTGAGATCTTTTCCTGTTTGCTCAGGGAGAGGAGTCTTTGCTATGCCATGGACAAACCACTGTCCCAAAACTGTTGTGGCATGGGCCATTGGTCCACGGGGTGCAGTTTTTTAAGGACAGGCTGCTCTAGTTTGGAAGCAAGGGCTTTTTCTCTTCCTCTGGAAGCTTTTTCTCTCTCTCTCTATTCAGGTGTCCCACTAGATCACAGCTTCCTCTAACACCCACCTGCTCTGGTGTGAGCACTTTTCCCATAGATTGCATCTCCTGTGGGCTTTGTTATAAATGACTCAGACCCCAAGTGGGAATGAGTTTAAGAAGTTTTATTGACAGCTAACAAAAAACTCTCAAAGCAAAAGGGACAGTGCTGGGAGTGTGGCAAAACGTCAGAGGCTCATCCACAAAAAGGCAGCTTCACCTTTCATACCTCTGCTGTTGCAAATAAATATCAAAATATCAGCCAAATAAATATCCATAAACCATCATACATATTCAAACACCCTCCTTACATGTCCCTGGCCCCTCCCAAAGTCTGCCATTGACTCTTCTTTGCTGTCCAGTGATGGAGAGCTTGCAGCCGGGCTGGAGGTGAGCTGTTATCACCCCAAGTCCCCCCAGGACAGCTGCCCCCATTCCACATTCCACTTAAAAGCACAATTGTTTCTTTTATTTCAGAGACTGAAGTCATAGCAGGTCAATGATAAGATAAACAAAACCAGAAATATCCTTCCTTTTTCTTGCACTGGATCCCTAAACCCCTGTGTTGAGGCCTCTTGAGCTAGGAAAGCAGAAAGTTTCTTTGGCTGTAAGTATTAAATCATAGAATCCTTATGGTTGGAAAAAATCTCCCAGACCATTTAAAATAAATAAAGTTATGTGACCATCCTCTATTGATCATTGGCAATATTTGCTCCAGTGTTTGTGTACAGGGATTACAGGAGATTTTCTAATTTTTCTTTGGGAAAGCAGCTCTTCCCCACAGGGTTTGCAATAGTTCAGACACTTTTGATCCTGAGGAGATGCTGCTGCTGATCCGTGGTGCTGCTGCCCTGCACGGGCTCCATTCCCATCCCATGCTGTGCTCCAAGGGACTCCCCACACAGGCACAGCTGTGGGGGCTCAGGACAGGGGGAAAATCACTCTGGCATTTTGAGGAGCAGGGAGGAAGGAGGGGGGTTTGTGGCTTTCCTCCCAGCCCCTTGCAGTCTGACACCAAGCCTGTTTTCCTGTTGTCTGGAGATCAGGGTGGGAATGTCAGGCTGGGTTGTGATTTTGCCTAGCAATTATCTCCCATCTTTTGGTAACATGCCCTGCCCTCCTCCTTCTCAGTCAAGACACTGTCCTGACACAGATGTTCTCTGAAGCAGCTCTGGAGCTGCTCTCCACTTCAGTTGGGGGTTTCTGTTGTTTTTCTTTAAATATTTATATTGGAGCAACCCACTGAAATATCCAAATGTATACACAAAGAACCCTAAAGCAGGAGGAGACAGCCAGTCCTACCTCCTTCATCTCCTTGTTGTCTTGCTGCAGCAGAGAGAAGCCAAAATACACATCTGGATGGGGTCTCCACTTAAACCACTGGAACAGGGGAATTAGAATTTTCCATTACTAGATCGAGCCTTATCTACCATTTTGCAAAAGATTCTCAAACCTTACCAGTGAGAGACTAGAGGAAAGTCAGCAAAAATGAGAAACTATCTCCTTCCAACAGCTCCTGCTTCACCTATTTCAGTTCATGAAACTACACAGCAAACCCTAAAGGCAGAAAAAATCTAGAAGATAATGACCACAACCTTTGGTAACAGCTGTGGGATGTATTCAACTTGGAGAGGGATTACAATGTTAAGGAAGCTTTAAGCCTTCTCTGGGGTCCCCTAAGCCCAGCCAGATGTGTCTGCTCAGCCATGGAACATAAATTACAGCATCCTGATGGAATTTAAACCAGCTATCCATTACCCTAGGGGCTGCTGAAAGCGTGTGAGCAGCAAGTGCTTCTTGCAGGATCACTCTCCATCTGTTGCCAAGGAGGAAGAAGATGATGTCTTTTTAAAGTGTTTAGTCTATTTTCAATTGTTTTTAAAACTCTGATTCTTTATTACACCTGGAAAGAGCAAGATACATTCATTTCACCCTAAGCATTCACTTCCCTCATCCTCCTTTCAGGTACTTGCATCATCCACACCGTGTTTCCTCATCACCATCCTGCCTCTGCTACATAGAAGTCACATTACTTGTGAAGGGCTACATCTCTGCAGAATAATTCACTGGTATTTGTCTTGAGATAAAAAATAACACTGTGCCATAAAAACCAAACATTTACACATACAGTTCTCTCTCCCTGCAGTTCCTTCAGTAAATCATTTGCTGGCCCAGCACACCCAGTCTGAGGTGCTGCTGACACTGCTGTGCAGGCTCTTCAGAATCCTTGGATAGTAACTATGAGAACAGCTGAAATCTCACTTGCTTTTTCCCTCTTCCTCCTGTTGCAAGGGCAATAGAGGAAAGGTGTGACAATAACCCCACACACACCTCCATGGATTTCCCCACTGGCAACCCCTGTACAATGTTTCACACGGAATCCCAGAATGGTTTGGGTTGGGAGGCACCACACAGTTGCTACTGTTTAATCTCTTTCCTTGGACAGGGACACTTTCCACTAGCCCAGGATGCTCCAAGCCCATCCAGCCTGGCCTTGGACACTTCCAGGGATCCAGGGGCAGCCACAGCTTCTCTGGGCACCCCATAGCAGGGCCTCCCCACCCTCATACTCAGCTGCTGCTTCACACACAAAGATTCATGTACATGTCCTGGTGAGACTCCCCTGGATGGATTCATTTTATTCAGGACACCCTGGAGTTCAGCTGCACTTCATGAATCACTGCTGACAGTGGGGTGGTGATGTGATGCACTGAGCACATTCCTCTCTCAACTGATGGCTGATGACAGTGAACATTTAATTCCCCCCCTGGATTTCATGGCCTGGGATTTCTCAGAGGAGGCTGAGGGGGTGAGATGGTGAGACCAGGGGGTTCCAGTGGGCACCCAGCTGCAATATTACACATGCATCCTATACCCTCTGGTATGTCCTGAGCAGATGCTGGGTTACAAGCAAATCCCTATTTCTCATGTCATAGACTTCAGGCTCCTGACTTACAAACAACACAGGACAGCTACAAGGATCACACACAGCACAGGAGTTTCCAAAGGCCACTCCTGTTAATATCTAAATCTCAAGGTGGGAGGGGTCCAAGTTTTCCCTAGAGAGTGGGTGTCAGATGAAAGATTGCCAGAAGAGACAATGCCATCACACTGGAGGGTCCTACTCCAAGCTCAGTGAGTCTTGACCATGGATGCCCTTCTGCCTTTCAATTTTTGTATTAAAATCTTTGAGCAAAAGATCTGGTGAGCTCATCCAATCTGGCAATATCAAATCCACAGAAAGGTAAGAAAAAATATGTAAGCACATATGAAAACTAAAGTACTCCAGACCTCTTCTTTCTGCTGGATAGTGATCATCTTATGAGGAAAAGAACCTGAGATTTACACACTCACAGTGATTAGCCAGGCAATCACTGCTGATAAAATGATAAAGACCAAGCAATAATTGCCAGCATTTCCCTAGATGCTTTATCATTCAGTTGGTAAAGGAATAAATAGTGCCAAGACTGATTCCTATGTGCATTTCTACAACCTCTTCAGGAGCTGAGTTAGAAGGGCCTCCATTAGACCTTGACAGGTCCATTTATAATAATCTGTAAAAGATTATTTTTCAGGAATTACCTCTTTCCTTGAAGCCAGCCTTTAAGCATTCATCTAAGTATCATATTTTGATTTATTCTACAGCTGCACATTTCTGAGCAGAGGAACATGCCACTGCCAGCATTCCCACTGCTCAGGAAATAAAACATGTGAGAGATGTTCACAAACATTATTTCTCAGATCTAAAATCTAACTGCTGCAGATTTCCATAGCCAGTGAAAATAAAGTAGCTGCTTATGAGTTATTTTACAGAAGTTTTTAGAACTGGAAGATTTTAAGGCATGATTTAGATTAGGCTGCAGTGCTGGTGAAGAAAAGATCCAGAGCCTTGGAGGCTTATGGAAAAAGGAAAGAGCCTTCAGCACAGACATGTTAACACATAAATCAGGCAAGAAGGGAACCAACACAAGTATGATTTAAGAAATGCATTAGTTTAAATAACAGAGAAAGGAAAAGCCCCAGGAAACAGAGAAAACAATCTCTTTCCCTTAAAACCTGGGATCTGCCATATTCTAGAGTTGGGCATGTTGCCATTAACAAGGTGCCAGACAAGGCAGGAATCCTCCTCCTCAGGTCATGACTGGCAGATTCTACAAAGCAACTCTTTCAAAAGTCAGATGAAGCAACAGAAATGCCCAAGGAAAGCAGAAAAGGCCAAGAGACTATTTATAGTCTCTTGTTTGGAAATCTGACTTGCCAAAGAAAGCAATTAGCCCATTATTGTAGTGGTACCTGAGGAAAGGCAAAGACTTGAAAGAGAGCTAAAGACTATGAAAAATCCATGAAAAGGACTGGTAAAGAAAGACTCAAGAGCCTTGTGAAGGGTAAAAGCTACCCAGAAAACTCTGTTTCTCTGTGAGAAACAGCTCACCTCAAGGAAGGAGTTTTCAATCAGAAAAGAGCAGAGTCACAATGCAGCAATAGAACACAAAAAATGATTTTGTGTGCTGCAACAAAGAGAGCAGGAAGTGGCTGGAGATGCAGATGGGTGACAGGGTACCTATTTGAGTGAGACCAGACCAAGAACTTGGGACCTGCACCACGGAACACAAAACTGGAACCTAAAATCTCAAAAAATCTTCACAAACTTTATCTAGTATCATACATGTATACGACACAGTCTTGTCTGGATAACTCACTGCACCAAAAGGGCAATTCTTGATTGGAAAAGTAATTTTCAATTAATTAAATTTCTGTAATTTTTCAGTTCCTCCAAGGAAGCAGAAGCAACTCAAGAAACTCACACTCTGCCAGGTCTAAATGTGTGTGGAACACAAACATATTCAGGTGACACACACACACACATATATATATTTATAAAAATATGCATCTGAGCAAAAACTCAGACAGAAAAAGCCCTGAATTTCAGCTCCCAGGGAGCATGTTCATGACTCCTGCTCAGAAGGCAAAATTACTTTTTGAATATATAAAAGTATTCTTTTCCACTAAAAGCACTGGGTCGGGAGTTCCTGGGAAGCAGTAACCATGGAGCCCAAGCTATCCCATTTTTTACTGTCACTTCCCAGAGTTCAGTAATGCTACACCACAGTGCTTTTGTTTGTAAGAGCTGGACAGTGCAGGAGCTGCCAAGAAGGCTCTTTGCTGTCTGTGATGACCCCTGGGGCTCTCTCAGCACACTCAAACTCTTCCATGACGCAAGGATGGGGCCCCATGACCAACAGGGCTCCTTCCAAGACCTCTCTGTGATGATGTGCTGATTAAATACCTGCGTGTGCTGCTGCCTTATTTCCTCATTTTGCTCCAAGCTCATCAGCCTTGGCCCTGCATCACTTTATGATATGAAGTATTATATCAGGACCTATAAATAACTCTGCCCCAGGAAATTATGCCTTTTTTTTTTTTTTTGGCCATCCCCAGGTTTTATAATAATTTTCTCTCTCAGTCCTCATGCAGACTTCCCACCAGACCCTGCTTGCAGCCTGACATTCCTCGGTGGATTCTCTGAAGAGCTGCTGAAAATATGCCCTTGATGAACTGCACAACCCCCACAGCATTAGCACAGGCAGTCAGAGCTTCACTGCTGCCCGTGGCTTTCAACTTCAAATAAACTTTGGAGGAGCAGCTGGACATTGAAGAGAAATCTGAGAAGGAGCTTAAGGAGACCAGAAATGGTTTGTTTGAATTTGTTTCAAAACAGGCAAATAAGAGAGAGATGCAAAAGGCCCTTCTGGGCTCCCAGTGACAGAGGCTGCCAGAGCTCCAGGAGAGTTTGGACAATGCTCCCAGGGATGCACAGGGTGGAATTGTTGGGGACTCTGTGCAGGGACAGGGGCTGGAGTCCATGATCCCTGTGAGTCCCTTCCCACTCAGAATATTCTGTGGTTTCACAAATGCACAGAGATGACTTACCACACACAGGGTGGCTCTCCACACATCACCCATATGTACTCTGACCCTTGGAATCATCACCCAAAGCAGAGGGAGCTGGGTGGCCTGGCTCTAGGAAACAGCAGGTTCAGCTCCAAACTCTTTGTACCAGGGCAGTGACATCCTGGGTGCAGACATCCCCCTACTGCAGGGTGCAGCTGCCTCTCATCCTGACAGAGGTCTGTGTGACAAATTAATATCTACAGGAGATTACCTGGACCCCCATAGGGGAAAACTTCCAATTTGCTTTTAAAACCTTCACTGGGCCATGTGTGGAGCTCTGGTTAGTCCTAGGAAGGAAAACAAACACATGAAACCTGTCACCTATAAAAACATAAAAGCTTCTGAATAATGGCTTTTGTTATTTTTTTAATATATTTGGACAATAATGACTGGTGGATCATTTTACTCTGTTCAGTTTTGAACCTGATGCTTTTCTCTGTGAAAATGTTTTCATTTTGTTACACATGTTCACAACAGATTTCTGCAATCCTTGCTTTACCCCTCACCCATGGCAGTGCCATTGTTGAGATCCTAGGTGACACTGCAAATACCAAATGGAGACTCTGAAGCTCAGCAATACTGAGTGCAGGGTGCTGCACCTGGGTCAGGGCAATCCCCACTGGCATTGAGAGCAGCCCTGCACAGAAGGATTTGGGGATGCTGGTGGGGTGGCAAATGGGATATTCCTGGCCATGAGTGCTGGCATGCAGAAAGACAATGGTATTCCAGACTGCATTCCCAGAGTGTGGACAGCAGGAAAAGGGGATTCTGCCCCTCTGCCCTGCTCAGGTGAGACCCCACCTGCAGAGCTGCCTCAGCCCTGGGGCCCAGCACAGGAGGAGATGGACCTGTTACAGCTGATCCAGAGAGACCACAAAAATTGTCAGAAAGCAATTATAGGCATCTTCCCTCTAATGAACAGTTGAGAGAGTTGGGGTTGTTCAACCTGGAGAAGAAAATGCTCTGGGGAGACCTTATTGCAACCTTTCGGTGCCAAAAGAGGGCTTAGAAATAAGGTGGAGAGAGATTTCTGCTATGGTCTGTAGTGACAGAACAAGGAGTAATGGATTAGGATGAAGAGAGAAATTTAGATTTTAGGAGGAAATTCTTTGATTGTAGGTGGGGAGGCCCTGGGACAGAGAAGCTGTGGCTGTCCCTGGATCCCTGGCAGTGTCCAAGGGCAGGTTGGATGGGGCTTGGAGCACCCTGGGCTAGTGGAAGGTGTCCCTGCCCATGGAAAGGGTGGGACTGGAGGAGTTTTAATGTCTCTTCCAACTTGAAAATACGATCATATTGAGGAGTGGCAAAAAGAAAGTCATACATCAGTGTTGTGGAAACACATACATGGCAAATCCCTCTGAGAAGACAAAGGGAGAATTGCTTCACCTGACTCCAAGATGCCATTCAATGTTAGCAAGCAGAGGCTATCAGCAGTACTGAAAGAGGACAAAAGTCTCATTACGTGGCAATAAATCAGTATAGAAACTGCATCATTTAACAGCTCTCAGCCTCACCCTTCACCCATTGTTCTGATAAAAGAATTTGCTGCCTAAACACACCAAGCCAACAGAAACTGAGGTGTAAGGGGAGTATTTCAGTGCCTTAGGTAACAGTGCTCACTTCCAGCTTCAGATTCCAAAGGAAATCTGAAAGACAGCAATCTTCATTTGTCTAGATGTAAACTGAGAAAGCCCTGCATCGTGCTGTCCTATGCACTTACCTAAAAATTAAAAAAAAAAAAAAAAGAAATTAAAAAGTAGAATTGGGAAGTTAATTTAATAAAAAGTGAGGGGGAGGATACCTGAGTGCAAACGGGATTTGAACACTCAGAATCACTCAGCCACTGCCAAGATGCTTTAGGAGGAGACAATACCTTTAAGGAGGGAAAATCAATATTACAAATTATGTAGAAGAACTTTTCGGTGAAGATATCCACAAATACATTTCCAAAAGCACGGGGTGCACCACACTTTCCATAACAATTTCATTGATAACCTATCCTTCATAAAAACTTCCTAATGAATGGAGTCCCAAAAACTATCCAATTAAATCAATTGGTTTGATTTTTGTAGATTAATTGTCACTCTTCAAAATGAATTAGGCTGATTTAATCACAGGAACACACAGAACTATTAATTGAAATACTATTAATTCTCACCTCACTTTCCATGTGAAAGCACACAGAAACTAATTTAAAATAACATAATTAAATATATTTAGGAACATTACCTGTGGTTTATATAAAGAGCATTTGAGCAGACAGCCTTACAAAACACAACCAGGTTGTTGAGTGACAGCTTTTATACCTTCCTCACTCAAAACCACTCCACAGACTTTATGTCCCCAAATAATCTCTGTCAGACAGTTGGTGTGATTGCTCTCATGCTGTTACTATCCCTGACAAACCACGGGGGGTGGGTGGCAGGATAAAGAGGGAGCACTTCATTCCACAAGCACAGCACTGAAAATGTTTCATGTGCTCAGCCAGCAAATGACTGCATAAAATGTATGTAAGATGATAACTACACACACTGTTATCACTCTGAATGATCCTCTACTCCTCTTTAAGATATGCAAATGTTTTATGAAATGTCAAGTTCTTGGGAGTTTTTTTAAATACAATGCTTCATCTTCTAAAATCTGTTAGAGGCAGCAAAGCCTGATGATGTACCAATATACAGCCAGCACCTTCCTTCTCAGGTACAGCTCTGGAAGCTGAGAAGAGATGAATGTAACACTTTTATCACAGGGAAGGGAGGGGAACATCTGTGAAGCAGAGGAATAAGGACAGAGAGTGCAACACTGCAGGCTCTGCTTTCCCAGGCAAACACCGACCTCTACGGGCAGCACAGAGCTGTGCACAGCAGAGGACTGCAGGAAGGACAAATGCTGGAGGAAAAAGGGAAAATCAAAAGCTTGGTGAACTTGTCTGGAAGACAAAGTCATTGTACTGAAGGAGGATCTGGATAAGGATCTTCCCTCTGGATGCAGTGATGAGCTCTAGGAGCAGTTACACCCCTTTTGTATTGACCCTTGCTGGGACAGATTTTGGTGGTGAATTGACTCAATGTACAAAGCCCTCCTAAAACCCAGGGAATGACTCCCTAAAGGGACCTTCCAGTGCCCGAGCCCCACTGACTGCCAGTCTGGCACAGCTCAGGTGTTCCTGAGCCCAGGAGGGAACGTGGATATCTCCACTTGTCCTGATTTGAAGGACAGGTATCTGCCAATAAAGGCAGGAGCTTCTCTTTGAAATGGAGGATGTAAACCCCCTCCCTCCAAATTATTATAATTTTGAAATTAAGGGGCTCTAAGGCAAAGATATGGGAATTAGGAATAACAGTTCTTTACTAGGAAAATTAAAATAGAAATACAATATTACAAAGAACAATCCCAACACTGGCAGAGTCAGAATCCAAGCTGACACCCGTCAGTCAGTCAGGGTGGTGGCAGCAGTCCCATTCAATGGTGGCTGCATCCTCCTGCAGTGGCAGATGTGGTTCAGCTGGAGCAGTGCTCCTGGAGAAGGTGCAGTTTCCTCTGAAGCTCCAGGGATGATGTGGAAAGGTCTGGCTTTCCTCTGGAATCCAGTGGAAAGAAGGTCCCTTAGTGTCCAAAATGTCAGTTTTTCTCTGGGTAGGAAAGGCTTGGCTGCTCCCCCTGGCTGGAGCATCTCCCAGTGGGATGATGGAATTTTATCAGCCATGCAGTGGGACTGAATGGGCCAGCAGCAGATGATATCTCCTGGAGGGAGGATGGGCTGTGGGAAGATAAAGATGATTGCCCCAGCTGGTTTAAAGCTGGCCCATTAGCAGATAATATGTGCCAGGAGATCAGGGTCACTGCCCCACCCAGCTTAACAGATGGGGACAGAATACACATTGCTGGCCACATCCTGTACTGCAACCCAAGACTTGGCTGCACACCAAGATCTGAGCCCAGCCTTGCCCTGGCATCACACGGGGCTCGCAGGGTGGGCTGCCAGGATGAAGGAGCAAAAGTCCCATGCCAGAGGCTGGCCAGCTGGGATTATGGCTTCTCCTCCTCCCCCTTCACAGGCAGGAAGGTCACTGCCAGCAGTAGCAGAGCCATCATCCTGGGTGATGGAGACTGGGCACAGCACAAGGGAAACGCAGCGACTGTGACACAAACTGCAGCAATACAGAAGGGCAGTGGGAAGGTGGCACCAGTCTCTCCCTGGCAGCAGGAGGCTGCTCTGATCTCTGCAGTGAAAAACCAACTAAATGGGCCACAATTCTAAGCCTTGTTTTGCCATAGACCTACAACAGGGCAGGACGCTGCAGCTCTGTGACAAATTGGGCATGGGAAACACATTGCTCCTTTTCCTGCTCTACGTTTTAATCTTCCTTAACTTAATGACAAGGATGCAAACAAACAGAGTTTTCCTAATTGGTTTAGGATCAGTTTCCACGTCAAGATTTAATCCATCTTTTTGCAACAAATGGGCTTTTTGAGCCAGTGATGAACAACTGTAATTTTTGTAGATATTTTTGCAAGTGCAAATTCTTCATCATTAGATATAAAAGGATTACAAAATAACACCAGTAATCAATTTTTTGGATAGATATTTTGTCTGAAATTGTGGTATGTACAGTGCAGTCCCTAGCAGTGAAAATGCAAATGAAAATAAAAATATTAAGGGCATGTTTTAACTTAAAGTTGTAGAAATGATATCTCACCAGAAGCAAGGAGGAAAGAAAAAAATACATACATACATATATAAATATATATAAATATATATATATATATATATATATATATATATATAACAACAACAATAATAATAATAATAGTAAAAATAATTTTTTAAAAGAGAGAAAAACACAGGAAAACCCAAAAACTTTAATAAAGCTTACCAACTGGAGAAAACTAAATTATTTCAAAATGTCATTTTTAGGCCTGACAAAGCTTCTTTGGGCATGCTAATTTAAAAGGGCACAGTGGAAATTTTTAATGTTTTTTTATGTTCCTGTGATTTGTAGCAGGGAGAACCTAGAGGGTGGTGGAGTTAAACCATATCCAGGCCTTGCACCAAGAAAAGAGAAGATCTCACAGTCTGAAGTTGCAAAAAAAAAAAAATGGACAAAACAGAACAAAATAGAACATTTAACATTTAGAAACTGTGATATTTAATATCCTGCTCAAACACAAAGCAGCATCCAATGGAATGCCAGCTTAAATCTTCAAAGAACTGGAAATTGAAAAGTTTATATTTAGGAATTGCCTGCCTGGCCCCTTTTCTCTGTGTCCTCCTTTGGGGCCTGGAAATGTTACATCAGCTACTTCACTGATGAACTGAATTCTGCCTACACAATGCTATGATTTTATATGTTTTCACAGGGTATTAAATTTTTTGGTTTCCTCTTTGGAAGTGAGCTAAGTGAGATTCTCAACTTAATGGGATCTTTCATTAAAAATTAACAACTATCTCATAAAAGACATTTAGATAAGGAAGTGAAAGGAGTGAAGGACCTGGAATCCCTGGCAGCTCATGTACATCAGGTAGGAAATAACTCAGGGCAGGTTAGCAAAGAGAGACACAGAGTCCTTAAATCCCAGAGCAGATTGGCTTGGAAGGGACCTTTAAGCTCATCTCATTCCAGCTTCCTGCCTGGGACAGGGACACCTTCCACTGGGCCAAATAGGGAACAAAACCAGGCAAACAAGCAAAGAGCAACTGTATATAAAGTTATAAATGTACAGAAATGCTGGAAGTTGGGGGAAAAGTGTTGCTGAATTGGAATGTCTCATTTTAAAATAAACTGTTGCTATTTTAGCTTTCTCAGAATAATGTGGGTTTTTTTTTTAAAGCTGGGGCTCCAGTCCAAGCCCCTGCTTGAGCAGGAACTGCTAGACTAGGCTGCCCAGAACTCACCTGTTGGGTTTGAGAAACTCCAAGGACAGAGGCTCCCTAATTTCTCCTTTGCCACCTTCATGGTAAAAAAGCATTTTCCTCAGTTTACAGGAATTTTGTGTGTTTCAGTCTGTATTTGCTGTCTCTTGTCCTGTCCCTGGGCACCAGAGCCACAATTCCAGAATCTCTGGCTACCCTGCAGCTCCTGCTCAATATTCACACGAGCCAATAATCCTCAAGACTGCACCTTGAGGGTGAAGGATGTTCTCTGTATAAGTTTTTTTTAACTGGTTCAAGTTTGCTGATTTTGGTTGGACAGGGTGGAAGCACAGTGGGAATGTCTTTACACTAAGAGATGAGTGATTTAGATTAAATGTTAGGAAAAAACTATTCCCTGTGAGGATGGGGAGGCCCTGGCACAGGGTGCCCAGAGAAAGCTGTGGCTGCCCCTGTATCCCTGGAAGTGTCCAAGGACAGGGCTTGGACCAACCTGGGCTAGTGGAAGGTGTTCCCTGCCCATGGCAGGGGTGGCACTGCATGGGCTGTAAGGTCCCTTCCAACCCAAACCATTCTGGGATTCTGTGATATCCTTGATTGTAGAGTATCCAGCTACATGTCACAGCCACAGATGTGGGTATTTAAATGCAAGCCTTCCATTTAAAACTGCTTAGAATTTAATGTTTCTTAATGCCATGTAAGACATTTATATTCTTCCATAGAAAAAATTCTCCCTTACCCATTTTTCATTTGTGCTCTGTCAGTGCTCAATGAGTAACTGGGTATGACTGGGTGATTTATTTAAATATTAGCATAATTTCTGTAAATACTTCTATCCTTTATATAAACTGGAGTCCCATCACAGCTCAGAAATACTGAAAAGGCCATTAGGGTTGTCAGGGCAGCTTTCCTGCACCCAGTAATGGGTTCTTACACCATTCCTATAATCCATCACTACATATCCAGCATTTTAAATACACCTGGCTCTGCAATAGCAAGGTGCCATCTGTGATGGCTCTTGGGCCACAGTTGTTTTTCTCCCTGCCCAATTATATTTATGCACCAAATCCTTTAAACCTCTCTCCAGCCTGCAGCTTCATTGGCTCAAACTAATGAACAGAATTTTCTAATTCCCTCCTGATAATCCTATTACCTGTCCAAAGCTATTTCTGCAAGGGTCATCATTTCAGAGGGATGTAAATCTGGGGCCAGGTCTCACTGTGGTCAGCTGTAATCCAGCTCTTCTCCTGGAAACTTCAAGGACATTGATCAGCACCTGGGAACAGCAGAGCTGAGGACTGAGCCTCTCAGGTACTGTGATTTGTATGTCCAAACCTTGCCTTTCAAGTTTGATTTCAGTAGTGGGGGAAATATAGTGTTTTGAAGAGGTATTAGTGGTACAGGAAAAGTTCTAATAAAGAAATGTAAGTGATGGGGTCTCTCAGAAGAGCCTCACATTTGGCAGCATGGTTGACATGGGGCTGATGAGGTAACAACCACTGCCAGGCTCCCAGCTGTGAATTTGGCAGGCTGCTTTCACTAACCTGAGAACAAGGAGCTGCCAGAGCTGTCATTATTTGTGCTTTAAATGAATGCATGGGCAGTGAGGGGTGCTTCACTTGGGCTGGGGTCATCTGTGGAAAATGGAAATATATTAGAAATCACAACCTGAATCTGCTGACAGTGTGTGCCCAGACTATTGGAAGTGACACCTGTATCTAATTTAACAGGGCTTTTATATTCCTTGCATGGAATCATGTCTCTCTTTATTTGATTTTGGCATGGATTTGATTAAAAAATGGGATTTCTACTCTTTTGTAACCCACCTTTGAATACTAACCTGGATATAAGGATCTGCAAGACAATATAAAGACACCATTCCTTCTGCCTCTGCTGGGATGGAGTTGTGTGTTCTGGGGAAGGGTGAATGAAAGACTCAAATAGCTGGGGAAATCTGCAGAAAATGTTCATGTCTGGGCAAATTTTGGAGCTTCCAAGGAACCCCAAATGCTAATTTTAGAATGAATCCTTCTTATCCAGGTATCTAATCTCAGCTTGGTTTTGCAATAACCTGTTTTCTTGCAAAAGAATGTTTTGGTGAGCATAAATATTGGTGTGAAAGAATAATAACCCAAGTGTTCCACAGACAAGACAATTCCCTCTGTAGCTGCCACAACAGAACTAGTTTTAGGCAGATGACAGGTATGTAACTGAAGGTAAAAATGATGCATTACATTAAAAAAAGATGGAGAAAAAACCCAATTTTTGGGCCCTGAGAGATTGGTTTGGAAAGCTGAGATCCCCAAAAGATGAGCATATTTTTAATAGGACAGGTCTGAGTGGTCAAGAAAACTTGGGGCAAAAGAACACCTTAGATTCTTGCTTCCAGCCCCTCACACAAATAGTATCATTTGCACAATCAATGGCTTTACAGGTTTCCTGCAAGTATTTGACATCTTTTTGACCAGAGGGAATTATTTCAACCTAACACGTTCTTCTGCAGCTGATCTGTACCAGATTGCTAGAATTATATGTAAGTGCTTCATCCTGTTTCAGAGTGGGATTTTAAGCTGATCTTTGTTATAAATATTAAAGCCTAATCCTAGTAATTATAATTAAAGCACAGCTAAAAGATGAGGAAATGCTTTAGGACATAACAAATAATCACCAAAATAAAACAGCTTGAGAGCAAGTAACATAGTTAAAGATGATTACTATACACCAGGATGTTCAATTGCTGGTTTCCAGTGATAAAGGGAATTCCTTTCTAGCAGCAGTGGGTCTCAAAGCCATCACAGGGTTCCCATATTCCCCATTTACAAGTTCAAAACCCTACAGACATTTCACACCTCATGGTGTCATCTGGTCATCCCCTCAGCTCGGCTGCAATGGTTTTCCCTGGGTGAATCACAGCACCAAAGGACATTTCCTGCCCCTTCCAGCCCTCCAAAGCAAAAGCCAGAGCCTGACCAATGCAATCAGTGGAGAAATAATTCTCCACAAATATTGCACTGGATTCCAGGATTAGGCAGCTCAGTGGGGTAATACCTACAGCTCTGGGAGGCTGTGACTGTCACTCAGCACCAGCTCTGCAACTTCAGAAAAATCTTAAAAGTAGAACTGCAAGAACTTAGGAAAAGTCCACATCATCCTTAGCTTCCCACCCCATCTCTAAACCTATTGTGGTCTTTCACATAACTGGTGATAGGACACCAGATTAACAACCCCACGAGGCACCTGTGGATAGAAAACCCCCCAGAGACTGTACTGCCCACTTAATTAGGCACTGGTGAGCAAGGAGAGGAAAGAAAATCAGCTTGCCTCTGAGTTTGGGTGTGTGTAAGTTAGCCAAAGGACATGGGGAACTCAGCTGAAGCCTTTGGTAACTGGCTTTGATCACTATCCCATCTTAAACTCCATAAGAGGCTCACTCTAGAGCACATGGCCAACCAGTGAGACTGAATTACACCCTTAATTCTGAGCTCCTTGAATGAGCGCAGTCTTCAGACTCAGTCCAAATACAGAGAAACTTCTCATGGATTTAAATGTAAGCTGGAGCATGTTATAAACCAACATATTATTATGTTGAGCAGAATGCACCCCACAGCTCCTTCCTTCAAGGCTCAGTGCCTACAGAATTCCAGGCAAAGCTGAAGGGCATCTCCACAGTCAGCATCCCAACCCAGAGAAACTCCTCTTTTGCTGCTTACTGGAATAAGGGTATCAAAGGGATATGAGTAGAGGAAAAGAAAGTGAAAGTGAGAAATAGGGTCTACCTCAAAACCAGGTATGAGCAGAGTTGGCCAAAATTATGGGATTTGCACTTTCTGAGTGAAAGAACAAAATAGAAATCGGAACAAAAACCCCCACCCCTTCCAACTTCAAGTGAAAGGCCTTTCCAATCTATCAGAGATCAGACAAATTAGAAAAATGCAGGAAATTGCAGTGAGCATATACCATATAGTTTATCTTGCTGCATTCTGTCAGGGGGAGGGATGGCAGGAGCAGTGAGTCCTGCAGACAGAGCTGATCTTCTACTAAAGCAATCTCTTTGTTTTGAAAACATTAAAGGAGTGCATTCAAATGGCATCTGGAAATGGCATTTGTTTCTATTTGCATATCCTTGCCATTTTAGCAGTGTAAATCATTCATAATGTGACATGATTAAAATATTCTTGAATTGTTCCATTTGTGCAATTCTTTACAGAGTTGCTCTGCGTGGAATTAAAGACTTTACTGTAATTTGAAATGAAAACATGTTATCATAAAGGCTTAGCATTCTGGCACAAAGTACCAAATAAAACAATGGGGTGCTGATTCCTGCCCTTCTGAATTGCTGGGATCCCATGAAAACAGCTATAACCCAAGGATAGCCATTCATTCCCATTCCTCCTGGGAGCAGGGGTGCTGTCCAGGCTTAAAGCAGTACCAGCACAGCAATCCCATAAGGAAGGCCTTAAAGCAAGGTGTTCCAAAGGAAATGATGAGATAAACCCTTGGACCTCACCTCTCTGCAAGCACACAGTGATGAACCAGCTTTCCTGGCAGCTCTAAGTCAAATCCAGGTCCAGGGTCAGTGTTCAGAGGTGGGTCCTGTGAACACTCAGTGTCACAGCACAACCATGGGGAGTCATGGGGAGGCCTCAATTCTGTCCTGAGATCCCAGGCAGCAGCACCTGCCAGCTGCTCACCTTTGCCCCATTCCATGCTGGATGTGCCCAGGTTTATTTTGTGACACTCCACATTTGGTCACAGGCACATTTGGAAATATGGCCTAGCTAAAAATAGCTAAGCTATGCCTTAAGCCAAAGAGGATGAAGTAAGTGCTCAGGAAGAGTTAGGAGAAGTCAGGCTCTGCCAGAGAGGGAAACAAGCCAGACATGGATGTGTGAGATCTAAACACAGTGCCTTCAGAGCTTAGGGGCTTCCTCAGCACCCACACCTGCCACCTCCAGCTCTTTGTTTCCAGGGACCATTTCTGCCAAGGAGAGTGAATTTTGGTCCCCATTATCCATACCTGCATCCTCTCAAGCTGTGTCAAGCTCTGTAGCTCATCCAAAAAGGTTTCAGGCCATGACACCAAGTTGTCTCAGCAATGTCAGTAACCCATAGCCCATGGCAAACCTCATACCAGGACTTGTTTATCCACATCTGCCTTAGGGGACCAGTGGAATGGCCAGAACATGATGACCTTCAACATCCCCTCCAACCCAAGCCATTCTGTGATTCCATGACTTACTTAATTTTATGAAAGTGGCTGTTTATTTTAAGCAGAGTTACAATTATTTTAGGACTTTAAAATTTGATTATACACTTCTGTTCAGTGTGAATAGTGGTGCATCACCCAAGACTCTCCTACAATGTTTAAAGTAAAAGGCTTAATATAGATATTCATCCATATAGCCTAATCTGGTGCTGTTAAACAGTTAAATGAATTGTGATTTGATTTTTTTTTAAGAGACCTTGTTGGAACACATCAATAAATGAGGCTCTTACAAACTGATTCATATTTGAGTTGTTCCATTGGGACAGCTAATGCTGCAACAGTCATTTAGCAAATAAATCCAAATCTCTGACATTATTTGAAATATTCTCTTATTATTTATTATCTCTCATTATTTGAAATTTTCTCTTATGTATGATACTCTCTGGGTTTGTATCTGAATCTGATTCCCCCAAAGGGAGAGGGAATTCTCTCACTTGCATTCACTTCTTCTTCTCTAGCACCAGAGAATCCACAAATAGAGCCTCATTTAGTGCTGAAGCCACAGCAAATTTTTTTTTTTTTTTTTTTTTTTTTTTTTTTTTTTTTTTTATCACTAGAATCAGATTTCATCACTTCTAATGCTCATGGAGTTCCTCTCTTTCCCAAGCACAGCACACTGGTAGGGCTGCACCTCCATCCATTTCCCACAGCTGCCACATCCTTCACAGCTGGAGTCTTGCTGCTGATGCTCTTGCACTCAGTGAATGTCAGAAGCCTCCAAGAACACTGTCAGATGGCTTCTCAAGAGGTGATACAACTATAGCCTGAGCACAGGGAAGGCTAAAATATTTGGAAATAATTTTCTTATAGAGCCATGGCAGTCCCAGTGAAGAAGTCTTAGAAACAGCCAAGTGTGCACAGAGAAACTGGCCCAGCATTTGTGCTCTAGTTTCTACACAAATAAAAGCAAGTCCCTGGGAAAGGATTTGCTCTGCTGTTTATGTGAGATGTGTTTTGGAGCCAGGATGTGATTCTGGGCTATAGAGAAATTACAGACCTGATATAAACACTCCAGGGCTTTCAGTGGCCACACAATCCTGTCTACTTTGGCTTTCATCTTCTGATTAATAAAGGTAGTGAAAGGAATACATTCCTATTATCATTGACTTCATGCAGCCATAGTTGCCACAGGGATGTCAGGACCATTCAGCGAAGACAATGTTATTTCTGGTATTGCAAGCAAATGAGCAGCTGGTTGGAGCAGGAGAGCAGGACCTGGGCATCCATCATTTAATCAATCACATGGTAACTCCATTTTTTGGTAAATGGTCAAGTTCTAAAACAAGTCAAGCCAAAATCACATCCAGCTGACCACTGCTTTGCAGTTCAATAGAGGGATTTTTTTTTTCTCTTTTGGATATACTGAACCCAACTCTAGACTGGCAGCATCTTGACAGCATCTCCACTGCCTTTGAGAAATACAGATAAACTACTTTTACCTCTGGATCTTCCCATTTAAGAGAATGAGGAAATTAATCTGTCAGATCTTATAAGATGCAGAAATGCACTCAGGACACTTTAGCAGAAGAATAAAAAAGGGAATGGAGGAAGAGGAAACAACAGGCAGTCACAAGCCAGAGTTACTGCTTGGCTCTGCCAGTCCAACAGGAAGAGTTCCAAGGCAGCAGGCTGGAAAACACAATAAATTCTTCAGAGCACAAGTTGAATCCCAGAATTTAGGTTGAGAAAGATCTCTAAGATGATTGAATCCAACCATTTACCCAGTACTGCCAAGGCAAGGGCAGCCACTGTTGAATCCCTGCAGGGATGGGAACTCCAGCACTGCCTGACCACCCAAGGTCACCTGTCCTTTTCCCTGCCATAGCAAGGACTTGCTCTGCTGTGGCTTATTTGACACTCAATCAGCACCACAAGATCAGTAAATCTAATTCAGCTGCCACAAAGTCAATAAATATCCCTGGTCAGGGGTATTTGCCCAATGCCCTAAGCAGTAGATGGTTGACTCTTCTCCCTTCACTCAGGGACTTTCTCTGGGAAGAGGAGGTCCAGCTGCAGAGAAAGGCACTAATTCAGTGAGAGAGGGTCAGAATTACAAGATAATCTGAACTTTTAATGATGGGAAAGCAGCAAACAAGATTCTCACACATCTCAGAGATAGATGTTAATGCTCAAATAAAGCCAGGAATAAAAAATTTAAAAAATTGTGAATAATTACATTTTTTAATTGCTTAGCTCTTGAGTTTGAGATAATGACTGTTTAGATCCTGCTTTAGAAGAAGCCTGTTGGCTAAGTCAAGCCTGTTTTTCCCAAATGATGGTAATAAAGTGCAGATATTAAAAAACAAATATTCCTACTGATTTATAGTTACAAATACACATCTGAAAAGAACATCAACCACCTAAGGAGGAAAAAAGAACAAACCCCACCAGAAATAAATTTATAATTCTGCAACTATTTTGTTAACTATTTATTGTGGGTAATTTTTTGCATATCCAGAGCTTTAGGAGGCATTCTTGGTCAAGCCCATCCCAAAAGAGACAGTGAATGCTCTTCCAGCTTCACAAGTGTTCCCTCCTCTCAACCCTGCCCACAGGCATCTTTTAGTTTTTGATGGAAAGAAGCAGTAAGAGTTGCTCAAAGTCCTCACAGCGTAACTTCTCTAGACCTTCAATTAATCTCACAACAAACTCAAATTCCTTCCCTTTTCCATAAAATCCTAGCCATCAACCTCTCCAAGCTCCTGTCTCCAGTTACTGCCAGTTACAGCTCTGACACAGATTTTTGATAAATTACAGGGATTATGCACATTGCAAACATCTGTTCATCTTGGGAAAAAATATATACAATCTCTCCCCTGGGCTTTTGCCATCCATCATGACTTTGCTAAATACAGCAACAAACTCCAACCAAGGCTCTGAAGGATGTGCCAGCTTTAGCAAACATGAATGTGGAGTTCAGAAAGAAGCCCACACTAAAATATCAACTGAAAACTCTGCCCAAACTCCAGAGCAATGGGAAAAACTGTCCAATCCATCTGACAAATCGGGCCAGGCACTGAGGTTAAACATGGATTGAGGTTTGTGCCCTTTAAATAGTCTGCATTTGGAAATGTTGGCTGTTCCCTCTCACTTCAAGCAGACATGTTCTCAGTATCCAGCCACCCTCCTCTTCCACCCTGCTTGACACAGTCAAGTTGGTTTAAAAAGAAGATAAATCAATGGGTTTCCTGGCAGAATACTTTTTTAAAAGTAACAATGATGGAGGTGCTCCAACAAATAGGTGACATGCCCCAAAATTTGTATCCCAAGTTTCAGAAGATATTCTCTACTTCATATACAAAATCAAGCTTTTCCAAATAAAACTTTTTGGTTAATGCTAAATGAAAATTTGATGGGGCAACTACTGGCAATACTAATACTATTGCCATAATAATGACAACTGTAATTTTTCCTTAAAAAATAAAACAAGTCCTGTTTTAAAATATCTGCATTCTACCTTTCCAGACGAAACTGTGGTATTCTGGTAGAAGTGAACCATAGAACCACAGAATCATGGAGTGGCTTGGGATGCAAGGGATCTTAAAGCCCATCCAGTATCACCCCCTGCCATGGGCAGGGACACCTTCCACTAGCCCAGGTTGCTCCAAGTCCCATCCAATCTGGCCTTGGACACTGCCAGGGATCCAGAAGCAGCCACAGCTTCTCTGGGCACCCTCACAGGGAAAAATTTCTCCCCAGTATCTAATCTAAAGCTACTCTCTGCATGTTTGAAGCCATTCCCTCTTCTCCTTTCACGGATTGCTGAGAAGGCATTGAGCTGATTTCCTGTTTCAGAGTGATATCCAGAAATAAATGTGCAATCTAGAAAAGATGAATCATTCCTGGTGCATAATAATCTGCCAAATTTTGAAAGACTAAAATGAAGAGGGAGAGAAAGGGATATTTATTTAATCCTATGATCTCGCAGTCCAACATAACATTGAAGACAGCTGTAGTCACATAAGGCATTTCCTAATTGGCAAAGCCTTAAGGATAAATGAAACATTGGACTCATCTATTTAAAATGCTTCGACCTCACAAATCAAGAACAGAATAACTCTGCTAAAGAGGATAGAGGGAATAATCCAATCCCATAACCCTCTCATCAGTCCCAGTGACGTACTCCCTGCATCAGCCCAGTCTGCTTTATGTTTTATTCCCATCATATGACCTCCTTGCTAGCAAATCAAGTCCTGGCGTGGTGTTTTGAAATGATGTTTTTTCCTAGCCACGGTGACTTGATCACTCCATGATACACTACATTTTTATCTTGAGGTGAGCCCATGATGTTTCCATTTTTGCCACACAATCAGCCTATCTTTGCACCTTGGGATGACACAAGCAGTCCAAGCAGGTTTGCTCTTAAGTCTGCCTTTAGCCACTTTCCTGTAAGGGACCTGATTGCCTGTGATGCAAGAGGAGCTGCAGGTGCTCTGCATTTGCTGTCCCCTGGCTCAGGGCCCAGGAGAGGATCATGGAAGATGCTGTAGGGCCTTGAGCAAAGGGCTGGAACTCCAACCTCAGCATTGATCTTGGTTACATAATGCTGCTAATACCTCCTGCAAACCTCAGGGCAGCCATGACCAAGGATTCTTGGAAACCTGTCCCTGCTGCAGGCACAGAAGGATGATGGCCCTCCCAAGGGTACATGAAGAGGGGAGGACTTGCTACTGCCCAGGCAGGGGGAATGATGCCTTCTCCAGTTCCATGTTATTTTATCTAATCCCCCCAAATTTCAGGAACCTGAACATTTAAATCCATGCCTGCTCCTTCTCTTGTCTTGCTTGCTTCAGAAGCTGCCCATGTGTCAGGAACCTCTGTGACTATTACTTGCCATTTGAGAGAGAGGACAGGAGTGATCAGGGAGGGAATTCTGCAACTGGGAATGAGGGAAAATGGGCAGAGAAGCAAGATTCAAATTACTCCTTGGGAGAGGGAAGTGCTGCTCAAGTTCAAACACTTCCCAAGAGCCAAGGGAACATTTGGAGCACATCCCAGCTGAGTGCCCACCCACATGGAGCTCAACACAGAAATATGCAACCACATCTCACTGCCAAACACCCTTCAGTCCAGTTTTCACTCTCCCCCTCAGGGGTCCCCAAAACAGCTTCCCAGTTCACCAGCAATGTCCCACTGACCACTGGGGACTCACAGCCTGCTGCTGATCTGCTTACCTAAACCCTGACACAAACAGATGGAAAGCAGCACATTTGTGCCTAGAACATGTTTATATTTTAAGAAAAATATTACTCATGTTTACTTACTGGAGTAGCAGCAAAACTCTTATATTGGAAAGCAAGTTTTATTTATTGGCTTTGTCCTTTGCAGAATGCATATTGCCTTTTACAGTTTCTTCAGGGATACTTTTCTTTTAATTTCCTTCTCTTCTGCAACTATAACTCACAACTATGAGACACTGTTTTGTACCTACAGCTGCAATCTTTTACAAGGATTAAATAAGGCTGCATTACAAGCACACAGCTACAGTGCTTTACTCCTGAGCTACCTCAGAAGATATGAAAAAGAGCAAAAAGTAAAATTGTAATTTTAGGTAAACAGGGACATCTCTGCGAAGACCAAAGGCAGCAAATTATGCCCCATCCCTGGAAGTATTCAAGGCCAGCTTGCATAAGGGGTTGGAGCAACCTGGAATAGTGGAAAGTGTCCCTACCAATGGCCGGGGGTGGCTGGATGGGTTTTGAATTCCCTTCCATCACAAGCCATTTCATGATTCTGTGCTTTGCAAGTAAGCAGAAAACCATATTCCATATTGGATAAAAAGGAACCACTTCATTAAATGGTTATTTCTACCCTGTAGTAAGGCTGGCCCCTTGTGGTGGTTTCTTTTCAAAACCAGGCAGAGAAACCAATTTTGTGTGGTGGTTTTGTTTTGCTAATTTGAGATTTCTCAGCCAATGCACCAATTGTTGTGGTGGGTGTAGTGCTGGCTAAATCACTAGTGCACCCACTAGGATTATTTACTCATTTCCTATTGTGAGATAGGATTAGAAGGAAGGCAAAGCAGGCTCAAACTTTAAAGGGTATAAAGAAAAACTTAATTAACAAAAACTAAAAGTAAAAATAATAAGAATCAGAATAAGACCTTCAGAACACTTCTTTTCCCCCCACACCCTCTTTTCTTTCACACTGACAATGTACAGAAAACGAATCAGTCACTTTACCATCTCTAAAATAGTCTTTTTCCAGCTCACTTAGGGAGAAAAAAATCTCTCTCATCATGCTATGGAGACTTCACAAGAAGCAATTCTCTAATGACTTCAAAGTCACAGCAAATCAGCTGTCTGGGAGAATGGAAATCTGATCACTGTGTAAAGTCCCTCCCCTCAATTTACAGCTTTCCCCACAACTGTTTTCAAGGGCTCAGTCTTTGGTTAATGGGGTACACTTTTAAGGATGAGCTGTTCAGTAGCAAAGGTTCCCTTCATCTATCTCTGAGATTATCTTCAGCTCTGGGAACAGAGGCTTTCTTCTTCTTCCCTGGGGGCAAAGGGTCTTCATCACTCTTGTCTCTCTCTGTTCAGATTTCTCATGGGATCACAGCTAATTCAACATCTGCTTGTTCAGCATGGATGCCTTTGCTCATGTCTGCACCCTCCCATGCTTCTTCTATGACTTACAGGGATATTCAATATATCATAGTCCATCACCATAGCTTACAAGAGAATTTCAGCTTAAGGCATCTCCTCATCTTCCTATGTCATCTGGGACCTGACTCTTCCTTCTTGTCTGACCTTAATGTCTCCATGTTGTTTATTTGTGTGTCTTCATCTCTGTTCTTTCATTCAAGGGAGAGAATCAATGTGTGCAGGTTTCATCTGTACAGTGAAATAATTAATATCTTGCCTGAGGGCTGCTGAGAAGCCAGAACCAAAAGAGAGATTCCCAGGGTTTTTTCCATTTTAAAATGTGCTCACAGATGCATGCTCAGCTTTCTCAGTGGTATAAGAGTTGTCAGTTCTCAAAACCAATCACTGATTGGTTTTTGTCAGACACAGAGGAAGCTCTCAGCAGCTCCTCTCAGAAAACTTCCATGGGTTGGCTTCAGTGCAAAACCAGCACACCCATCCAGTTTAATGACACCAGAGAAATGAGCAGCAGTAACAAGAATTCTGCTTTTGATCTACAATAGGTTCAGAGCTCATAGAAATTAAAATGGCAGCATCAGGCCTATACTTTGCATTTGGGTTTTTCTTGTTGCAGAAGATTTTTTGGACACAAAAATCTTCTCCATTTCTTCACTCATAAAATCTGACAGTAAAGAACTTACAGAATGATCAGTCTCATAAAATACATATGTGAAGCCACCACATGCATGACAAAATAGAACCTAGTGCATTGATGACCCACAGACCTGATAAGGAGAAGTTATTACACTCATTTGAACTTTTCAGGAGCCACTTTCAGTCATCAAAACCAATGAGAAAAGCTAATGAAAATATAGAAGATTTTCTAAATTGGCAATTTCCCCCTCCCCAGAGACTGCTGTTCATCTGGAATGTCAGAATGGTACAAAGGGGAAGCTTGGGATCAATACCAATGGCAGCTGATGGGCTGGAAAAGCCATGGATGCTTTCTTAGAACTAGGAGACATAATTAACTCCAGTGATGACATTAATCATCATGTCACCATCACTGCACATCTTCCTGCTGTGTGACACAACACCCTCTCAGGGGACTCTGTGCTCCTACCCTGAGCCAGTTATTTATTGAGATTGAGAGACTGCATAGTTACATGATTGAAATGAAATGAAATTAAACTAAATTAAATTAAATGATCAGCTGTAAAGCAGTAAGGAATCTGTAAAAGGAGGTTGGGATGGCCAGGGATGGTCATTCTCCAGGACACAAGGCCATTCCTGATTAATCAAATCATCCCCATGCAGTGAATCACTAACAATGCTCTCTCTCTTAGCCAGGTGACCTTAAAGGAATTTCTAAAAGAAATTGTTGACTATCAATCAACAAATTATGACCCACTTGCACCCACATGAGCCTCTCCATGGGGTTGCTGCTCTTCAAGAGCTGCCATGTGATGCAGACAAGGGGTTCCAGCCATCCCCATTCTGGTCCCACCAGGTCCCAGCACACCTGTAGAGGCAAGCAGGTGGCACCTCTTCATCTGAAACACTCATGATGGGCCATCCTGACCTACACTGTGACACTCTCTGCTGTGCTGACTCAGCCCTACACATGGACATTTCCTCACAGAGGCACTTGCATAACAACAACCTCCACAGTTGGCAGCACCCACACTTCCTCAGTTATTGGGAAGCTCATCTTTAACTTTGGAAAATGCTGCTTGCATGGCACATAAAAGAACACCTCCTCACCATCCCAAAAAACCCCCTAACCAGCCACACAAGAGCTCCACCTCAAGCCTTGATGAGGATGTGGGAGAGTTCCCTGCCCAGGTGATTGCCTGGCTTTGCCCACACATGACACACGCAAGAGCTTCCGCTGCACTTTCCTCAAGGAGAGCCAGCTCAGCCTGGAACACCCGCCCATGGACCACCCTGTCCATGTGCCCTGTCCTCAGCTGCCTGGTTGGGAAACACCTGGCTCAGCCAGCCCCATTCTCCCAGGGCTGAGATAAGAATGACAAGGATTTACAGCCCCACTGAGCTGAAAGGGGAACGGTGTGCATGCCTGGCTCCTAGCTCACAGCCAGACTCAGCCACAGGGACAGCATTAAGCTTCAGGAATTCCCACTCCCAGTCCATGTGCACGGTCAGGGCTGTTGCCTCGTGCCACACTGCAGAAGAATGGTGAAACTCAGCCTTTATGCTGTTATGATTCATCTAATCTTCACAGATTTATGGGGCACAATAGATCAGTAACATAAATTTTACAGAGACCTTTCATTTGTTAAGCAATCCGTTCCCACCTCTGGGAAGAGAGATGTTTCACTAAAAGCACAGTCAAGTTTTCTGGTTTGAGCCTACCACTGAGTGCTTGAGTTTCATACTCTGTGCTTTTCAGCTCAAAGCTCTGAAACACCAAAGCACACAGAGAATCAAACCCTCTTGTTCCCCCCCAAAAAAAAGAAAATCCGCAGCCAGAAGAGCTTATTGTCAATGTCTGTGTAAGGCAAGGAAAAGACTTAAGGGTTTGACCCAGCACATATATATATATCTGTTCATCCCTGACATGGCAAAGATTCTTAGTTTTGCCTAGTGAGAAGGGATTAGCTGCAGATTTCTATTTCAGAACTGAGGGAATAGCAAGTGATCTGGTAATCTGGATCTATGAAGCAACAACAACCTATCTATAGAGCCACCTAGAGAATTTATACTAATGAAGCTTAATTCATTACCTGCTTTTCTTCCAAACTTACTTGCAATGTTTCCCACAAGTTTTGATTAATTGCCATGGGTACATGCATGGAACAACTTACTTGCATATTTGTTAATCAGCTTTAGTCCCAATACATCAAGAATCAGATACCTTGTGTCATGCCCAGCCGTTATTCCACATTATCCCTTGATGGTGCTATGGAAAAATGAATTTGTTGTTCCAGTCTAACAGCCTTTAAATAAGGCAGTTGTGGCAGAGATGACATTTGCTACTGTGAAGTCAAACAAAGCTTAGCACCTGAACAGCTGAAACTATCTAGACTTAATGGGAACCCTTAAGGGTTCTTGGTGCTCTGTAGTGCTCTGGCACTACCAATCTGGGATCATGTCCTCGGTGGGAACACTCAAAACAAATGTGTTTCTCCATCAAAAACTCCATGGTAAGAGACAAAAAGGGTGTTGGTGAATCACAGTGCCTTGAGAGTGTCATCTGGCTCTTTGGGTTGCCTGGTTTATGGAAAGAGTAGAACAAGAAAGTGATTTTGATTTATAACCACTATCAGCTTGCTGCTTTGCAACAAACATGGCCCAAACAGCTCCAGGATGTTCAGAGGTCTCTTGCACAACAGGTTCAAATACTTGGCTCCATTTTCTGTATGTGAAATGAGCAATTTGGGCAACCCTTAAAAAGAAATACTTAGAGCACTTGGAAAATTAATAGGGCCCCAGTGCCAAGACAAATATAAATAAATTAAAAAAAAAAAAAAAAGTAACAAAATGCTCAGTACACATTTCCATGGCAGGAAGTTTTACACCCACTATTTCCCATCACCATGTCCCTGATATTCTCCAGTGACTGGGAAGGAACAGCATAATAAAGGAACCCTCACCTGAGAATCAGGCCAGACACATTTTTAAGGAGACTGACATATATTCCAATTGTTTTCTGTGGGTCAATGACAAGCTCCATAATTACCATGTGTATTTTGATCTTCACTGATACTCACCAGCTACAGGAAATTACACACTGTGCTGTGCCTGCTGCAAGTTTATCCCTTTACTATCCTGTTATTAACTGTTCTCCCTTTGGGACTTGCAGCATCTCCTACTCCAGCCACTGAAATGGAAGAAAATATCAACACCAGCTTGGAAGAAGACTTTGAAGGACAAGCATCACACACAGGCAAGGAAACTAACTGGGTTTTCTTCCCAAAAATAAGATAAACTGTAAGTGTTCACTGGGGAAGCCCAGAATTCCAGTTGTTCCAGTGGCCAAGCCTCTTACACAAAAACACAGGTTCCTAAGGCAATGAGAAGGTATTTTGGGGCAAGTGACAGCCCTCATGGGGGGCAGGTAACACCAAACATTGTGCTGCTCCTCCTCCTCAAACCTGAAGCAAAGGGCAAATGCAGGGACACTTGACAAAAGCCACCAAGAGTCATGGCCCAGCATGGCTCCTGTTGGTTTATTGCCTCACTCCTGTGGTTTATTGCTTCACTTTGGTCTCCAGGGGAAGAGAGAAGACAACAAAAGAGCAACAAAACCCACTCTCCCACATTAGAATTAGGTCATAACGTTTCACTAGAAAGGTAAAATTATTTTTTCTTCTTACAGAAGAAACATTCTGTGCTAAAAATGTCCCTTGTGGCAAACACAGCACTGCATTTAGAAGCTTTAAAAGAAGTCTCCCTCAAAATGATCATTCTTTTTAATCCAGTGCTCAATCATCAGGATTTTTACAAGTACTGATACTGTGTTCAACTCTACAGCTCCTGTTACTGCCAGGTAACAGGATGCCAATCATTCCCTCCCTCTGCTCCAAGGGCTTCTTTTCCTTGGAGCTGTAATGGATGCAGTTCTTGTAATAACTCTAGGGTGCTTTCCCAACCAACTTGCTGCTGTTGGCCAAGGTTATGATATCTACACAGGCTGGATGAGGGTCTGAGCAACAGAGCTAGTGGAAGGTGTCCCTGGCCATGTCAAGGGCTGGAATGAGATGAGTTTTAAGGTCCCTTCCAACCCAAACCATTCTATGAAAAATACATACATACATATATATATATATAATATATACACACACATACATACGACATCTCACTATCATCACATTTTCCTTGTGAAAATGAGAGCTGCTTTCCCAGCCTTTACTAAATTTTCCATAGGAAACTTCACCTCTGAAAACACTGAAATATTCTTTGGTTTTGCTTTATAGTCTGAGATGCAGATTAAATGTTTTCATTTTGGAAAACAGCACTGGAATTTTGAATTTTTTTGCTTAAGCAGTTTAATCAAGCAGCTCCAAAGACTGAGATCTGCATTACAATCAGAATAAGCATTTCCCTTATGGGTTACTCTTCCAGTGCAACATGTATTGTTTGGGGTTTTTAAAATAATCTCAAATTTCCTGCATTCTTAGTTTTATTGAGTCCTTATGCACATTTAATATTTAAATTTAACTAAATATTTAAATACCCTGTTTATATAAAAATCAAATATTTGTCTACAAAACACCACCTTTGGCCAACATGGCAGTTTTATCATGTTTCAACATCCTCATCCATATTAAATGCTCATGTAGTTCACCAAAATCCTTCCAGAATATCCTGATGAGAACCAGATCACCAAAGTGATCCAGGTGAGAAAAACCCTCTTGCTTTTTCTTCTGGGACACATTGATCCAAAAGCTCTGGTTTCTCAGCACTCCTGCAGAGTTCTTTGGAAAGAGTAAGGACAGATATGCTCAGGTACAGAATGACAAACCAGCAAAACCACAAATTTCTCAGGAAACCTCTTGTTAAAGCCACTTTTTCAACCAATTTCATCTCTCTTAGGGCCCAAAGGTGTGATCAGTGACTGGAGGAAGTTCAAATTAGAGAGTGAAGATGGAGATTCCTTACCCCCAAGTAAGAAGGAAATACTTAGACAAATGTCTTCACCACACAGATCTTTCAGCAGAGATGATAAAGACTCCAGAGAGAGATTCTGCCGTAAGGTAAGAGAAGCAAAAGGAATTAACTTTGGCTCCATATAAAACATGCCTGTTTTAAGATGGGAAATCTTGAATTTTCCACTCAATTTCTGTATAACTTTAGCAGAGCTTTCACAAAGCAGACAGAACACATATGCAAAACAATGGAGCTGGGGAGGCTCAGCCTGGAGAAAAGGAGGCTCAGGGAGGAACCTTCTGGCTCTGCACAACTCCCTGACAGGAGGGGGCAGACAGAGGTTGGGCTCTATTCCCAGGGGAAAAGAGACAGGATGAGAGGAAAACAGCCACAAATTATTCCAGAGGAGTCTCAGATTGGATATCAGGAAAATTCCTTCCCCATAAAGGAGGTCAAACATTGGCTGCCCATGCATTGATGGCATCACCATTCCTGACAGAATCCCAAAAAAATGGGAATTTGGTGCTCAGTGACAAAGGTTAGAGTTAAATTTGGCAGTGCTGGGTTAATAGTTAGACTTGATTATCTTAGAGGGCTTTTCCTACCTTAATTAGCAGCTCTGTGATGTTCTTTATCCTGTCCTTTCTCAAGTACAGGGTAACTTTAGTAAAACCAGCAGTGTGTTTCATATCTATCACAGCACAGCTCAACCTTTCTTCCTCCCTTCCCTGCCACAATGCTCTATCATTTTAAAAACCTATTAGTCAGGATAGAGTTCTGAGCCTGAACATCACTTATCACCATTTACTAATTCTGAAATGGGGGGGAGCCAAAACCCCTCGATAACACAGGAATTAAACCTGCCCCACTACTGGCAAAATTTCCACCAACTCCGAGAGATCCATAAATTTTTGCCGAATGTGGCCACTGCCTTCAGTACATCACGTGTTGAGACAGGATCTTCACCTGTCTCTCCACAACACCTCCCAGAGTCCCAGTAGGGAGTGATGGCTCTTCTGGCCCAGCTTTGGTGCTCTCTAGAGAGGGGGCTCCCAGTCCCTAACGTGACTCTCTGGCTGTCACAGATGAGCATGCAGGAGTACGAGCTGATCCACGCCGCGCAGGAGGACGAAAGCTGCCTACAGCAGTACCGCAAGCGCTGCATGCAGGACATGCACCAGCGCCTCAGCTTCGGGCCCAAGTTTGGCTTCCTGTGCGAGCTGCAGAACGGGGAACAGTTCCTGGAGGCCGTGGAGAAGGAGCACAAAACCACCACGGTGATCGTGCACATTTACGAGGACGGCGTCAAGGGCTGCGAGGCGCTCAACAGCAGCCTGACCTGCCTGGCGGCCGAGTACCCCACCGTCAAGTTCTGCAAGATCAAGGCCTCCAGCACGGGCGCCGGGGATCGCTTCTCCAGCGAGGTGCTGCCCTCCCTGCTGGTCTACAAGGCAGGGGAGCTCCTGAGCAATTTCATTAGTGTTTCTGAACAGTTCAATGAGGAGTTCTTTGCTGTAGATGTGGAGGCTTTCCTAAATGAGTATGGGCTGCTACCTGAGAGGGAGCTTCCGGCGCTGGGAAATGGCACGGATGAGCCAGATGTTGAATAATTAGAGTCAGAGTCCTCACTGCCTCCCTTTCCTCTTCATTCAGCTGTAAATGAATGTCAGTAACACCCATCCCACTTAGAGAAGGCTCTCTTTGCTGACTTACTTCTAACAAATGAAGATATAAAAATTGCTTAACTGTTAGCACGTGGATTCTGCTTATCACACATACAGCTGGCAGTCTTGTACATATTTCTATGCCAGCCACGAGTAATAGGAAGAACAGCAGTGAATTTAAGAAATATAGGAAAAAACAATTAAAAATTGAGGGCCCTGTCTCCACAAAGCACACGTCCTCCATCTCAGTGGGGACAGGACTGGTCCATCCCTCTGTGCACACTAAAAGATATCTCTATACTCTGGAGTTACAGCAAGTCCTGGGTCCTGATTCATTTCTACCACCTTTGGCAAGAGCAAGCAATTTTAAGGACAGACAAACAGCCCAAATTCTTTGCATTCCTAAATGGCTCAAGTATCTAGCTCATTATTTTATTCCACATTTAACACATAATACTGAAACAAAGAGAGAAGTTAGATCGGTGCTTCTATAAGTTTTTCATCCAAAGAGCTGACACAGACACAGCATCAGCTGATTTCAGTTCATCAGTGCTCCCTATGCTGAGCAATAGCATTTAAAATGCCTGTGAGTTTCTGGAAAAGTATGTTGTGCTTATGTAATAACTCTGAATAAAGCTCATCAGCTCTCAAAACCTGCCATTGGAAGTGTGAAATATATTGGTAGCACATAACCTTACCCTTACAAACATGTGAAATATTAGTAAGTACTCACCAGATATTTACTAAACTCAAAGTTCTAAGTTTTGTTAAAGGGAAGCTGCTGAGAACTACAGTTTAACAGTCTGACTGACAGGAAGACATGGGGAAAACTCACTATAAACATTCCTCTCTAATACAAAACATTGGAAGCACTTCAGTGACTTCTGCACACTGACAAAGCTAAAGGCTGGATTTGGCTGGGGATGGAAGTATCTGTATCTTACTAAAAATCTTAACAGCATAGATTATCTGATAATATTTGAGATTATCAGAATGTTAAAGAACTATTTTTCTTTTTTTTTTTTGTTCTTTTTTAGAAACTATCAAAATGCTAAGAATTGCTACTTTTAACGTTGTTTTGCTATGGATGACTATTTTAACAGAGGCCCAGAAACATCATGTTATGTACACTTAGTATAAATGAAGTTCCTTACCTCTCATACAATCTTCTCTTACCAGTAGAACAACTCATTACTTTATTACACCAAGAATTCAAATAGTATATTCCCAAAATGTCACGATCTCCATGTTGTAAATTGCTGAGTGAGAGATTGTCCCAAGTCTTTCTGATAGAACTCCAGGAGAATAAAGCTTTTCCCTTGGAGCAGTCCTCTCTCCCCTTACTAAAGCATGAAGTTGACCCCTCAGGAAGTCACTTTCATCTTAACATTTCATTTGTTTCTTCAAAATATTTGCAGATCTACTATTTGCAGATACACCCAACAGCATGAAATTCCAATGATCTTAAAGGAGTTTAGGTAGAAAATACTGAATTATCTTTTTCCATCATAAAAGTCACCAGTTACCTGAGTAGCAAGACAGTATTTATCTTAATGACATGTTTTGAAGAAGAGACATGAAAAATTTTTATCTTCTGCATACCAAAAAAATCTCCATGTAAATTGTAGAAAATTAACTTTTGTGAGAACTTTTCCTCTTTATCCAACTTGGTTTAAAAGCTATTAGGTTGTACATCAGCAGCCTCATCACTTAAACTTCATTTATTTGAGAACAAGGCTGAAAGCACAAAACCCCAACAATAACACCACAGAAGCTGCACCTGCAGCTACTCTAAGGAATAAGATGAAACTCCAACTTAAGAGACAGATTGAACGTGCTTAAGCAGGATTTTCAACCTGTAATTTAAAAAACAAGAACCAAAGAGCAAACACATGTGGCACCAAGCCTCAACAGAAGCTCATGACTAATGAAGTTACAAATAAAATTCTGATCACAGCAGTTATCAGTTTCTACAGGGAAAAAAACCCAACCTTAAAAACAGAAAGCAAGATTTGACTCAAACATTTATGACTTTGAGTAGCAAAGGGTAAATGCTTCAATAAGCACATGGGAAGAGTCTTCCTGCTACCCTGGGCTGTGGTTACTCTTCTTTTTGATTCAAAGTCACAGAGACCCCGAGTCCCCAAATATTCTGATGGAGCAGAGGAGGGAGCAAACTATCACTGGTGTCACTGCTGCCCAAACTGAGAGCAAAGCCTCTGGTAGATGCCAGTGTCCTGCTGTCAGCTGGGACAGTTGTTTTTCCTCCCAGCAGCCTGGATAGGGCAGTGTTTTGAATTCAGTACAGAATAATTTTGATAACACACTGATGTTGCTGTTGCTGAGCAGAGCTCACCCCAAGTCAAGGACTCTGCAGTGTCCCAGCGAGGAGCTGCACCAGAAGCTGGGATGGAGCATGGCCAGCACAGCAGATCCCCTGGCCAGAGGGACATTCCACACCAGGGGATGTCACAGCCACTGTGAGAACAGGGGCAGATGGCCAGGAGGGGCTGGAGGCTGCTGGGGGACAGGCTGGGCATCAGTGGGTGGGTGGGGAGGGACTGCACTGGGATCACTCATCTGTCTGGCTTGTACTCCCCTCTCTCTTTTTGTTATCTCCCTTTTCACTATTATTATTACTGCTATTACTATTATATTGTACTTTATTTCAATTATTAAACTGTTCTTATTGCAACCCAAGAGTTTTATCTTTGTTCCAACCCTCCTGCCCCTTGCCCCAGAGATGTGAACAAGCCCTGTGTGGTCCTTAGTTACCAGCTGGGGTCAAACCATCACAACCTGTCACAACTTACCACAGCAAGTGCTGCCCTCAGATGTGAGGAATTATAAACCTTGCTGACCAAGACCACTGAGGCTTTTAAAACTACATTTTAAAACCCCATGGCACAGAAAATAGTGATTCTGTAAAACTATTTCATATCATAAATTTTTGAACTTAAAAGAACCTGATTTTCAGATGTGAAAGTCCAAACCATTCCTCTGAACACTTACATATTAAAATAAATATATATCTGCAATCATGGACATGAGCTAACAAAGCTCAGTATCAGTCACAGTGGAGTTCTCAAACTGAAAGCTTCAGAGTACTGTACAAACAGGAAAAGAATAAATCTACAATGAAACCTGAGCTAGTTATTCAGTAGTCAGGAAATAGATTTTTAAAGGGTTGTTTTCCTTTTCTCTTACACACACATTTTCATTTATCCTAAAGCCCTCATTTTCTTATGCTAACAGTGGTACAAAATGGTACAAGAAAGGATGGGACAATGAAACCCCCTCTTGGTTAGTCCTGTAACTCTCAGACAAGTGAGAACCCGTTTTCTTCTACATCCACTATATTTCCTCATGGCAGGATGACTGGAAGGCTCAATCTGTAGGTACAAATCAAATTACTCATTTTTTCTTTGACAGGGTTGATTAACTTTTTATTGCACAGATGGTACTTCAACTCTCTCCTATATTATACCTGAAATCTCCACCAGAGCAACTTCCTTCTTTGCCTTCTTCCAAGCCCAAACTGGAAAATTAGATCCCCAATACCTAGTTAGTTATAAATGGAAGGATTAATTTAACCATTACCACAAAGAAAAGGATCATTTACTAAGCACTGAAAAAACCTGCAGAGAGGAAGAAGAAAGAGGTAGTTTTTTGCAAGGGGATCACTGGAATAATACATCCCAATAAACTATTTTTGATACCATATGTACTAAATAAGAACAACTATAGGAAGAGTGTTTCAGGACAATTTTCTTCTCTGGTGTCAGAGATGCTGTACTTCACTTCTGTGGCTGAGTTTTGTGTTACAGGCAACTAAAGAATAATAATTTTGTATTTTACTTCCAAAAACACACCCTATTCTCAAAAAAAGAGAGAAAGCCAAAAGACAGTGCCTTGCTATTAATTACATCCCTGTTCCTCCTTCTAACAGAGACAGCAGCAGAACAATTTTTAAAGCAACCGTATATTCTGAATGTTACAAAATTACTCCCATTTTCTGGACAACTCTCACCCTCCCCTGGTTGTCATCCTACCTCCAGATTCCTGCCTATTGATTCCAGTCACTGATAAAAAAGCAATTATAAAACCCACAGCAGCTGAACCCAGTGCCTCCATTACAACACTCACCACCTTCCTCCAGGAGGCCCCACTTGAAAAATGCTGAGCATGGAAGATCAACACTGTCTTTCAAAATATACTTAAAATACTAAAAGCAGCTCTTTTTTTCCAAGCATGTAAAAACAGAATACACAGGTGAGGCAACAGTACTCAAGACATCTTTCTCAGTTGCCTTTAATAAAGGTATTCCAGTACATACTTGATTATGCTTTTGAATCAAACTGTTTATTTTTTTTCTTTGTGTTCCATTGCCTTCAAACAAAAAAGGAATTAGCATTGGTATTAAAATGCTTTTATTTTTTTTCTGTTGTAGTTCAGGTCCAAGTAAGCATCACATTTCATATACAAATTATCTTTTTTAGCCTTACCAGAATTCATTCCCTCCTTCCACCTTTCTCATGTCAAGTAAACATATAACTGGCCAACATCCCCAGGAGAATCTCTCATAATGGAAAGCTCTCTGTTTATAATCTAAAAATCCTGATTAGCAATAATTTTAATAAATTAACTGTATCTACTAGATACCCCACAAAGCCTGCCTAGGTGTAACTGTTGCTGAAATAGTTAAAATTCCAAGATCACAATGATTGCATTGCAGCTGGATAAAGAAATCCTCATCAGGAGGCACTGAGTCAAAGGCAGCAGCTCAGCAATTTCATTGATTTCTGAGTTCCCCAGTCTTGAACCAAGCTATTTACAGGCTGCCTTGGTCTTGAAACTTTTAGAAACTCTTTGTATGCATTTTTTGCTAGCTAGCCAGTATTATCTAATACAATGCATAAATACTAATTTTTCCCCAATTAACTGTAATAAAATAAGAATTCTCTTAGCAAAGGAACCCTTAAAGCAGGAACTGCCATTCCAGGTCATTATGCAGGTTTTACCAATACCCTGAGAAACACCAGGAGTAGCATTTTGCATTAAAGGAGCTAAGAGGAAGAAAATGAAGGTTCTATATTTGTTTAAGGGACCTCCCCAGAAAATGTCATAATCATTTATACAGAGCAACAGAATTAGTTTCTTGTAAACCTGCTTCACCCTCTACTTGATTCTCTAAGTGCATAATTCTACTTGATCTAAGAAATATATGATGGAACAAAGTAACTGAACCTACCATTACAGTTCACATTGCACATCTGCCTGGTGAGATTTAGGCAACAATTCTTAATTACTAATATATTAACCCAGTGAGTTCCATCTTGTGAATGGCCAACACTTCCCAGGAGCTGTGGTGGCTGGAGTTTAATCACTGCAGATCAATCACTGAAGTAGTTGAAGGAGAAAATCGATGCCAGGACTGCAACAGCAGCTGCCACAACCAGCCCTAAATCCAGAGGGAACAGGCAATGAGAGAACAGCAGCACAAACAGCCCTAAATCCAGAGGGAACAGGCTGTGAGAGAACAGCAGCACATACAGCCCTAAATCCAGAGGGAACAGGCAGTGAGAGAACAGCAGCACAAACAGCCCTAAATCCAGAGGGAACAGGCAGTGAGAGAACAGCAGCTCAACCAGCCCTAAATCCAGAGGGAACAGGCAGTGAGAGAACAGCAGCACAAACAGCCCTAAATCCAGAGGGAACAGCAGCACAACCAGCCCTAAATCCAGATGGAACAGGCAGTGAGAGAACAGCAGCACAACCAGCCCTAAATCCAGAGGGAACAGGCTGTGAGGGAACAGCAGCACAGGCAGCAGCAGCAGGCAGGGAGGGGAGAGTGGGTCAGGGGGAATGAGCACAAGAAACAAAAAGTGCTACATCAAAAACTACTTTTATCAGTATTCTCATTACTGATGCAGCTGAGGAGACACAGAAAACCCCAAAACACCCCAGTGATGATGTAAGGGAAAACATTTTTCCATTCAAAGCAAACACATATTTACTGCTCCTATTTAATCTTCCAGTTACTGCATTCTATTTATAATAATTCATAGAAACCAGAAGTAACTGCTTTGTTTTGATACAAGCAAACCCAGAGCAAAGAGGGCTGTACTAAGTGCAGACAGATCACTGAGAGCTGGATGAGGCAGCACCGTGGAGAGGCTGCAATGGAGAGTTCCATGGCTGGTGTTCCCTGAATTCCTGAGCTGAGAATTAGGATGCTGTGGGAGCTAACAGTCCTGAAAGGGCCCACTGCAGGCTCTGGAGTAGCATAACAAAAACTTGGGAAGGAACATACCCATATTTTGTTGGAGCTTCAACAGCAAGTTTGCTTTTGTCAGCTGTGCCTGTTGTGTTTCACTTGGGCTCTCAGTCACTGGGCAAATATCAACTGCATGGAAATCAAGAAGGGAAAAATTAACAATTGTGCTTTACAGTGAATTAATGCAAAAGGACAAGAACTTCAAATCAACTTTATAAAGTTTATTTATGGTAGAAAAAAACCAGTTAACTGCAGTAGAAGTGTACAACAGCAATAGCACAATGCTGAACTATGCTGTATGGATGGAAGGTTAAAACTAAAGAGACAAAATACATTTCAGGAGAAGTTCCTCTTCCAAAACTCATTTTCCAAACCCTGCTTCCAGAGCAACATTCCCTACTCTCTTTGCATAGCCTGGGAGAATTTGACTACTCAAGAGAGAACCACTAAAATGTACCATTAAGCACCTTCCAAGATCAAAGGTTCCCTTCAGAGCCATCTGTTCAGGGTACATGCAAATCCCACTGCCAAGACAGGATGAGCCCAGCAGCATTTCCCTACCCAACAGACAGAGATGCATTTTTCCAACCACAAAAGTTTCTTTTTGAAGATCCCCTAAAAATATCCTTTCACAGCAGGCATGGTGGACTCCTTCATTTTTGGAGTAATTACAAAATCCTTAGTCTGCCCAGCCAGGATGTGAGAGAGCTTGAGTCTATTTCCAGGCAGGTGGGACTCAAACCTGTATCTATTTCCTTTGCAAAGATCTCCCTAATCCCCTGGCTATATCCAGCTTGCTGGAGGGGCAGGAAAGAAGAGGATTAATCTCCAGTCCTTCAGCCCAACTTGAGCCACACAGAGGCAGCATGGAAATACACCATACACCCCTGAGTACAAGGCTGCTTGATGGTGGTGAGCCAAAGGCCTTCAATTTGCAGCATTCCTGTTTCCAGGAGTTTGCTAAGACCTGCCAAAAGTTTGGATTACAATTCAGTATCTACAACCACAGGCACCTTCTGTACAAGCAAAGGGTAAGACAAAGTTTTTGTCATGGAAGTGAGAGCTGGAAGTGTCTGGAAAGAACAGGACAGGAAGGCTCAGATAAAAGAATGAACCTCACAGACTGCTCAGGAGACAAAGAAACCCCCAGCAGTACCAGATATCAGGGTTTAGAAGGCCATGGGACACTGATCTGAATAAAACCAGATCTCCATTTCCACAGAGGGGCTGTCCACCAGCAATAAATCACAAATTACCTACTTGGGTAATAAGGCACATCCTTTGTGTGATTCATATGCAAATGATTCATGAAGTACTTTCTCTGTCATTAGTTATGGTGGAAATGGATAATCTAGACATGATTGGAAAGGTTGTTTCTGTTGAGTCATGGGGATAATTGTCTTCAAAATCTCCTTAAGCCAAACTTGCACAAGACCTGTTACAAAAAAAACCCACCCAAACTAGGCTTTTAAAACCTGTCTTTAGGTTTTTTATCCCTAAACCCAGTGCACTGGTACAGGATGTACTGCAGCAGAAAAAATCACAAACTGTCTGATATGAAACTCAGCAGGACAATGAGATATATAGATATACAAACATTGTTTGGAGATCTCTCTGCAAGCAGCACATACATGTAAAATCAAGATAACAGTATTTCAGTGCAAAGTGTGTTTTTTGAAGAGAAATGATCAAATATCCCTGAATCCCACAGGAGGCCATGGCTAGATCATTACTTTCTTTGTGCCAAGAAAAATACTCCCTCAGCTGCCTAAAATTTGAGTAGAAGCCTTCAGCTAGGGTAGAGAAATCATTAATTGTTGCAATATAGGTATTTCATAAGTATCTTAACTAGCACAGAGTTTTATATTCTGAAAATCATCCCACTTTGGGATAATCTGACTGCATTTTTTTGGCCACCTCTGAAGTCTAGCTCCAGCAGGCTCCTTTCTGCTGTATATTTGATGAGCAGGTAGGATGGCCTGTGCCCTCTAACTTGAGGTTTGTGCCTCCCTGTGCTGAAGGGACCTTTGGAAGCTGCACATCACAGCAGCTGTACATTCCTCACCTGTTCAGAGAGGAAAAAAATATAAAGATAAAGGAAAAAGGAAAAAATAGCCACCCTTGAGCTATTTAGTTATCACAGGCTTTTATGCTGTCACATTCTGGAAGGTTTGCATGTGGAGCAGCAAAATCACACAAAAGAGTTTTCATAGCAGATGCTTTCTAGTACCAATTAGATAAATCCTTAATTCTTCAGTCTCCTAACCAAGATGGGGAAGTGATTACCAAAGCTGAAGTCCTATTTCTGTCTATCCACTCAGGGTATTTAACAGCCCACCCCCTGCACCAAGGAGGAGCAGGGATATAGTAAAGCCAATCAGAGAGCTTTCAGTGGCCTGTATTAGAGCACTAAATAGCTTGAAATTACAGTGTTAGAGCTATTTAAGGCTTTCATTTATAAATAGCTTGGGGTTTACTTTCTGTTTTCCACATAGCAATTTTAAAGCATGACCCAGTGGTGTCCCCACTGGAGAACTGTACAAGGAGTCAAAAGACTAAAACTGCAGGAGACAGCAGGAGAGCCCAAGTTCAGTAAACACATAAAACTGACCTCAAAAATTCATGTTTTGACTAAAAGCTGCTTTAAAAATAAATCTTTTGCCTATACTGATTAGATCCTCTTCTTCTAAAGTGCATATTTTAAAGAGCAACAAAACCCCAAATTATTTCAAACGCCCATTTGTGTTCTTGAATTTTAGAGAATTCTTTTTATCAGCAAAAAATTATTTTTATCAGTTTCCCAAGAATCTCAGTATGAACAGCATTTCCAGTTAATTTGAGGTAGGTGCCTCAGACCACAGGAACTGTGACACAAACAGAAAGGCAGATGACAAAATTCCCTACAAGCCAATTACTGAATATTGACAAAGTTATTAACAAAGTTATTAACAAATATTGACAAAGTTATTAACAAAGTTAGAGCTAAGCTTCAAGAAATAACACATGCTTCCCAAGTCAAAATAATGCACTGGAAAAGCCTTTGCACAAGAGAAACCACAACTCTCATTGTAACACAAAAACATGTTTGCAGCAATACTTAGACATTTCATACCAAAACAATAGAAATCAAATCCCATAATTAATGGGGGTTTGTTTTTAGAATGCAGAACACTTTGTATGCATTTATCAGGACTCTTTCTAAAATTACCTTCCTGGTGTGATAAAAGTGTATAAATAACTTGTGTTTTTAATAAACCACAAGTGACTGATGCCTCAACATTAATTGCCAGAATGAACAGTGCTGTGCTGACAGCATTAGTGATATCACTGCTATTAACAGAGCCCATTCCATGGACAAACTCTATGGTGGTCACCAGGACAAGGCCAGGCTTTCCCCAAACCCCCTTGCATGATTTTTCCTCTCCTCTTCTATGCACTTATTTTAATTTGTGGGTTTGGTAGGTTTTTAAAAGAAAATACACATCTACTTTAATTTGCTTTTCTTTTTAAAAAAAATGGAATATAAATCCCCCCCAGTTAACTCTACAAGCAGCAGACTAGGAGAACACCCAGGCTCCTTTTGTAGCCATCACTTCACACCTATTGTTGGCTTTAATCTTTGGGATGCCCTGCTGTGAGTAGAAAGGTGTTTCCTTCCTACCTGCAGCTCACACAACCTTACATAAGCAATAAAGCTGAACTGAATCATCACCTCTCTCCTCCCACACCTCTCCACTGCTACAACAATACTTATTTGCTTTTCTAAGCTACACTGATGCCTTAAAGCTCAGTAGTAATTAGTTTTAAGAGTATTAAAGTTACTCTAATAATGCCAGAGAGATTTTTATTGGCTTTCCTGTTTTCCTTGAGGTTCCTGTATGCCTCTTACTCCTCAAAAGGATGAGTCAGTTCACAGCTAACAGGTCTAATTAAAGCCTGGGGGGAGCTGATTCATTTAGAAAGACAAGAATTTATGGTTAGCTCTGAAATTAGGAAACTCAAAACTCCCTCCAAGTTAACATGCAAGTCAAGGAGAATATCAATACTCTCAGTTCACTCTGCACAGCAAGTCATGGTTATATTGCTCAGTTTTTGTCCCTAAATACCAACATCAAAAAGTGTTCATAGTTCCTATGTGAGGATTAGTGTTGGATTTTTTATTTATTTAAATTATAAAACTGGAACCTGCAGTTCATATGCATGTTGATGGGGGGAAAAAGGGGGAGTAAAATTTCTTACACAAGGCCTCGGGAAATGTTTTGGGTGCATTTCAACGCCATACTTGAATTCTACATTGAATGTAAATGTAAAATATATTCATGTAAAAAATAAAGCTTCACAGGGTCTTTTTTAAGAGTTTACTTGTCAATAAAGGATCCCCTCTAAGTCATGAGCAGAGTGGCACATACAAACCTTGGTTAACCATCTCTTCATCTTTCCATAGCTGGAGGAGAAAGAGCATAGCATAGAGGAGAAAGGAAAGTCTGTTACATGAAACACAAACTGTAAGAAACTAGACCATTTTCCACAATATATTTTAGTTGTAATTAATTGTTATAAATCCTTAGAAGTAAATTGACTTTAGGCATATCCATATCTGGATAAAACTGGTTTATGCCATTAGCCCCTGACCCAGCCTGCCCTGGTTCTCAGATATTTACCTGTGCTAATGTCCTCAGCTATGTGCATATCTTCAGCTTGGACAGGCTGATCCAACATCTCCACAAAACGTTCCTGGATTTCTCCAGCAGCCTCATCACCAAACTTATAATCACAGAGCATCACAATGGATCCAGCAACTGGGACAAACAGCCTCTGAGGCAAGACATGATATTCTCTCCCAAAATCTAAAAGGAAAGAGGGAGACATACCATCCCAATAAAAGTTATGATAAGATTCTTCTATAATCTCTGAACATAAGATAAAGTAATTGCAAAAGAAGACCTCAAGGTCTCTGTGTAGAAACCCTGTTCTCAGATATGCCTGGCTTAGTTGGCTGCTGTTATATGGATTTATGTCCATACACTATTAGTCTCTCCAGAAATACCCACAGCAGCTCCAAAACAGACCATAAACGCAAAGCAGAGCTTTTCTCCAGTTTGGAATGACTTGCAGGAGGGCTCTGGGAGAGCCTGCAGGTAAGAGCTCCCCGAGGAGCAGGATTTCACCAGCACAAAGGATGGCAGGGGTGTAAAACTCAGAGCCACAAAGTTCGGGTGCCACCTAGAGAGTGCACTAAGAACTACGTGCAATGGAAAAGGCTCTCTCTGCCCAATTAACTCTGGACAATTAACTATTTTTCGGTTTAAACACAACAACAAGACAATGACACCACTGAACTGACTTAAAGAAGTTTAAAGAGTCCCGGCACGAGCTCAGAGATTTGGTCTCTATCTTTTAACACACTTCAATATTAACAGGAACACCATATACTGATTTAAAAAATAAAAATAGAAATAAAAATTGAAAGTGTGCAAGGTACAGTTGGAACTTCAGAGACAAGAATTCCAACTATAGAAGTTTTAAAAATCACAAAATTTCTAATGAGTCAGGAAGAAGCTGGGATTGTATTCTGTAGTCACAGGAACTGAACACAAACATGGTGCAAAAGTTGTGATGCCAAAGGACACACTTAGCCAAAAAATTTCCAGATTTAAGAAAAAGTCAAGGCTGACAAGCAGCAATTATACATTTTATTTTTTTATTCTGCTCTAACCATACTGGAACTTCACAATAACAGAATTTTCTACTACCACCAAAATATAAGCTGGTGAGGTTTTTTGTTTGTCATTTCTTACTTTTTTTCTGAGGTCCTTCATTTAAAATCAGATCTTCAAACAGTATTTCACACCGATCACTCAATGTGTTTATTATGTCTCTTTTCAAAGCCTGCAAGGACACAGTAAGATCATCAGGAATATCAAAGGCACTTGCAAAGCTTTTAACCAGGAGGAAATAACCAAAGAAGCTCCATACATTCATTAACCCATGATGAAAGAATAGTTCTATCCCAGAAAATAAAACTAGCGTGAATTTTCAAACTAATAAATAATAATTTACTAATAAAGAGAAGCTAACATCAAAATAATTGGTTTCAAGAAGGAAAACCACAAAACATAATTGAAAAGCTGAGGAAAGTTTTAGGATTTTTAGGATAAGAACTGACAACCTCTAGATATTTATCAGTAAAACCAAATAAAAATAATCACGAGGCATTGACTCAGGGAAAAAAAAAAATTACTGAGCAAGGAAATATGAACTTTATAAATATAATAATATAGCCTGCAACTTTTTTTTTTTTAAGAGAATTCTTCAAAGCCTAATCTCTTTGACAATTTATGCAAAGACTCTCCAAAGCCCAACTTTACCCACAGCACACATATCCTCTAGAAGAGAAAAATTAACTAACCCCACATGGATGGTTTCTAAAATAATCCCACCGTCCAACATTTTGACCCCAGTTTAGACCCCTCTGGCAAAGAAAAACCAGTATGCCAAGTCCCATGCATTTCAGAAGATTGTTTGTGATGGACTAAGACCCTGCTCAGTACCTGAATGGCTTCTTTAACCTTGGGCTTGTTGCTGTGGATGTAGGCTCTGCACTTCACAGCTCCCCGCAGGTTGATGGAGCCGCTGCACACCTGCACTGTCGCCGTGGACCTGGCACCAGCACCCTGGCACTGAGGAGCAAACACTCCACTTTTATCCCAGAACAGGCACTTGCAGCAGTCACTAACACCAGGACCAGCAAACTGATAGCAGGTATTCATTTACAATCTGTTTCCTTTATCATGTATAACTAATTTTATTTTAGTTGTTTGATTAGGTAAGACTGAAAATCTCTTTTCTTCTACGGAAAATGCTTTTATCACTCCAGGTGTTTCAAACATTTGTGTCTATGAGATTTTAGAACTTTCCAGGCTTGTGGAAAATAACAGTATTGCAACTGACAAATCTTTCTCAGATTTTTTTTAAACAATAAAGTTTTCATATTTGCCATAATCAGTGTGACCCAGGGTGTGCTGGGAGTCACCCCATCACTCAGTACCAAATTACACACATGGTCACATTGAGAGCTGCATCAAACTGTTGCCTAGAAACACTCTCCCTCATTACCACAACAAGTGTGAGCATGAAACATTCCAGGACAACACCTGGAAACACTGGGATGCACAACTTCCACACCAACTGCACAAACCACTCCTGCCAAAAAAAAAGTTTTCCTCTCCCTGCAGCAACTAAGCTCAATACAACAGACAATAACAACAAAAGAAGCTGAGATACTCATGGAGTCTTTAAATTGGCATTGGAAACACTTCTAGTTTTGCTGAACATAACTTTGAGAATACAGGAACCACCTGACAAAACACAGAAGGCTATGAAACAATGCCTGGACATATTTAGGCTTCAGGACCCAGGCTGGGGCATCAAATTCACAGTTCTTCACAACTCTGGTATAGGGAGGAAACTTCTGACATAGATCCAGCAGTTCCAAATGATGATTCAGCTCATGGGATCTGTACCTTAATCCAGAGCTGGCAGCTGAGCTTCTAACAAAAGCATCCAAGTGAATGTCCAAGCTAGCCAAGGCAAGCTGTGGATTGAAGTGTGGGGGTGACTATGAACTTCAGATGCAAAGTCATTTGAAATCAATGTACACAGGTACCTACAGGTATCCTACTACCAATAGAATTAGTCACAGAACTTCTTTTCCATAATCTCTTTTCCAGTCTTTCAATACTATGCAATTCATGCATAACATGGTTATCACACCACAAGAATTCCTAAAGGCACAAAATATGCAGATCTGTTGACAATCAGTTTCACATTCAATATCCTGGTAGGAAAAAAAAAAGTCTTAGGAATAAGTAAGCAAGATTTCTAGGCAGTAATTCAGAACCTTGTTATTTTATTTTTTGCTCTATTTTATAATTTAAAGATAGGCTGATACTTGGCAAACCACTAAAAACTTACCAGCTGTGTGAGAACCTTGACATCAGAAAACTGAGTGCTGGGCTGAGTATTTCCTCTGAACTTTTTCTGAGGGGGAAAAAAATTCTTGGTGTCATGAAACACGAAAAAAAAGTCCCTGAAGCAGTCTCCTCTCACTATGGCATAACGTGTTCCCTAGTTTATAGCCTTTGAGAGAGAAAAATAGCACTTAGAAACCAACCACAATAGAACTAGAAAACTAAAAGAAGAGATGAATGCATGAGCCGAGGTGACAGATGTAGGTCTTTGAAATGTCATCACCCACATTCACACCTCATTCCGTGCTCTGTAATAGGAACATTTCAGTCACTTCACACATAATTACTGCATTCTCACTGCCCGAGGAGGGAGAGGCAACCTGCAGGAATGGAGCTGAGAACAGGAGCAGTTCTGTGTATTGGTTACCTGGGACAGTCAATCAGATCAACAAATACTGCACAAGAGATGTCTCAGTCAATGCTTTGTCACAGAGGTCCCAACCGTACATTAGAGCTCAATTCCTCCTTGTTTGGTACTCACCTGCCCTTCCAGCAGCTCTGTATTCTCATCTTTAACTTGGCCATTGATCAGAAAAACACTGTCTTCGATCTGTTTTGACCATCGGTTTAACCCATTCTTTAAAGTAAGTGAAAACAAACAAACAAACAAACAAAAAAATCACAAGAAAGAGGAAAGAATTTCACTGAAGAGTTGGACGGTACCATGCTGAAATTTATGTTTTAATAGTTACTCAGAGAGTTTTAAAGACTCTGAAAAACCTTAAATGGACCATGCTCAGAACACATTAAGAAACAAGCATTGCAAAATACTGAAGTGCCCCCTCAAGGATTTGGGGGTTGTAGAGAGGGTTGCAGCCCATTGAAAGTCAACTCATAGCAAAAGCACCCCATAGCCCTGCACGAATTTGGTGTAACCTTTCACCAGGTGAGGCAGCATACTCATGACAACTATTAAGTGAATTTGAACAAAGGAAACTTCTCACTGAGCACAGCACTTAAATTTAAAAGAGGAAAAATTGCTAATCATTCTCCACTGATAACTCCTACTCCTCTCCTGCACTGTTCAACTCTTTCTCTCTTATTTAATTTTCAGCAGAGAAATGGGTGCGGGTACTGGTGTGCAGGAACTGGTGCAGGCAGTGAGTTACCTTGGTATTCTTCTCCAGGTCGTGGTTGGGGGAAGTAGCAAGAAGTGGAATGTGGATGTTCACATTTACTGTGCAGCCCAAAGCTACCCAGGAAGAAGTCAGAGCACTCTGGTATTTCCAGTCTGCTGGTTTAGCTGAACTCTGAGAGCAGAAAAGAAAAGCCATAAAGCACCTATCCAAAGCACTGTACTGAGGCTTTTTTGGGTGTTAGCACGATTTGCCATGCATTAAAAGCTGCATGTGACACAGCAGGATGAGCTTACCTTTGGGTCCTGCACGTCGTAGGTTCGGCAAACTACTCTGTGCTACTTAAAGAAAAAGATCCAGTGAAAAGCAAGGGAACAACTAAGAACAGTTCACAATTAACTTAGTCCTCTACTAAACTTCCTTGTTGAGTTAATTTATGCTCTGGAGCAAGTCCTTACCTTTCCTCAGTGTAAAAAAGTGGGAAAGCATTGGCCCATAACCACTAACTACCACAGTGATGCTGTGCCATCTCTTACAAACAAATTAAGATCAGTATGTATTAACAGGAGAAGCACCAAGGCACCAATTTGTAATTTGTCCTCATCTCCCTCTCCTCTCAGAGAAAAATCCTTGCTTTCTCTCCTCTATTATATCACCCCCAGGGGCCCCTGCTTCTGCTTGTTGTTAATGCCATAGTTGTTGTTTGTTGGTCTTGTTATACATACTAGTAAAGAACTGTTTTTCCTTTCCTCATATCTTTGCCTGACAGCCCCTTAATTTCAAAATTCTAGTAATTTGGAGGGAGGGGGTTTATATTCTGCATTCCAAAGGAGGGTTCTGCCTTCCCTAGCAGGCCCCTCTCTTTCAAACCAAGACACAACAGCTCCTGCATTCTGCTACAGCTCTAGTATTGCTCCCACAGGCCTGCTGTGGGATTCCATGCAAGCACCACTGGTAACAGCAATTCAAGATACCAAACAATAATTTAGATGGTGTTTTTCAGTTTATGCAAGTCAAGACTGACTGGGAAAGGTGTAATTTGATGCCATCACACACACAGCCCTCGTATGAAATGATGGAAATTTTGCACGGACAAGAGGGTCAATAGTCTTAACCTTGGTTAATCAGAAATCTTAATTATTTCAACTTATACATGTCTAGCTAAACTTACACAGCCTCCTCTTCCCTAATTCTTATTTATTCAGCAGTAATTGGATAAAAGAAGTTGGAGTAGAAGCCTCAATCAATAAACCTTGCTCATAAAGGATACTTCTTTGTAGCAGAACAGATTTGAAGTGCTGCTCTGTCTGAGACCTCCTCCTCAGCAGGTTGCCAGAGCCTTCTTTTACTCAAGGACTTTTCCACTGAGAAGATTAGCTAAAGACCAAAAATACATTGCAAAAACATGCACTACAATTCCTGGAAAACAGTCTTGTACTAAAGTTTTAAGTCCAAGCAATATCAAAATTATGCATAAGCAGGAAACACAGCTCACATGTCACCAAAATGTCATGTTAAAAGAACATTCTGCAGGGATTCAGAGGCACTTCTCCCCAAAGTGAAAGAGGCTTGTGAACTCTTAATTTAACTCCCTTATAAACCAAAGCAAGCATACACACCCATGTGTCCAACCTGTATGCTTTTGCCCTTACAGACATATTACAGTTTTGTGCCTATCAGTTGGGTCAGGAAAGCTGTGCAAAATATCTACTAATTATAAAAAAACAAATCCCCTCCAATTTTTAATTCAGCAATCACTGATCATCTGGACTCACCTTTTAGGCAGCTACCAGTTTCATTAGGCACAACTGAGATGCAATTACACTGAACTGCCAAAATTGCCTATTGGACCTCAGGCTGCCAAACCTGCTCATGGTTAAAATACTCACCATGATCATATTAGAAAAACAATAAAATGAATATATATTTTCAGAACAGAAACCAAATATAGAAGTAGATGCCCCAATACTGTAACAAAAATACATTTGTAGTCTATCAGATAGTTCTGAGCATGTTTTCAATTTAATCCCACACCCCTAAATCAAGTGTGCATGTTCTAGACAAGAAATTTCTCTTAAAAGAATCAGAATTATAGACCTTTCACTACTGTAAACACCTCTAAATGGAGTTCATTCAGACAAGAAATGGATTCATTCAGACAAGGATGTTAACATGTTAACATCACCAACACATGTGCCACAAGCATTTAGCTTAACATAAACCTTGAGAATGTTTTCTCTAAGCCAGAATTCAGAAGCCACATTCAGTAAGTACAGATAAACACAGTAAATAGAAATTCAGATTTGCTATTGCAGTAACAATGAAGAGGTTAACAAATAGTGTCCCACAAGACCAGGATTTCTGAGGTTCCAGTCTCCAACCCACACATCAAAGCACAGCACTTGTGAAATAACACAAGAAAACAACTGTATTTTAGTGACACCAAGAACAGAAAATTCCTCACACACACAGCTACAGATGCTGCTGTTCTTCCAGCAGGAACTCGCTTACCTTACGCAAAGCATTCTGACCATCTTTTGCCAGCTCTGGAGTTGCAATCATAAACACACCAAGAACCAGCAACCCTCCAGGGAGCATTCTGGACACCTTGAAAATGAAAAGGGACATTTATTAATAGGACTGGCAATCTAGAGACCACATAACTTGAGGTATCAAAAACTACTGGTGAGACGAGTCTGCACCAAGAGCAGAAGTGAACTAAGGGAGATTGGTTTTCACTTACAGGACCCTCTCCATGCAGGAATACATCCTGCAATTGTTTTCCTTTCAGTAATATCAAGTGTTCTTTCATCAAAAAACCTGAAAACAATAAGGTTGTTTCTGGTTTAAAACATCTGTGCCCAGCATGGTTAGGAAGGCTTAAGATGACACAAGTGCTGAGATCATTGTGTCCATCTTTTTTTCCCCTCATGTTCCAACCCCCCTTTGCCACCTCCCAGGGTGAGTTCTCACCTGACTAGCATGTGTGGTGATCCACTCCTCATCCAGGGATGCCAGCTTGGGAGGGCCCACACTCTCCTCCTGCTGCTGCTCCTTGGGAGGGGTTCGCACAGCCCGAATGACATAGTCCCGTTGTGGGGAACACTTGCCAAAACATCAATAACAGCAAAGACACCTTGAGACTGGTGAACAGGGGTTTCCCCAATCCACAGGAATGAATGGAAGGAGAATTCCATACTTACCTGCCCTATCAACAGGCCAGTGACATATGGCTTCACCTTCGTGCTGAGTTCTGTCAGGTACTGCCCAATACCTTCCTCGACAAGGTAAGTTCTACCCATGGCTCCAGGTTTAAGTGAGGTGTTGTATTTCCAACCTATAAAACACACAATGCATAAAGTGAAAGAAGGTATGTACACTGCAATGGGTACAAGAGAACAAGTCTCACACAAAGATCCTTTAGAATGTTTGATTGAAAAATCTCTGCAAGGTCATTGAGTCCAACCATTCCCTCAAAGCCACCACTAACCCACGACCCCAAATGCTGCATCTATATGGCTTTTAAATCCCTCCAGGGATGGGGACTCCACTCCTGCCCCGAGCAGCTGTGTCAGGGCTGGACAGCTCCTTCAGTGAAGAACCTTTCCCAATGTTCAACATGAACCTCCCTGGCACAGCTTGACTCCCTGTTCCTGGGAGCAGAGCCCGACCCCACAGCTGTCCCCTCCTGTCAGGGAGTTGTGCAGAGCCAGAAGATCCCCCTGAGCCTCTTTTTCTCCATACTGAGCCTCTCCTGGGTCCCCAGCTCCGTTCCCTGCCCTGGACATTCTCCAGCCCCTCTATGTCTTTCTTGTCATGAGGGGCCCAACACCGAACCCAGAATTTGAATTTTGAAATGCCTTCAAGAAACCGTATCCTGCAGCATGACAGTTCTGAAGGATGTGCTGCTCCATTGACACAGGGACTTGCTAAATTCCACACGTGTACTTGAACATGCCATGCACCACTTCCATTCCAATTCCCATGCACTCAGTGTCCACAGCATCTGCGGACATCCCAATGAGCTGCCTTTGCAGATCCCCCCAGAATCCAGGACACGGGGGCTGCCACAGACTCCCCTCCCTCCCTGTAGGGCTGGTCTGAAAACCCCTTCATGCCTGGAAAGCCCTCTCAAGCTGAATTAAGCATTAAAAAGCTGAAACCCTGAGGAAGCACAGGGCATCCTGAACCTCCACATGGAAGGTGCTCACACACCTCAACTCATGCCCCCACAGCCGGGTCCCCATAAGCCGGGCTCAGCACTTCCAGCCCCCGGGATCGGTACCTGCAGAGCGCCGGGACTCAGAGCGCGCACACCCCCGGCTCCCGGCAGCCGCCCGCGCCCCAGCCGAGCACTGAGCTGGCCGGGCGATGTCATCGGTGAGCGCCGCGGCGCAGCGAGATGACGCACGGCAGTGCCGAGCGGAGCGCGGGAAAAGGGGGCGCGAGGGGAAACTCCCGCCATGCTGGGAGTGGCGGAAGCGGCAGCGGTTCCCCGGCATGTCCCGCACACGGGGCACATTAGAAGCACAGACAGCTCCGTATCCGTCATGACGACGAGGCGCTGTGGTTTTCTATGCTGGCTGCGGCAGCCGTGACGGTGACGGGGCGCTACCGCCACACTCATGATGGCGGCCGGCGCGGCCGTGCCGGAAGCGGAAGCGCGGCCGGCGGCGGGCCGTGCTGTGCCGGAGCGATGGCGGCTGTGCTGCAGCAGCTCCTGGAGCGGGCCGAGCTCGCCAAGCTGCCCCGCGCCGTGCAGGGCAAGCTGGAGCGCTTCCTGGGCGACCAGCAGGGCGAGATCGACGGGCTGCGGGCCCGTCATGAGCGCTTCAAGGTGGACAGTGGTGAGTGCGGGCGGCGGGCCCGCGGTCCCGGGCTCAGGGGAGGCAGCGCACGGAACGCGGGGTTTTCCAGAGGCTCTCGGAGCGTGCCCTGGGCGCTGTGAGGGGCCTGCAGTGGAACCTGATCGGTGTTTAGCTCTCGCTTTGCCTCCTGGAGTTTTGTTTTGTTTCTTGTTTAATTTGGTTTGCTTGTTTTTGTTTATCTTTTGCTAAGGGAGATTCAGGGTTAAAGCTGTATATGAAGTGGGTTTAAAGAACAGCTTTTCGTCAGGTTTTTACCTACCATCGGTACGCACAGGTCTGATGAGGAGGGGCTCAGGGGGGCTCTGCACCCTGACAGGAGGGAGCAGCCGGGGGGAACAGGGACAGGGTGAGAGGAAACGGGATCACGTTGCACCAGGGAAGGTTCAGATTCGATATTGGGGAAAAAATCCTTTAGTGAAAGGGCTGTCCAGCCCTGGCACAGCTGCCCAGGGCAGTGGTGGAATCCCCACCCCTGGAGCGATTTTAAAGCTGTGTGGATGTAGCATTTGGGGACATGGGTCACCGGTGGCCTTGGCAGTGCTGGGCAATGGTTGGACTCTGATCTCAGGTGTCTCTTCCAACCTAAACAGTTCTGTGCTTCAGTCTGCTTTGGTCCTCGTTGTGGAGGAGAAATACAGCTTTGTTCACACAGCTCTCAAACAGCATTAAGTTTACACTTTACTGTTAAGTTCCATTCCATAAAATGACCCCGATGGAATCAATATTTTTAAAATGATTTGGAGATGAGTTGATCACAGAACAGTAATACCAGCAGAGAGCAGGTTCTGAATATGAGTTAATTTGTAGAGGATGTGACACATTTCTGATGTAAACTTTACTTCTCCCTTTTAGCTTTTCTGTCTCTTTCATGGTAGAAATCTTGGTAAATATGTTACTAAGGTGTGGTGTAAATAAAGGTGACCCACAGATTTTAGCCAGTTACTCTCTTCTAGATCCATTCTTCTCATGTGTGGCAGGAGGGGCAACATTATTTGAAATTGTAATGTATGAGAGGAAGAAGATAAACAAACATCCCTCAGTACTTCCTTAGAAGCCCATCCTGCCCAAGAGTGGGATTAGTTCTGCTTTTACTGAGTGTTTTAGACTGAAGCTCCATAACATTATTACTATTCCAGATCACAGAAATTCACATCTAATTCTCTTTTTTTTCGACTACTAAGGGAATAAAGCCCAGGAATTAATTTTAAGAAGTCTTCATTAAAACTTTCCCCATATCAAATCCCTTGATGCCTGGGACTATGTGGATTTTATTGTATATGTATGGAAATACCCCAGGACTAAAAGGAGTTCTAAGCTGATGAGCCCACACTACATAAGGGACCTTAAATCTCATCTCATTCCTGCCATCAGCAGGGACACCTTCTGCTAGACCAGGCTGAAACATATCACAGTTTCTGGAAATATATTACTTGCCATGCTAGCAAAGTGTTTTAAACCATGTTCCTCCTATGTGGAAATGCAGGTTTTCGCTTTCAAAAATGTTGGAGGTTTTTTGGCTGTTTTTTTTTTTTTCTTTTTCCTTTCTTCGAATTCTGTTGCATCTTATTATTATTTTTATATATTTTCTTTAGAATGATCCTTGGTAAAGGTAAGAAGGAAAAAAATGCTTACTATGACTGAGATGACTTTGTTATTTTGCAGAACAACAGTACTTTGAAGTGGAAAAGCGACTGGCTCAGAGTCAGGAAAGACTTGTAAATGAGACCCAGGAATGTCAAACACTAAGGGAGGAGCTTAAAAAGCTTCGTAAGTGTAACTGTGTAACATCCTTAAGTGTTGGGCAGGATATTCACCCTTCTGTCCAATGTTGTGGGAACTGATTTCAGGTTTAGACAGGAGCTGAACATCTGTCATCAGTTGCATTTGTAGAGATGTGTTTTGGTGGTGTGTTCAAGTCACCCTTTTTTAATGGAATCTTTTGTTCTCATGGAAAAAAAGCCCCTTGCTGGCTAGTAACAGTACAGTGGGCTGTGTATTGATCCTCACAAAAGATGTTCTGCTCTAAGGATTGCCTTAGTGTGCCTCAGTACCCCTGGTCCATCCAGGGTGAGGTCTGGCATTCTTCTCTCTCTTTTGCTAAAAAGGTATGTCAGGGAAATTTTGACTCTTGCATTTGGAGAGGGAGTTCTGTCACATTCAGTGCTGTTCCTTTCCCCCCAGATGAGCAGCTGAAGGTGCTCAATGAGAAGAACAAGGAGCTGGAGGCTGCCCAGGACCAGAATGCGGCCGTTCAGGTACTGCTGGCCCTTGTGGTTCCCCTGGCCCTTTGCAGCACAGAGTGCACTCAGTTCCCAGTGGAGTATATCAGGATCAGTACCAGTATGAGCTCATGGAGATGTTTACATGTCCTTGGGGCATGTGTGCAGGAAAACTGCAGGAACTTTTCAAGTAAAAGGTGTTGTTTTAGCAAACTGAATGACAGGTGAGCGAGTGCTTTTGTTTCAGTTTGGATGGATTGTTCTATTCCAGCTGAAACTTGTGAAGTGACTTTAAACCAAACCCCTAAAATTCAGACAAAGATATAAACAAGAGTTCTGATTTTCCCCCTCCTTTCCCTCACTCTGGCCATGTTTTGCTTGTGTTATGCCCAAAAGTCACTGCTTTGCAGGATGAGTCACTTGAGCCGAGTGATGCAGCAGAAGGGTAATTTTGAAGCAGAAGCTAAAACAAGTGTGTTAGATTTTTTCCACAATGAGATGTATCTAATTGTTTCCCCAGAGGAGCTGACCAGGGTCTGACTGAAGTGATACCTTGAGGGCAGATACAGTGTAGCTTGTCAATGATCAGAGATTATTGACTTTGCTTTGATTTTTCATTAATGTATGTGTTCATTCCTTGTTTACTCTGTTACCCCTTTTATTTAACCAAATAAAGCTGTTTCAGTAAATTCTTGACTATCACAGCTGTCTTTCCAAGAATATTAAATTGAAATGCAGTTTTGAATAGCTCCATTGTGATTTATCTGCCCACTTTAAGCCTCTTATCCCAGTGTTCAGTTGGCTGGGATAACTCATGAAGTTTAGCTCACTGCTGTGTGATTCTGAGTGTAAGTAGTGGCTATAAACTGTTCCAGAGAGCTGATCACATTTCCTTTTTGCCTTTCTGCAAACTTTTTCAGAGCCAGTTAAGTCGAGAGAAGGAAGAGCTGGAGGCTGAGAAGAGAGACTTGGTCCGAACAACTGAAAGGAGATCTCAGGAAGTTGAACATTTAAATGGTACAGCCAGACACACAGTCAATAAATACCAGGAAATAACACAGTAATAGCAGAAAAACAGCAGTTTGGTGCTTGTTTTCCTCAATTTAAAAATGTGCCTTATACAGTATCTTAGTGCCCAACATACAATTACATACAAAGTCATCTTGCCTGTTGTCATTCTTTACAATTTAGTAATTAAAGCTGTTACACAACAGCTTTTTCTAACACTGATTTCCCTCCTCCAGAGGATGTTAAACGCTTAAATGAAAAGCTCACAGAGGCAAACACAGAAAAGGCAAAACTTCAGCTGAAGTTGGATGAGCTTCAAACATCAGATGTTTCCATGAAGGTGAGTAGAGCTTTATAAGCACAGTGTGTGTTTTGCACTGTTTGTGTGTGATGGAATCATCATTTTGTTAGGATTCCTTGGAAAGTAAGTCCAGTGAGTGCCTGTTATTTATAGCAAATTATTTTATTATAAAATTGGTGGCTGTGACTAGAAGTGAGATCTGTTTCTAGAAGACCAGAGATATCAGGCTGGGCAAGTATGTCCAGGCTTTCTTGGTGGAGTGTTGGCTGCTCCTCCCTGCTAGGAAGGACTCCAGATCCATAAAGGAAGGTAGAAAGGAGAAAAATAATTAGCTGTGAACCTGTACCATGACTCTGTGGGCAGAATAAACTCCATAAAGAGAGGAAGAAAGGACAAAATCCTCAAAATAATAATTAATTTCCTCTAAAGGGCTGCCAATCTAGTTCATGTTCCCAGCTAATGTAAGCTCAGAGGAAACTAACTCAAATGGCAGGAATTTCTCATTGCTTGATAGTTGTAACCTACTACCAGTGTAATAGGAAACACTGCCTGTATTTGCCAAATTACAGTGCATTTTTGCAAGTCCTCCTCTAATAGAATAGTTAAATTGGCTGCTTTATTTTCTGTGGAACTATTACAATCACACTGTGCCATTCTCTTTTCAGTACCGGGAGAAGAGGCTGGAGCAGGAAAAAGAGCTGCTGCAGAACCAGAACTCATGGCTGAATGCTGAGCTGAAAGCCAAAACAGATGAACTGCTCCAGACTGCCAGGGAGAAAGGCAATGAAATCCTGGAGCTCAAATGCAGCCTGGAGAACAAAAAGGAGGAGGTAATGTAATTACTGAGTTGTTATTTCTTAGAAATTGTACCACCTGATTAACTGTATTAAACAAAGCCAATACTTTAATGACTGTATTTAAGAGGCCTTTTATGCTCTTTCAGCAACTTTTGGGTTTGTTTTTATTTTTAGTTAAAAACAATGGGACAAGTATTTTCCAAATAAACTGGACTAGGAGCTAAAATTTTTACATAGTGTTCTTATTTCTTTTCTGAATAGGTTTCCAGAATGGAGGAACAGGTGAATAGCTTGAAACAGTCAAATGAAAACCTCCAGAAGCATGTTGAAGAACTTTTGAATAAACTGAAGGAGGTGAGACAGCATTACAGTTGCTTCTACAAATCAAACAATAAAATGAGTGAAACAGAAATACTGGAATGCTCCCCTACCCTGTCTCTTATTCCATTTACCAGGCAAAAGAGCAGCAGGCAAGCATGGAAGAGAGATTCCACAATGAACTGAATGCCCACATTAAATTATCCAACTTGTATAAGGTGAGTTTGTTAATTCCATTACAGCTGTAGTATTGGCCAAATCTTATGTAATGCAGCCAATTTGGAGTTTTATTCCTCACAAAATCTGGATGTGGAAAGGCTGACTTCCATTGCAGGACTTCATGAAACATGCAAAACATTGTTTTCTTTGCTGCTGTAGTAGTCAGCATTTACTCTTACATTGTTTGGATTATCTTGGAGAATGAGCAAAACTGGGGTTGAAATAGTAATTTTCTGCCAACTATTTTGAGTCTTCATGTTGTAAAAATGTGGTCATGTCTTAGGATCTATTGGAAGGTAAGAGTTTATGTGGAAAGTATGACTGTGGAAATGATTTTTCTGAGTTAGAAGTTCATTTCTTGGTTAAGACTGTCCTGTACTGTGTCAAAGGCACACCATTTGAACAAATAATATTTGTTCTGTTTGCTCAAAGAATGAAAAATACTCTGTTACCTTCTAAGTCTGCTGAAATGTAGAACTGCTTGCTCTTTGGTTTGCACTTTATAGTGTGCAGGTTACTGAAAGCTGTGTGAGCTTTCTTGCACAGATGCCCAAATAAACATTTTACAGCTTTACACTTGGGAGATCTCAAGCTGGATGCAAAGACATGTAAACTGCTTTGTACTGTGAGTCCCTAAAAATACTATATTTTTCAGACTGTTTGAAATGAAGTGTTGAAAATTCCCAGTTTTCTTTAGTCAGAAGAAGGAAAAAGCCAGCAGCAGCTGTAAACAGCTAAAGGCTATATATGGTATTAGGAATTGTCACATCAAATCAGTGTGTCTGATGCTTCTTGTTCTCAGGCAGTTTGCATCAAAGTGAGACAATCCACATGGAAAAGATTGACCAGCTTAGGTGAATCTTTACGCATTTTATGTAGGAAACTCTTCATAATTTATGTCAGGTTAAGCTTTCTTGTAAACATGGGGCTGCTGTTGCTGTGTACTAAAGGTCAGCTAAAATGCTTTCTTCAGAGTGCTGCTGATGACTCAGAGGCAAAGAGCAATGAGCTGACAGGAGCAGTGGAAGAGCTGCACAAGCTCCTCAAGGAAGCAGGTGAAGGTAAGATGGCAAAGGGAGGAGAGCAGCTGGGCTCCTTGGTGTACCTTAATGTTCTGAAAAATGGGATTTTTGTGTTCCTGAAAGGAATTTCATTGGGCTTTTGGGGTGATGGAAATACCAGTCCCTTTGTAATAAAAACTGTACCTGACTAGTTGAATTCACTGATGGTTGGGGAACTATTTGCAAATACACCTGGACTTTTACTATGGATTTTGATGAAAGGGTCTAATTTTGCAAGATATGTCTTCACTTTAGCTTTTTAGTTCCTTTAGTTCCTTTTCACTGCTAAGGACAGTTCATATTTTTGCCCTTTTCTAAGCAAAGGTGATAGGCAGTGGTTCATTCTTTGCTCACACTTCGGAGTTTTTTACCAGCATGAACTTCTATAGATTATATAAAGTAAAATTTAAGGTACACAGGTAAATTTTGATACTTCTAAAATAAAAATCACAACACACAAGCTGCTTGTCTGATTTAATTTTAGCTAATAAAGCAGCCCAGGAGCATTTGGCTGAGGTGGAAGAGTCAAAAGCTGCAATGGAAAAGGAGCTGAGAGAGAAGATCAGTAAGCTGGAGAAGGAGCTGGAGAATGCCAATGATTTACTGTCAGCTACCAAACGCAAAGGTGGGATAAGCTGGCACCTGAAATACACAAACTCTTGGGCTTTGTGGAAGGATATTGTGCTGAATTTCTGTAAGAACCAGCTGCATTAATCTAATTGTCATCTTTGGTAATTTCTAATAATATATTTTAGAAGCTTTATATATATATATGCATATGCTTATATGTGTATATAAATATGCTTCTCGCAGCAGAAAGTGCATCTCTCATAGTTATTTGGAGTTCTTTTGTTAATCTGTTATCTTTTCAAAGAACATGGAGAGGAGCCTTTTCTTCAAGGTTGAATCAGCATGCTTTTAGTGGTTTACTGGAGAGGGAAGTGGAGATGATAAACTAGTCTTATTTTCCTCTTTAAAAAATGCAGCAGTAACTTCTGGCCTTTACATTTCTGTTTAACATTAAATCTTGTTTAACATTCACTGTTTTAGCTCTGTCTTTTATGCTGATTGCTACATATCCATAGTTTCTAAAGGATAGGGAGCAGGAAGGAGTAGAGGCATGGAGTACATTTGCTCTATCCTATGTTAATTTAATGAAAATAAACCAGTGCTCTGCTACTCCAGACATCTGTCAGTGTGATAAAAAAATAGAGGTTAAGCCTTACTCCAGCTATTTTAATATTCATATTCTGAAATTATTTAAATTTTTGGAGTCCCAGTAGCACCAGCTTTTCAGCAATTCAAATAGAGCCAGTCAGATATGATATTTAAGAGTGTTTCTGGTGGGGATTATTGCAGCTTTTGGATGGTAATTGTGGGGTTGTGCTTCCAGGAGCCATCCTGTCCGAGGACGAGCTGGCAGCCATGTCTCCCACTGCTGCAGCAGTGGCCAAAGTGGTCAAGCCTGGCATGAAGTTAACTGAAGTGAGTGAGCACAAACCCCTCCAGCAGCAAAGCCCTTGGATGCCATCAGTGACACTGAGAATGGATGGGTTCAGGGGCACTCTCTGGGTTTGGGGTCATGCCTGATGCAGGCAAGGAAATCTTACTTGAGGCAGACCTCTTGCTAAGTTACTGGGATTTTTTTCAACATGCCTTACAGCTTTTCTTTAGTAGATCAAATTCATAAATAGGTGGGTTTTGTTAATATAACCTTACTTTCTATATGCATTTTTGGCAGGAGCAGCCTTTTTTTTGCTTATTTACATAACTTTTTAATCTGTACTGCTGTGCTTTTGGCCTATATTTGCAAAAAAATTAACATAACAATAGGTCATACAGGTTCTAGGGGATTTTACACTTCTGTTTATGCAATTTGTGTTGTCATTGTTTGTTACTGATTGTTTCATCCAGCCATTAAATTCCTTTATGCTGTGTTACTGGTTTTGATATTTCTGTCTCAAGTTTACTTAAAACTTATGCCTTTTACCTAGAAATCTTTTATTTCAGAGAGTTACATCATAAAGTTTGCCATTTTAAAATTAATATGTGTGACATCTTTGCTGTGATATGAGTCCTGGAACCATATTTCAAAAGTGCAGTTTGTTTTTCTGAATTAACTAGTTCAATTGTATAAAATTGCAGCACCGTAAGGTAGGAATTATATCATTAGCAGTGATTCTTTTTAAAGAGAACTCTACAGGCATATCAAAAACAAACCAAAATTTTTTTGTTGCAGCTGTACAATGCCTATGTAGAAACTCAGGATCAGTTGCATATGGAGAAGCTGGAGAATAAGAGAATCAATAAATATTTGGATGAAATAGTTCAGGAAGTAGAAGCTAAAGCCCCAATCTTAAAACGTCAGCGTGAAGAATTTGAGCGTTCCCAAAAAGCTGTTGCAAGTCTGTCTGCAAAGCTTGAACAAGCTATGAAGGTTGGTATAAAATACAAGTGCACGTATAATTTTGGAAAACAAATTAATTTTCAAATCTTTAATCCTAATTGCTGTTGTAAGTGTATGAAGTGGATCTTTCAGTTGACTTTTTTATGGGAAAAGATGTGTTGGACTTTCTGGCTTGCGATTTCTGGAACTGTACAAAGTATTTTGTAGAACCAATGTATTTTATAGTTTTTTTATAGTGGTGATTTACAGTCTCTGATTTTCTAAGAGAGTAGGTTCACTGTAAAGTTTAGTGTTTACTTGGCATAAAATTAGACTTCAGTGCTCACTTCCTACTGGTTTTAAGGCATACACCAATACATTACAAAAGAATGTGGCTTTTGATTCTGGAACACCTGGAGTTTAACCTTGAGAGTGTAACTTTAAGGAGAGGTTTGGTTCCCCAGGCTTGTTTGCATATGCTGTCATCTCTAGAAAGGAATGTGTCCAGTTGGGGTATGATGTTTGCTCCTGTTGTTGTGTTTGCAGGAGATCCATCGCCTGCAGGACAGCGCCGACCAAGCCAACAAACACGCCTCCTTCTTTGAGAGGGAGAGCCAGAGATTGGAAGTGAGAGTGAAGGATCTCTCCCAGCAGGTAGAAGAAACGTTGCTGTGGTTAAATGTGCTGTTTGCAGTTGGTATATTCATGTGCTGCTGCATTTCAAATATTTGCTTACAAGTTGTGTTCAGCCCCAGTCATGGAGACTTTGGCTGTCCTAAGTACCTTGGTGACATTAAAGCTTCTCCTCAGGACAGCATGGTACTTCCACTTTCAAAACCAGAATAAGTTTAGCTGGATAGAAGTGGTGCTGCTTTAGGATAATATTGTTAAGCATCTGACATGGAAAACTCACCTATATAATGTCTTTGTTAGATTGGACTGTCCTGTGTTCTGTTCACAGAACTGAATAGTTCATGTACTTCTGATATGTTGCTTTTTGTGGTGCTATTTTTTCTGTCATATAATTATCTTACAAGGATTTATTGATTATAATTGTTTGCACATTGTAGGGAAAACCCCTTAATTACCATCTCCTTTATTCCTAATATATTGTTTTTCAGAGCAAACTTTAGTCAGTCTGTGCAGGCCTTACACGAGAACTGTTTTCTTTCAGATCTGTGTGCTGTTAATGGAACTGGAAGAAGCCAGAGGCAACCACGTGATCCGTGATGAAGCAGTGAGCTCTGCTGACATCAGCAGCTCTTCTGAAGTGATCACTCAACACCTGGTCTCCTACAGAAATATCCAAGAGCTTCAGCAGCAAAATCAGCGTCTCCTGGTGGCTCTTCGGGAGCTGGGGGAGGCAAGAGAAAAAGAGGAGCAAGAAACAACATCATCTAAGTAGGTCATCTCTTCCTTTTCATTAACTTTGTACTGAGTGGTAACAAGGATTCATTCAAGCGTTTTTCAGTTTTTTACTTCTGATTATTATTAACTGTGTGCAGCAGCTATGTAACTCATAAAGACAAGTTCTTATTAAGCTGCAGGACCTTCAGGTTTCTATTAAAATAGCTTTATAGCTTTTTATCTTGTAATAGGTCCTGTCATCAAAATTTGAATTAAAAAGAATTATAAATTTCTAGTGACTGATTTCACACAACAGAGCTGTTTTTCAAAAAAATAAGTTTTTATTCCTGTTAGCTGAACAAGGAACTGCATGTGTGCATATCTAAATCACTACTGTAAAGGTCACAGGTGTGAATTCTCTGTGAAAGGTTCTTAGCCAGACTGTCTATTCATGCTACTGAAATTTTTGAAGTTATTCACATGAACAGAATTCTGCTGTCCAGGAAAGAGCCCTGCTTTCTTTTTCATCTGCAGATGGCAGCCCAAAGTCTGGTCTCCTAGAAATTTGCAGGATTCTGTTATAGGTTCACAGAATCATTAAGTTTGGGAAAGATGTCCAGGATCAAGACACAGTTGTGCCCCAGATGTCACCAGCCCAAAGCGCTGAGTGCCATGTCCAGGCCTTCCTTGGACACCTCCAGGGATGGGGACTCCACCACCTCCCTGGGCAGCTCCTTCCAATGCTCAACAACCCCTTCTGTGAAAAAATTCTTCTGGATGTCCAACTGGAACCTCCCCTGGCACAGCTCGAGGCCATTTCCTCTTTTCCTGTCCCTCATTGCCTGGGAGCAGAGCCCAACTCTCCCTCCCACAGCTGCCCCTCCTGTCAGGGAGTTGTGCAGAGCCAGAAGGTCCCCCCTGTGCCTCCTTTTCTTCAGGCTGAGCCCTCCCAGCTCCCTCAGCTCTCCTGGTGCTCCAACCCCTTCTCCAGCTCCATTCCCTTCCTGGACACACTCCAGCCCCTCACCATCCTTTGAGAAGGAAGGGGCCCAGAACACCTGGATGTGCCTCTCTGGATGCTGAAGGCAGCTGTTGTTGTTTCAGGATCTCTGAGCTGCAGAGCCAGCTGGATGAGGCTGTCAATGAACTGCAGCAGCTGCGGGAGTCGCGGCAGCACCAGCTGCAACTCGTGGAGTCCATCATCCGCCAGCGGGACTTGTTCCGCATCCTGCTCACCCAGACCACGGGGGCCATCATTCCTCTGCAAGGTACCCAGGCTGCAGGGGCTGTATGATCTTCTCTGGCAAGCAGGAGTGTTGCTTTAAAACCCACTTTACCTTCCTGTAGCTTCAGGTATGTTACCAGAGGAGATGTGTCTTACATCTACTCCAAAGCGTCCGAATTTACCTCAGTCCATGGCAACTCCTGCTCCAGTGTCCATGAGTGAGTCTGTGGAGACTGTGGAGGCCAAGGCTGCTCTTAAGCAGGTATATTTTTCAGTAGACACTGCACAAAGCTGTCTCTATTTCTTTTCACTTGCTTTTGGTAAGCACTTTTGTGTCTGTTCTTTGCTGCAGTTGCAGGAAGTTTTTGAGAACTATAAAAAAGAGAAGGCAGAGAACGACAAACTTCTGAATGAACAGAATGAAAAGCTTCAGGAGCAGGTCACAGACTTGAGGTCACAAAATGCCAAGATATCCACACAGCTGGAATTTGCCTCCAAACGGTAATTCAGCTACAAAATAGCATTCCCTTTCATGTTCCCTGGCTGTTTGATATTGTTTGCTCACTTAAACATTGATACTGTCTATTCTGTGTAAGAACATAAAGGAAAGTGCAGGTGGGATCAAGAGCAGAAGCTGTAGTTGAGTGAGTCATGTATGTGCAAACTGAAGCATAAAGCCATGAAACACCCAGCTGTGTGCATGCCCCTGTTGAGCTGGACAGTGCAATGTGGCAGACTTGCTTTGCTGTGTTCCCTGGAAGGTACGAGATGTTGCAGGATAACGTGGAAGGCTATCGCCGGGAAATCACCTCCCTGCACGAGAGAACCCAGAAACTCACAGCAACCACTCAGAAGCAGGAGCAGATCATTAACACCATGACTCAGGACCTGAGGGGAGCTAATGAAAAACTGGCAGTGGCAGAGGTCAGTAACACTGCAGGATATTGTAATGTAGCACAAGAGTTTTCCTTATGGTTATCCTGAAATGTCCCAAGTGAAGAGTGGAGATGTAAGAACATTCCAAGCTGTTTCAGTCTGCAGGGAAAGCAGAATGTCCAATAGTTTTGTTGTTACTATTCTTGACTTAATTCACCTGGATTTAAAAATAATATTAAATTCAATAGATCGACTTGGGATTGACAACAAGGTTTTTCTTATTTGTTGTCTTAAAGGTGAGAGCAGAAAATTTGAAGAAAGAGAAGGACATCTTGAAGATGTCAGATGTGCGCCTGACTCAGCAACGTGACTCTCTGCTGGTTGAACAAAGAGGACAGAACTTGCTGCTCACCAATTTGAGAACAATTCAGGTTTGTGGTGCTGTTCTTATGCCTAGCTTGGGTCTGTCAGGCTTTTAAATAAATACCCATGAAAATCAAATAAGACTCATGGGATTGAGTCTTGAAGTGGATTTTTATGTGGTTACAAATCAACACAATATAAAATACTTCAGCAACTTGTTTCAGCAAGTTTGGGATTCTTTTCCTACATTATGATACACTATTTACCTGGACAAAGTCCTGAGAATTATGAGTTGATGAGAAGGATTTTCACAACCAGATGGAAACAAAGTGAAAGGAAAAAATTTGTAATGGTAATTTCTTTGATAGCAGAATTTAACAGTGCCTGCTGTGGTAGTTGATTTTGTTGTTACAATAAATTTATTATAATGTATATTGATACTCAGAATGTATTTAAGGATGCACATTTTATCATGTGACTGAACTGTATTTCTCTAGCAGATCTTTTGGAGGTGTTTTAGTCCATGGCATTAGACTGCATGGGTAATAGATTTTTGTCTAATAATATTCATTGTATTAACATTATTAATAAAACCTTTCACAACTAAGTCAAACACTGTAAGTGCTATTTTAAATTATTTTCTGTCTCTATTATTTAATTATTCTTGGGGTGGGAGAAGTGTTGAGACAACTTTGTATGAAGTGCTGCAATAATTCAGAAGAAAATTATTGAGGTGTGTTGTAAACAAAATGCATTGTTCTGTTTTCTCAGGGAATACTTGAGAGATCTGAGACAGAAACAAAGCAGAGACTCAACAATCAGATAGAAAAGCTGGAGCGTGAGATATCTCAGCTGAAGAAGAAACTGGAAAGTGAGGTGGAACAAAGACATTCCCTTACCAAGAATCAAGAGGTGAGTGTAAATGTGCTGCGCTTGTTTGGAGGAAAATACAGCCCCAGGTGCTTCTGCCAGAGTGTAGCATGTTCTTCTCCATACCTGACATGTAGAACAATACTTGGCCTCTGTGCCATTTGGGAATAGTTGCAAACTGAAGAACCCTGTGCTTGCAGGTTCATATCCTGGACCTGAAGAGGCAGCTGGAGACAGAGACCAACCGCCACACCAGCACAAAGGAGCTGCTGAAGAACGCCCAGAAAGAAAATGCCACGCTGAAACAGCAGCTGAACAACACTGAGGCCCAGCTCACATCCCAGTCCTCACAGAGGCCTCCAGGGAAAGGTAAAATCTTCTACAGTTAATTTCTCTTTATGCTAAGCATTGCCATGGTAAAATTCACAGTCCATAATAATTAGAATTGGGACAACAGTACATTAAATAATAAACCACTTTTTACTGCAGTCACATACTCAGACTGATGATAAACCATCATGATTTGTAAATATGAAATTCACATCCAAGCAGTCTTTGACAAAAGAGGAAAATAATGCAAAACTTCTTAAAGGATTCATTTTTTTTTATTTGGAGGAGCTTAAATGTTTTAGATTATATAGTTTTAAATAGTCAACAGTGTTTATTGTAAAGCCTTTATTTTTGTGAGTTTTATTTAGGGAAACTTTATGAAAGTAATTGCTCTTACTACATTATTATCCTAAGATTCAGTTTTCAAGAGAACAGTGGGTTTAAAACTAAATTAAACTTCAGTTAATTCATGTGTTCTGATATTGCAGGTCAGTCTAGTACAAATGAAGATATGGATGATCTTGTAAGTCGACTGAGACAAGCTGAGGAACAAGTCAATGACCTGAGAGAGAGGCTCAAGACTAGTTCCAGTAATGTGGAACAGTACAGGGCCATGGTTCTTAGCCTGGAGGAATCCCTCAATAAGGAAAAACAAGTAAGCAGTTAATTACTTGTTTTTATTTACTTTAATTGTTTGTTAGAACAAAAATTTGATGCTGTTTGTGATTTTCCACCTTTTCAATGTTGTTGTTCTAAATTAGATGCTGAGAATATTAATTTTGGCTTTAAATTGTTAATAAAATTCCAGTTTTGTATCAGAATAATGTATTTAACTGGATAAAAATGAATTTCATTGTGGATTTTAATGAAGGTGACAGAGGAAGTTCGTACAACAGTTGAAACTCGTCTGAAGGAGTCTTCAGAATATCAGGCACAGCTGGAAAAGAAGTTGATGGAGTCAGAAAAAGAAAAACAAGAGTTGCAGGAGGAGAAGCGTAAAGCTGTGGAGAACATGGAGCTACAGGTATGCACTGACTGTTAATCTATAAGTAATAAAATAATCACCATTATGAATTACTGTCTTCAGTACTCTGCAAATGCCTTGCCACTTAGTCCTGGGTTTCTTCTTACTTTGTTTTCGTTGTTCCCCTGTCACTGCAGCTTTCAGAGCTGAAGAAAAGCCTGTCAGCTGTGCAGGCAGAAGTTCAGGAAGCTCTTCAGAGAGCCAGCACAGCTCTGAATAATGAACAACAGGCCAGGAGGGACTGCCAGGAACAAGTATGTTTGTGGTGTTTGCCTATTTTAGCCAAGATCAGCAAAGCTTCTGTTGGCTTTCAGTTCAACTCAAAACTAAACTAGTTACTCAGGGGCTGCTGGAGGCAGGAAAAACGTTGGGAGAGCACATTCTCTATTTTGGAAGCAGCTGTTTATTGAATACAATAGATTTCTGTTTCTAAGTTCTGTTTCATTATGTAAAAAGATTTGTTTGGGAATGTAAATAACTGGTTTTAATGAATTGTTGCCTCCATGCCCTGAGAAGGGAGCTGAAAATGCTGCCAACAAGACAATGAGGAAAGTATTTTTCTGTCCCAAAAGATAATTGTCATCTTTTACGACTATGGGGCAGTGTGATATTTAGCAACAGCTGATAAGATTGTCTTGTTACTAACTGTTTTTTAAAGGGAATTTAATTTTCTGCAGAGGAGAATTCCAGCAGCATTAATTGGTGTCAAGGATGTTGAAAAACTTTTGGCTATTTAATCCAGCCCCAAATGCTGTAGATGGGCATTTCCATGTTTCCTATGCTTGAGAAAAGCAGATGTTTTGGGCAGTGGCTTTCTTTTTGCTTTGATTTTGTCTCTTTGTGCACGTCAAACATACAAAATAAGGGTAACAGAGTTGATTTATTCTGGTTTTGTGCAGGCTATGATGGCTTCTGAGGCTCAGAACAAATATGAGCGGGAATTGATGCTTCATGCTGCTGATGTGGAGGCACTACAGGCCATCAAAGAGCAAGTCGCCAAGAACGCAGCGGTGAGGCAGCAGCTGGAGGAGGCTGCTCAGAAAGCAGAGTCTGAGCTCTTGGAATCCAAGGCCTCTTGGGAAGAGAGAGAGAGAATGATCAAGGTGTGTGATGGGCTTTGTTGTTTCAGTGGGTTTTATTCAATTAACAGAAATTGAAGCACAGAAATCACAGCCAGTGAATGATTTTGTTGTAGGATGAAGCTTCAAAACTTGCATCCCGCTGTGAGGATCTGGAAAAACAAAATCGATTATTACATGAGCAGCTGGAGAGCATGAGCAATAAGATGGTGACTTCTATGAAAGAAGCCATCCCAACTGCAGCAAATGTTTCTCTTAGTGAGGAAGGCAAATCCCAGGAACAAATCTTGGAAATTCTTAGGTAACCATAGCTCTGGGTTCCTTCTCCTGCGGGTTATAAATTCGATTTAACTTAAATAGCTCTGTATTACTTTATCCTTGAAGGATAATGTTAAAAATTCAAGTGCTTTTTTTGCTGGTGGGAGATGATTGTGCTACATGAGGACATTTTCCTGGTGTGATGTGGTGTTGGACTCCTCCCTGCAGGTTTATCCGTCGGGAGAAGGAGATTGCAGAGACGAGGTTCGAGGTGGCGCAGGTGGAGAGCCTGCGGTACCGCCAGAGAGTGGAGCACTTGGAGAGGGAGCTCCAGGAGCTGCAGGACAGCCTCAATGCTGAGAGGGAGAAGGTGCAGGTATGCCTGGGGGTTAATGCTTATGATTTCAGTGAGTACAGGCCTATTCTGGGGCTGCCTGTGCCAAAAATAAGTTCTTGAAAGGATTTTTTTTTTTTTTTAACTGGGATTTCTTATAACCAAATGGAGTCTTGTGAAGGAGTAGCAATTCCAAAATACATAATTAGGGAAAATAAAGATAATTTTTTTCCCCCCCATTTTCTGCTTTCCATTGATAATGAATGCCATGATTGCTTTCCAAGGTGATGTTATACCAGATCCAGGTGGAGTATGTGTGCACGTCCAAGCAAAACAAATGACTGAGTTGACTCTTTGCCCAGGTAACAGCAAAAACCATTGCACAGCATGAAGAATTAATGAAGAAAACTGAGACCATGAACATACTCATAGAAACCAACAAGATGTTAAGGGAGGAGAAGGAGAGGCTGGAGCAAGAGCTACAGCAGATACAAGCAAAGGTTAGTACTGAGCTTCACATAAACCTTTCAGATATTCAGTGCATCAGTTAAATGTCAGGATAAACCGTTGCTAATTACAGTAAGTACATGATCTACATTATAATCATTCCTTGAACTCATACACTAATGAGGAAGCTTTCCATTTTGAATTTTAAAAGACATTGGTCCATCTACAGCGTTGGAAAGCTTGAAGTTCAGTTCCATTTAGATGAACCTGAGAGTCAGTGTTTATCCTTGGCTAGAGGTATACCAGGAACAAGGATATTATCAGCAATTAAATGAAAAATGGCACCAAAATACATATAAAACAGACTACAGTTTTATTAAGAGTTTAAAAGGGAGATACTGTTTATTTTAATGGAATCCAGTACATTGGATTTTAACATTAATAATCTCTCCTGTACCAAAGTACAGAGTGAGCATCTAAGATTGGGATGTTGCACCAATGTTTTTTTTATTCTGTAGGATCATCTTCTGCTGTTGTCCTTTTCCTCTATCTGGCCACTGGAAGGCAGAGTTAGGAAAGAAGCTCTATCATGACTTCTTCTTGAGGGGTTCCTTCAGTCTCCTGAGATGCAGAGTGTAACCCTTACCATGTTTTTTCAGGTACGCAAGCTCGAGGCAGACATCCTGCCTCTGCAAGAGTCAAATGCTGAGCTCAGTGAGAAGAGTGGGATGCTGCAGGCAGAGAAAAAGCTCTTGGAAGAGGATGTTAAACGCTGGAAAGCCCGTACTCAGGTGGGGAAATGCTTCTTTTCAAAGAATATAATGTGGGAAAAAAGGCCTACCAGTCAAACAACTAAAAGTGCTAAATTTTCTTATGAAGAATAAAATCTAAGAAATATGTTTTAAATTATAAAGCATCGTTCACACAGCTTCAAAGTTAGCTATTCCATATCAAAATGCAAAAGCAGTGGCTCTAATTCAGAGATTTTCTTGCTGTAAGTGTACAAATATTTTACAAAAATTCCCCTGTTTTCTTCCCCTTTCAGCACTTACTGAGCCAGCAGAAGGACACCAATCTCGAGGAGTATCGAAAGCTGCTCTCTGAGAAGGAGGCAAATGCCAAGCGTGTCCAACAGATGAGTGAAGAAACAGGCAGGCTGAAAGCAGAAGTTGCCAGGTGTGGTATTGGTCAATTTGTTTTGTGCAGAGCAAAATATTCTAATTATAGCTGTATCTGGAAGTGTAATTTCTTAAGTGTCTCCAGGTGACTGTGAAACTTGTATTCTTTCTGTGGCTTGATAACAAGCAGGTAAGGTGAAGTCAGAGTTGTTTTGCAAGCTGTCTATTAGCTGAAATTATTCCAAAGTAATATATTGTTGAATAATTTCTGTTCTGTATTGCAGAGTGCTAGAAAACATAATCCACTACAGATAATGCCTGTGATGTAATGTAAATAAAGGATATTGAAATGTATATATGTTTTCAAGCATCTTGTTTGCATCTCCCTCTGATCTCTTCACTTAGAACTAATGCATCCTTGACTTCAAGTCAGAATCTTGTTCAGAGCCTGAAGGATGAAGTAACTAAAATAAGAACAGAAAAGGATACTTTGCAGAAAGAACTGGATGCTAAAGTGGCCGACATACAGGAAAAAGTGAAAACTATAACACAGGTCAAGAAAATTGGTCGCAGGTACAAGACTCAGTATGAGGAGCTGAAAGCACAGCATGATAAGGTAGATAGAACTGAAGTGGAGCATTCCTTAGAGTTCCTAGGGTTTGCCTAGAACTTCTAAATGAATCACTTGATGCACAAAAGCATCTTGTGAAAGTAGTGACATTGTGATCAGATAGTTCCCTTCAGCCTAGTACCCCTTGATGCCTTTCAGATGGTTGCTGAAGCATCAACTCTGCCCTTGGCAGAACCACAGGAAGACCAAGTTTCTGCCCAGGAAGTACAAGAGCTAAAAGATACTCTCAGTCAAGCTGAAGTGAAGACAAAGAATTTGGAGACTCAGGTTGAAAGTTTGCAAAAGGTAAGAACAGTGAGTAATGTTCTCCACTGCATCCTAAGTGTGTAACAGTGAAGAATGGGAGGGTGTTCTAATGTATGTCACAGAAATGTGGGAAATGACCAATTGTGCCTCTGCTTTCTTGGGAAAGAGGGATATTTCCTGGTGTAAATCCTGTGTCTAGTGTGTCTCACATTATTTCCTGGAATAAGTGGGAAGGAGATTGCTGTACTCCAGCTCTTGCATTCAGAGGGAACTGAACTGTTATTGCCTTTTAACCTTAACCCACTGGTCAGCTAATAGCAACTCCTTGGAACTTGGGCCCTATATTTGCCAAAGTAGTTGGTTGTGGCCAACAGTTGCAATCTTTCTCTCTCCCTAGACAATAACAGAAAAGGAAACTGAAGTTAGAAATCTCCAGGAGCAGATAATGCAGTTACAGGCAGAACTGTCCCGTTTCCATCAAGATCTGCAAGAGAAGACTACGCAGGAAGAACAGCTCAGGCAACAGATCACTGAGAAGGAAGAGAAAACAAGGAAGACCTTGCTTGCAGCCAAACAGAAAATTGCACAGTTAGCTGGTATTGTAATTTTTTTTTCTGTCATTAGAAATTTTCAATTATTTCTATCGAAAAAACTTTAGACAAGATACTTGAAAAATATGGCCTGCTTCATAGTTTACTGAAAGTGTTTTCTATTCCAAATGCTGCAGGGATTGTTCTAAAATTTAAAATTTAATTCCTCCAGGGAATATAAGTACATAAGTAGCTGCACACTGGACATAGAAAAAGTTTTGCTTACTTTTAGCTGGCCAGCATGATAACTCTCATTTTTGATCCTTCCATTGATTAGAGCAGATTGGCCCTACTAACAGCTTGGGTAATTCTCCCCTTCCCTAAATGTACAGGTGAAAAACACAGTGTCTCCTCTGTTTTTAAACATCACTGAGAGGAATGATGGTGTAAGAGCTTGCTGGAAACATCTTGTTCTGACTACTTCTTTAAATTTTTATTTATCTGTATTTATTACTTACTTTTCTGTCTTTAGTTTCTTTTTATTTAATTGCAATTTAAAAAAAATGGTCGTATTGCCTCCCAGATTTTATTTGACAGCTTAGCATTTTTAGGATTTCAGAATACTTCAGTGATCTGCTAAAACACTCGAGTGTTCAGTGTGCAAATTCAGCACACACTGAATCCTTTCCTGTTCCACCAGGTACAAAGGAGCAGCTCACAAAGGAAAATGAGGAGTGGAAGCAGAAGAGCAGCTCCCTGGAGGAGCAGAAGACGGAGCTGGAGGTGCGGATGAGCGCCCTGAAGTCCCAGTACGAGGGGCGGATCTGCCGCCTGGAGAGGGAGCTCCGGGAGCAGCAGGAGCGGCACCACGAGCAGCGGGATGAGCCCCCCGAGTCCACAAACAAGGTACAGAGTGTGCACAGTCCTGCCAGGCAGCCCTGGGACAACAGCCAGGCCACCATTGCCCAGCTCTTGGAAATACACAGGTTGGCTTCAGTAAGGGTTCAGAACTTGATTTAAATTCACTGTGAATCAGCCAAGGAGCTCTGCGCTCTATTTTTGTATTTTACTCATTCATTCAGTGTAATGGGTTCATGTCTCAAAACTTGAGAAAATACCCAAGCAGTTACCAAATTATTTTTTCAGTCTTGTAATGGCTGTCATGATTTGGTTTAGGGAATTCGCCATAATTGCAGAGTGCCCAGGTAAATACCCAACAACAAGTTCTCTCACAGACTTGTAAGCAAAGTGCTGAAGTGTTTTCTGTGTTCTCTGCTCTGCTTCATGTGTACATGACATGATACTTCTGTTTTTTACCTAATAGGTCCCAGAACAGCAGAGGCAAATCTCACTCAAGTCTACTCCAGCTTCAGGTGAAAGAGGAATGTGAGTTCACAGAGCTTCTGTGGTTGATATTTCTTGGGTTTATCATTATGTAGTTCTCCTCTTTTTAGCAAACCACTGACTTTTCATAATTTTTCTTAAACAACTGCAAAGATACTGACTGGCAATAATACATTCATCCTGTTTTCTCAGCTACGTCTAATCAATAGGGGTTTAAGCTGTAAACTCTCATATTAACTACCAGGAACATGGTATCTGGGAAACATGGAAGATTTTTAAAAAATTGTTTTCAGACTTCAAGATTTTGAAGTTGTATAATTTTGATTGTTAACTTTAACATTTTTTGGTTTTGGGAAGGATCTTCCTTGTGCAAGAATGAGAAATGGACTGAACAGATAATTCTAACGACGCATAAAATAGTCATTTGCCTAAGCTCTTAAATTGGAAATAATGCTATACAGATGAGCTGGGATAAGAAATTCCCTCTCAGCCATTATAAATGCATCCTTTAGACAGCAAGACTTTCAAAAATGTCTGCTAAAATTTGGCTGCCCCTTGTCTCAGCCAATAGAGGATGTTGCTCTGTATTGAATGAACCAGTTTTGATGTAAGATGTGTTACTTACTGTAATAAAGTCCCAGCACAGCCAACAGTACAAACACTTTGATCTGTTACTAGATTCCCACTTGATTACCTTGGAAGAAACCTGTCAGTTTTCCAAGCTGGATAAAAATCTATTGATGGCTTAGTGTGTCTCTCTTCTTTCAGCTATAAAAAGTTTGGAAGACAATTCTTTATGCTGTTGTCAGGCTTCTAAATTTAAAGCTTTAAAAAATAGTATTTCTGGCTATGAAAATATATTTGTTTGTTATTTTTAAAATCTGCTTTCTGTACCACGATGAAACCAATCTCCTTTTTTTCAGTGCCAGCACTTCAGATCCCCCAACAGCAAACATTAAACCAACTCCTGTTGTGTCAACTCCTAGTAAAGTGACTGCTGCTGCAATAGCTGGGAATAAGTCTACCCCAAGGGCCAGCATCCGTCCAATGGTGACTCCTGCCACAGTCACCAATCCCACCACTACCCCCACAGCCACAGTTATGCCAACAACACAGGTGGAGACTCAGGAAGGTGAGCTTTTTTGTGTAGTATAAGAATCCTTAGTACTCAGTAGTGTTACCTTTGTCTTGAAATGTTGGTGGCAGTCAATTTGGAAAGGCCTCAGACAGTGTCATTGTCCCTGCATCTCTTGGAGCGTTGCACTTCCATGACCATTCTACTTGCAGCAAAGTTCATGGTTCCTCAGCTGGAGGTGTTCATAACATGAATTCATCTGCCAAACACTGACTGTGCATGTTCAGGGCATCCTGAGAAGGAGAATGTGAGCTGTTCTGGATGAATGAAGACCCTGACTGCAGTGCTGTTTGCCTTCCAGCCATGCAGTCGGAAGGACCCGTGGAGCACGTCCCAGTGTTCGGGAGCGCCAGCGGCTCCGTGCGCTCCACCAGCCCCAACGTGCAAACATCCCTGCCCCAGCCCATCCTGACTGTGCAGCAGCAGACCCAGGCCACTGCCTTTGTGCAGCCCACCCAGCAAAGCCACGCTCAGATCGAGCCTGCAGCTCAGGAGCCAGCCCCTGCCATCGTGGAGGTGGTGCAGAGCTCCCAGATAGAGAGGCCCTCCACCTCCACAGCCGTGTTTGGCACAGGTTGGTGTCATTTTGTAGTCCTGCCTCGCTCAATAGTTCCTTGTAAGTAGCTCCAGTTGCACCCTTGGCCAACCAGGCCTCACTTCAGTTCTGGCCTTTTTCCCCTCTCTTAGTTTACTGCACATTTTAAGAACTTTTGAAGTTAGCCATCCTTCCTGAGCTGTCAGAAATGGTACCTCTGAAATGCTGTTGGCACTGCATTCCTTAAAGTAGAAAGAAAATAAAACTTTGTGTTTGTTTTTTTTCAGAGCAGCTTTGGAGTTTAATGCATTAAACCTTGCTGGCTCTGTTTCCATAGCACTATGAGCAAGATTAATTTTAGGAGCCATGAGTAAGCTACTTAAGCTTAAAATCTAGGAAGTACTCTAAAGCAACTCACTGTAATACACTGTTGCACATCTGTTTGTCCCACACAGTGTAAATAGAACATTTGTTCCCCAAAAAAACATTTCTGCAAACTGTTGGGGTTCTCTTTTTCCAGCTGATACTCTGGTAAAAATTTTGGGTGTTCTTGTCCATAGCAAAGATGTTGGAAGAAATATTTGGGTTGTACCCTGAAGCTTATATTTAAGGTCAGTTAAGTTGTGAATAAAGGCCTGAGAGCCTGAGACTTGTAACTTAGGGGGTTGATATTTTCCTGACTTAGGAAACAGCTTAGTGCAGTCAGATTGTTTGTTGTCATTCAGTGCAGGAATCAAAGTGATCTTCAGAGGAAAATACCAAAGCTTTTGATTTCTGGTTTGTATATATGTTGTTCTGAAAATAACTGAGAGATCTTTGAAGTTTCAGCTACCCCCAGTTCCTCACTGTCAAAACGCTCCCGAGAGGAAGAGGAGGACAACACTGTGGAGAACTCAGACCAGATCTCTGAGGAAACAGTGGATGCACCTACTTCAAAGAAACTGAGAATCATGCAGAGAGTTGGGCCTGAGGTTTGCACAAATATAAAGTGCTACTAGTTAATCTGTCCCTTTGTAGGATTTGAATGGGAAGTAAAAAAGTGTTACTTCAGAGCAAATCAGTGAATTCTTAATTGATTTTCTAATCTATTGGGAAGGAAACAATTATCTAAAAAGGCAGAGGTTAAACCAGTTAGAATGAATGATGTAAATCTTAACCTGTAGGATGGAAGAGAGAGTGCCATATCCTAGGATTGAGAAGGAAGAAGTTCAAACTTCTTTCAGTGTGGTTTGGAGGGTCTTTATCTACGTAATTCTGGACCAAAATGCAGGGTGTTTAGGAGCTGGGAAATGGAGATGAGTTGCTGAAAGAGCCTATAAAAGATTCACGTGAATTTTGGTGTGAGGGATTTGGGATGTGCTGTGAAAAAGGGATGAAATTGAGACAGAACCTCACAGTGTTAAGGATGCCAAAGATGTTTTATTAACTCTGTGCCAGAGGAATGTTCATAAGAGAAAAAGAGCAGGATTGTGTAAGAACATAACCTCTTAAGGATCTGGGAGGTTGGAGGTAGAATGAGAAGCTTTGTCCTGAAAAGATTGAGATATGCTGAGGTCCAGTGAGCTGGGGGAGTTGTATTTCTCCTGGGTAGGGAAGTGAGATTTTTGATAAAAGCATTGCTAAGGAAGCAGGAGAAAATGTTGCCCATAATCTTTATGGGAAAAAATAATTTTTATTAAAGAAGCAAAAAAAAAGTTCTAAACATGTTTAAGGCTAATGATGTGTTTTAAATGACGAAAAATGTTTGTTCTTCCAGGAGGAAGTGGCAGCAGAAGAGAGCACTGATGGAGAGGTCGAGGCACAAACATACAATCAAGACTCACAAGACTCCATTGGAGAAGTAAGCATATTTGAAGAGCAAAAATCTTCAGCAGAAATAGCCAGCTGCCCCCCAAATTCTCAGTTTATTTAGAAGTGAAATCTCAAATGTAATCCTGCAGGTTTCCCATGGAAATCACTTAAAGTGTTTTAAAGTTTAGACTTGAACTGTTCAGCCACTGATGGTCACTTGTCACATTCTCTTTTGTCCTCTCCTCTGGTCATTTTTAAGAAACAGCAATAACTGTCCTCTAAGCATCAGAGTCTGGTTCTCTTGCTGTTGTATATGGTGTAGTTTTGAATTTTGTTTGTTCTGGTGATTGCCTTTGGTGTTTGGCAGGGTGTGACACAGGGGGAGTACGTGGCCATGGAGGACAGTGAGGAGACTTCCCAGTCTATCCCAATAGACCTCGGATCCCTTCAGTCAGACCAACAAAACACTTCTTCATCTCAGGATGGCCAGTCCAAGAGAGATGATGTGATTGTAATTGATAGTGATGATGAAGATGATGATGATGAAGAAAATGAAGGGGAGCAGGAAGTATGTATATCATGGAATTCCTTTATGATTTTGTCTTTTTCGTCAGACATAAAACTCACCAGTCAGGACTAAACATAATCAAGATATTTTTGACTGGATAAGTGATCTGTATTTATGTTGCCTGAACTTGTAGTGTTTTAAAGCTATCTGCTAATTCACCTTGAATTTTTCTTTAATCTTCCTTTATCTGAACCCTCAGGCTTTTCCACCTTCTTTCCTACCCTTGTCCTGTTAAAGAGGGAGAGTCTGAGTGGGTGTTGATCTGTGCACCATATGCAGCCTATTCCACTCCCCTTTCTGAATTCCCCTAAGGCTCTGTTACTGTCTCATCACAGGATTATGATGATGAGGAAGAGGAGGATGAGGATGATGATGAAGACACAGGGATGGGAGATGAAGGAGATGACAGCAATGAAGGAACTGGTAGTGCTGATGGCAATGATGGATATGAAGCAGATGATGCTGAGGTGAGATTTGTACCTTTCTTTTATAACCTGTTAGATTTCTTGCAACCAGTCAGTGCTGTAATGCACAGATGTGAATGCTTGGAAGAGAAAATCTTGGTATGAATTCATCCCCAAAGGTTGAGACTGATATTGGGTGATGGTAATTTCTTGTAACTGGTGTTTTCACAAGAAAAATCAACTTGGAATGTTTAAAAGGACTCAATGAAAATACAAAGTACAGGAGCCAGCAGCAAATACTGTAGTTGCAAAGCTGGTGAGGCTTTTGAAGAGCTGGATATTTCACTGTCTGTTGTTATTAGATGATGGTGGCTATATTGTTCCTGTTTGTGTATGCACAAGTACTCAAAACTCCTGAAATCTCATACAGTTGAATATATTTACCTGATGCTGTAGATACTTATAAGATTGTCATGTATTTGACTTTGTTTACTTTCTGAATACTCTTGTACTGCTTTTATATTCTGTTTACAACTTGTAATTTGTTTAGTCATACTCTGTTTATGTGGCATTTCAGGGTGCTGATGGTACAGATCCTGGTACAGAGACTGAAGAGAGCATGGGAGGAGCTGAAAGCAACCAGAGGGCAGCAGATTCCCAAAACAGTGGTACAGTTATTCCATGTTTCTTTAGTCTGTGTATATAGGGGGAGGGAAATGCAGATGCTCTTTCCTATGTGTTAAAATCTGCTCTTAAAAGTAAAAATATAATTGAAATACTAAAGGCCATTTCAATGTGCAGTATGGATTCTTTTGAAATGTTTTCTGGATTTATGCTAAATTCCTTTGAAAATCCTGCAAGCTCTGGTTCCTGTGGAAACTTATTGACTCAGTGGATTAATTAATGGATGATTAATACTTTGTTTCAATGCTGGTGGTATAGCTGTCACAAATCCTCCTTAAATGATTTGAAATAACAATACTGGGCTGTCCGCAGGCTTGCAAGGGAAAAATGTGATAATGCATGGCAGAACTGGAAGATTTGCCCTCATGTTTTGAACTTGGTTCCTATTGTTTCCCCCTGTGCATGTGTGTTGCAGGAGAAGGGAGCACGAGTGCTGCAGAGTCCACGTTTCCCCACGAGAGCCTGAGGGAGCAGCAGCCGTCGTCGGCGTCGGAGCGGCAGGGCCCGCGGCCCCCGCAGTCCCCGCGCCGGCCCCCGCACCCCCTGCCCCCTCGGCTCACCATCCACGCCCCTCCCCAGGAGCTGGGGCCCCCAGTGCAGGTACACACCAGCTCCAGCACCGCAGAAGAATTTTTTGGAGAAAAAGAATTGCAAAATCAAATCTGTTGGGAAAAGTGTTGCCAGCTGTTTGGCATCATAGAAGTGGTAGCTGAGCAAAGCAATTCGGTGTGTGTCATCCTGCAGATGATGGCTGGACAGGGAACATATAAATCCATCCCCAGTTCCTTACTGCTTTTTATCTTGGAATTCTTAATACATTATACCAGTACTGTGTTAGCCAGTGGCTGATGATATTTCCACTTAAAAAACTTTTCTTGGCCAGGTTGTAGCTCAGATTGGAAGGGTTTTTATCTGTCTCTGCCCCAATGTAGATGGCACGAAGGAATGTTGCCATTTATTTTCCAAGTTAAACCTTTCTCAGTCAATGATTGACCCATGATTATGCTTTGATGAAGGCCTGTAGATTTTTTAAATTAAAACACCACAACAGGAATTCTTAAGAAGTATCCTGACTGAAATGATCCTTTACCATTAACTTGTGCTGAGGCTTGGGATCACAATATTTCTGTTTGCAAGTTTTCTGTATTTGGTAAAGACTTGAGTAAAATATTACTATCACTTGCCCAGAATATACATATTGTCCCCCAGAGAGTGCTGGAGCACTGAACAGGCTTCCCAGGGAATGGGCACAGCCCCAAGGCTACCAGAGCTCCAGGAGTGTTTAGAGAATGCACTCATGCTCTTCCTGGATTTCTTGGGCCTGTCCTTCATGCAGGGGTTGGACTTGATGATCCTTGTGGGTGCCTTACAGCTCAGGATATTCTGTGAATCCATGGTGATTGCTATACTTACTAGTTTAGCTGCTATCCTTGGCTCTGACTGAACACTTGTATGTTGTTAGAATTCCAGGACCCCATTCACACAACTTCCCTCTTTTCTTTCCCTTAAAGAGAATTCAGATGACTCGAAGACAGTCAGTGGGGCGAGGACTTCAGCTGACCCCTGGGATAGGTGGAATGGTGAGTGTATCAGAACCTACTACTAAAGACCTGCTTTGATGGAGCATTCCTAACTCTTGGGGTTTATTTTGGTTTTTAAGGAAGCTTGGCTGCTGACTTCAGGGGGGATGGTTTCTGTAGTCTTGCAGAAAATATCTTACTCCTGTTAATTCCTGTATTAATGGAAAGCAAAGACTAGAAAACTCCAGAAAACAAAAGGTTTCAAAAGAGGCTCAATTGGTTTTGTCTAAGGTGATTTTATTTGCTTGTTTTTAGAGTCAGTCCAAGTGGCTGTGTTGCTGGAAAAAATAATACTAAGTTCAGTTTCATCCTAAGGAGCAAGGCTAATTTATGCAGTCCCCATCAGCTAATTTTGAACCCTTTATTCAGCTGTATTTGGAAGAACAAATGCAGGTTCAGTGAGAGAAAAGAGAGAGACTGACTTTTGTGAGATCAAAGGCATCAGCTTTAGATGTCTGAAATTAAACAAGAATTTTGTTAGAGCTAAACGTGTCTTTGTTTTGCTGGACTATGTGGAAAATTCAACCTTTAACTCAGCTGGTATAAACTGAAAATACATTGTAGGCTCTCATATCAGTCTCTTTTTTTCCAGCAGCAGCACTTCTTTGATGATGAGGACAGAACAGTTCCAAGCACACCAACTCTTGTAGTTCCACATCGTACAGATGGATTTGCAGAAGCCATTCAGTAAGTAGATGTGAAAATAAAAAGGGAATAAAAAGGCTTTTCTCTGTTCTTTATTCTATTCTTTCTATTTTTCAGTGAAATGAAATTAAATTTAAATTAAATGAACTTGTGATTGGAGTAACATGCTAGGTAGTAGGATAGATGACTGCATGTGCAGATAAGTAATTGTTGTTTGAATTGTGTGTCATGTAACTGATCAGCAAATTAGGAAGTAAATATTCTCCAGTGTATTGTAACCCGGTGTTTAAGAAGAAATTAAACAAACAAAAAAAGTTCTATCCAATTTCCTCTTTCCCCATTAATATTGGCAATGAAAGTAGGAAAGTTACCTCCATTTTTGCTTTTGGGATTTTTCTGGACATGTCCAGCAATCCACTTAAAATTGTGAGAGTTTATAGAATGGAAAAGTAAAGAATATTCTCTTCAAGACTGTTTTGTTGATTTTGAACGCATTCCTAATGATTTGAGAAGCTAATTTCTGTTTATTTAGCAGTAGCTCAGCTGATTTTTATGGTCAGTATTAGCTCATTTTGTCTCATGCATATTTTGTTCTCTTGGTCAGAAAGTTCTTTCCCCCTGCCCCAATCTTTGGGGAAGTTGCAGAATTACTTAAGTCTGTATTTTGCCAGTTCCCCCCAGGTAGCTGGAGTTCCTCGGTTCAGATTTGGGCCCCCTGAAGATATGCCACAAACCAGCTCCAGCCACTCTGATCTTGGGCAGCTGGCATCACAAGGAGGTAAAGCAATTCTCTTTTCCATGGGTCTTTGAGTGAAAAAGAGTTAATTCAGTCAACAAACCGTTGAAGCGTGGAAACCTGCAACTCTTAAATAATTGTCAGCAAAGACAGAATAACAGAAAGTGAGAAGGTGTTATCTTCCAGCTGTTACATTTCTAGTTGTGTTAAGGTTTTAAAATTGAATGAAATATTGAAGGAATGGTAGCTTCCCTGTAGTGAAATAATAGGGGAAAACAACAAATGCAAAGAAATCTTTGGGATAGATCCTTATCTGCTCAGAGATGGCCAGACTGTTATGGTTTTTTTTTGGTCTGAATCTGTCCCTTTTCCCGGCATCCTTGTTGGCATGGAACACAAGCTGTTCTGTGAAGAAAGCTCACAGCAAAATAATGGCATAAGGCAAGGAGGAAAGTTAAAAAACAAGCAGTAATATTTTGATCAAGGTTTTACCTTCCAGTAAATTATGACCAGCTCTAACAGTAAGTCAAAACAAAATAATAAAAATCTGCTTAAATACACGTGACTGGATTTTATCAAGTGTCCAGAGGGAAGACACCAGTTGATCCTTTTTAAACTGTTAATTTGGATGGATTGTCACTAGAACTTTGTGTTGCAGGTTTAGGGATGTATGAAACCCCACTATTCCTTGCCCACGAGGAGGAATCAGGGGGTCGCAGTGTCCCCACAACTCCGTTACAGGTGGCAGCACCGGGTAAGTGGCAGAGGTTTGCAGAGCAGAGCAGGGAATGATTCCCCGTGGTCAGCACAGTGCCGCTGCTCCTCAGGAGCTCCTCAGCCTGTCTGAGGTGCCTGTGCTGCGCCAGGGCTCTGTGGGCAGGGCCTGAGGGTGTCTGTGCTCCCCAGTGACCGTGTTCACGGAGAGCGCCTCAGCCGATGCCTCGGAGCACGCGTCCCAGTCCGTGCCCATGGTCACCACCTCCACCGGCAGCCTGTCCACCACCACCGAGCCCGGCGCCGCCGACGACGCCGACGAGGTCTTTGCAGAGGCAGAGTCTGAGGGGTAAACCACTGCCTGCTTTGCAGCACTTCTGGCCTTCATTGTCACCCAGGGACAGCTTTTTGTAATGCTGTGGGGCATTTCTGCCTGACCCTTTGTCACCCAGGGACAGCGTTTTGTAATGCTGTGGGGCATTCCTGCCTGACCCTTTGTCACCCAGGGACAGCGTTTTGTAATGCTGTGGGGCATTCCTGCCTGACCCTTTGTCACCCAGGGACAGCGTTTTGTAATGCTATGCAGCAAGACAGTCTGACTCTTTATCCAAAACCAATGGTTTTCTGCTAATCTTCTCCTTAAGATTTAACAAAGTTAATGTGCATGTCACCAAAAAAACCAAAGAGTACTTTTTAAGAATGCAAAGGACTCTGCAGTAGTCAAATACTGATGGTTAAAGGCACAGGTTGAAGGATCAGTTTGTAGAATAAAGATTAAGGTATTCTTGTGTAATATAGAGAATCACTCCTCATGCAAAGCACACATGTATCATTAAGTCACACAGTTAAGACAGAGCATGTACTAAAGATGAAGCACAGGGCTGGAATAAGCAATTTTTACTGAGTTTTATAGAAAAATAATTTTGTCTTTTGCTTTACAACTGCAGCTTTTTATATTTATAATAATTGCTATATTTTATATTACGATGAAAATCTAAAAAGGGACAGTTTATCCCTTTATGCTATATTTTACTTTTGATTTTTATTGAATCTTTGGGTTCCAAGATGGATTTTTTTCCAGATCTTTTTAAAGCTATGCAAATACATGGTTCTCCTCCCCCTCTTTTCCTTCTAGCATTACTTCAGAAGCAGGTCTAGAAATCGATAGCCAGCAAGAAGAAGAATCTATTCAAGCATCTGATGAGTCAGATCTTCCTTCAACTAGTCAGGATCCTCCTTCAAGTTCATCTGCAGGTACAGGATAATCACAATAACAGTTCATACCTTTTCATTAAGAGTGGGAATTCCTTTGTCCAACATTATGGCTGGTAGCCAGGATACACAAAATAAGATAAAACTCTTAGAATCACAGACTTATAGAATGGTTTGTTGTAGAAAGGATCTTAAAGCCCACCCCTGCCATGGGCAGGGACACCTTCCACTAGCCCAGGTTGTTTCAAGCTTTGTTCATCCTGACCTTGGACACTTCCAAGGATCCAGGGGCAGCCACAGCTTCTCTGGGCACCCTGTGCCAGGCCCTTACCACCCTCACAGAGAACAATTCTTTCCCAGTACCCCCTCTGACCCTGCCCTCTGGCAATGGGAAGCCATTCTCCCTTGTCTTGTCCTGTCCTTGCAGGCCATTGTCCAAAGTCTCTCTCCAGCTCTGCTTGAGCCCCTTTAATCACTGGAAGGGGCTTTAAGGTCAATCCAGATTCTCTTAGAGCAAGATCATATTTTTATGCTTATAAATTCATTGATACTTTGGCAAACCATTTTTCCTTGGACCACAGTAAATGGAGTAAGCCAAATAAAAGTAATACTTGAAGGAGAAAACATTACTGATACTTTGGTGATTTTTCCACTGGCATATTTGATGTCAGCTTTAAAAATACTTTGAATTAAATTATGAAACACCAGTAAGCTGATCTTTATTGAGTTATCAATTAAACCCCTTGTATAGATAGCAAAAGAAATCCCAGACTTGTTTTGAAGCTTTTATTTATATTAGCGGAGAGGTCAATTAAATAAGGAGGCACCTTCATCATTGTAAAGTAAAGAAAGCACAGCATGTATCCAAACACATAAAGCTGCAGAGTGAGAGGCTGGCAGGCTCAGCCACCCTTTGTGCACTGGCTCTCTCCACAGACACCAGCAGCACTCAGCCCAAGTCCCTGCGCCGTGTGCGGCTGCAGCCCCCGACGCTGAGGACGGGCGTGCGTGGCCGGCAGTTCAACAGGCAGAGGGGTAAGTGCTGCTGGCTGCTCCAGCCAGGCTGCTGCAAACAGCTCCAGCCCTCTCCTCACGTGGGCACCACGGCTGAAGCTTGACAGGCTGGCCTTGCTGGCAGACAGGGAGTGACACAGCTGCCCAGCCCTTGAGTTTGGTGTGTGACGCTAAGAGCTCTAGTTTGGGTTTAGTGTGTTTGCCTGCTCAGCCTATCTTCTTTCTACACCTGGTTCTTATCAGTAGAGAGAGTAAAGAGGATTAGATCTTACTCTTCAAAGTTTTAAAAGAACGTTTCAAAGCTGTTAGGATAGCAGTTTAGAAACTTCTGGTTTTAGCACTAGAGCAATTTCCATTTGGTACATAAGGGTTCCAGTTATATCAATGTGTACTCATTGAAAGAAAAGCTTTATTGGAAGTATTACAGGTTTTTCAGTGCAATAGAATTAAACCATGACAAGAAATTATTTTTGTAACTTCTGTATTAAGAAAAAGCCTCAGATGGATTTTTGTTCTGTTTTGCATTATTTTAACATTGTAGAAGACTCAGTGTTAGCATTGAAATGTAGATTAGCTGGTATTTTAAGGGGAAAAAAGGAGGTGGGACTAGGATAGATTTTCTTCCATCTGTCACCACTTTTTTAATAACAAAAAGAAGGGGGTAATTGATTTAAGGTGTGGTAATAATCCTCTGGTCATTGGTTTGGCTCAGGATCACAAGTCACCCCCAGCCTTTTGTATGACACAGGTGATGTGTACATGTGTTACCAGGCTTAGGGGAGAGAGGGGATTTTGAATTGTATGAGAAAGGAACCACTGCATTGCCCTGACAGTTGCTTGGGGAAGGATGGAGTATCATCTGTGTAATGGCTGATTAAAAGGGGAAGTAGGGTTTATACTAATGCACTTGTTTTCTTTCCTTTGCACAGGTGTAACTCATGCCATGGGAGGCAGAGGAGGCCTGAACAGAGGAAACATCAGTTAAATGAAATGTAAAGTACTTCCAGCTGTGTATACAAAGTGCCAGTTTGCCTGTGGTTGCTTAGTGTAATGAAGCCAGAGCTTGAAGCAGCATTTCATACTTAGAGTTGTGTGCACACATTTCAGTGTCTTTTATTAATAAAATTAGAAAAAAAGTTGACATTCAAATGGTGTCTTGTTTTAAACTTCTCTGCTGTGCATCACTTGCTGGGACAGTTGTACCAGTCTTTGGATACAGTCTTTCCTGTGAGAGCAGTAACAGGTCGTGCTATTCTTTTGCCAACATCCAAACTGTAGTACCGATCTGAAAGGGAGAGAAGTCAGGATTAAATTCCAGAAACTACATCTAATACACAGGAAGAATTCACCAATTCAAGCCTGCATTTTAATGTCACTTAGGCCTGAATAACAGATTTTCCATTCCATGTGCATATAGGGAGCTGAGAGGCTGTCAATAAATTCCTGTCCTCAGCTTTATTTTTCAGGTGCCCTTGGTTGCAGTAAGTTTCATAGCTCTGCTAATAATTAAATCTGTCCCAAGAGCAGAAGCAGAAAAGAATATTCTGGCATTGCTAGAACATAGAAAGAGTCTTAAGAATTTGGAAGTCAAACAAACTACCTCCACAACAGTCCTGCACTCAGTACAGAAGTGGGAAGTCCATGGTCCCTGAGTGTGAATGGGCCTGTAAGGCTGATTCCTCCAAGGTGAGGAATTGGATCTTACTCACAGGATCTTTAATAGCCTATATTTGGGTATGGTTTGTTCTTAAAGATTTTAATTTTTTTTTTTTTTATGTAGAAAATTCTGAGGAATGCTTATACGGGATCCTGGCTGGCGAATGAGTCTACCTAAACTAGGTTCATAAATATTTTTTTTGAGCTAAGTCAAGTGGGTCATCTCCCTCCTTTTAGTGTTTTGTCAGAAACATAGTTCCATAGAAGCCATTGAAAAACTTGCTGTGTAGTGATCCAAATATTTCAGTCTATCATTAACATAATCTTTCTTTAAGTGCAAAGTTTGTCACTTTACAAGGGTGAACTTCCTGTCAATGCATTCCCCTTTTGTCTGCTTTGAACCTCTGTATTTCATTGCTGCACGTTGTCCTGTAACTCCTGAATTTTAATAGAAGCATCTCTTGCTTATTATTTTAATTCTCAGGACTTTTTAGTAGTGCTGAAAGTAGTACCACAAGAGGTAACAGGAACTTCTTTCTTTCCCGCCCTCCCCATGTCTTTTGAGGTCTATAGTGATGTGCTTTAGTTTTTACTTACTGTAAGAGAAGGCATAGTAATCGTAGCCATCGGGCTTGTTCTGGTTGGGCACGGAGAGAGTTGAGTGGATAACTTTGGGGAGCCCTCTCCAGTACGTTGTCATTTGGACTTCCTTGCGCAGAACACCTGCAAACAGAGGGAACCCTCCGTGAAGAGCTGTGCCACCTACAGCCATTAAAACCCTCCACACAAGGTTGTGTCAGACCCTGCAGAGGTGACAGCATCTGTGCAAGAGACCCTCAGTGCCCACGTTACCAGAGGGGTGGGGGTTGATCCTGACGGTGCGGATGACAGTCGGCATTCGCACAGCGCGCTGGAAGCGGCGCCGGATCACGACTCTGGGCACAAAGGCTGGGTACCGGATGGTGACCCGGGCTCTTCTCTGACACTTCTTGGCTGGTTCTTGTCTGTACACGTACTGCTGCATGTTTCCATCTAAAACACACGTTTGTTTTGTTGGTTTGAAAAAAATAAATCAACTCCGCCTCCCCTCCCCACCTGCTTGATCAGGTATGAAAATGTCATATTCGTATCACACACAGGAAATCAATAACAAATAGCATTCTTGTGGTGGCAGTATAGCATTCATGTAGGACAAGGAAATTACTTTAAAATAGGAAACCAGAAATTGACTTGAAAATTTCCACATATAGTTATGAACTACAATCTTAAAGCCTTCCCTTATCTAATTAACTTGAGATTAAAATCGCTTTATTACCAGATAAAACTCATTTCAATGTTTAGTCACTATAGTCCTGGATTCCTGGATTCTCACCGTTGCAGACCTGGTTTAAAATGCACTGAAAGACCTCCAAGTACTAATAGAAATTTTTTAAAGCTTCAAGCCATTTTTGAGCACCTGGATCACTGGCATCATTTGTATTTCTGTTTTTGAAAGAAACAGGTCTTGAGTCAAGAGAAACAGTGTTTTATTCCTAAGGCAATTCAAGCAGCTTTTGATGTTCCCTGAATTTCAGGTACACAAGACTTACCTCTTTTGATAAAATAAACAGATTCTGGTCTGCTGTTGTATCGTGCCACAGGGAGGGTTGCTACTATTCTCCCACTTAACCCTGCAAATCCAGTTGCGAGAGGTTTGGGGTAGCCATTATCCATAACACCATTAGTGAAGCGCCAGTACAGGGGACCCTGAGCATTTAAGGGAGGAAAAAAAGGAACTTTAGAGGAAGTTAATTCCTGGTTATTGAACTGCAAAACAAACATGAAGAATAAACCATAAATAAGCACTAACACTTTGATAGCTATGTTGTAAAACTGACTGGAATCACTCATACGCCCATTACAAATGCAATAAAACTACTACAGTTTCATTAAGTACCTCCTGCAGCCTTTTAACCTTTGAATAAGGCTAGAGTATTTTAGAAGCTAATTTTTAAGAGGGGTTACTGAACAAAGGGGTTTCCTTTCTAAATCTCTTAAATTTTCATAGATACAACAAGCAGCTTGTATTCCAAGACTGAGTGATTTATTGGGAAATAACTGCATAACAGCTTTAACCAGGCATGGGCATCCCATTAGCATTTTATTTCAGGTTGGGAAACATACCAGGAAACATACTAGGAATAAATTTAGGCAATTTTTTCACCCAATATCCAATCTAAACCTCCCCTGGTGCAACCTGAGGCCATTCCTTGTCAATCCTGTTGCTGTTCTCTGGGAACACAACCAGAATCCCCCCGGCTGCACCCTCCTGTTAGGGAATTGTGCAGGGCCAAAATGTTTCCCCTTGAGCCTCCCCATCAGCCTCGCCCCATCCTGCAGCCCCGGCAGTGCTCCCACCTTGATGAAGAAGGTTTTCCCATCGCAGTTGCACCTGGAGAAGACGGAGTCGATGGGCGAGGGGATGCCCCAGCCGTCGCTGATCCGGCGGGGGTTGGTGGTCGGCGGGGTCCGGCCGTTCAGCAGCCAGTAATAGTGACCTGAGGGGAAAGGCGTGAGGGGCGCCGGGACAGCGAGGGGACAGCGAGGGGACAGCGAGGGGACATTGAGGGGACAGCGCCATCCTTCCCGGGGGACAGCAGGGGGACCAGGTCCTTCTTCCCCGGGGACGCGGCTGAACCGGCGCCGTGAGGGATGTGGGGGGGCGGCCTCTGGGCTCGGGAGAGTTTCCTGAGGGGCGAAGGGGCACCGGGGCGAGGGAGGGAGGAAGAAGAGGAGGAAGAGAGGCGGGGCGGGTGAAGGAACAGGTGACGGTGAGGGATTGAGGTCGGGAAAGGTGAGGGAGGAGCTCGGGCGCTATGGGGGAGAAGGAGGAGGGCGGTTGGAGCACGTTCGGAGCAGCCTCACCTCGGAACACGGCCAGGGTGCCATTGGGCAGGGCTACCATGCCGTCCGCTGGCTTGCCGCTGCACAGGTCCTTCTCGTCGTTCTTGCTCTCTGCAAAACACAGCCAGCTGGCTTTGTTAAAGGTTTAAGAATGGCCTTAGCTTTCCCCCTTGGTCCCCAGGGATTGATTCCTCCTCGGGGATTTTTCCCCCCAAAATATCTTTGAGTGTAAGACTGAAAAATTGCCCAAGAACCTGTGGGTTGTGTCTAACTAAAATAAAGAGAGGGGATGAAAAAGGCTGTGGCAAAAAGAACAGAGGCAAGAAACTTATTTTCTCCTTTATATGACATTTTTAGTAGGTGGCTAGAAAACACCAGGTTGGGTACCATGAATGAGAGTGGATGTGCAGCCTGACTTCTAGCAATTTTTTCATGGGATTTAGAAATTCGTCATCTTTTTACCTTTACTTTTTGTCTGTTTGCATCTTCTACAATAGCAAACAGGAGGAGGAGAAACTTAGTAAACAATTTTCAGTAGGAGCAATCACTGAAACCAATTAATTTAGATCATGTTCTAAACTACCTGGTGCATTTAACTAACTCCACGGCTGAGAACTGAGGTTCCAGTATTCCACTGGCAGCTGTGGTTGTGGCTGCCCATGGGATGCTGCCACGTTCCCTTGAGTTACTGATGCTTTTGTACCTGTTGGAATGCACTTACCTTGTGTTTCTCCAGGGAACATTGGCAGGTCCCCAACTTGTATTAAAGGCTTGTTTATCTCTGGCTCTTCTTTCTCTGGCAGAGTTTGGGGCTCAGTTGGGTGAGGTTCTTCCCTGGCCTCAGTGACCTCCTGGAAATGTATTGTTGGCTTGGATGTCCCATTAGACACAAGATACATTTCTTCTATTGTGTCTTTTTTATCCCTTGTAGTGGTTTCTTTGGTAACTGTAGTTACCTCCTCTTTGGCAATACCAGGGGCCTTTTCAGTGACATCTTCCATTTCTTTTTCAGGTGTGGTGTCCATTTCTTTGATGGTTGTTACCTCTTTTTTACCAGCTGTTGTCATCTCCACAATAACACAAGTAGCACCTGGACTCTCTTTGTCTGCTGCTGGCCCAGCCTGCTCATTGTCTGTAGTTGTCTCTTTTTCATTTGGTGTTACAGCCTCATTGGGTTGAGGAGTTGAATCTTTGATGGTTGTTACCAGCACGGTGGGATTGGACAAGGAAGCTGTGGCTGCTGCTGTTGCAGTCTTGGTGTCTGTAGAAGTTGTTTCTGATTCAGCTGCTGTGGTGGCAGGTTGCTCGGTCATAGGAGCTGTGTTTGGAATGTCATCCATATCTTTAGGAGAATCAGCAGGTTTAGCTGTTGTCACCATAGCTACAGTAACCGTGTCTTTCCCAATTGCAGCTGTGAAAATGTCTTTAAGCAGAGTAGTTCTGTCTTTCTTGGCTGTTGTTGTCTCCTTGTTCTCCATTGTGGTATCTGAAAGCATCGTGCCTGCCTCAAGTGTGGTGGAGTCCATTCCAGGTGTTGTGGTTGCGGCATTGCTTGGAGAAGCCGTGGCTTTACTGGCAGGGGTACTGGCCTCAGGGGCTGCAGGGCTGGTTGGAGAGTCAGCATCCTCTGCTTTAGGGGTGGTGGGAGAGTCTGCCTTGGTTGTAGTTTCTTCTGGTGTTGTCTCTTCAGGTTTAGGGGTGGTGGGAGAGTCTGCCTTGGTTGTAGTTTCTTCTGGTGTTGTCTCTTCAGGTTTAGGGGTAGTGGGAGAGTCTGCCTTGGTTGTAGTTTCTTCTGGTGTTGTCTCTTCAGGTTTAGGGGTAGTGGGAGAGTCTGCCTTGGTTGTAGTTTCTTCTGGGGTTTTTTCTTTGGGTTTAGGGGTAGTGGGAGAGTCTGCCTTTGTTGTTGGCTCCTCTGAGGTTGTCTGCTCTGGTTTGGGAGTTGTCAACTCCTCTGGGGTGGTTGGCTCATCTGCTGCGGGTATTGTTGTCTCCTCTGGTTTAGGGGTTGTCACCTCCTCTGGAGTTGTCTCCTCTGGTTTAGGGGTTGTCTCCTCTGGTTTAGGGGTTGTTGGTTCCTCTGGGGTTGTCGGCTTCTCTGGGGTTGTCTCCTCTGGTGTGGGGGTTGTCGGCTCCTCTGGTTTAGGGGTGGTTGGCTCCTCTGGGGTTGTCTCCTCGGGTTTAGGGGTAGTCACCTCCTCTGGGGTTGTCTCCTCTGGTTTAGGGGTTGTTGGCTCTTCTGGTGTGGGGGTTGTCGGCTCTTCTGGAGTTGTCTCCTCTGGTGCAGGGGTTGTTGGTTCCTCTGGTGTTGTTTCCTCTGGTTTAGGGGTTGTTGGTTCCTCTGGGGTTGTTGGCTCCTCTGGGGTTGTCTCCTCTGGTGCAGGTGTTGTCACCTCCTCTGGAGTTGTCTCCCCTGGTGTGGGAGTTGTTGGCTCCTCTGGGGTTGTCTCCTCTGGTGCAGGGGTTGTTGGTTCCTCTGGGGTTGTCTCCTCTGGTGCAGGGGTTGTTGGTTCCTCTGGGGTTGTCTCCTCTGGTGCAGGGGTTGTTGGCTCCACTGGAGTTGTCTCCTCTGGTGTGGGGGTTGTTGGTTCCTCTGGAGTTGTCTCCTCTGGTGCAGGTGTTGTCACCTCCTCTGGGGTTGTCTCCTCTGGTGCAGGGGTTGTTGGTTCCTCTGGTGTGGTTTCCTCTGGTGCAGGGGTTGTTGGTTCCTCTGGGGTTGTCTCCTCTGGTGCAGGTGTTGTCACCTCCTCTGGGGTTGTCTCCTCTGGTGTGGGGGTTGTTGGTTCCTCTGGTGTTGTCTCCTCTGCTGCAGGGGTTGTTGGCTCCTCTGGGGTTGTCTCCTCTGGTGCAGGGGTTGTTGGCTCCTCTGGGGTTGTCTCCTCTGGTGTGGGGGTTGTTGGTTCCCCCGGGGTTGTTTCCTCTGCTGCAGGGGTTGTTGGTTCCTCTGGTGTTGTCTCCTCTGGTGCAGGCGTTGTTGGCTCCTCTGGTGTTGTCTCCTCTGGTGTGGGGGTTGTTGGTTCCTCTGGGGTTGTCTCCTCTGGTGCAGGGGTTGTTGGTTCCTCTGGTGTTGTCTCCTCTGGTGCAGGTGTTGTTGGTTCCTCTGGTGCAGGGGTTGTTGGTTCCTCTGGTGTTGTCTCCTCTGGTGCAGGGGTTGTTGGTTCCTCTGGGGTTGTCTCCTCTGGTGCAGGTGTTGTCACCTCCTCTGGGGTTGTCTCCTCTGGTGCAGGGGTTGTTGGTTCCTCTGGGGTTGTCTCCTCTGGTGCAGGGGTTGTTGGTTCCTCTGGTGCAGGGGTTGTTGGTTCCTCTGGGGTTGTCTCCTCTGGTGCAGGGGTTGTTGGCTCCTCTGGGGTTGTCTCCTCTGGTGCAGGTGTTGTTGGTTCCTCTGGAGTTGTCTCCTCTGGTGCAGGGGTTGTTGGCTCCTCTGGAGTTGTCTCCTCTGGTGCAGGGGTTGTTGGCTCCTCTGGGGTTGTCTCCTCTGGTGTGGGGGTTGTCACCTCCTCTGGGGTTGTCTCCTCTGGTGCAGGGGTTGTTGGCTCCTCTGGTGTGGTTTCCTCTGGTGCAGGGGTTGTTGGTTCCTCTGGGGTTGTCTCCTCTGGTGCAGGGGTTGTCACCTCCTCTGGAGTTGTCTCCTCTGGTGCAGGGGTTGTTGGCTCCTCTGGGGTTGTCTCCTCTGGTGCAGGGGTTGTTGGCTCCTCTGGTGTGGTTTCCTCTGGTGCAGGGGTTGTTGGTTCCTCTGGAGTTGTCTCCTCTGGTGCAGGGGTTGTTGGCTCCTCTGGAGTTGTCTCCTCTGGTGCAGGGATTGTTGGTTCCTCTGGGGTTGTCTCCTCTGGTGCAGGGGTTGTTGGCTCCTCTGGGGTTGTCTCCTCTGGTGCAGGGGTTGTTGGCTCCTCTGGGGTTGTCTCCTCTGGTGCAGGGGTTGTTGGCTCCTCTGGTGTGGTTTCCTCTGGTGCAGGGGTTGTTTGTTCCTCTGGGGTTGTCTCCTCTGGTGTGGGGGTTGTCACCTCCTCTGGTGTTGTCTCCTCTGGTGCAGGGGTTGTTGGCTCCTCTGGGGTTGTCTCCTCTGGTGCAGGGGTTGTTGATTCCTCTGGAGTTGTCTCCTCTGGTGCAGGGATTGTTGGTTCCTCTGGGGTTGTCTCCTCTGGTGCAGGGGTTGTTGGTTCCTCTGGTGTTGTCTCCTCTGATGCAGGGGTTGTTGGTTCCTCTGGGGTTGTCTCCTCTGGTGCAGGTGTTGTCACCTCCTCTGGGGTTGTCTCCTCTGGTGTGGGGGTTGTCACCTCCTCTGGGGTTGTCTCTTCAGGCGTGGGGGTGCTGGCAGGCTCGCTCTCAGTTGCTGGCTCCTCAGTGGCGTCAGGGGTTGGGTCCTGTGTTGCAGGCAGGTCGGTCGGATCCTCTTCATTCAGTGGTTCCTTGGTGGCATCGGGGGTCACATCTTCTGTCGTGTCCGGAGTAGGAGGTTCAGCTTCAGTCACTGGTTCCTCAGTGTCATCAGGGGTTGTGTCCTCTACCTTTGGGGTTGTAGGACTGTCTTCCATGGTAGTTGGTGCCTCTGTGGCTGCAAGGGTTGTCTCTGCAGGTTCTGTAGTTGGAGCAGGAGTTGTCACTTGGATTTCAGGATCTACAAAACAAATACAAATTCGGTTTGGCCGTTGAAATTACCATAAGGGTAGGTATTGCCTATAAATGTATTATACCCATTAGCTATAAAATGCTTGCTTTCAAATAGCAAGATCTTTTTTGAATGACCAAACTAACCTGGACTGGGTGAAATGGGAGTTCCTTTTGTCTGCATGGGACTTTTCAGCAGCTCAGCTCAGTTTTGGGTAATCCCTTTTGGCCAGCCTGGCTCTGGCCCAGGTTCAGGGTTTAGTTTGGTGCTTGTAGGTGAGGCTGCCTGGGGTTTCCCACCACTTCCATGGAAAGGAAGCCACAATACAAAATAGTCCTTCTAACAAAACACTTCCCTTCTCAGTCTTATTTGATTTATTCCATTGCCCTACATTATAACTTAGTCTGCACCAACAACCTGGAATTGGGGGAGAGAGGTAGGGAAGCAGGAGGAAAAGAATTCCTGAACTTATAGCTCTGACTGCATCTCCTGTTGTATCTTTATTCCTTGGATTGTTTTCCTCATTGTGATGTATGGATTTAAGGCTCTATTTACCTGTATTTATAGTTACATTGATTTGAGTCAAATTGTTGATATTCAGCAAAAAGAACAATAAATGCTTCTGCATTCCAATCTCTCCCTAAGTATTCTCTCTAAGATTGTGCAGTTTAGTTCTGCTTTCACCAATGTTGTGTGTTTAGTATAAGCAGAGTATTGCAGAACAGGTTTCACTCACATGCCATGTGTCTGAAATACCATAAGCCAGCTGTGATCCTATTAATGTTTATTTGAATTTCCTTGATTTTTTTTCATTTAACCCACTATACTTTTTTTGTTTGTTTGGGGTTTTTTTTTGTTGTTATTGTTGTTGTTGTTGTTTTGTTTTGTTTTTTGTAATAGGAAATTGGAATACCAGAAAATAAATACTCCGAATCTAAAACAAACAGATAGGGAGAGGATTAAAATATTGACTGACTTCTAGTGTCCTTTCAACTGCATTCCAAACTGAGTTATCACTTGAGTTATCACTTCAAATGCTGGAACACAGTACCAAAGTCACAGGAAAGCAGCATGTTTTCCAGTCAGAATGAATAAATGATGTGTTCTCTGAAGCAGTGTGAGGCCTGGCTTGATTAAAGCTAGAGGAACCTAGCTGTGCTGTGCTTACTGTGCTGCCAGTTCACCACTGTCCCACCCTTCCTGTTCCACGGATGCTGTCCAAGACTGACAATGGTCTGCACCCTGTTTTTGGAGGATGTGTGTGAAAATCCAATAGGGACACAGGAGACATTACCACTCTGCATCATCTGTGCTGAGGGAACTCTTCAAAGACCTGAGGGCTTGGTGAGGTAATCAGTTTATAAACCAAGTGCTTCCAAGCTTGGTAACTGTCTGGTAATGTCTAGGATAAGCTTTCTATTTCCAGAGCAGGGAAATGGTCTTGAATGTTCCTTCAGGTAACACCCATTCTGGTACATCCATATACTTGCTTACCTTCCACAGGTTCCTCTGGTGACTCTTCCTCATCTGTGGAGGACCTTTTAGATTTGTTATCTGGAGGAGTCTCTGGGCTTGGCTTTTCTGTGTGTGCTGAAAGAGAGAAGTGGTCCCATTAACAGATTATTTTATTTTTATAGGTGGTTAGTGTCACCTGTATAAGAGTGTTTTAAAAATTTCAGTGACTATCTTCCATTTAAAAGTATGTTTATTTTTATCTATAGGATTCTTTGCACAATTATTTTTGTGGAAAAGAGCAAAAATACACTTTGGATCCTGAAGTGTTTCATCACAGATGGGAATAATATTTTTCCCAGAAGTTTGAGGTGAGGCATTATTAGCTAATGGCAATTTTGAGGTGGGAAAATAAAGTAATTCTGAGTGGAGCTCTATGTTCTGAAAAGTTGTCTTTTTTTGTTTTTTCAGTACAGATGACTTCACTACTTGACTTTCACTACAGATAACTAACTCTAACGGAAATAGGAGAGTTGTCACATTAGGCAAGAATTTGCTTTGATAATCCCCTCACTGTTCTTCAGATATGATCATTCTACACAAATGATTGTTTTTGGGAAACATTTTAAAAGAAATTGTTTCCTTGAAGGAGACAGGAGCTACAAAGCAAGCATGGAACAAGGAAACAACATGGGTATTAAGCTAACTTCTAGTACACTGAGTTTTAGGAGAAATAGGAGGTTGTGTTCAGATTTTCCAGCTCTGAAGAGTGAATGGAATTTCAGCTGAATCCAGTAAGAGCCAGATAATATATTGTAATTAATTTTTGGTCAAATTGTACAATTGGAAATGAACTACTAGCATCTCCTTGTAGAAGGAACTTGTTAGTTGTGAAGAGAATGTGATGGAGCTCAGGGAGCTGGCCAAATTATTGATCCAACCAAGGGTAACTGGTAACTGCCAGAGGTGTGTGTAATCAGCTTTTTACAAAAGGAACAGGATTTTTGTCTCCAAGGGATGACCATGGTGTCAAAAGGTTTACTTTCACAGTGAGATAGTGTTCAAAGCAAGAAAGATTGGGTATTGCACTGCGTCCTGAAACCTTCATTGAGGAAGAGAGAGAAGTTATTGTTGAAGCTGAATGACTCCTTTGAAAGCCAATTGTTGGGCAGAAGAACCTTTTGGTTATGTTTTCAGGAAATAAAATGTTTCTGGAGGACAGGGAAGATAAGAGTAAGCTCTGTATATACATTGTACACTTGGCTTTACTGTACAGAAAAAAAATGTTCAGAGGATGCTGAAACAATAAATTTATTCCAAGAGGTTTAACAGATTTCTCAGTTATTCAGACATAGTATAAATAGTAAAATACTGAGTACAGTGGGGATTTCTGCTGGATTTTTTTGACAAAAATTGATAGCCAAGTTTAGTACAATACAGAAGAAACCATTTAAGATTAGGAATGGTTGATTAATTCTTCATTATATTTTAACTGAAGAAGTGAAAGGGTTTAATAGTGTTTTGTGAGTGTTTGGGTGTGAAAAACTCAACAGAAACAAGAAATATTAAGCAGCCTCAAAAGCAGCAAATTCACTTCAATAAGCTTCCAAGACACTTCTCTAGACATTCAGCCAAAAATGCTGAATACAGACTCTATTTCAGTCTGAATAACTGTGCAGTTGTGTGGCAAAGCTAAGCCACTATCCCAGCTCTTGGGGACCACTTGGGTGAAGAGAACTAAATGATAATTGTGACTTATGTTGTGTGTTACACTGCAGGCTTTGGGAATTGGCTGCCTTGGAGATGGGCTGCTCTGTGACCCAGTGCCAAGCCACATTTGTCAAGTGTGTTGACATAAGCTAGTTTAGGTCTGTAGCTATGAGAAAGTTTAACGACATGATGAAATTAAACATATTCTGTTGTTGTTTTTTAGAGTTCATTTGCTGGTGTCCTTAAAGCTACATGAGGGCAGGACTGCACCTCCACGTCTGTGCCTTTTTTGTGCTCAGCTGAAACCCCACCAGGCTCTGCAGAAAAGGATAGAACAAAAGAAGTGATTGCAGGTCAGTTTGATTCTGCCCTGGACTGAACTTGCAGCCTAAAGGTAAAATGTGTGTTTTCTTAAATTTTCTCACTACAGTGTGAACATGTAATATCCAGTTCCTTCCTCCTGCCTCACAGGGTGGGTTTTTGTGTTGGGCTGCTTTTCCTATATTGGATTTGAGACAAAGAGAATCTAGGATGTGCATCTGTAGAATGCTGCCAGTGACTGTGGTGACCCCAAGCAAGTGGTCTGGAGTTCCAGGTAGTGCTATCCCCAGGCACAGAGTAGCCATTCCCCACTTTTAGATGGGTGGGGATTTTAAGGAAATTGAACCTTCTATAAAGTTGAACCATCCCTCTTGTTTTTCTAGGATGAACTCAGCTTTTTACTGCAATTCATTTATTCATCTGCCTAGTGGAAAAGGCCCTGAGGGTGCTGGTGACAGTGGCTGAATGTGAGCCAGGTGTACCCAGGCAGACCAGGGGCCAGTGGCCACCAAGCTGTGCCAGCCATGGTGTGGCCATAGACCCAGGGCAGTGGCTGTGCCCTGTGCTGGTGCAGCTGAGGGACCTTGAGTGCTGAGTCCAGTTCTAGGCCCTCATGGCCAGAGAGACCTTGAGGGGCTGGAGCATGTCCAGGGAAGGGAACAGAGCTGGGGAAGGGGCTGGAGCACCAGGAGCAGCTGAGGGAGCTGGGAAAGGGGAGCTTGGAGAAAAGGAGGCTCAGGGGGCCCTTCTGGCTCTGCACAGCTCTCTGACAGGAGGGGCCAGCAGTGAGGGGGTCAGGCTCGGCACCCAGGGGACATGGACTAGGACAAGAGGAACTGACCCCTAGGAACACCAGGGGAGGTTTGGATTACTAGGCTGCCCAGGGCAGGGGCGGAGTCCCCATCCCTGGAGGGATTTAGAAGCTGTGTGAATGTGGTACTTGAGGGACGTGTTTTAGTGGTGGCTTTGGCAGTGCTAGGGGATTGCTTGGATACAATGATCTCAAAAAGTCTTTTCCAAACAAAACTGTTCTGATTCCCCAGCTTCTCTCATTGAATCATGTTATTGATGAGCAGACATTGTCCTTACATGTGGTATTCTGAATAAGGGCTCTGATAGTTAGAGCACGGCTAGTGATAAAAGAGCCTAATGTAAAATACAACTTTACCCTCAGAATTCATATCTTGGTGATGTCTTCCAGGGTATCTAGCTGTATATTTTTATAAAGTGTTCATGCTTGAGAAAATGGCCGATTTGTTTGTGAAATGAGGGTTCATCATTTTTGTTGTGTTTTCTTTTGTCCAGTTGTTACCAAAGCCTACACAGCTTTGTTTATGATAAAACAAAGCACCTCTGTTTAAATACATCTTTGACAAGCAGTAACGGAGCAATGTCTTACCCTCTTTGCAGTGCTTGGCGTAGTCCGGGCAGCACTTGCCGTATCGCTCACAGTCGGCATCGCAGTCGCACTCCCTTCCGCGCTGGAAGGACTCGAAGCAGCGTCCCTCGCAGGAGGCGGCTGTGGGGCAGAGCACACAGTCAGCCTGCGGCCAGCTCACCTGGAACGCTGGGACCTCTCTACAGTGAAGTCGTGTGCTCGAGCTGCTGCCAAGAGCAGCTCGGGAAAATCAGGTGCTTATCCCGGTCTGACCCAGGATTGTAACTGGGGTTTGGATCAGGCAGCACTGCCAGCAGGGCACTGTGCCATGGCAGGGACTCGAGACCATTGCATTGACAGTGCAGTAAAACGTGACCGCCGCGTTCACTTTAGCCAGGTCCCACCGTTAGAGGCTTCTGCTTCCCCAACCACAGAGCAGTGGTGGCAGAAGCAATATTTAAATTCTAGCCTGGGTTTGCAGGAAGGTGTTCACCAGGGTATCCCTTTGCAATAAGAATGATGGGTCTACCAAAGCATTTCTGAAAAAAAACAATTGGCCTAATTGGGCCACAACCGAGTGTACGTAGTGTGTCCAGGCAAACACTGCAACCTAATTGTGTGAACAAGTTAACCAAGTTACCCCAAGAGACTGCTTTGGAACTGTTTATTATAGTTCTTAAATTATTAGTATTAAAGGACTACATACCATCTTTTGGCATGATTAATAACCACATGATTTTAATATTTAATTTTTGGTTAACTTGTGAAACTTCACTGGCCAAACTGCTTTTTCATATCAAATAATGACCACATTGTGTTAGAAAGAGTATACACAGCTATTAAAGACTTCAGAAAGAGCACTTTCTCTACGTAAATCTCTATTGAAGTCATTGTCTCTGTGGCACACAAGGGATAAAATCATGTTTTATAGTTTAATCACTATCTAGAAAAATTAGGATTACTGTATAGGCAGATTCTGAATGTCTTTGGATTAGTGTAGTTGTGGAATCAGTGTTGATGCCAGTGGATCCATCCCACATGCACAGGTGAGAATTATTTTTATTTTCTTAGAGAAATTTTTATTCATAAATGATGTCTGGCATTTCTGTCATTTAGTCAGTGTTGATTCCACACTAACTGGTAAACAGTCCTTAGCCAAACTGCCTGCTTTCTTTCAGGATGGCATTTAATGTACTTGCCTGGACTCACTGATTTAGAGTAGAGCAGGGAAGAATTCCTCTAGCCTTAAACTTTTGGTTAAATGTTGTGTAGAAGCCAGAATACCTTTAGAATCTGACCCACAATGAATAAAGAGCCTACATAATTAAAATGCCTCACTCTGCATCTTCAGCTGTGAGAAATGCTGCTGTCTCCCCACAAAGCAAAATGAGGATGGGGAAGAAAGTGTCCCCAGTGTATGTCAGGAACAGCAGAAATAGAATTTTAGGGAATGCTAGGTCTGTATTTTGAACAACACTCCGTGGTGTTGCTGATTCCGAGAATTATTTGCCACTTGTGTAATCCTACTGGAACCACAGTGTAGTGTAACAAACTACTGTTATCCAAACCACTGACATTTCTGACACTGGTGATTCCTAAGAAAATTCCTTTAATGCTCAGTAAAGCAGTTTGAAAAACCTGTGTTTATTTACATTGTACAGTTTTGCCTATAAATAAAGCATAAATTAATACTCATCCAACCACCTTTTCTAGAAGACTCTAGGCATGGTTCTGATCCAAAGTCAATTTCTGTCCATGGAAGGACATCCTGGCTTTGGATTAGACCCCACAGCATCCATACTTCTTAAATTTGAGTTAGAGTATGTCAGAATTTCTTTCTGCAAAACCCTGAATTGGCTTTTACCACCTTTTTTCCTTTGTGTAAGAGACAGACATATACAGTACAAATGCACTAAGGAGTTGAAAACAAACAGTAAACTGGTTTTGCCTATCTTGCATAGTTATGCTTTTGTAAAAAGCATAATTCTTTGCTTGGCAATAATCTCTGGATATACAACTTTCTTTGGATTACAATAATATCCTGAGTACTTGAGGGGAACGACAACACATGTATTAGAGGCAACAAGGACACAGCAAACAAACAGACATTTGAGCATTCAGAGAGAAGACACTGGTGTGGTAGGGAGTTGGGAGGGGAGTTTTGAGGAGAAGAACTGGCTGTATTTGGGAACTTACCCACTGTGCAGACTTTCCTGAAGTCAGGGCAGCACTCCATGTAGTGGTGACAGTTAAAATCACACTGGCAGTGATGCTCTCTAGAATACCCTGCCCCACATCTCCCTGTACAGCTTGATACATCTAAAATCGCACAACACTGGTGTAAGCATTGCCAAACCACAACAGTCTTTAAGCAAATGCTGAATGGAAAAGGAGTTTGTTTTTTTTCCCCTACGGAATGTGGTTTCTTCACTCAGTACTGCAGATGCTGAGGGCCTGGTGTGACCCCTCCTGAAGGTGTGGGGAGTGAAGGTTTGCTCTGAGCCAGCCTGAGGACCAGCAGCATCATGTGTTCAGGTTAGAGGGGTTTTCCACTGAGCTAACTTAACCCCTTTCTTCTGAAAATGAAGGAATCCTTGAGGATTGGTTCTGTAGTATAACCATAGGCATCCAAACTAGCCCCTTAGACAGTATGTCAGCTTTGCTGACTTATTCTCCAATTTTATTCACCCTCTGTATGGTAATGTGTGCTCATCTCCACACCCATACCTGACAGACCCCCTAGGTGTCTGATTTTTACTGCTGGTAATGCTGTTCCTCTAACCTATCAAATCAGGCTAGCTTGGAAACTGGAGAGCATTGTCATAATAAATACAGCTCCCTGAAACCATTTTTATCAGAAGTTTCAAAATCTGCCTACTCCCTACACTACATTTTTTTCCCTGATGTCAGGGAAGAATTTATTATCAGCTGTAAGGTTAAGAACAGTTGGGATCTAGCCCTGCAACTCCTATGAAGTACAGTTTGTTAATTAGAAAATTACTTACTAGCAGACTAACAGAAAAGCTCATCCCACAATGGCTTTACTGCCAGACTGCTGAGAAATGCTGGATAATAAGAAATGGTGCAGATAACAGGTGCTAAAGCAAGACGTCAGGAGGTGTCTTGCTTTAACCTGTGAGCATTCCAGCTCAGCAGTGCCTTGCTACATTCTGCTGCCAAATCAGGTATTCACTCTGCAACCCTCCCCTTCCTCTGTGAAATATCTGCCAACACAACCAGCTAACAGCTTCTTCTGGAAATGAAACATGCAGGACCACAAATGAAGCGTCCCTAAATACAAACAAAGAAGCTGAACAATCAGCAATCTCAAACAGATAATCAGCTGAAACATTGAGGAACAACAAGGAAATAACATGTAACACAACACAACACCAAAGACAATTTCTAACAGTGTACATTCCACATCTGTGTGTCTGAAGGAAGAGCATGGGATAACAAATATTTTATCTATTACCTATACTGTGATTTTCAGCCAGTACTTGTAATGGTTGTTACCACTTTACTGCAAATAGAAAAGTGAAAGCAAGGGATAACTGGAGACATTAATGGACTTGAGTTACTGGGCTATTAATACAGCAGTTGACAAGACAAGATGGACATCTTCCTTTATGAATATATGCCAAATATATTGAACCCTTCTTCCTTTTTAGAAAGAAAATAAGTCCAATAGTTATACAGTTAATATACAGTCCAATTTTTATATCACTTCATTTGTTTCTTTTAAGTTTATGACTTGTAAGTTACAGAGTTTCTCGTAAGGAAAATGCCTGAATGGTCCTGGTTGCTGTTGGCAAGTGTCTTAATTTTTGCTGAAACTGGTGGGAAGGCATCAGTTATCAAAGGGCCAGTGTAGGGTCCTATCTGGCATGGGGCATGTTCTGAGAAGATGCTCAGATATATATTGTGCCTTCTGTTATTAAGTAGTAATAAATCATTTTCTACTAGCAAATAATAACCCATTGTTATCCTCCTGAAAATCTGGGAGCTAACAGAGAGCTGCAACAGCACAGGATTTGCCAGGTGGCATGTTCTGCTTCCCCATAACTGTATTACTTAAGTTAGGAATCAATTATAGACTCAGAGTATTATTAGACAAATAATTCCCCAAATTTGCCTCAGTGCTGTAATAATGAGGGTATATTATTGAAATATTTCTAGCCAATCTTTGTGGATATTCTCATGTTCATTCTCAATCAACCTGCAAATCACTAGGGCTAAATACATCAGTGTAAGGGCAAGAGGCTCTGTAGATTGTCTACAGAAAAAGTAATAGGTTCATACACATTTTGTATTGTATTCATATTTTTATGTTATTCCTCAAAAATAGAGGACCATGCTACACTAAAATTTATTTTTGAAAATATTCAGCGATTATAAAAGTGAATTATATTTCCTGTCTGAATAAACTTCTAGAACTTAGTAGTTTTATGAAGATGCATTTGAAATATTCCTAATGTGTGTCAGATTCACACTCCTAGACACCCTTCCTTCATCTTTGTGTGTTACAATACCTTGAGAAGACACTTCTGGAATCAAGGACAGTGAAAGGACCACCAGGGATAAGCAAAGTATGTTCCATATGATCATAACTTTCAGGTATGACATCATTCCTAAAAAGAAATAATCTCACATCACTATCAGCAATTCACTTAATTCATCATTTAAAAATTGCAGTGCATATCTTTATGTATGACTAGTTTCATAAAAAAATCCCATAAAATAAATAATTAAACTGTTCAAATAAAACTGTTCAAATTTATTATTACTCCATAAATTCCCTCTTGATTATTAGTCAGTTAGCCATTAAATTCTATAGTAGGACTATAGAAATTCATTATTACCAAGTAATAGAAATAAATTTTTGCAGAATTCTATTACATGAAGATGACAGTCACAGTCGTCTTCTGACATGGGTACATTTCAGCACAACAATGTTTAAAGTTATAATACTGATAAAAGAAAATCTCTAATAAAACCAAATACTGACAGAAATATGTCAAGTGAAAACAGGCTAAAAGTCAATCTTCTTTCAGAAGGAAAACTCTGGGTTTTCTGTCCCAGTTGCTTGTTTTCCTATTGAAGAAGAGCTCTGGATAGAGACAGGTGTAGCACTTACCTAGCAGAGAGTGCATCTGCTTGCAGGGCTGCTCCAGAGTCCTTATATATTGCTTTGGAACTGTGCTGGGGTCAGGTAATTAGGCAGCTTGTTAAACACACCACCAATGACAGCTCATGACAGCAAACTTTCCACAGGGCTTGGAAGAGGGCCCGGATGACTAGACTAACACAACATCTGGAAAATACTCCCATTAAGAAAAACTAAATAGGAACTTACTAGTCAAAACACATTTTGATTATTGAGAGAAATGAACAAATTGTCCTCAATGCAGCTGGAAGGCATTAGAGAGTATTGCAGAGCAATAAAAAATCATCACAGGCAAATGCTGAGTGTATTTTCTTTCCTGTCAAATGGAGCTTAGGTGACAGTAGCCTGAAATTATGCAGTTTTATCTGCTACTGATGGTGTATCATCTCCAAAAAGTTGTGAGAGCTCTTTCATACAGACAGAAATAATTCCCCTCTTGCAATGAATATTTTGTACTTTCGCCTGAACTGAATGGAAACGCTGCCAAGGCATTGGCTAGAAATCAAAGAATTGAGTCAAATCTCAAAGTTATTGAACATATGATATGTAAGACATCAGAAATGAATGAAAGAGCCCTTAATTGTTTTAATGGGCTTTGTGTTCATTGGTTCCAGATTCAGGATAGGGGAAACGGTCATTTGTAACTCTCAGAGCTAAAGCAGGTTTTAACTGAAACTTTTGTAGTCCTGACTCTTGGGCTTTGGGAGGAATTTTTTATTCAGAAATCATACTAAAGGCCAGGGAATTTTAGTACTTCTTCTTTATATTATTACTTGAGTCCCAAAGTAGTTTTGTTAACCCAAAATAATAAATATGGTATAGTACACAATCATCCCAGTTGAGGAAGGGACTTCAAATGAGAATGAGTCTCTTAAGGAAAATAATGCAGAATAGGAGTGGGTTTAAACATATGTTTGAATGTTTCCCTCCCTTGGTTCATTGACTATACAGCTTTAGTATTTTTGTGCTAGAATTTCTAATTTCTGTATTATCACAATAGAGAGTTTTTTATTCAGTCTTTCAGTGTTGTGTGCAGATGGAATAACTATTTACTTCAGTTAAATGGAGTAACTATTACTCTACTTTGTGGAAAAGGGGAAACTGAATTTTTATAGAGTTTATTCAAGGTCATACAAAAAGAAATGTATATTACATATCATTATAATAAGAGTTTCAGGGCTGTCTTTAGTGGACTATGACCTTGATAAAGAAACCCCAGCTTGGGTAGAATGCTGCCTATCTATGATTATTTGAAGCCTGGGGAAGAAGTACTTGTTAAGTAGCCAAATAGGATCAGCATAATGAGAAGTTTCCTAGAAAAGTACTGAAATCCTTATAACTTAATTAATTTATAATTTAATCAAGCAAGTAATTGAAGGCTAAATTAATGAGTGTATCCTTACTTTGAGATCCATGTCATGGAGGAGATCTGTTGTCTTTTCCATCAGTTCACAGCTGGTGCAGCTGTTATGTTGACTGGCTACCTGAGGTGAATAAATAATGACTCAATAAAAAGAAACATAACTTCAAAATTATTATAATTTTTCTGTTAACATGCCAGGGCTCAACTGGGTCATACAATCAGGTACATATATAATTGAAATTTAGGTAGTTATGACTGGCTGCTACATTGTGTTGTGGATGTTCCTTTTGGTAGGATTGTATTGTTTAATTTCTCTTCTGAATTGAAGTTTTGGGTTGTTAGAGGTCACATGGGGTTGCAAAGTTTGAGTGAAAAGAATTTCATAAGTGGATCAGTAGGCTGTAAGAGCCCTTAAGACACCTTTAAGCTGTAGTGTTACTGTGGCATTGAGATGGGTTATCAGACAGCACTCAGGTGAGGGCTGATCCTGACCAGCTTTTGCTGGTCTTCCCTTTGTTTTTAGGCATGGATTTTGAAATCCTGCTTTAAACTATTGTTATGGATTCTTGTAGGTGGCAAAAAAAGCACTCAGGGCACATGTGCTGTGCCCACATTGGAGTGCCAGGGAGAAGAGCCCGGGGAGGAGCTGAGAGCTCTATCCCAAACAGATACAATATAGGGAAAGTACAAAATGTTCCATTTTCTCCCTTTTGATTTCAGCTGCCTTTAGTGAAACAAGTCTCATTACATTCCTGATGAGTAAATAAGAATACATGACTTCACCAGCATTTTAATTTGTCTTAAAGCGGAACATGGGATCTAACAGCGTGGTTAGTCACTCCAATCAAAAAGAGAGAACCTTATTTTTATCTTATTTTTATTGCTTCACTTGGATATCAACTGGCCAGTCATTTAATTTGGCAAGGCTTTCAGGCAACGTAAACCCTTCATCAAACCTTGGCATGTGTATCCAAAATCTTATCTGTGCTTCCAACTTTCCTAGCAGATTGCATTTTTTAAAAAAGAAGAGGTTAAAAGAAAAAAAAAAAAAAAGCCTTTTCTTACAAACCCTGCTTTGGGCACAATTGCTGTTATTTTTTTTTATTTCTGAATGAACAGACTCATTACACTGATGCCATGACCCAGCGGTGCCTTTTCAGGCCTTGGCTTTTCCACAAGCTCATCCATCATTTTATGGTTGTACTTTGGGGATGTGATCATATCCACTGGGATCACATGGAAAATATAAGTCAGTTAAATCCCATTCAACAGTTGTTGGGATGATCTGGGCCTGGCAGAAGCCTTACTGGTTTTTCAGTTCCATTGCTGATCCCCTTTGTAAAGCCATCAGGATCTTCAGAATATGCTGTGATTTTCAGATGAACACTGAGTTATCTTGGGTGCTCTGAGTCCCTGTGAGGACTCAGGAAGAGCTGCTGGGGTCCCAGCAGAAGTGGCACAGACAAACTGAGCTGAGCAAGAAGAAAGGGAAAAGGTATTTGGAGTAGGGTTGGCCTGTTAAATACTCACTGATTAGTGAACCCTCAGTACATGTAAAAGGAATCATAGAAGGGATGTAATTGCAAGTCAAATGAGAATGCTGGAGGTCTCACTAAAGTTACTAAGAAAAATCATCAAGAAAACTTCTGCTCTTGCAGGAAGGACTGATTGACTGACTGACTGACAGGGTTGGGGTCTTGGAGGGGCAAGGAAGGGAATGGTGTAGAGGAGGTAGATGCCTTCATGTGGGAAACTCATAGGATTACAACTCTGGGACAACTGATAATTGATCAAAGGTGCTTTCTTATCTTGCCTTCTACTGTCTGCCACTTTCTTCCATGCACAACTGGCTGTCTTTCACTGACATTTTATCTGATTGTGGGGAAAACAAAACCAAACCAAACCAAACCAAACCAAACCAAACCAAACCAAAACAAAACAAAACAAAACAAAACAGAAGTTAATTTGAAAGAGCACCTCTGATTTTTAAGACAAAGAAATATTAACATCCTAGCTTTCCCATGGTTTACAAGTAGCAGTAGTGCAATGCATTCTGCTGCACCAGGGCTCAAAATGCTCACATACATCCAGTGATGTAAATACAGATTTTTCGTATTTCCCATTCTGAAAAAGGTGAGAAAATTTTTTAAAAGTAGTAAATGGAGAGGAAAATATGACTTAGATATCATATTTGTTCTCACAGAAATCTCAGGCGAGCCCAAAATGATAGGTGGAAGATGGATAGATTCTGCAGGTTTGTGTTATTTTTATAGTACTACCAATATCAATAGCAGAAATCTTTTTATTCCAGAAAAGCCTTTAAACTCAGTATAGCTGCAGACATAGAACATCTTGAAGAGCAGAAGGAGGAGAAGCAGATTTGCTGGCTGGCTATATCTATGGATGTAATAGATTTTTCTGGAGCCTTGGCCATAAGAACATCACTTTATAGCTGTCATAATATTTCTCAGTGGGTCCTCACAAGTTTTTCTAAAATAATTTTAAAGGTTTTTATTCTAAAGCTAGAATGTGACTTTATCTGAGCTAGACTGGAATCTCACTTTATGTGGAATTTGTGCTCTGATTCATACAACAGGGTAGACTTAGTGGCAGAAAAATTACTAGGAAAAATCTTTTGGGGAATGTCTGGCAGAACAGGACCTCATTAAATAAGAAATGTTCAATTTCTCTTTCTTTTCTCCTACAGGAATTTTTCCTCTCTGGGCCTAGTGAAATGGTTATAGATTTGAATATAGATAGCTGATAAAAGTGAGTACTGTTTCATAAAAAATGTCTCACAAAATGAAATGTATTTCATATTGTTTGTTCTTTTATTCATGTAGTGTATAGACTAATTCTATTGAATCAATATACCATTAGCTGCAAGAAAACAAGAGATTTAACTATAGGAAGAAAAAAGTCAAGCAACATTTGATTAATATGAGGAATAGCCCAGGATATGAAAATGAAGAAAATGAACACAAGAAAGGTAAATCTAGGAGAGCAAGAAGTTATATATGTCTGTCTGTAACGTAGGAAGTTATGTTTAGTAGTTAAACCAGAATTCTCAGTTCAATTTATAGGAGCTGAATTAGCACTGGCTCCTGGAAATCTTGGAAATGAAAGATGCAGACAATTCTTTCAGTTTAGTTATGTCATTATCCCTTCAGGACGGATGGCTCCCAGAAACAGTCACCATTTTTCATATGGCTGACAAATAACACCCTCAGTTTGGCAAAAGAGCAGTGACAAGGTGTCAGACAGGGTTTTTCAGAATTGGTATGAAGTAATTTTCTTGTAACATGAAGAATCATCTTTCTTAGACATCACACTCAGGCTACTATAAATAATTATTTTAACACATTTCCAAGTTTTCACTTCTTACGTACTCATGCAAAAATAATCTGTTTGAATGTGTATATACAAGGGGGAAAGTATTCCTGGATCAGCATAATTGTAAAGAAGAGTGAGGAGTAAATTTTATTGTATGCAACTCTGAGAAGAGATTTTTTTTAATTTTTTTAACTTTTCTGCTGTTGCTTGACTTCAGAGTGAGAACTGAATAGTAACTTATGTACATTCAAGAGGAAGCTCTCAAAGGTCAAATTCCAAGCTTCTGTACAAAAAACTCTCCTGGGACTATTGAATACTGTATATTAGAGGCATTGGAGAAAGCTTTGGTTAAAGCTTCCAGAGGCTCATGGAACCTGCTTTCTTTGTTACTGTAAACATTATTTTGCAGGAATCTGAATTATTCCTATGAAATGTTCAGTACTTCTGTCGATTCAGATTCTGTTGTTTAAAAGACACCTACAGTGAACAAGGGTTGCCTGGGTGTTTGGCAGAGTGAATTGTCTCAGCATGATAAATCCCCTTTCCTTTGGCAGAGGTAAAGGTATTTAAAACACAAGAAAATGTTCATTTCCCCTTGGTTTCACTGACCTTTGAAATCATTGTATTCTCTTAAATGCTTTCAACATGAACTCTACCTCTGAAAGATCAGTTTTTTTCTCAGACCTCCTGCAAGAGTGGCACAAGCACAGCATGATTGCAGCAGCTCCAAGCAGGGCACTGAGGCTCAGCTGTTTTGAGTTTGTACTTCAAATATAACAGCAATTTTCTATCTATAAATGAAACTATGGCAAATATGTAAAATATTCATCAGGGCTATGTTATATCAGAGGTTGTGCAGTACTGATCTGAAGCAGGAATGATCTGCAGCAAAGGCAAAATTATTGACCTTAACTGATGAGGGAAAATAAAATTTTAACCCCTCCCCAAGCTGTAGTTGTTATCCAGATATCTTTCTGATATATCAGGAAATTTCTAGGCATTAGCTTCTGTTCTCCTATAATTAAATGTTGATTTAGAGCTGAGTATTAGGTTTTGGAAATGTAAATCTAAAAGCCCATGTAATTACCTGTTTCTCAAGGGCACCAGCAAGGGTGGTGGGAGCAGTCAGGGAGGTGCTTACCTCTCCCAAACAGTTCTCCTTCACAGCATGGACTGCCAGCACTCACAGCTATTGGGGCTGGGGATGTGTACTAGCCCCCAATCCTTCCTGAGGGGATGACTGTGCTGGGGTCAAGGTCAATCAAGCTTTGGAAAGGTCAGCCTCTGTGGATTTTAAAGGAGTTGAAAGAGGGCTGGCAGCTTTTCTCTTCAAATGACTCATCCCCCTTCTAGACTTCAAATTAATTTTATGGTTTGAATTAAAGTTAGATTATAAGTCAGTGATTCAACTTTGTGGTGTTCAGTTTTAGGGAGGTGCCTGGCACGGCCCTGTTGCTCTCATTTACTGTAGGGATTGATCAATATACTGATATTACTGAGCATTTGTTTGGGCTCACAGTCAGGGTTTCTGGTGTTGGAGCTCTGGCACATGACAGCAGACATGATCCACAGCCTTGTATTTTTTTTTTAATAGAGGTACTGATCTCTGCCTATAAGGAAGATTGGATTTAACAATTCAGCACATCAATATATACATTATCTGGGGATTGCAGAGATAGGATTAGAGTTGAGGAAAATCTAATCTGGTACTCAAGATCAGGGTTAGAGGATTTCAAATTCGAATTATGAAATTTGGGGCCCTCTGTGGTATAGATTTTTGGTCATTGGCATCCCTAGGTTTTAACTGGGCATTGCTTTTGTGTTTAGTCTGAAGTCCCAGATCTGGTTTTCTGGTGTATTTTACAGAGCTGTAATTTGTCCTGATGTCAACCTTTGGCTGTAAATAAGTGATATTTAAATACGTAATAATATTTTTTACTGCATAAATCAGTATGTTATGGTCTGTTTTAACATTTAAGAAACAACAGTGTCAGAAATCCATCTTATTCATTGCTGTTATTGGTATTACTTATCCTACTAGGGCTTAGACTAAACCCATCACAAATTGTAGCCTTAATAACAGCCAGGGAAAAAAAAACCTTGTAATGTTCCCAGAAAGAGAAAACAGAAGCATCTCTCCATCCCAGCTCATTCCCCCACATATAGAATATATGAACATGATGCATGTCTAGGAGAAGAATGTGGGCTATCAACCTTTCTCCTCCCCAAGGCACAGGATGAGAGTGCAGGTGCATCTGACAGACTTTTGTACCTTGATTGGCATCACTGTCAAGGGAAAAGGAATACCAAAGTCTGGCAACAGTTTCCTGTATTTTCTGTAACTGACACCTGAGAATGAGTCTGTGTCACCAAATATGGTCTACTCTGTTTCTGTCACAGTGTCCTCTATGCTGATGGCTCTTTAACTCAACTTTTTGAGGGATTCTGAGCTGTAATGAAGACTGCAAGGAACAGAAAATATCTCCAGTAGAGAATTGAGTCATTTGGATCACTCTGATGGACTGACAGGTTTATAGATAATACCTGTCTGCAATAAAAGCCTAGTTTGAAGAAAGACTATTAATAAAAGTGTAGTTTGAAGAAGGACTATTTCCCTTGTGAAGATTCCCTTTCTAGCATAGGTACTTTTTTGTTGTTTTGGGGTTTTTTATTTTGTTGGGGGTTTTTTTGTTTTTGTTTTTGTTTTTTTTCCTCTTATCCCAAAAGATTAGAACAGGCTTTGGATGTCAGATTCTGACGTGTGGAGGGAGATGCATTTGTAAAGGAAGTGCTAGAAGAAGGTGTTTAAGGGAAGTAGCAGATCATCCTTACAAGCTTCTCTTCTCCCAAAGGAAAAGGAAGATGCTTTGCAACCAAACAAGAAGTCCATTCCCTCTGCACTTAACAATCTTGTTTCAGTACATCATCTGAGATGTATCTGGAGGATGGGACTTTTTACGGGCAGCCTTCTTTCAGTCACTTCAGAATGAGTCATGTGTTTTTGTGACCAAAGCAGTTGGTTTGAAAATGAAAATTGTAAATAATGCACCACCCTTAAGACAATTCTATTACTGAAAGATTGAGCTCAGAGTACTGGCAACATCCTTTGCTCAAAGGTAGTTTTCAGAAAATAAAAGAAAATCCTAGGGATGTTGGGAAAGAATATGGGTTGACATAAGCATATTCTACCAAGAGAACATAATTTATCCTGTGTTTATGGGTGCTGTGCTGTGAGAAACAAATATCATAAAGGCTCAATTAGACTGGAAAGAAAAGAATTTGCATAACTATGATTGTATACAATAACTGCTGCTTAAAAGTGTGGCCTTCCAGAAATCCTGTCAGTAACAAAATGACATTGCTAATTGCTTCCTTTTCTGCTGAGGAGTGAAAACCTTCAGCTTGGGGTGGAGGTGCATGTGTCAAAATACTGACAATGAACATAAGAGCCCCTGCTCTGCCTGTACTTTAGTAAATGATTCAATTCCTGTTCAATGCAGGATGTGAGAAATGAGCAGGTGGAGAGACAATTTATGGGAAAGCTCAGTGTAACAGCTTGCCAAAGCCAATCTCACAGGAACTTAATAACTATACTGTGATGTGAAATAGGAGTGAAAATGAACTCTCAGATGAATGTGGGGGCCACGAGAGGAAGAAGAGCCCAAGGAAAGATCCTGCAATGATCCTTTCCTGATACCTGATCATGGGTTCTTCTTCTGTCCTAAATACACTGAAAGGAAAAGGAGCTGAAAAGGTCAGTCTTTCATGCCAAACTCAGTGGAAATTCAGATCTCTTGATGTTTTAATTAATCTTTTTTTCCTTAATTCTTCAAGAACATAGCATACATTTCAACTAAGGATCTGCTCCAAACTAACCAGTGCGTTCAGGGGAACAGCAAGTCCTTCTAAGTGTTTAGTGTAACTCTTAGATTAAAGTAATTTGATGTAACTGTGATATGAACACCACATTTTCAAAATGATCCTCAGAATCCATAAAGTGGACATCTACTAGAGGAAGAATTGCTAGAAAAGGTTTGAGGAAGAAGAAGCTAAAGCAGTAGGACTGCAGGCTGTCTGTCAAATTCTAGAAAATTAATTTCAGAATCGCCAAAAAGATGCAACTTTTATTTGTAGATAAAGGGTTCCTGTGAAGACATTCTATCTTAATAAACCTGTTCTTGTGTGAAAGTATGAGCTTAAACTAGAATGATGTAAATTATAAATAGAAATAAGGGGCTTCTCCTTGTGTTTTGGGCATGTTTGACCTTTTTAATGTGCTATATAGTCTCATCTGTTTCTATGAATATTTTTAGCTCCATTAAGCCTAGAGAAAGCTAAATTTGTGACTTTGGCTTGAGTAAAATTACAAAGTGTTTCAGATATCACACATAAATATTTACATTCTTCAACCATTTGGGGCTTACTTTTAATGCATTGTGGTGATTTTTACATACAAATACTAGAGCTGTGAGCATAGACTAGGTTAAAGGGGTTATTGCTGAAATAGAATACAGATAATATAATATTTTTCTAAGCTTATATCAGGCTCTGATGAAGCTTGAATATCAATTGTGCCTATTTTGCCCAGAGTGAAAACCAAACAGGAAAACTCAGTTATTTGCACTAATTTATAAATGTGATGATAAATACTTCCTTTAGGACCTTGCAACAAGTAGCTACTTAAGTAATCCCAAAAAAGGATCATTTAACTAGGAAAATTTCCTAAATTAGTTATGTCAGTAAAATATATACATAAAATAATATATGCTATTGGAATGTATTCCAGCTTATTACCTCTAAGTGAAAAGCCACAAAACATCCAAGCCTTCTTTTCCCCATATAATAAATTTTAAACCTTAGGATGTTTTTAAATTCCCAGGAGTTTCACAGTGGTTTCAGAATATGTACAAATCCTGAATATTGTCTTGAGGGTTTGCTGAGATGGTTGTGGTGTTTCTTGAGGTGGAAAGCATGAAGGACAGACTGGCACTGTTATTGGGCTATCCTGATTTGTAAGTGGTGTTCATATGGCATGAACCCTTTTGTTTCTCCTCAAGTTTACTGAAATACATTAATATGAACACATAAGAATATGAAGTGACTAGAGGGTTCACTGTGCCTTGTGTTTTAACCAGCTGCATTATTAGATCCAGTGATAAATGGGGCTAGTTCAGGTGAATTTTAACTATGGTGTTGATGAGAATTAGGGGGAGGCAAGTTGAAGGTGGGCAGGGAAGGTCAAGGAGGCTCTGGAAGGCGTCAGCAGAGACTGAGAGGCTCTGGGCACTGAGTCCCTCAGTGTTGGTGAGTTATGTGCTGGTTTGTTTGGCCAGCGGGGCGTTGATGGGAATGGGCTCGGCTGCAGACACAGGACGTGAGACAAGGAGGGTTTGGCGTCAGGGAGCAGCTACCAGCCGTGGGCAGCAGGCACTGCCTGGAATACTGGCTCATGGAGGGGCTGGGAATAGCCCTCCCTGCCAGCAGATAGCCTGAAGTGTTTTTGTCTTTGGGAATCCTGAGGGATGGGGGAGATGGCTGTGGAATTTGCAAGGATTGCAGAAGTTTGGCACCATTTTCAGGTTGATGTTATATTCATAACATTCTGTTCCAGGGCTCTGGCTGGGGCTGATGACTCTGTGTTACCTCATGGCAACGCCCTGGTGCTCTGCTCCTAAAGGCTCGGGTTACTCAGTGAACTTCACTGTGTGGCCAGATAAAACTCCCCCATTATGGTGAACACACTGTTCAAACTCTTCTGGTGACATTTAGACCAGCACAGTTCAGAAATTCAGGAGCCTGGATTCAGTGAAAGACCATGGGCCTTGACTAGTATTTTTAGACTGATATGGGACACTGTGAGCAGCTTTGGCTGCCTGAGCACAAGGTACTGAAAGTAAGACAAATGAGAAGAGGCTGCAATAATAAATAAAGTAATGGAAAGATGCAAGAGGAAAGCACAGAGGAGTTTATTTTCTTAATTCTAGCAAAGAAGGGCTTTGATTTCTCTGCATAAATACCTCCAGGCAATAAGGATCTGGGGGGTCAAGAAGAAGAGGATTATTTGAACCTTTAGTTTAATAAAACCTTTAGCTAAAGCAGCCAAAGTTCAATAATTTCAAAAACTTTGTGAGTAAGATTGCAGGAAATTAGAACAAGGTTCTTAAGCATTTTATCACTGAGATTTGGGAATGGCCTGCTGACCAAATGAGCTTTAAGCTGGAGTTGGATGCATTTTTGAACAAGGTGAAAGAAGGATCTTGGTGGCAGGAGTTCCTTCCTGGTGTCCCTCCCTGTCTGCCCTCTCAGTCTGCATTGCTATAAGAGCACAGTGAAGCTGAGGCTGTAGCAGGAGCCTGAGGTGGTTTTGGAAGGCTCTTGCTGTAAGACAGTAGAGCAGGGACAGTTATTTTGGAGACATTACTTCACTGTAAACAGATCTGATGTATTTCCATTTACTAAGTTGTCTATCACAGCCATCTGTCAGAGTCTTCTTTGGGCAGCCAGTAAAACCTTGCCATTTCATAATTAATGGAGAGGCAACAACACTCATTTCCCAGCTTCCTGGTGCTGCCAACTGCCAGTGGTTCTAATATTTTACTTCAGTCCCTCCTCTGCTAGGGCAATTCCTGCTTTCTCAGAAGCTTGGGGTGAGAGGGGAGAAGGCCTCAGTCACCCTTCTGAAATTTGTCCTTCCAAGTCTGTGAGCTCTGACATTCTGTTATTGGCTTTTCTTGCTAACTGTGAAATTTAGGCACATTTTGACAAGAAAAAGAAACATCACTCCAGTAGTTGTAAAAGACAAGGTGTGTGGCATCTGCAGCTTTCTGTGAATAAAATTGTGAAAAATATTCATTCTTGCTGCTCAACAACTTCCCAACGAGTGATTTGTTTTGGGTGTTTTTAGTTTCAGAAGCAATGTTTAAGTAGATAATTGTAATTGCTGTTAGAGCATTTTGATCACTGTACTAGTTTACCTTTTAACTCAGTTTTGAAAACAAAGCTAAAATTTAAACATATCTCAATGACAAAGATGATCTCTCTGGAAGACTGCTTTAGGTTAATACAAGATAATTTAAAAGCAGCTTGCTTGGTTTGTAGCAGGATCACATCATTAAACAGTGAAGAGTGAGAAAGTGTAGATATTTGCCATTAGTTCCTCCTTATAACCTTATACTTTATGTTCTAATGAAAGGAAATATTGGTATTGGCTTGATGATAAATAAGATCATGATAATGTTCTTCTGAAGTACATTCCAATTCTGCATGGTTAATGAAAGCAGTTTAATTCAAAAGTGTCACCCTTAATTGTCTCAGTTAATCTATGAGCACTCCCTTGAACAATTAAGTTGTCCATAGAACATGATAATCTTGTAGGTTTTGCTCTATTTTTCTCTTTTTTTCCTCTGTGAACATCCTGCATATTCCCCTTCTGGGACCTTTGGGTCCTACCAGGACAGTAGTTTGCTTGTGATTCATAGGTGAATGTCAGAAAATATGGACACTTGGTGATGATTTCAGGGATATGATGTTACTCTCATCTTTTTATACTTTTTACATTTTTATAATCACTTTATCTGGCGTAATATTAAAGAGCATTGCAAAAAACATTTATTTGGAGTGATTACTCTTACACAAGACTGTCTGGCAGATGGCAGGCATTTCCAGATGTTCTGATTTACAAGTACTGTTGCTCACCTTATTAAAGTAAATGCATTTAATGCAGGACCAGAACACTTTAAAAATAAACAACCACTACATAATAGGTAAATGCAAACAAAGATTATTTTACTTACAAAATCTGTCTGTGGAAAACTGGAGTAGAAAATTGACTGAATAACTGACATATCAGTTCTGCTACAGACACAGAAATTATAACTCTCAAAATATTTGATTTTGTTGTTGTTGTTAAAATACAACAGATTTAATTTGAAATCTGTCTTCTAAGAACATCTGTCAATAGAAGAGGGCTACCTAACCTTTGACCATTCAGGCAATAGCAATGGTTGTTTTTCATGTCAGTCTCTCTCAAAGAGGATCTCCAGCTCACTTGGAATATGGGGACACAGGATATAATACTCCAGGTGAAAATGTATAATAACTCATAAAAAATAAGAATTCACGGCATGTAGGCAATGCTTTGTTCAGGTATTCATAGGGAGCTTTTTCCATCTCTGTGTGAGAACAGTAACTCTCATTTTATTAATTAATTAAAGTTAATATTATTGTTATATGCCAACAGTCTTATTAACACTACAAATACATATTCCTTTTGTGTTGGAGACAATACTGAAAAAAATGGAATTTCATCCCAGAAGTTCAGAACTAAGCTCAAACCTGTAACTGCAAGTAGCAGAGCTTTTTGATGCTGTATGTTCTGATAGCTTAAGAGAAATCAAAACAAAAGAATGAAATCCCAATTACATTTTTTGAAAGTACCTGTCCACTGTTTCAGCAAATATGGACTCTGATTCTGGTTTCTGTTTTGCAGTTGTCCCAGTGTGCTGTGAGCTGGAGGGTGCATTGATAAGTGCTCATGTATGCTCAGGATGTTATCAGAAGTTGTTGATAGCTCCCACTTGAACTAAATCCATACATCCATGGTGTAAAGTAAACATGACCTGGTGTTTGTGCATTCCCTTTCTGGTTTAAATGTACCACAGGTCTGTCTGTAACTCCTGGGGGTTTGGTACTGCTGAGTCACTCATGTTCATGAACATCTCTGACCTAGGGAATTTTTGTCTCTGTGACCACCATTTGAAACCTGCAAGTGCTCATGGCAGCATCTGATATTCATGGCAAGTCTCATTGGGCAACCTGCAGTCCAAGACTTCTGATGCCAGTGAGTCCATTTGGGACCATTTCAGGACCATTTGGGTTACATCAGCTCTAAGTAAAACTTAGCTTTTGCTATTACTTGTAGTATCTGCTGAGAAGTTTTCCATGATTGAGAGAGATTTTGATTAGCTGAGGTGCTCAATTTGAAGGCAGTTGGAGGTTTTTAGCAAGGTCGTGACTGGCTTTCATTAGATGTGACTTTTTGGTAATTGCTGATGGCTCTTTGCCTGTCTGTAGTAAAGCTACTACAGGTAGTAAAAACACCAAGATATTACCTCGCCGTGCATTTGGGCTGGTGAACACAAACCACTTCTGTCTTAGAGCCTCATCTATTAAAGGACAACATTGTTTGTGCATCCAAAAATTTTCAAAACATGAGCTGTGAAACATTAGCGGTAATATTTTGGCACAGGCTTTGCAGGGTTACACCCAACTTGAGGTTCTCTATCAGTCTCTGCATCACTGACAGCATTGCAGAGCAACCAGAAAGAAAACCAATGCTATTTCCTTTTCAACAAGGCCACAGCAGCTGAGAAAAGCAGGCTGGTCTGAAGGATTGGTAAAGAGTGAGTACTGGTGAGCTAATTCTGCACACAGACAGAGGAGGAAGGATGAGACAGTTGAGGAAGGATGAATAAATTTGATGCAATCAGAGTTATTTACGAGGTTTATATTTAAAGTCCAGTTCTTTTAAGTAGAAGACAAATTGAAGAAGTGATGGATGGGAGCTGCTAGGATGCCTCAGCAGAAACTGTCTGGTTCTCATGCAAAGAAGCTTTGTCCTTCCCTGCTTATCACTGGGGCTCCTGTAGTCTCTTCAGTGTATGTTTTAATGTTGTTTTCTCATGTTATTTTTGCTTCTTTCATTTCAGTCAGTCATGCAGTGACACTCTGCATTTTCCTCTCTAGACAAGGGGAAGTCTTGTTCCTTTGCCTGCTTTATGTGAAGAACAGTCTAGTTGTTCCTCTGGTATTTGGGAACTCATTGTTCTCCCAGATTTGTAAACCTCATTTTAACATCTACAGCAGTAGATTCCAGAGACAATGCAGTTAAAACCCTGTGAAGAAACCTTGATGATGTTTGGAACTGGGCTTTTTTTATGTGCCACTGTGTTTACCAGGGACAGTGGTAATGGGGAAGACTCATGAGAATCTTTACTTCAGGGATGCTGGTTGGCTTTGCCTCTGAGCTGGAGACCCCAAATTAGATATATTCATTTTTTTGAAAGCTTTTACATACAACTTTGTGTCTGCCAGTGGTTCTGCTACAGTTTTGCATACCAAGAGTTTGGCTTTGCTTGAATTATGGGTCTGTGCAGTGCAGAGCTCTTCATACCTCTCAGGTGCTCTCTGTGAGTGGACTCCTTGAGACACTTCTTGTGATTGAGCAGGAGGGCAAGACTTGATTTGTGTGACTGCTGTGCAGTAAGCTGTTAAAAGGTGTGGGGTGGGAGCTTGCCTCAGTCCTTAGCAATGAGAAGTTATTAATAAGGAAGCCAGCTGCATCTCACTGCATTGCAAGACTACTTAAGCTATCCAGAACCACAGGAGATGTGCAGTGCTTACAGTGGCAAATAATAGATTCTCTTCTCCTTGCACAGCATTACTTCAGAGCACTTCTTGACCTTTGCTCTGTATTCTAAACAGCCCCTTGGTTTAGTGGTTTGTGATGCCTCCATTATTTAGCTATTAATAAATTATAATTTGAATCTATGCTAGTGCTGAAGAGCATCTTTTACATCCATATGCCTTTATCTGTAAGCAATTGTCCTTTGCTTCCCTTTCTAACACTAAACTTATCAAAGCAGAATAATCTGGCACCAGTTGTGCACTGAAGATGTGAACATTGAACCAAATGATCTGAAAAGTTAAATGGAAGTTGGTGAAAGAGAGTGCTTTAGGTTTCAGACTTCATTGTGGTGCTGAGGGATGGCAATGAGATCCATTTGTTTTTTGGGCTGAATCAAAGCTCTCCACTGGAGCTGATGCCAAAGATCACAAGGCTGGAAGAGCCTTATCTGCCCTCAGGATTCTTCACAGAAACAAATCACAGCACTGCCCAGCAGCCCTCGCCCATCCACGCATTTGTACATCCCATATCCTGACAGAGGTAACGGGAAATGTGGGAAATGTGCCAGGTGCCTCCTCTGCACCCTGGCCAGGGGATCCCACAGCCAGTGTTGTGTCCTGCTCCCACCCGTGTGGACAGCAGGACAGGCACTGGGATTCCAGCCTCGTAAGATAATCCATGGATTTCAACTGTTGCAATGTGCCAAGTTTTTACTGGCAGCAGCCTTGTGTTGGAGCTGCCAGAACTGGAAAGGCCTGTGAAGTGAAAGGGCAGCAGAACTCCCCCCTGGACCCCAGGAGCAGTGTCCTGCCTGTAAGTGCCCCGCCGATGTGGGCAGTGACGGCTGCATTACTCAGCAGCTGGCTTGGTTTCACACCCACTGTCTGGATATGACTTGGATGTGGACATTCCCCAGTCAGGCACAGCTGCTCTGGTCCTTGCTGACATGTTTTCCCTTTAGCCCACAGTGCTGTGCATCCAGCACAGGCTCATTACTGTACTCATGCAGTAGCTTTTTACTTCAGCCAGTGTGTGAAGGAAAACAAAACCCCAGCATATTTCCTCTCTCCAGAGGCTGGCCAGCTGGATCCCTGCAGAAGGTGTGACAGGTATTCCTTACCTGCCTCTGGTTCCTGAACATCTGCTTTGTTGGAGGGTGTGAAATACAGAAACCTGATGCTGTGGTGGGGTTGGCATTAGGGCATCAGATAACTTAAAAGATGCTGGTTGTGAATTTTCATCCTTTCCAGCCTCAGTTGACCCTAGTTTCATCCCTAAACTCCTTTTCCTGCCTTACTCCTTTCCTAGACCATAGATCTGGAAGCAATCATATGGGTTTTTGCAAAGGGCTGTATTTAACAAGTAGTTTCCTTCAGGTTTTACCAAGAAAGGATTTTTTTTGAGAGGAAGAATGAGTCTGGTTGTGCTCTGGCAAAGGCTGGGGTTTAGCAGATGTTTTCCTGGAATACAGGTGTGAGCTGAGTACTCTGAGCACTGCTGTAGCAAGCAGGTGCCTGGGATCCAAGGTGTGCCCACCAGGACATGAGCCTCAGGACACTTGTGCCCAGCTGCTGAGATGCCACCAGATGTCACCTTGAAACCACCCCTATGAACAAATTCCTTGCTATGGGAGATAAATCCTCTTTTGCTATCTTCCACAGGGTGTTTGACCCCAGTAGTGTAGTTAATGAAATGCTGCTGTGCTTGCACAGAGGTGAGGGCCAGGAACAGAGGAAGGAGCCTGTGGCACAGGACAGTGTTTCAGGGATAAACAGGCCAGGAGAAAATGCTGCTCCAGAGAAATCCAATAAGCAGTGGGAATGGCAGGCTTGTGCAGAAGGAAGGTAAGCACAGGCCCAAGGTAGCAGTGGAGCATTAACTGTTCATTAATTGCTCTCCTTGAGACCTCCCTTCATTTTTTAAGTACTATTTTTCTGTTGGTGTGGTATCTTTTAATAAGAACATTCTTACATACTGCTCTTAGGATGCTGTTATCAAAGAGTTAGTTGTTTGTGATAGGAGGACATTTGCAAATAGTTTTGTGACAAATGGTGTGGTGACCATATCAGTTTTTTATGTGATGATAGTGAACCTTTAACAGTGCAAATTACTGCTGCAGACTAATAGAGGGGCTTGGACAAAGTGACTGAACAGCCCTGAGACACTGAAAATTGCTTCTAAGGTTTGGGCAGCCTTATTCAAAGTGGTAATAAACACAGTAGAATAGTTGTTGTACTTAAAATTTGGATTTATGAAAGCAGGATTTTTAAAATTTAGCAAACACCCAAGTTCCTGTGGGTACATAAACATGTACTAACCTGTCCTTTACCTCTCAAGTTAGACCAGGAAACTAATGATAAGCAGCAGATTCTCCAGCCTGTCAGCAACAGGGCCAGGTAGCCTGTGGAGGTAGAGCAGCAGCAGTAGGTACAGTTGCCCAGAGATCTAATTTAACATACTTGCAACCTTTTCAACAGCTCAAGATATCCAAAGAAGAGTGTCCTTTACTCAGCCCTTCCTTTCTGAGTCCCTGAGTGAAAACCACCACACTTACCAGATCCCACTGGGCCCTCAGTCCTGGCATCATCTCAGGGTAAGGAACACCTTGCACATGCACCAGCAGCTCCTCCTGGAAAGCCTGCATGAGAAGGCAGACTTGGAGCCATGGCTGTATGTGGCTTCCATCTGGTGACTATTACTTAAGGTCAGATTGGCCTTTAAAGGCTGTCAACTCTGTTGACATTTTTTCCCTTCTCACAAAATATGTCAGAGTGAAATTTTTTGTGTTCTCGGAGTGGAATTAGATTCCCTTAAGGACATCACTTTCAGTCTGATTCTCATCCTTAAAAGACATTGAGGTAACTACCTGTACCTATTTTAACTTCTCACTTCTTTCCTCGTGTCTTTTTCATGGGATTTGTCTTCTTTCAGCTGATTTTATTTTTCAAGTCAGGTTTCCAAGAAGCAAACACGTTCAGTTTGAAGTCTGTAACTCAGACAAATTTGTATGAAGTGTAAAGTAATTTTAAGTTGTCCTTGTTTTGCAGAACTACTTCACTTGGTGCACTAGAAAAGGAAGAAAAAACAAGGGACAACAAGTGGAAATGTCTAAAGTTAGTTAATAATATAAATGAAAAGAGACAAAATTCTACTGGGAAACAATTTGTCCCTGTGGCTAAAAATCAACTTTAAAGCTGATGATAATCTCTTACTATCCCAGAGTGCCAGGAAGAGGGAGAAGAGCTGGAGCTACTCCCTGGTTTGCTGGGCACAATACATGCTGCATTTTTCCCTGGCACTTAGGGCGGGAGTTTTAGAAATGAATTTTTTTCAAAGATAAAACTCCTAGCAGTCTTAAAGGTGATGGGAACCTTTATTTTGATTATTTTTATTGTACTGACATTGTCATTTTATGCAAACTTAATTGTAAAACACTCTTGAGATACTGCATAGAAAATACACATAGGAAAAACCACATATATACATGTCCATAAAAATAGAATACATCTTGGCAAAATTACTTGTGTACAGTGTATTGACATTATTGAACCAAACTTATATCACCTTTGGAGAAAAATGTTCCATGTGCGTAAAACCCCAGAGCATTTACTGAGCTGGGAGTATGGCAGCGGATATGGGTTTGGGTTAAATAAATGGCTATACCAGAATGGTAGAGTAAAAACAAGTTATAAAATACCTGCTCTATAAAGTAGAAGAAGCCATTTTGGTTTTTTCTTCCGAAAAATAGCAACATCTCTACACTTGCATGGAAACTAAAGGTACCAGTTCCAAATTCTTCTGGAGATTTGTTAGCTGCAAACAAACTTTAATGTCATTTGTTTCAGCATTTGCAACCCTTGGGCACAGTGGCATTTGGTGGGTTCGAGCACACAACATCGTATAGCACAGCCCTAACTCTATTGGGTAATTGATAAGGAAAAAATCTAATAGATATAAAATTTAAATCACTTAGCAACCTTTAAAATATGTAGACCACTTGAAATTACGGGTTATTTTCTTCAGTTACTTTCAGTGGAGGCTGCTCCTTGTTTACTGCTTAGACTACATGGATTTCTCTGCTGGTTTTCAGAACATACTGTGGAAAATGACTATTCCAGTGTAATAAATAAAGCAAGCGGTAACAGGTCCTCAAAGCCACGGATCTTCCTCTTGAGCTGGAACAACGGAAGCGGAGAGGCAGCCTCTGGGAAGCAGGGAGGAGAAGAGAGCATAGCACCTCTGCAGTGCAGTGGTTCCCCGGGGGGGCAGGCAGCAGTGGGGCTGGAGCAGCAGCAGGGGCTCTGCCGCTGCAGGCTCAGTAGGGGAAGGCGGACACGGCGATGTAGACGATGAAGGTGGTGCGGTACTCGACGCTGCCGTCGGCGCTGTAGGACAGGGCGCGCACGCCCATGCGGTACGTCCGGGGCTCGCGCAGCGCCCGCGTGGTGAACACCACCCCCTTCCAGTTCTCATCCCGCAGGGCGAACGGCACGGCCGGGTCCTCCTCCGCCAGCAGGAAGGTGGTCCTGGGGTGCATCACCCGCTCCTGAGTGTAGGCCACCAGCCGGATCAGATCCTGCCCCGCCGCGATGCCGAAGGGCAGCGACAGCAGCTTGTACTCCAGGGCGTAGGTGCTCAGGTCGCACTCCAGGTCGTTGGCTGGGCAGCTTTTGAGACAGAATCTAGGAACGAGCAGAAGACTTTAGCCCAGTATCTGAAGTACTGGGGCAGATCTTAGAGGAGAAATTCTTCCCCTGTTTACACTGTTGCAGATTAAAACTTCTCTAGAAGCACTCATGCACTCTTTATCCTTTGTTCCTTTAGAGCTGCAGCTCAGTTTCATGTCTCCATTTGCCTCAACAGGATCATTTCAGAAAGATGTTGGCTACACTGATGTCATTGACATCCATGGGCTCTTAAACATTAGAATGGGAAAATCAAGTTTAAAATGTTCTGGGCAGCATTTGAGATATGTGTCTGTTAGGTCATAAAATAAAGAATTTGGAATGAGGGGCAGAATAAAACTTATTTTTATTAATCAAAAGTTAAAACATGAAATCATTGCTAGTGCAGTTTGCCACTACTAATGGAAGTCAAAGGACATGACCTCCATGTCAGCATAGATGTCACTGCAGTTAACTTTGATCCCAAAAGATGGTTTCTGGCTATGAAACAAGCTATTTTTCTTTCAGAATATCAAAAGATTAGAAGAAATCAATATGTACTTTTTCCCCAGAATGGGGAAATAACAAATCGTAACAGGAACTTAGCATCATTTTCATGACTAAAAGAATATATCTGATGCTTTGAGGCTGATGGCAAGTCAGGCCATTAGAGAGATTCAGATTAGATGCTAGGAAGGAATTCTTCCTAACAATTGAGGCCCTGGCACAGGGTGCCCAGAGAAGCTGTGGCTGCCCCCATCCCTGGAAGTGTCCAAGGCCAGGCTGGACAGGGCTTGGAGCAACCTGGGACAGTGGAAGGTATCCCTGCCCATGGCAGAGAGTGGAACTGGATGTTCTGTTAAGGTTCACTTCTAACCCAAACCATCCCAGGACTCTCTGATTTTCAATGCCAATGCCTTGCCTTTAGCTATTGTGAGCTCTACTGGTGTCAGGCAAAACTAAATTTTCTCCTTTAACAAGCACAGGTTAAAGAACTGAGCTTGGGACAGGTGAGAAGGGGCTGAGAATAAAACATACCCAGAATGTGGCTCTCGCTGGTAGCTGGGTGGACAAGGAGTGTCTATGCACTGGTAGCTTCCTCTCATGTTGAAACACATCTGATTGGATCCACAATTTATGTTCTCTTCAAGACACTCATCAATATCTGGATAGAAAAATGTGCAAGGGATCAGCTGCTGGTAAAAGAATTCAAGGGTGAAACCAAAGTGGATAAAGGCTGAGCAGAGCCCAGAATGAGCCTCTGTTTGACCCTAGAGCTTGGAGCTCAAGGTGGAATGGGAGGTCACAGTGGAACTGCAGAGAATTAGAAGTCGCAATTGTCTAGTCTCCTGATGTTTTATGAAACAATAAAGTGTGGAATATAAAACCCTCTAACACTTGAAATTTTGAATGCTGACTCCCAGACAGCCAATTCAGAGGTGGCTTAGCCATGTGCTGGGCCTGGTTTGTGTCTGGTTCCAGTGCAGGCCTTGCCCTGAGCCCTGCAGGGCTGGCTGTCCGTACCTTGGCAGGTTTTGCCGTTGGCCATAAGGCGGTATCCCGCGGGACAGGCGCACTGGAAGCTGCCCAGGCTGTTCCTGCACTCGTGCTGACACGTGTCTCTGCTCTCACACTCATCGATGTCTGCGGAGAGAAGCACCAACACCTCAGCATTCCCTGAGCCTGCCATCAACACAGGTACTCCCCCCCTATTTATGTACTGCAAGGGTTTGGACAGAGCTGGTGGCAGTCGTCTGGGTCTTTCTTTTCTGATGGGATTAAACAACTAAGACTAGAGTGTCCTCTCCCCTTACCTGTGCCATTCCTTGTAACTGCAGGCACTAAAGTCAGCTTTGAGGGACTCCTCCCTTTGGTGAAGAGCAGCTGTGACAGACTTTACAGCTGAGGAGAGCTGAGTGCTGAGACAGAGCTCTGGGAGAAAGGGAGATGTGCCACCTGTGTCCACTGACAGGGTGATACAAACACAGTCCTGCTCCCAAAGCAATCTGAGCTGCCTGATAATCAATCAGGTGTTAAGCAACATGCTTAGGGAACACTCAGACTCATTATCTCACCAGAGGAAGCCTTGTTACTAGGGGAGTCCTCCTTACAGCCACTCCCTCCTCAGGCAAAGCTGTTTCTCTTTTAAACTGACCTTGCCCATGCCAGAAGGATGAATTAGGCTCAATAGCTGGGAAGACTGTCACTAAATACTCTTCTTTCTTTCTTTTTTTTTTTTTTTTTTAATCTCCCTCTCAAATACAGAAGTACCAGTACCAGACTACATCATGTAAAGTTTACAAAACACATTAACACGATTTAAACAGAGATAATATATGATTATAATGGCTTTTGAAACATCTGCCTAGTTCAGGACAGTAATAAAGTAATTTCGTGCAGGAGAGATGCATGGTTAAATCAGTGGAAGGAAGGTCTTGGCTTCCCCTCTGTCTGACTGACAAGGGCTGCATTAGATCAAAGTGCAAACAGAGAAGAGAAACAGATGTGACTACAAACCTCTGTGCTGTTAGCAAATCCTGATGGTTGCCTATTGAAAGAATTGGCTTGAACAAAAGCATCATTTGGGGATATTTTTCAAATTTAGATACTTATTCAATGAAATTAAAGTTTCATGGAAAATTAGTATTATTAATATTCATGGCACATTAATTCCAACTAAAAGCTGGCATGAAGATCCAAATTTGAAAGAAACCCTTCCTTCCCTCAGTGAGAGTTGTATTCCTAGGTCTATCAATTAAACTCCTATACTATAACTATCCACATGGATATGACTACTGAAACCTCTTTGTAGCTTAAACACAACGTTTGATGTCTTCTCTATGCTCACTGAATGACAATGCAACCCCTTTTCTTACATTAAATAGTTATTATTTATACAATAATAATTATTTTAAAGCTTCTGTGCCTATTGCCCATATGACAGTGACTAACAGTCTTGTGACACTGCCAGTGTGGTAGATTTTAAAATGTTTATTCCAAACCCTTCTGACACAGATTACTGCTGCCAATGGGAGTCTAACAGAAGCACTGTGACTAGACTGGGGATACTGGTGGTTTTTGAAGTGTGAGAAGATTCACCAAGGATTCACCAAGGGGCTACTGTGATTAGGAGAAAGAGACTAAGGGGTAAATACTTAGCAAACAAATAATAAGTAGCACAATTAAAACAAGAGGTTATAAGGAGATTTGAGAATATTTTTGCTACAATATGAGCCACGACAGCTGAGACCAGAGCATGCAGAACCCTCTGAATATTGACCAGGGTGATACAAAACACAACCCCAGCACCACAAACCCTCAGCCCCTGGTATATATCACACAGTAACCTAAGAATAAGGCCCAAAACAGAGTTGCATAGACAGGACTGACATTTACCTACACATCTGGCATTTCTTGCCTCATAGCCTTCAGGACATGTTTCTCTAAGGTTCCTTCTAGTCCTGGAGAAAGGTATTCTGCTGTTCCTATACTCTGAGAAGGAGCTGTAGAGATTTGAGGAGTGCCTGTAATAGTGCTGCAGTTGCTGGTTGTCTCTCCCAGGGGAGAATTGAGCATAGTTATAGCTACTGTAATAGGCACCCGAATTTGGCACCCTCTCCAATCCGGCGCAAGATTTCCCATCACCCAGTAACTGTTGCCCAGGTGGACAGAAACACTTGAAGCTGCCGGGGGTGTTGGTGCAGTGAAGTGCACAGGGTTTAGGCACTTGTTCACATTCATTAATGTCTGCTCATGTGACATGATCCAGAGCCCCAAACCATGCGGAAAGGAGAGAAAACAAACAAACAACAACACATAACTATACGTATATATACACACGGATACTCAGTCTCAGGAACAAGCTGAAGACATAAAAGCAAGATTTGGAGGCAGTAAAATGTGGAGAACACTAGGCCAAGCAGGCAGGATCCACTGTCCTGGCCTGTAAGAGATCCTCATTCTCCCACAGGCTGATGTGACTGTCCTCACCAGGACAAGAGCCCTGCTGAAGCCTCATTTCAGCCTCAGCTGCTCAATACTCTCTCAGTAACTGGGATTTTTTCCTTAAGTGCTCCACAGATGAGTGGAAGAAGCTGCTGGGCCCTTCTTTAAAAGACAATGCTTACCACAGAGCATTCCAGAGAAGTACAGTGCTAGAAATTCCTTACACCCCACACTAAGGGAAGCACAACAGGCTCTGATGTGGTTATTGCGCCAGGGAAATCATAGAATCATGGAATGCTTTGGGTTGGAAGGACCTTACAGCTCAGCCAGTCCCACCTCCTCTATGGGCAGGGACAGCTTCCATTATCCCAGCCTGCTTCAAGCCCTGCTCAACCTGGCCTTGGACACTTCCAGGGATGGAGCATTGGGCTCAAGAACATCCTTCAAGGCTGCCAGGCCAAGAGGTTGGGTATGTTCTAGCTTTTAATGCTGTTACTGGTCATTCCAACTGTGCCAGTTTGGAGACTTCAGAGTACATATTAATTCACTTTATTTTTGTTTTCCTAAGCAATGTCTTTTTAGTTGTTTAAATCACAGTCCAAAGTTATTTGAGCCACCCCAGCAGTAAATATCCATCCTTAAATCAGAACTGAGTGCTGAGCATACAAAGTATAGTAAAGGCCTTGAGGGTAAAACATGCAGAGTGTCCTTCCCTCCAAGTAACTGAGTACTGCAGGATCTTCTCACACAGTCTCTCTGACACTACCAGAAGTAAATTTTCTATAGTTTTTATCAAATTACTTCAAGCTTAGCTGGAAATTTGACACATACTGTATTTCTCTTCCAACTTAGTATTCCTTCACCAGAGAAAGACAGAAGTCTGTTAATTCCAAACAACTCTGCAAAGACCAGGAATAAAAATCCTGCTATTAACATACATCACAGCATATCTATAATTGACATATATTATAAATATTCTCCTACTAGAAATTAAAGATGATCTTAATGGTGACTCAATAATAGTTTAATTATTTCATAGTAGTGTGTATTCTTTCAATTACTATTGTAAAAATGGCATTAAGCCAGTGTTGGTACAGCTTCATTTGGATCCCCTGTGAACAGGCATTTGAGTTCAGCTTGTAACTCCCCAAGCCACAAATTCATGAGAATAGTGTTTAAAAATCAATACTGTCAGAAATCTAGTAGAACATTAGGCTGCTTTTTTATGAAGTGGTTAATATTTGATACATTTAAGGTTTTAAACAATTTAGAGGGATGTTAATAATTACATGTTTTAAGAGTTGGAAATTCAGAGGTAGTAACTGCAGAGTGTTACAATATTTTCCAGCTGTTATTTGGCAAACATACAACTGAAACTTCACATACTTATGGAATTATCCTCAGGGTAGAATTTTCAGGTCTTACAAATGAGATTTTTACTTTAAGTATGACAACAATTCATCTGAACTTGAAGTGTATTAATATCAGTATGTGCTGAAGATGCAAAATTTATTATACATATAAATGTAAAATAAAACAAACCCATTCTTTCCTTAGCACTCAAGCACTTTTACATTCTGCACCTGCCTAAAATAAATTAACACTGACGTCTTTATGACAATCAATGTCCTTGGAACAAGTTGTGGATAAGCAACAGAAGATTATCACAGAAATTACAAAAGAAAACAGGTAAAAATTTGAGCAATTTCTTTTGCAAGAGCAGCCTGTGCAATACAAGCAGAACTGACTGCAGGGACTCACCAGCATTGGAACCAGGTTGCCCTGTGAGAAGAGGCTACTGAGGTATGGAAACCCTAATATTTATAAGAACAGGGTAAAATTACTTTGAAATTGAAATAGCTACATTTTCAGGCTTTCTCTAATTTGAAAAACAGTACCTGATTTTATATTCTAGATAGCCTTGCATTTGTAATCTGCATTACAGCAACTTTGAGCAAAGCCCTTTCACCTATGTGGAAAGCAGAGAAAACAACACAGAGATGCTGTAAATGGGCAGACAGAGCTCTGTGGGGGTCCCAAAGGAACATCTTATCCCCATCCAACAAACAAAAAAGGGAATTGTGGCACAAAGAGCTTTACCCAGCGTAAAAATTGCATAAAATTCAGGCAGGAACAAAATTTACTTCTTTCAGTCTGGGCCCTACTTACTTTTCAACTCCTCCTTGTGCTCACTGTTAACAATGACAACAAAAACTGGATTTATTAACAAAACTAATACTTTGGATGAATCAATATTTCAAATATATTTTTAGGAACATAAAAATTCAAAGGACAAAAATACTTTAGGAGGGAGATTTTAGCAGCCCATGGTCAGAAGGCAGCTTTAAGGCTCTGGTGTTGTTGTGAAAACCTGCAGTCCTAGACTTTACCTGTCTTCTTCCTGTCAGATGTTTAAATAGCTTAAAGATAAGTTAAGAATCTGGGATTGGTTTTATTTCAGTACAAAGGCAGTAAAGTAACATCTTGGTCTACAGCCAAGCACTTATTGCAATTTAATCTCTTTTTAAAAAATGCCAAACATTCCTGGCTTTTGACAGTCCAAAATCTTAGGCTGTTAAAAAATAAAATAAGAAAACATATTTATTACTTAGGAAACCTAATCTTGAAGAAGTCATCAGGGAGGAATGCTTTTCTGACATGATATGTAACAGCAACAGAAACCAACCTCACTTGGTGTCACATAGCCACATTCAGAAATCCTCATTATCAGGGTAGGTCAGCTCTTACATTTTAAATATTTGACATAAATGCAGCAAAGGTGATTCTAAGTGACCTTAAGTCACTTAAGGCATTTACTGCCTTCCTGAAATCTCTTAAATGCCAGGGGATGTGCTTATCCACTTGCCATGGCCCCACATATTAAACTCTCTTGCTCCCCACATCAGAGCTCCGGTGACATGGAAGAAAACCCTGTGTGGCTTTATGCCAAGATGGCACAGGGAGTGACTGCACGGCTGGCATTCCTGTGAGTGCCAGGGATTCTATTCCTTCCCTGCTGGAACCACCCATGCCAGGAAGGGAGCACTGAGGGAGAAATGCAGATCAGGTCCCTGTGCTCTGCCTGCTGGAGAACACCCCTGATGGGGGATAGGTGTACTTGGGATGTTCAGGAGCCAAACCCAGTTCTGGGTCTGTCAGGCCTCTTGCAGCTCCTGGGGCTGTGCTCCCTAGGGGAACCCACACGACTCCCTGTGTGACTGTCTTCAGGGCTGAGCCAGGCACATCAACAAACCCCACCTGATTTTTATAACTGAAACCTTCCTGTGGAGTGGTCACTTGCCACATCCATCCACTAGTATTCTGAAACCCTCTTACACTTCATTTTAAAACAACGGCCCCAAGCCAACCTCTGTTTGGAACCACTTAGCTCTGACTGTTTAGAACAGAACACAGTTTTAGATGGGCAACCTGGAAATGCAGAGCAAGCTTGTGTCTGGAGAAAGGCAGGCCAAAGCAGAGGCAAGGAGAGAGTGGCAGCTTACCCAGGCAGGGGCCGGCGGTGCCCTGGGCGCGGAATCCCCGCGGGCACACGCAGCGGTAGCTGCCGCGCGTGTTCTCGCACAGCTGGTTGTAGCGGCACTGGTGCGACCCCGAGCGGCACTCGTCAACATCTGCAGCACAGGGACAGCCAAGGGACAGTCACAGCTCGGCAGCACCCTCACTGTGCCTGCTCTGTGCCTCAAGGCTCCATGGGACTGGGAGAAGCCTGGGACAGTGGATGGTGTTCTCACCCATGGCGAGATTTTTAAGGTCCCTTCCAGCTCAAATCATCTCATGATTCCACTGGAACAAAAGTTTTGCTACCACCTGTATCTGCTATGCTTAAAACCCTCCCCAGTAAGCAACAGGGACCTGTGATCTTGATTGAGAGCCCCTGAGCCAAACTTGAGGAATCATGCACACACAGTGTAGAACATTTCAGTCAATGAATAACAGAGAAATCAAGGTGCCAGCACAGAAAAGACACCAAGGGAAATCTTACTGTTCTTGCTTAAAAACAGTGGAAAACTAGAGATACATCTGCTTTTTAACACCAACTACAGAAAAAGTTAAATATAGATGTTCCATAAGTAAAACAAGTTGGTGCTTTAGTATGTGTAAATATTAACAACCAGAGATGGACAATCTTAAGGATTATTTAAAAAAATAAGCATCATCATTGTCCCTGTGTTTCCCATAACCACACAATGCATTAATGTTTCTACTCACCCATGCAAGTCCCGTTCTCTGCTTTGGTCATTCCACTGGGACACAGATCAATGCACTTATAGCCACCACGGGTGTTCTTGCAGAGCTGATCAGGCCTGCACACATTCTGCCTGCACTCATTGACATCTTATTCAAACAAAAGCAAAAAAAAAAAAAAAAAAAAAAAAGAAGGACAAATTGAACTCAGTTATGTAATGAAATTACCCTGTCTCCACGTTGGATCATTTCATGCACATGGATCAGCCAGTCCAATTCTTGCTGCCTCTGGCTTTCAGTACCGCTTGACAGATTACAAAATATACATCCAGCGTATCATCCATAACAGCTTTGTCTTTCATAAGAAAATAGAGCAGCAAATAAATGTTGAACTCTGTTGGAAAGAGGGAGTGGACATTCAGAACTTCATCCCTACCTATGCATTTTCTGCCCTTCAGCTGGAATCCTGGGTCACAGCCACAGTGGAAACTTCCTATGGTATTGAAGCAACGCTGATGGCAGGAGTTGGACTCCTGACACTCGTTGATGTCTGTGGAACAAGACAAATCCTTACACCAGGACTGGGAGTTAGCCAAACCCTGCTCAGGTAATGCCCTCAGGGTGAGTTGTGCTCAGGAGTGCTTGCTGCTCTCCCATCTTTGTACAAGAAAATGCACATGGGACACAAACCCAAGAATGCTATGTTCTTCCCTGATGGGATTTTAAATTTATTGCTAAAGACAGAAGAAGCAAAAGACTAAAAAAGAAAACAAACCTATAGAAAAACCAAACCCCCCAAAACACACAACCTTAAGAATGAAAATGTATGGACAGGTGTGTTAGGTTGATGTGGCCAGCAATGTGTATTCTATCACCATTTGCTGAAGCCAGGTGGGGCAGTGACCCTGATCTCCTGGCACATATTATCTGCTAATGGGCCAGCTTTAAACCAGCTGGGGCAATCATCTTTATCTTTCCCACAGCCCATCCTCCCTCCAGGCAGATATCATCTGCTGCTGGCCCATTCAGTCCCACTGCATGACTGATAAAATTCCATCATCCCACTGGGAGATGCTCCAGCCAGGGGGAGCAGCCAAGCCTTTCCTACCCAGAGAAAAACAGATAAAAGGAGGAACACCGGACCTTTCCACATCATCCCTGGACCTTCAGAGGAAACTGCACCTTCTCCAGGAGCACTGCTCCAGCTGAACCACATCTGCCACTGCAGGAGGATGCAGCCACCATTGAATGGGACTGCTGCCAACACCCTGACTGACTGACGGGTGTCAGCTTGGATTCTGACTCTGCCAGGGTTGGGATTGTTCTTTGTAATACTGTATTTCTATTTTAATTTTCCTAGTAAAGAATTGTTATTCCTAATTCCCATATCTTTGCCTGAGAGCCCCATGATTTCAAAATTATAATAATAATTTGGAGGGAGGGGGTCGACATTCTCCATTTCAAAGAGAAGCTCCTGCCTTTATTGGCAGACACCTGTCCTTCAAAGCAGGACAGAGGGTTCTTGTAGACAGTGCTGTGCAGTGAGCCCAGCTGCATGGAGGGCTGAGCCCCGTGCGTACCTTGGCAGGCCAGGCCGTCGGGCATCCCGCGGAAGCCGCTCCCGCAGCGCAGCACGCAGCGGAAGGAGCCGGGCACGTTCTCGCAGTCCTGCCCCGCGTGGCAGCCGTGCCCCCCCAGCGCACACTCGTCCATGTCTGCAAGGGAAACGAGCTGCAAACCCTGCACAGCCAGCACGGGGACACACAACATGTGTGCCCCTGACACAGCGCCCTCGGCACCAGCAGCTACAAACGTGACTGCAAATATATTCAGCCAATCAATAATTAGAGTACTACCAAAAAATTGTGTTCTTATAATGAGAAAATGGCCCCAGTAAAACCTCTCCTTAGCAATTTAAGTGCCTTCAGTTATCTAAGGGGCATTTTTATCCAAGCTGTCCCCAGCAGCACCTTTCTTACCCTGACATGTTCTGCCATCAGCAGAGATGGTGAGGCCTTTGGGACAGGAGCAATAGTAGGATCCCACGGCATTGTGACAGGTGTGGGAGCAAGGATTTCCCACAGCACACTCATCTTCATCTGGAACAAGAAAATGTTTGAAAAACCAGTGAGACTTCACAAGGAACTACTCTATTCTGATCCTTCCTCAGAGGGATGTAAATAATAAATCCCAAAGGGCAAAACCAGATTTAGCAATTCCCTTCATTTGCAACCTTTCAAGAGGTAATGAAATAAGTCCACAAAATCATCTCAGATGATTTCTCCCTAAAACAATCCCAGCTCTAGAGAGACAGCCAGGGCACTCGTGCATCTCTCCACCTCCATCCCCCAAGCAGGAACACATAGGCTCTTGTCTGAGGTGCCAACACTCATCTTTTCCTCCATACAGGTCATCTAAGTCCTTCATTGCTCAGCAGGCTCAGCAGAGCCTGAGGCTCAGTGTCCTCCAGGTGTTCCTGAGGTGCTGATTTAAAAGCTGTCTGGGCACTACTCACATTGTAGGGGAGGACAGATGTAACATCCTCAACTTGGATCCACACCCTTTTAGCAAGGATAAGTCACACTTTTTGAAGTGCATACTTTGAACTCTAAATAAAGAGGACATAGGTTCTGGTGGTTTAATAATGTGTCCAGCTCTGGAGCCCTCTGCACAAGGTGGACATGGACCTCTTAGAGCAGGTCCAGAGGACACCATGGAGATGTTCCAAGGGCTGGAGACCCTCTGCTCTGGAGCCAGCCTGGGAGAGCTGGGAGTGTTCACCTGGAGAAAAGAAGGCTCCAGGGAGAGCTCAGAGTCCCTTACAGTGCCTAAAGTGCTTCAGGAGAGCTGGAGAGGGACTTGGGACACAGGCCTGAAGGGACAGGACACAGGGAGTGGCTTCCCACTGCCAGAGGGCAGGGTTAGATGAGATACTGGGAAGGAATTGTTCCCTGTGAGCGTGGGGAGGCCCTGGCACAGGGTGCCCAGAGAAGCTGTGGCTGCCCCTGGATCCCTGGAAATGTCCAAGGCAGGCTGGACGAGATTTGGAGCAACCTGAGCTCGTGGAAGGTGTCCCTGCCCATGGCAGGGGTGGAAATAGGGGATCTTTAAAGCCCCTTCCCACCCAAAGCACTCCAGGACCCCATGGTTACACCCACCTGTGTCAGTCATTACCTGAGCAATAGGGCCCAGACGAATCCAAAGCAAACCCTGCAGGGCACTGGTTACTCCGATCCCCTGTATGATAAAAAGCACATTTTGTGGATAAAAGTGTGGCCATTTCATTACCTTTAACAGTAAGAATTGCATCCTAGCAATTTTACAATATTTATTGTATTTCAACACCAATCCATAAAGTTTTAAATGCAGCCTTTAGTGGCTTTTCTACTTTGGCACTAACAGTGAGTATTGCATGGCTTGTGCTGGTTTGAGTAACATTGAACAGATGTGTAGGGGTCCCCTCAGAGTGAGCTGCAAGTTCCACCCCAGCCTAATGCATCCTGGAAAGTTTCTTATTGGAAGAATAAAGACCATTCAGTCTTACTTCACTAAAAGGAGGACAATAGACCCAAACCAAACAAATCACCATGTCAGAAATCTTAGGAGGTCACTGTAGAAGAACACAACCATGTACTACAAACTGCAATGGAAAACTCAGGGGAAGACTCCTCAAAGAACATGAGGTTTTGGTGGCTTGAAAACTGAAATTTAAAAAACAAAATTTAAAAAAAATCCCAAATGCAAAATATCTTAATTGAAGAAGGAAATAAATGTTAAGTTCAGTGAAGGCTTAGCCAGATCTAATCACAGACATATCATGACATGGAGACTCCCTTTTATTGCATCTCTTTTTAAATTAGAAAAAATAATATGTATTTGGTTTCCAAATTGTACAATGAGGCCCTAGTCTGGCAAGTGCAAAAAACCTTATTTTACTTAATTTAGAATGTTGTACTGAAAAGAAAGACTGAAACAGGCAATCCCTCTGTTTTGTTTACTTTCAAACCAGAGTAATTTCCCTACTATGTAAAAAAAACCAAAACCTCAAATAGCATTAAAAAAAAGTAAAAGGCCAGTTTGCTCATTTATTAGAGTTTCTCAAAGGAAAATCTGCTCATATAAATCCATGACCATCCCCTCTGGTGACTCAGGTTCATATAAGCCAGCAGTTAGCAATGCTAACCAACAGTTAATTAATGGCTACATCAACAAGGCTTCCAGATCTTGGGATCTACACTAAAGCTATCCAAGTTTCACAGAATTTCCTTTTGAGACTATGGGTGACTCAATTCTAGGAAGAGAAGATACCCTTTCCCCATTGCTGGATTTCTGGGAAGGGCCAGGACAATACCTTTTGCAATGGCAGCGTGGATTTTGAAAGCCACAGCCTCCTCCAGCGGGCTGTACTCTGCAGTGATGGAGGCAGCACGCAGGGTTTGCACCAGGAAGGGCATCCTGCCCTTGCTGGGGTCGTAGGTGATGGTGTGGTTCCAGGTGTAGGGAACGCTGACCCCGTCTGCCGCGAACAGGCGCGTGGAGTGCGCGTGCAGCTGCCCCGGGCCCGTCTGGATGTAGTCCTCTGTGTAATCCTGCAACAGAGCCCTGGCCATCAGCTGCCCCCACGCCTGGGCAGTGCCTCAGTTGTGAGATGTGTTGAGAGAAAGGGGCTCATCTTAACTGCATACACACAATTTGCACTCTTATTTGAACTGCTGAATCTCACACTGCCTGGTCTATTACTTTAAAAAAGATACAGACTGATGTCCTGAGGATCCTGATGATAGAAGCCACAGCAGAAGATTTCTAAAAAAATATCTTACTCCTCAATAACAATCTTTTGAGGTCTAAATATTTGACTTTTATTAGAAGCCAGATGTTGACACATATGCTAAATAAATAAGTGATAGAGACAAATTCTGCCACTAAAGAGTGGTATAAATATTGGGCATGCTACATATTTTCCAAAATATCAACAACTTCAGGTCTATTTATCGAATGGTGGGATTAATACAATAAAATACTGATTACCTGCTACTAGTTACTAAGTCAGAAAGGTTACACATGCATTTTTCTAGCTCTACCCAAAGCAACACTGACATGCCAGCCATCAATAATTGCCCTGAACACTCTCAACACTACCTGCTAACAGCTCAAACTCTTGAGAGACCAACACCACCTTTCTCATGAGAACTTTCTGCTTTCAAAGGCAACATCAGCATCATCAGTTCAACCAGGCACAAAAGCAGTCACATACAGTACAGCAGGTTTCAGAACTCAGTGTTTCCTGCCTTCCTCTGGGTGAGAGAAGTGCAGATGCATGGGAGCAGGGGTGGTACCTGAAGCAGCTTTACCTTGACACTGACATCAGCCACCGACTGTAGCTGCAGCATGTGGCCACTCACGACAACATCCAGCAGCAGAGCCCCGTCCGCGTCCAGGCCCCGGGCCACGTGCGCCATGCGCAGGATCTCACCTGGCAGTGGAACAGCACGCTGCCTTATCACACATCCCAAACAGACTCCAACACACACATGCAATCTAAACTGGAGTCCCTTGACATGGTATTTGTACTTACATTTAGTAAGGTGTGCCCTGCCCATGAGAAAAAACATGACAATTTCAAACTATAGCTCTGAAAGGTGGAATAAAACCTCAGAAGAACACAGTTTAAAAATATTAGTGCAAGCACAAGACCCAAATTTCAGCAATGGTCCTCTGCTGTCTTTTTAGAAAAAAAAAAAAAAAAATCTATCTGGCTTTGTTAGACACAGAAAGAGGTGGTCTATCCCAGGGAACTCACCAGTTGCAAATTCCACTTGAGTTTCTCTCTTGAAGACAGCATCAGTGAGTGTAAACCCATTCATTGCTTCCCCAATTTCTTTGGCAGTTGTCCAATAAACTGGGCTGAGTATGGAAACGAGCTTTCTCATCGCTGGGCCTGAAGGAAACACCACAGAAAATCAGGGAGCTTTGGTTTCACCACAGACCCATATGCAATAGGCACAGGAGCTGAATATGAAGAACTAGTGCAACCCTTCAGATCAAAACCAGAAGATTATAGGTATTGATGCATTCAGAGAAAAAACTGATTAGAGTCAAAGAGGCCTACCCAGGGTCCGAGGGACGTTGGTGATCTTCGCCTGTATTACTCTGGTGTCAGAGTCCAGGCTGTCAGTTACTGTGGCGTTCAGGAAAGCAATCCCAAATTCCACGTCGTTGATATTGCCAATGATGCTGCCCTTGGCACGTGCAGGCCCACCTGTGCAGGGGATGGGGGAGAGGCAAAACACAACCCCATGCAATATGTGCTGTTGGGTATTTTAGGGGAGAGAGAACTGAGCTTCAGTTGCAGGACAGATTTAAGCCCAAAAAATTAAATTACCCAGTCAGCTGGCCAAGATGAGAGACAGCACCAGTGAAATCAAGAGTGGCACAGGCTTTCACCACACTGTCAGTGCGTGCAGGCTGTAAACACTCACCAGGACACGCTTGGGTGTTGCACCTGGATATCTGGGAGGAGTCCCCAGGGCAAGGACGGCCACCATTTAACGGGGCTGGGCTGCTGCACAGGCGCACCCGGGTCTGCTCTCCTCCTCCACAGGAAGCAGAGCACTGGTTCCATGACTGCCACTGCCCCCAGTTTCCATCCACTGCAGAACAAAGAATGAAGAAAGCAATTTTTCAAGTTAAATACTTCAGGCTGCATCAGTTATGCTGAAGTCAATTCTTTCCTGGAGGAACCAAGGTTCTAAAGGAATAGCTCAAAGGACAACAAAACCATTGCAACGGACAGGTGTGAACACACCTGCCATTGGAAACACATAATCCCAGACTGGTTTGGGTTGGAAGGGACCTTAAAGCTCACCCCACCCCACTCCCTGCCATACACAGGGACACCTTCCACTGCCCCAGGTTCCTCCAAGCCTCATCCAACCCAGCCTTGGATACTTCTGTGGATGGTCTACATTCCTTATGTGGCATGTACCCTGATGCCCTGCAGGGAAAGCTGCACTCCTGCTGCTGTTGTGAGCACTGACCTGGGCACAGGTCCGTGCTGCACCTCTGGATCTGCACATCAGCCCCAGCACAGGCCCTGCCGCCGCTGGCCGGGCGTGGGTTGTCACAGCTGCGGTGCCGCCTTGTCTGGCCCCCGTTGCACGTCCGACTGCAAGTTCCCCAGCTGCTCCACGGGCCCCAGTTGCCATGAACTGCAAGAGTAAGTCAGATTTCATTTTCCTCAGGGGTTTAAAACCAGTCAGTCAAGCTAGTAAAATGCTTTTGTTGGAGAGTAACTTCTTAATTTTTTTTTTCCCCAAGAGAAAATAACCAAACCCAGAGAGTGGGCAAACAGCCCAACTCAAAGCACTCACCTGGGCAAGGATCACTGTTGCAGAAATCCATTTGCATGTCACTTCCCTCACACGTGTGTCCCCCGAACTGCGGGGCTGGGTCGGAGCAGTGGCGTGTCCTCTGCCTGCTGCCTCCCCCGCAGGACGTGCTGCAGGCACTCCAGCTACTCCACGGGGACCACTTCCCATCCACTGGGGAGAGAGGCACGGCAGTTACACCTCTGACTACAGCAGAAACAGCACAGCAGTGCTGCATCAGGGAAAACTAACAGGGACGTCACTGACTCTACAGCATCCCAGCTACTCAGAGCTGCTCCCAGGGCTGGAGACCCTCTCCTCTGGAGCCAGTGTGGGAGAGCTTGGGGGGCCCACCTGGAGATAAGAAGGCTCCAGGAGGAGCTCAGAGTCCCCTGCAGTGCCTAAAGTGGCTTCAGGAGAGCTGCAGAGGGACTCGGGACAAGGGCCTGAAGGGATAGGACAAAGAGAAATGGCTTCCCACTGCCAAAGGACTGGATTAGATGGGAACTGTTCCCTTTGAGGATGATGAGGCCCTGGCACAGGGTGCTCAGAGAAACTGAGGCTGCCCCTGGATGCCTGGCAGTGTCCAAGGCCAGGTTGGATACAGCCTGGAGCAACCTGGGCTAGTGGAAGGTGTCCCTGATCATGGCAGGGATGGGATGAGAATGAGATGGGCTTTAAAGTCCACCACCACAAGGTCAGTCTCCCTTCAAATGCTTCCTGATCTTGATGAGGACTCGGTGGAGGATCTGGGAAGAGCAAAATGGAGCATGAAGCCAGAAGGCTGAGTCTGACGTTGCACATTGCAATCCATGGAATTTCCCTCTGTCATCCCTACACTCAGCCAAATATAAAAGTCCTATTTCAGAAATGTGATTTTTCCTATCCTCTCATGAAGCACTCATTGAAATGCGAAAGAAAATGATAAATGAATAACAGAACATAAGAAAAACTTTAAACATTTAGGAAACCTGCCATTTAACTAACAATAATTTAAAATGCAGCTTCTGTGAGGTAAAGCAACAAGGTCAAGGAAAGAAATCCCATTTGCAGGCTCTATAGCAGATGCTAAGTAGTGACCATAAAAAGCTTGAAGGGGAGGTTTTTCAGGGATTGGACTTTTAGAAGGGCAAGTGTTAGTGAAGCAGAAGTGGAGAGGGCAAGGGTAGGCTGCTGTCACCTGGGCAGCGGCGGCGCTGGCAGAGCTGGAGCTGCAGGTCGGGGCCGGGGCAGCGGGACCCGCCGTGCGCCGGGGCGGGGCTGGAGCAGCGCCGCAACCGCGTCTGGGAGCCCTTCCCACAGGAGACACTGCATGGGGCCCACGGCCCCCAGGGGCTCCAGGCACCGGCCACTGCAAGGGAAACGGCTTGGGCAGACAGAACGGACACTGGGGAATGCCTGACTGCACACACTGCCACAACACACACCTGGGGAATGCCTGACTGCACACAGCGACCACAACACACACCTGGGGAATGCCTGACTGCACACAGCAACCACAACACACACCTGGGGAATGCCTGACTGCACACACTGCCACAACACACACCTGGGGAATGCCTGACTGCACACACTGCCACAACACACACCTGGGGAATGCCTGACTGCACACACTGCCACAACACACACCTGGGGAATGCCTGACTGCACACACTGCCACAACACACACCTGGGGAATGCCTGACTGCACACACTGCCAGAACACACACCTGGGGAATGCCTGACTGCACACAGCGACCACAACACACACCTGGGGAATGCCTGACTGCACACAGCGACCACAACACACACCTGGGGAATGCCTGACTGCACACACTGCCACAACACACACCTGGGGAATGCCTGACTGCACACAGCGACCACAACACACACCTGGGGAATGCCTGACCGCACACACTGCCACAACACACACCTGGGGAATGCCTGACTGCACACAATGCCACAACACACACCTGGGGAATGCCTGATCACTCACAGTGACCACAACACACACCTGGGGAATGCCTGACTGCACATACTGCCAGAACACACACCTGGGGAATGCCTGACTGCACACACTGCCACAACACACACCTGGGGAATGCCTGATCACTCACAGTGACCACAACACACACCTGGGGAATGCCTGACTGCACATACTGCCAGAACACACACCTGGGGAATGCCTGACTGCACACACTGCCAGAACACACACCTGGGGAATGCCTGATCACTCACAGTGACCACAACACACACCTGGGGAATGCCTGACTGCACACACTGCCACAACACACACCTGGGGAATGCCTGATCACTCACAGTGACCACAACACACACCTGGGGAATGCCTGACTGCACATACTGCCAGAACACACACCTGGGGAATGCCTGACTGCACACACTGCCAGAACACACACCTGGGGAATGCCTGATCACTCACAGTGACCACAACACACACCTGGGGAATGACTGACTGCACACACTGCCACAACACACACCTGGGGAATACCTGATCACTCACAGCGACCACAACACACAGCTGGGGAATGCCTGATCACCCACAGCAACCAGAACACACACCTGGGGAATGCCTGATCACCCACACTGCCACAACACACACCTGGATATCCCAAATCCCCCACAAAATGCCATGAGCTGTGGCCCAAACAATCATCACTCTGACAAGCAGAGAACTACTCTTTGCTTTCTTTTTCTTTTTCTTTTATTTAACTACAGTACCTTACCACCACTGTGGAACATCAGAACTGAATGCTTAATCAAATTTGGAGTTTCCCAATTCCCTCGGTAGGGCCAAGACAGCCTGGCTAAAAGCTGCCAGAGAGCAGCAGCCAGAGCTGATTTTCCTGCCAAAACCTAGAGAAATGAGTCTCAGGCCCATGAATGAGCATTTGGCATCACAGTACCAGCACAGCCAGGGAAAAATGGAAGAATCAAATACTGCGAATTGTACAGAAGGGAACATGTCAGTGGTGAAGTCTCTGAACAAACTAGAACCTGTCAAATGTAGGAAATACTCATGGGACAGGAAGGAAACGTGAACATTCACGTAGCTGGGAGCAAATGTGGCTAAAAATTGTAAAAACAGAGAAAAATATACTGATAGAGTCTTAAATTATTAACAATCATTTTTACATAGCTTTTAAATAGTTGGTGGTTTGGGTTTGGTTCTTCTCTTATTTTAACTGGCTTTGCAGAATATGTTTAGTGTAGAGAGAATTTATGCTGTGAGGATGTGAGCAACAAGTACTGGAAAAGATTAAAATAAAAAATTATATTTTTACTGGTGTAAAAAAAATTGCTGAGATTTCTTATGCTCACTTTTGTGATTCCTATTTCCAAGAACTCGTGTCATTCAATTAAAAAAACCCCCAGTAATTAACAAACAAAAATCAGATGAAATAATTCGTGTTTGGAGAAACAAACAGACCTGTATGTGAAGCCCCTCATGCAAACAAGGTTAAATTACACTTCTCTTACCTGGGCAAGGCCTAAGGTTGCACATGACTGACTCCAGAGCACTGCCCTCACAGGGCTTCCCTCCGTGCTGAGCCGGGGGGTTACTGCAGGTCCTGCTTCTTGTCCTGTTCCCTTGGCCACAGCTCCTTGAACATTCTTCCCACAGTCCCCACTCTGACCAGCTCCCATCCACTAAGGACCAGAAAAGCAGTTTTTATTAAACAATATTTTTGCAGTATTTATTGAAATTTCCTCTTCCTTTCCAAAATTAATTACAACTACTTAGATATATTTATCTACCATGAAAATCCATGGTGATAAAAGTTCATTGTTTGGGTACTTAATGAAAGGCACATTAAAAGTATCAATACATTGTAGCTTAAACAGGGTTATAAAATAGAGGGAGACTTAGATGGGCAGACAGTGATAGGACACAGGGGAAAGATTTTAAAGTAAAAGATTAGGTATTTGGAAGGAACTATCTCTGTGAGGGTGGGGAGGCCCTGGCAGTGTCCAAGCTCAGGTTAGACAGGCTTGGAGCGCCCGGGGCTAGTGGAAGGCGTCAGGGCAGGGGTGTCAGGGACGGGCTGCGGGTCCCTGCGGGCCAGCCCCGTGGGCAGTGTCCCTGCAGCAGTACCTGGGCAGGGCTGGCGCTGGCAGCCGCGCCGCTCGCTGTGGGCGCCCTGGCAGCCGCGGCCCCCGTTGGCCGGCGCGGGGCTGTCGCACTGCCGGACGCGCTCCTGCGCTCCCTGGCCGCACGTCACGCTGCACGCTCGCCACTCCAGCCAGCTGGAGAACCCGCCGTGCACTGCAACGGGAGCGGGGAGCTGCTGGGCACTGCTGCTGCCAGCAGCTCCCTTGGGCTGCCACAGGGCACTGAGAGCTGCACCTGCTGAGCCCTGGGATTACACCTCACTGCATGGCATTACTGAGCAAAAATCCCATACCATAGTTCAAAGACAATTAATGTGTATCCTCCTAAATGCTTTTCTTTAGAGGCACAGTTCAGTTATAACGTGTTCTCAGGATAGGATTTGGTTCATTATTATTTTTGTCTCTCACCCTTCACAGTCTCTGTTTCACTCAGTTGAATGAGTGTAACAGAACAAAATTTAATGAAAGAGAATCCCACTGACCCTTCAGACTAAACTTATAAAGAAGATAAGATCAAACATCTCATCCTTAAAACATGGGCAAGATGAACCTTGACCTCATTTGATCCAGATTAACCGTGACCTACCCAGCTTGGAAGTCACTCTGGGTTTTGTGCACCTACCCTGCACAGTCAGGGGCGCCGTGGCGAGCACGGAGCCCAGCTGGTTCCTGGCCAGGCACTGGTACTCGGCGGTGTCCTCCCTGCGGAGCGCGGCGATGCGCAGGGAGCCGTTGGGCAGCAGGGTCACCCTGTCCTGGCCCAGCAGGGGCCGGCCCTGGCGGGACCAGGAGATGGCAGGAGGGGGCTCTCCCCCGGCCTGGCAGTGCAGCACCGCCGTGGCACCGGCCTCCAGCACCGTCCCCACGGGCTCAACAGTGATCACCGGGGGGCCTGCAAGAGAAAGGGCTCTCTAGGCAACAGCTTGATGGATTCAAGTGAGCACAGAGAAATCCTAAATCCATTTACTTTGAGTAAAATTAGTATTGCTGATCCCCCGCTGGCAAAACAGAAACAGAGAATCCTTAAGGTTGGAAAAGACATTTCAGATTACCAAGTCCAGCCATCAATCCATCACTGCCACCACTGTTAACCATTAAATCATGCCACCAAGTGCCACCAGACACGTTACAATGCCAACAAAAAGTGGGTTTGAACATGCAGCAATTTGAGGACTAAAGCAGAGATGAAAGCTCTGCTATAAGAGCACATGCTCTTCTTTATTGCTAAAATGGGTTGTTTTTCATAAAATCCACAGGAAGCTGTTATTATTCATGTCCAGAGGAAACTGAGGGGTAAGGAACAGACCCACAATGTTTGAGGCTACAGTAGGAAGGGCATGTTTAAAAACTCTCCCACTAGCAAAGGACAATTCTAACATATTATTATTTTTGCCAAAAATAAAATAATACCAATGAGAATTAGGATTCACTTCATGCAAGTTGAGAGTCTAGTTTATTCCAGTTTTACTGAGGGAACTAGGAGAAAGAGGCTTCTTCAGAGAGTGATTCAGTTCATTCCACACTGGTTTCTATGATGAGGCTCAACTACCCTTTACACCCCTCTCTTCTTTGACCTCAATCACAGCTTAGACCAGACTCTCATATATTCATGATGGAAGATGCCTAGAGAAGCTCTCATCTGCCTCATCCCTGGGAGCACCCAAGGAGCAACCAGCTCTAGTGGAAGGTGTCCCTGCTCACAGCAGGTGATCTTTAAAGTCCCTTTCAATCCAAGCCCTTCTACGATTCCATGGAAGAGGAGACAAGTCCAAACCTCCAGGGCAGTGCCCAACCTGAAACATGCCCCCAGGAGCTGCCTGCACCTCCCCACAGGCAGGTTTTCATTCCCTGAAGGGGTTTTAAGCCTCCCTTTGAGCCTTACTCTGCAGGGTCAGTGTCAGGCTGCGCTCCACCACGCCCACATCATTGGTCGCCACGCACTTGTAGTCACCAGCATCTTCATTCTGAGAAACAAAAACAGGGGCTCAGTCTACAGGGCCCTTCCTGGCAAGGAATTTTAACCCCAATTCTAAATGCAGACATGAGCACGTGGAGAAAAACTGGGGCATTGCTGTTCAGATTAGGAATTTAGATTTAGAATAAGAGATTTGCACATGGAGAATGCAATTGCTTTGCCACTGACCTGCAGAACCCAGGCTCTCTTAAGGTCAGGAGCAAAGGTCCCATTTAACTGGTCATGACCAGGATCTCACAGAGCAGCAATTAGTATTTAAATTCTGTTCTTCTGACAAGCAGGAAGAACTCTGACCCCCTGCAGGTTTTCTTCATCAATAATTCAAATCTAATTCTAATCTGAATTAAACCATTTGTTAAAGGGAAAAGCAAAAAAGGATAAATGTCTATCCCAACTCTTTCAAACCAATATGACCAGGAATACCTTTATCAATCAAGTTCAAGGCAGATACAGTACAGGGGCAGGACTCACCACAGTGCCATAGATAGCAAGGGAACCATTGACAAGCTGTTGGATCCTGTTGCTAATCTGAACTCCCACTCCTTTTCTGCTCCACTGGATGGTTGGAGGGGGATCTCCCCTGACTTCACAATTCAACATGGCATTGCCACCCAAGGGCTCAATTCGGCTGGAGTGATAATCCCCTTTGAAGACTGGAGGTTCTGAATAAACAAGGGATGGCAGAAAAATAGTAGAGCCAAAATAAAATGCTCCTAATGAGAAGCACTGGCAGGGATCACTCACCTCTGACTTTCTGAAGGGAGAATTTCAACCTGTTTGGATTTTTCCCATTTAGCCATTGGCAAGGTATTAAATACTAGGGGGAATGGCTTTAAACTGACAGCATGCAGATTAAAATTAGATATTTGCTGTGAGGGTGGTGAGGCCCTGGCCCAGGTTGCCCTGAGAAGCTGTGGCTGCCCCTGGATCCCTGGCAGTGCCTAAGCTCAGGTTGGATGGGGCTTGGAGCAACCTGGGCTAGTGGAAGCTCTCCCTGCCCATGGTAGGGGTTGGGACTGGATGGGCTGTAAGGTCCCTTCCCACCCATCCCGTTCCAACTCCACTATCCAAACCGTGGTTACATGGAGCTGTCCAGCAACAACCACAACTGCTGAATTTCACGTACCTTTGACATAGACGAAGCCAACGGCCTTGATGGAGCCCACTGAGTTCTCTGCAGAGCATACATAGGTGCCAGAGTCCTCCTTGGACACCCTCTCGATGAGCAGCTCACTGTGCCCATTGACATCGTCATACTGTGCTGGAGAGAGCAGGGAAAGGCCCCTTCCAGGGACTGCAACATGTACCGCTCACAGAGTGCTTGGATCTGTGCATTCACAGCAGCACAGCTGGGGGGTCTTGTGCACCCCTGAGACACTCCAGAATGCACAGGAAGCCACTGCTGTGACATTTGCCCACATGCGCCTATTCACTTCAGCCGCCCTGCAATTTCGAGCATCAGTTGCTGGATGCTGAGTAAATACCATCAGATATGTATGTTTTTAATTGGATAGACCATTTTTAATTACCTTCCTTACAGCTTTGTCTCAGAAGCAGTTTAATTACATGATTGCATAACATTAAAGATATTCCTCACACAATCACTAACAGTTTATTCCAGCTAGAGTTTTCTTCTTCCCTGCCCTGAACTGCAGTGCTGCACAGAGAAAAGAAGTCTGCAGCCAAATGGCCATCAGGGACCCACCTGGAATGATGTTGTTGTTAAAGGTCCACATTATTCTGGGGACAGGTATCCCAGTTGCTTTGCAGGTTAACCGGAGCTGCTCTCCTTTGGTCAGGGCTACATCTCCAGGCAGCTCAGTGAAAGCTGGGAGCACGTGAACTGTCAGGGTGACCGTGTGCCTGTCCTCCCCAGCAGCGTTGGTGGCAATGCAGGTGTAACTGCCAGAGTCTTCAGGCTGAAAGGAAACATGGTGGGGAAATTTCAGCTGGAATATATCCTACACCTGGGATATATCCTAGAGGATACACCACTTGTATCAGTAAGAGAATCTTGAAAGGCTTGGAACAAGCATTCAGCAGAAATGCTCCACTGAGCTCTGCCACTTCCCTAAATTTGAAGGATGACTAACACTTACTTTTACCCTTCCTGAGGATTTCCCACTACGAGTTCTTCATACATTTTACTCCTTACTGGGAAATGAAACTTTTATAATGATTTGGAACACTAAGAACAAGAACTCAGAATAAAACAATTATTAACCCAGAAGTGGATCTTATCACTGCCAAATGTGTCCAGTAATAGCTTAGATTTAGGGAACTTACCACAACATTGTCCAAAATGAGGTCTCCACCAGGCACAGTCTGATATTTTCTCACTGTGTCTCTTAACAGCGTGTTGTCCTTCCTCCAGTTGATTGTTGGTGTTGGGATCCCCTCAGCCACACAGGACAGAACAGCCTGGGAGCTCTCTGTAACTGTGTACTGCGTATCCGTGCTGCGGATCCTGGGTGGAACTGTGGGGAGGTCATCACAAACATTTCCTCTGGGTATTATCCAAGCACAACACTGGAAGAAAACCCTTGCCTGGACATTCCGGATTGTCCATCTTCACCAATGAAATTCAAGCAACTGGCCAATATTACAACTTAATAACGCTCCCCTATATTAAATAGCACAGCTTTCCTGAATTCCTTCCTGTCTATCCCTTACTAGTTCCTTACTCTCTGTGGGGGCACACTGGTAACATACATGGTTTCCCTACAATCCCACAAGATGGTTTGGGTTGGAAGGGACCTTAAAGCCTATCTCATTCCAACCCCCTGTCGTGCACAGGAACACCTCTGACTATCCCAGCTTGCTCCAAGCCCTGCCCAACCTGGCCTTGGAGACTTGCAGGGATGGAGAGTCCTCATCCTGTCTGGCCCAGCCGTTGCAGAGCCCCCCATGCTCCCATGAAGAGTTCCTCACCGTGCACCGTGAGCTCCATGCTGGAGGTGCTGGATCCTGCAGGATTTGCTGCTGTGCAGATGTAGCGGCCGCTGTCCTCGGGCTGCACAAACAGGATCTGCAGAGCTCCTGTGCTCAGGATTCTCCTTTGCATGGACTCTGTTATCTGCTGCCCATCCTTATGCCAGCTGATCTCTGGCCGAGGGTAGCCTTCAGCCTCGCACTGCAGAGTGACAGACTGATCAGCAGCAACAACGTATTCCTCCACATGGGACTTGATTACAGGAGGAACTAGAAGGAATAAAGAATTAGATGTGTAAGAAGCAAGGAACACTTTAGTTCTTAGTGAAAACAATTCTAAAAGCATATCCTAAAGTAGGCCCCAAAGTAAAGGGAATAAACCTCCCGGGCTCTGTTCATCATCACACCAAACTGTGATAAAAACACTGTAAGGAAAGCACTTGGTCCCTCTCTATTGCTCAGAATTGTGTTTGGACCAAGGGAAGGAGTTTAAGAGGTGATTTACCTTGTACTTTCAACTTGATCTTTCCCAGAGCAGTGCCAGCTGGATTCTGAGCAACACACATGTAAGTACCAGCATCTTCCACAGCTGCTCTGGCAATCTGCAAATTGCCACTTGGCTGGACTGTGTAACTGCTCCCTAAAACAAATATAATCAAAGTATGACACTTCTGGCTTGGTGTTTGGTTTTAAATGAACAGAAAGGAGAAATCTAAGTTTCAGAAAAGAAAATGGGTGTCTGTGTCATGGGGGCAGCCAGGGTCCCAGGCTTTGGGAGGATACCTGTGGTGATGATGTTGATGCCCTCCTTCTGCCATGTGATCACAGGCTGAGGAGTGCCTGTGGTCTCACAGGGCAGCACAATGGGATTGTTCACGATGACATCCAATGCCCCTGGCTGGGCCTGGATCACGGGTGGCTCTGTGGAATGACAGAAAAAGGGAAAAGCTAACATTCAAGGATAAGAAAATACAGAAGAGCACTAAAATTGTACAACTTGAGCAGGCTGAAGTAGCAATGCTGGCTGCCTGAACAGTCTTGCTCATCAGCCTCCAGCTTACCCTGCACGTGCAGAGTGACGTGCCTGTGGGCAGAGCCTGCAGCGTTCCGGGCCACGCAGGTGTACCTGCCCCCATGGGCCAGCTGGGCAGAGGGGATCTCCACAGCTCCTGGGGCAGAGAGAGCACCACAACATGCACAGCATCCTCGAGGCACAGCATCCCTCATTCCATTCCAAGCCATCAGAGAGGGGATCTTTAGGGGATTGTTTGCATTTCTGTAATTAATTCCTTATGGATGTGCCTGGTTGCACTGATTTCCTGCAGCACGTTACCTGAAGAGAGAATTCTGTAGCCATCTCCTCTGGGAAGCAACCTGATGCCATTTTTGGTCCAATGAACTGAGGGGATGGGAACGCCAGAGGCAGTGCAGGAAACCACAACTGGAGACAGCTTTGTTACCAGGAGCTCTGTGGCTTCATCTGCTATGGATGGGGGCACTGAAAATCAAGAGCAGGGCAAAGGTTACTTGCTCACATTCATTTCTTATAAATTCTTGGAAATACCAGAGACTTACGGATATCAGCATCAGAAAGGAAAGAAATAAAAATCTCATCTCAGCATTGGAAGACCCCAAAGAAGTTCTGAGTGCCAGACACATGTAATAGCAATATCCCCTCTACCTTGAACAGTGAGATCAATTGCCCTTTGATCTTCTCCTGCATCATTTGACGCAGAGCACTCATAGACAGCAGTGTCATCCACAGTGGGAGAAATTATTACTAAGGAACCTGAAGACAGGAGTCTGAACAAAGAAAAAAGAAAGTAAAAGACAGTGGAATACTTCTTTCCTTATAAGGTAATCAGCCCACCGAATTTGCTGGCTAGACAAGGTTGTGCTTAAGCACAGATAGATTTTTTCAAGTGCCAAAATCATCTCTGAAAACTTAAAACCCACAGTGAAAAAGAAAACACGTCTCACCTGTATGTATTCTGGTTCTGGTCAACACTAAGCAGATGCCCATTCTTTTTCCAGCTAATTGCGGGTCTGGGAATTCCAGTGGCTTCACAAGGCAAAGTGGTTTGCACATTTACGGTAACTGTGATATTCGTCTGCCCAGGAGCAATAGTTGGAGGAGCTAAGGACAAACAAAGCCTAATTATTTAGAATAATTATATATATATATATATATATATATATACATATACACACACACACACATTTCTCCCCTTTTTTTTTTTTAACCAGAGCAGCTAAGAGGCCAAACTGGAACTGCCTCTGCCAGAAGAAATCTGCTGCCAGCAGAGCCCGAGCCGTACCGATGACGTGCAGGTCGACGCGCCGGCGCTCGCTGCCCGCCGCGTTGGTGGCCATGCACACGTATCTGCCCGTGTCAGCCACCTGTGCCCAGGGGATGTGCAGGGACCCATCCTCCAGCACTGAGTACCTGCAACAGAGCAAGTGGTGCTGTCTTGGGCTGCAATGTGACCAGCAATGTGTGTTCTGTCCCCATCTGCTGAGCCGGGATCTCCTGGTACATATTATCTGCTAATGGGCCATCTTTAAATCAGCTGGGGCAATCATCTTTATCTTTCCACAACCCATTTTCCCTCCAGGAAGGTATCTCCTGTTAATGGCCATTGAGTCTCAATGCACGACTGATATGTCATCCCATTGGGAGATGTTCCAGACAGGGGGAGCAGCCAAGCCTTTCCTACCTAGAGAAAAACTGAGATTTTGGACACCAAGGTACCTTCCTTCCACTGGATTCCAGAGACTTTCCACATCATCCCTAAACCTTCAGAGGAAAACTGCACCTTCTACAGGAGCATTGCTCCAGCTGAACCACATCTGCCCCTGCAGGAGGATGCAGCCACCATTGAATGGGACTGCTGCCACCACCCTGACTGACTGACTGGTGTCAGCTTGGATTCTGACTGTGCCAGGGTTGGGATTATTCTTTGTAATACTGTATTTCTATTTTAATTTTCCTAATAAAGAACTGTCATTCCTAATTCCCATATCTTTGCCTGAGAGCCCCTTAATTTCAAAATAATAATAATAATAATAATAATAATAATAATAATAATAATAATAATAATAATAATAATAATAATAACAAAAATTTGGAGAGAGGGGGTTTACATTCTCAAATTCAAAGAGAAGCTTCTGCCTTTATTGGCAGACACCTGTCCTTCACACCAGGACAGGGGCTGCCCACTACCCTTCAACAGGGCACCCTGCAGTGCAGAAGAAGAGATGACTCAGGGGACACAGTCAACAGCCTAAATGAAGTATGTGTTAATTAGGCACAGAGTTTTCTCACTTATTTCACTCTTTCCCAGCACATCCATTTCCTAAAGAAATTATGAAATCTGGTTGACATGGGGATTTCACATAAATGATACTGGATTTACAAAAAACCAGCCAATTCCCTTTGTTATGGTTTCCTATTTAACCTTAAAAAAAACCTTAATTTCTGTACTTTTTCTTTGCAATATAACAGAATTCCTTATTATTTCCTCAGTTCTAGAAAATGCCAAATTACTTCCTTATAAAACAATCAGAAGACAGAAACCATTCACTCTAATAGAAGCTGGTATTAGAATATGCATAAAAAGTTTCATGTATTAGAAAACACAGAATAGCTTTAGTACAGCATGAAATTGCTTGGCTTCATCCCAATAAAAATCTAAAGATCTTTCACATTTACTGTTGAAAATCTCTAATGTCAGAACAATTATTATTACATTTGGTTGCCAAAGGAGTTTTTGTATCCTTCTTAACAACAAAAAAGTGAAACCTTTGGTGCTGCTACTTTTCTCTAGAACAATTTCATGTCTAATTAAGTTTCTGTAATAAATACATTCTTAAGTAGCAATGAAGAATATTTATGCAAAATTCTGAGGAATACCTGGAACTGTTTCCAGTAAAAACAGCTCCATCCTTCCTCCAGGTGATCCTGGGGGCTGGGACTCCTTCTGCAGCACACTCCAGCAGGGCAGAGGTGTTGACGTGCACCCTGGCAGTCTGGGGGCTGCTCTGGATCGTGGGAGCCACTGCAAGGGAGAACTGCTGATGATACAAAGGAAATAACTCTACATTGCAATGACTGAAATTAAACACATGCAAAGAGGTGCAGCAGCAGGGTTCTGCAAAGACAGGAACAAGTTTCTTACCATTCTGTGTGCTGGTGATTGCCAAGGTGCAGCAGGGAAGGAGAAAGAAAGTTTGGCTGAAATATACTGCAAAGGTCAGCTCTGCAAGTGACTGCAAAGGGTATCACTGAGCTAAAACAGCAGGAGTTCAGCACATAGAATTCAGCAAGCTAAGGCTGTGGGGATATCCTTGCTTCCTGATTACATACTCAAGAGAAAAAAGGACTTTGGCTGGACCAGGTAAGGCCAGTCACTGGGAGCACAGTGTAAGGTGGAGCCCATGTGAGGGGTGGAAACAGAATAGAAAAAGCAGAAAAAGTTCCTTCCAGTCACCTGAGAGTGAGAGTAGAATAGCTTCTCATCAGATTAGAGGAGAGAAAATAAAAATGTTAAAAATGGAACTCAGGGCTATGGTAGCACACACTATCAAGTGTAAGACTCTTCAAGCCCTGTCCAGGTGTAGAGAAGCTGCCACAGCTCTCAAGTAACCTGTCAAGCCAGCTGTGTAACCTTGTCCCCGGGGTGCCAGCCAAATGCTCCAAAGAATTGCTCTGGGTTAGAATTAGAATTAGCTGGGTCCAAGAGCATTTATCAGTGCTAGATATGGGTGTTCACTCTGGATGTATCCTGACTCCCTGTCAGACAATGGCTGGATGCAGCCTCTTGCAGGAAGAACAGATGGATGGAGAATGAGCCATGGCAAGTTCCAGCAGGTCCCTTAGTCTGGGGGCCAGCTGTGGACATGAGGCCATGCACGTGGCCCCCCCAGTTTGGGCATGGCCTGAGTGACCACCACACAGCTGGAAAGTGACCACAAACGCTCAGTCCCTGCAGCTGAACTGCAGAAACGCCATGCAAAGCCCACGCAGCCCGAGCATGCCCCAGGAGGTTACCGTGCACGGCCAGCAGGAACTCCCTGGTGGTCTCCCCTGCCACGTTCCTGGCCACACAGGTGTAGGTGGCACTGTCCCCCAGCGCGGCGTTGTTGATCTGCAGGTACCTCCCGCTGGACAGGATGCGCAGCCGGGGCCCTCCCTGCGGGCACACACACAGGCAGGGCTTAGGGCACTGCTGCCTCTCCTGAGCACACAGCACCTTCCCCTGCTCAGCACTGACAGCCAGGACAGAAGGGCACCCACAACCAGGGGCTGAACCCACTGCTGCCTTTACAGCCCCGAAGAGAAAAGGGCAAAGAAGGCTTCCAGAACTTAGCACTGCTTACTGCTTCTCCATTGAAGCCCCTGCTGAGGCTTGTGCCTGAAGAAGCAGCTGTTACAGAGCCAAAGGGCTTTGGAGTTTTTATGGAAAGGGCAACTAATAGCACATGATTATTTTTATTTATCTTGTTATCTATGCACTCTACAGGCAGACAGAATCAAAGTTTCTCTACACTGTTCTTCCAGGATCATAATCTGGCTCAGCTGGGAGGCAGCACAGGCTTAGCCAGCTCAGCTGACCAGCCAGGAGTTCACCAGCTAGCATTTCTGGGCACAGGCTGCCCCTTCCCAGCCCTGCAGTGACTCCACAGCCCCTGCCAGGAGCCAGTCCAGTGAGAGCTTTACCACACCCAGCCTGGGCTGTGTCTGCATCAATCACCAACAGCAACATCAGCTACGAGTGCTCAGAGACCTGATTGGATAAAAAACATCAGGAAAAAGAGCATGAACTTGGCTTTTCCGGTATGTGCTACCCACCCTCTGGATGGAACTGAAAGCTGACATTCCCATCTACTCCTCTGGTTAGAGAAGGGCACCCCAGAGTGTTCTGCACTAGCACCCTGGTACTCTGCTCTCACACCAGGCATCAGCTCCAAGGATGCAGTGCAGGGCTGGAGCTCTCAGGTGACACAATTCACCACCAGGGTGGGTTAGCGACAGATTTTGGGCAACCAGTGGCATTTCCTGTTGAGAAGCAACCTGTGTGACAGTTTCTAAACACAGACACCTAGAGATAACAGAAGATAGGGGATGAAGCTTTAACTTAATCCTTAGGCTCTACTGGAGGTCAGCCAGAAAACTCATGTTGGGAAAAAAGTACAAACCCAGCAAGTCATTTAGTGTTTGAAAAAAGCCAGGTTAGGCCAGAAGGCTCCTATTCTTTTCTTAACCCTCAATGTGCATTTCCAAAATCCCTTGAGTGCCATGACTTCGAAGCTGCTGGAGGCCAGACCTTTCCATAGATCTGCTGCCAGAGAAGGTGGTGCTGCACATTTCCATCACTCAGCACACAGAGATGCACTAGGACAGGCCTCACCTCACACTCTGCCCCGTGGGAGACAACAAAAGTGGGAGGAATGACAATCCCCACAACAAGGCTGCTTCACAAAACCAGTGAAACTTAAATTGAAGTAACACTGCAGGCTGAGAACTTGCCTTTCTCCAGCTCTCTCTTGTCACTGTGACATCTCCACTTTTCCAGGCAAGGATGATTTGCCAAAGAGCTCCTCACCTCTCTTCCCACACCCAAGGACATCCATTTCCAGCTGCTGAGCTGTTACATTTCTTTGGGGTTGAAAAAGCAAACAGGCATTGGGCAGTACACTGATTTTCCCTGCTGTCTAGAATATGAGCTCATATTGGGTGGTTAGGCCCTGGCACAGCATGCTCAGAGAAACTGTGGCTGCCCCTGGATCCCTGGAAGTGTCTAAGGCCAGGCTGGACAGGGCTGGGATAGTGGAAATGTCCCTGCCCATGGAAGGGGGTGCAACTGGATGGGCTTTGAAGTCCCAAGAAGCTTCAGCTCTCACATTCTGACATGAGTTCATGAGTCAGAAGGAGAACTAACAGCGCAAAGGTCATTTCCAGGTTACCAGCTGAGCACCTCTGGCTGCCACAGTGTTCCTCTACTTTTGTTTTCGGGTGAGTATTTTTAACAGCAGCTGCTTTTCATGGTTTATGTTCCCTAAATACTGCTTTTCAAACACAAGCTTTCCAATGAAGGCAAATATATTTTATCATTTCCAAGCCTTGTTCAACCTTGTTTTTATTAAAAAATCCCACAGTCAATTAGAGGTTTAACTGTCCAGAAGTAGAATGAGTCTGTTAAATTTGTTTCCAGGTGGTTTCTGGCTATATTAAGATCATGATCCCTAGCAGCACTCTGTGAGACACATTCACTCACCATATCCTTTTCCAGTAATATTTAATTCTTCTAAATCTACCACAGAGAGTCTGAGGAATGACATGTCAGAGGAAAGCAAACAAGCAGCAACTTGGGTGAAGATTTAGTGATGGATCACAGTTAAGGGAAACAATTCAGGATCTGTATTTGCTTCCTCTTTATTAATGAACAAAGGTTGAGAGAAAGATTTTAATCAAGTTCAGTTAATAACTGAACTTTAATGTTCATTTGAAAAGGACCTGCTTTGTGAGTGGTCCCAAGGACGGGAAGGAAAAAATTCTTCCTATAAAAACCATCCTCAACTTGCTGTCTTTCAACCAGCAAAGACTCTCTGCCTTGCCATAGCACTATGGAATGCTGAGTGGGAAAGATGCACTTGGTACAAAACTGGGGATTAGCAGCCCATTTTTTTTTTAAAGAACTTCAGTTCCTTTCTAATACTACTAAAGTAGGATGCATAATATAGCCAAAGGAAACATAGAGTGCAGTCTTGTCTCAGCTACCTTTCCTGGGAAGCCATTCAGGAGTTTACCGAAGGCTTCTAGCATTGCTCAGAGGATCCAGGAGGAGCAAGGGATCCCCCTAAAGGAAAAAAGAACAAGTGACAGCGGGATGGCCACTCCCATGCCCGCTGCTCTGGGGGCTCCCTGGGGCTGACTGCAGCAGCACTGGGGCTACCCAGCTGCTCTGGAACTGGGGCTGAGGGGCGAGCGAGCGCAGCAAGAGACCTGGAGCACTGCTGTGACACCTGCAAAGGGCCAGCACGGGCTGGCAGCTCGGTACCTCCAGCAGCTCCCCGTTCTTCAGCCACAAGATGGTGGGAGGAGGCACAGCGTCCGACCTGCACTCCAGAATGGCCTGGCTGTTCTGCAGCACCGCCAGCTCCTGCCGCCCGCCGGCACCTGCGATGTTGGGGGGCACTGGCACCAAAGCACAGAACAAAGTCAGCACCATCACAGGAACCACCAGCAAAACTGCTCACTGAACACTTCTGATTCATCCACACCACACACAGGAACCACCAGCAAAACTGCCTGTTGAATATTTCTGATTCATCAACACCGCACACAGGAACCACCAGCAAAACTGCTCACTGAACATTTCTAATTTATCAACACCGCACACAGGAACCACCTGCAAAACTGCTCACTGAACATTTCTAATGTATCAACACTGCACACAGGAACCACCTGCAAAACTGCTCACTGAACATTTCTAATTTATCTCAAGTTTGAAATAAATGCAAAGGGTGATATCATTAATTAGTTCTTCCTCTCAATACCTGTGTTAAATATATCAGAATATTTCACATCTCTATAGAGTGGGCACAACAAACGATCCAGCCAAATACTGACACCTGAGAGCTTCCTGGATATCCAAAATAAGACTTGGAATTGTAACATAAATCTAGTGGAACTTCTCTTCGAATTGTGTATCACATTCAGAATAACCATCCCTAATCAGAAACATTAATTATGATAATTTGGCCTTCAGGAATATGTGTTTGTTAAATGAGATGCTGACATATACCTTAGCAGTTTACATTTTTTTTTCCTTAAATTAAACTTACCATGCACTCGTACTAAATATTCCTTGTCATCATCTCCTGCTGGGCTAGATGCTAAACATGTGTATCTTCCTGTGTCCTCCACCTGGAAACACAGGAACAACAACAGCAGAAACTCCGGATTATGGGAAAAATTCAGCAAAGCCAAGAAATACAAACAAAGCAACAACATACAACAGGCAGCACTTGAACACAAGCATAGGAGACACAGAATGCCTGGAAAGAAAGTAATGAAGCTGTTGAATACTTCTTTATTTCACTTTGATGGGGTTATTCAGAGATGGCACAGGAGCTGCAGGACTCTATAAAATAATCTCTCAGAATAATGTGTGTCCAGCACTAAAGATGGAATTGGCTATAGGGATACATCTACAGAAGGCTCAGGTTTGGGCACTGAGGCAATCCTTATGTGCACACAGCCATTAACATCTTCTTGGTTTCTTCTTCCCATAAACTCCTCACTGTACAGCCCAGAAGTGTTTGTTTTGAAAACAAACAGCAATCAATCCCCAGGCCCTATCCCACTACTGTCTGGGGAACTTCACCTGGGCATCCACAGCTGGATCCAGCCTTAGTTTATTGATGCAGGTTGTTAAAGGTTGTTTGACCTGGACCCTTCTCTAACCACAAATGCAGGTGGGTAAATTTTAGGGGTTTTTAGGAAACCTCTAAGGATGGTCCTAAGGCAGGAGGAACCATTTTAGGGATTGCAGAACTGAGCCTATTTTGAAACAAACACTCTACCTGAGCACTGGTTATGTGGATGGCTTCTCCTAGTATGTGAATATTGTCAGTCTGCAGCAGTGGGCGCCCATCCTTCATCCAGGAGATTTTGGGCACTGGAATGCCAGAGGAGATGCAGAGAAGCTCAAGTGGATTGTTAACAACGACAGAGAGCTCTTCTGGTTCATCTGAACCATTGATATGAGGTGGCTCTGCAGAAGGAAAAATATTCCAGCTCTTTATGGACTCACAACACCTGTAAAATCTGAAAACACGATCTTGTGGATAGTCTGCACAATTAGTCTGCATTAAATTATTTGTGACTGTACCATGAACTCACTGAGGAATTCAGATAATTCCTATCTGACTCTGCCTGTTAATTTGAATATTTTATGATTCAGAATTATTAGTTAGAAAACATTTCTAAAAATGCAGATAAAACATTATGTAACTTCAGCAAATATATTTATTAGCTTTTGAACTGTTGTGCTTTCAGCTGCGCATCTTCCTGTCAAGCTAAACTTCTGCTAAGAAAAGTTATTAATTTATAGCATATAATTATATTAATTATAACACATTTCAATATGGGGGAAACACATAGTGTATTGCACATTCACACATCTTCAGGTACATTTAATTTCCTTATTTCTCTCATTTATTGAAATTATCAAGCTGGATGGGGCTTAGAGCACCCTGGGATAGTGGAAGGTGTCCCTTCCCACAGCAGGGGTGGGATTGGATGGACTTTATGGTCCCTCCCAACTCAAACCACTGTGGGATTCTGTGAGCCTAGGAAAATACTCCTTATCCCTGGAGGTGTTTGAAGTGCATGTCCCTGCTCAGGCTGAGAGATGAACACTCACCCAGCACTTTCAGGTGGAAGTGCTTGCTGCTCTGCCCGGCGGCGTTGGAGGCCACGCAGGTGTACGTGCCCGTGTCCCCAGGCTCTGCCCTCTGCACCTGCAGCACCATCCCGTGCCTGCCAGAGCTCAGGTGAGCCCCGAGGGACAGGGACAGCCCGTCCTTGAGCCACGACACGCTGGGGACAGGAGAACCACTGCTCACACAGCCCAGGGCAGCCGCGCCACCCCGCAGCACCAGCACCTCCTCCGTGCTCCCTGCACTGTCCAGGCTGGGCGGCACTGCAGGACAGAGCTGAGTCACACAGGGACAGGGACACTGCAGGGACAGAGCTGAGTCACACAGGGACAGGGACACCGCAGGGACAGAGCTGAGTCACACAGGGACAGGGACACTGCAGGACAGAGCTGAGTCACACAGGGACAGGGACACTGCAGGGACAGAGCTGAGTCACACAGGGACAGGGACACCGCAGGGACAGAGCTGAGTCACACAGGGACAGGGACACTGCAGGACAGAGCTGAGAAACACAGGGACAGGGACACTGCAGGGACAGAGCTGAGTCACACAGGGACAGGGACACTGCAGGACAGAGCTGAGTCACACAGGGACAGGGACACTGCAGGGACAGAGCTGAGTCACACAGGGACAGGGACACTGCAGGACAGAGCTGAGTCACACAGGGACAGGGACACTGCAGGGACAGAGCTGAGTCACACAGGGACAGGGACACTGCAGGACAGAGCTGAGTCACACAGGGACAGGGACACTGCAGGACAGAGCTGAGTCACACAGGGACACTGCAGGACAGAGCTGAGAAACACAGGGACAGGGACACTGCAGGACAGAGCTGAGTCACACAGGGACACTGCAGGACAGAGCTGAGAAACACAGGGACAGGGACACTACAGGGACAGAGCTGAGTCACACAGGGACAGGGACACAGCTGAGTCACACAGGGACAGGGACACTGCAGGGACAGAGCTCAGTCATACAGGGACAGGGACACTGCAGGACAGAGCTGAGTCACACAGGGACAGGGACATTGCAGGGACAGAGCTCAGTCACACAGGGACAGGGACACTGCAGGACAGAGCTGAGAAACACAGGGACAGGGACACTGCAGGGACAGAGCTGAGTCACACAGGGACAGGGACACTGCAGGACAGAGCTGAGTCACACAGGGACAGGGACACTGCAGGACAGAGCTGAGTCACACAGGGACACTGCAGGACAGAGCTGAGAAACACAGGGACAGGGACACTGCAGGACAGAGCTGAGTCACACAGGGACACTGCAGGACAGAGCTGAGAAACACAGGGACAGGGACACTACAGGGACAGAGCTGAGTCACACAGGGACAGGGACACAGCTGAGTCACACAGGGACAGGGACACTGCAGGGACAGAGCTCAGTCATACAGGGACAGGGACACTGCAGGACAGAGCTGAGTCACACAGGGACAGGGACACTGCAGGGACAGAGCTCAGTCACACAGGGACAGGGACACTGCAGGACAGAGCTGAGTCACACAGGGCACAGGGACACTGCAGGGACAGAGCTGAGTCACACAGGGACAGGGACACTGCAGGACAGAGCTGAGTCACACAGGGACAGGGACACTGCAGGACAGAGCTGAGTCACACAGGGCACAGGGACACTGCAGGGACAGAGCTCAGTCACACAGGGACAGGGACACTGCAGGGACAGAGCTCAGTCACACGGGAGACAGGTATATTTCAGGCACAGCACAGCTGGAACAGCTGCCATTCTGCACTTCCCACTTAAGATTCCTGTGCTAAACTTTCCTTAGAGATTAAATATTCTTTCTAAAAAACCCTATGACATTATGGGAGCTGGAACTAGATGAGCTTTAAGGTCTCTTCCACCCCAACCACTCTGTGATTTTATGGTATGGGTGACAATTCAAGTAAGGACTTTTCTAACGTTTAAACACTTTCCATTAAAAAAAACCAAAAAATAATGCTTTGGAAAGCTAGTATTTCCCCAGTGATAATGAACAAAGGTTGAGAGAAAAAAATTAATCAAGTTCAATTAATAACTGAGCTTTAATGCTCAGTTGAAAAGGACCTGTTTTGTGAGTAGTCACAAGGATGAGAAGGAAAAAATCCTCATCTTGATGTCTTTCAACCAGCAAAGACTCTCTGCCTTGCCATAGCATTAGTTTAGTATTTCCCCTGCATATATCTTATATCTATAAGATATACTTGTGGATGTCTGCAATAAGGTTTAAGTAGGTTTAAGAAATCACGTAATAAGATTCTTTACATAAAAGATTTCAGAGACACTCACCCAAAACTTGCAGGTTGTAATGTTTGTTGTGCACTCCAGCCCTGTTAGATGCTACACAAGTGTAGACTCCAGTATCAGCTACCTGCACTCGGGCAATTCTAAGGAAAAAGCAATTAAAGCAAGCTGTGAGTGGAATACATGGAACATATTACCTTTATTATGGCATGGTTCAGATCAAATTTTATTCTTGCTTCCAAAAATACAGCAGAATTATGCTGATACTGCAAAAAAGAACAGAAAGCCATCTAGTTAAAAGAAAAAAAAAAACAACCTGAGGATCTGCCCAGCTGAGAGGAGCTTGATCTGGGAGGAGACAGACAGAGGAAGGCCATTCTTCAGCCAGTGGAGCTGTGGTGGGGGGGTCCCAGCAGCAGCACATTCAATATTTAGGGAGGTGTCCAAAAGGGCAGTGAGCTCCTCTGCTTCATCTTTACTATTGGCTATCGTTGGAGGAACTGCATTTTGGAGATGATGGAAAGGAATGTATTAAAACAGGCTCTTGAAATCATTCCACCATGCAGGAAATCGTGCCCCTAATTCCCCACTAGCAATTCAGTAAGAGGACCCCATTTTTTGTAGAGTAAATCCTCAGACAATAATATTGAGCACTAAGAATCATTCATTTATATATTTCAAATCAGAGGCACTGTACAATGACAGTAGAATTCTCTTTGATTTGTCAGCCTGGAGCAAGCAAGACAGAGTTCAGGGCTTGAAATTCCTGGGGAGAAAAGGACAGTGCAGGAAGGGCAGGGCTGAACCCAGGGCCAGAAAGGATCACTCAAACTCATGGCCTTCAATAAACCTCAAATACCATGAATCACAGAGAAAGAAAGTTAGTTTACTGATGTCTGGATGCATCTGCCGACTTCACTCTTAAACAGAGAAAGTTCAAAAAGTCTAGGTAAGTATTCTGGATGGTAACACAAATCCCCAAGAGCTTTGGGGCTCTTTGGGGTTACAGGTTACAGTTTGAAAGCCATGGCCTTGGGGGCTCAAGGAAGAAGCCCAGGCAGGGACATCTCCAGGTACTGGCTGTTAGGATCCCATCACTCACTGTGACAGTGACACCAATAAGACTCTCAAGTTGATTATTGCTTGAACTTCAACCAATACAAACTGAGCACAAACTCCCTGCTGCTGTGCAGAGCCATTCTGTCCTAAAAAGATGTGCTGTGAATTTCTATGATACCAAAGGTCATCACTTATTGCCCTGCTCATGCCTGTGTTCCCACTGATTCTGAGTCTATGTAAGTGGGACAGACACCTACCCCATGGTGAAACCCTGCCTGGGAAGAACTCTCTCCTCTCCACTGTACTTAATGACCACATTTTCCACAGATTATAATATCCACTCTCTATGCTGTTAAAGGATTACAATCACTAGCCACTGGATGCAAAATTACACAATTTCCTCCAATATTCCCTCATTTTTAAACTCTCAGGATCTTTCCCTTCATACCACTCTGCTCTTAACTGATGTGCTTTGATTGGAATTAGGGAAGATAATACAACAAAACAGCACTGTCACAGGAAGTCAGGCCAATATATTCTTCACCACAAGAAATAAAAAAAGCAGAATCCTTCTATTATGAAATCCACCAAAGAATTAATTGCTGTTTATCCCAGAACACATTTACCAGCAATTTCAACCCTTTTGTCATTGACAAGTTTATCTACGAAATATCTACAGCACAGGCAATTGGAAACATGTGCATGCAGGATTCCACTGCAGACAGGCATTCCTCTCTGGGCTCTCCCTTGGGAGCACTCTCAAGGGTGGGATTACAGAGCAGACTTGAGTCTCACATCTGGCAGAACTTACCATATACATTCAGGTTGAAAATCCTGTCCTCCTCTCCTGCAGGGTTAGTAGCCACACAAGTGTATTTTCCTGTGTCTGAGGTGAGAGCTCTGGAGATGTTTAATGTGCTGCCATCTGAAGTAACTCTACAAGGACCATCACAAAGCATAGTGAGCTTGTTTAGTGCTCCTCTGGCCTGGCAAATAAACAGTCTGGTCTGGAGATTTCAGTAACTACCTCTATCCTCCTGGGAGCTTGATGAGACAATCATTGTGTTGTGCAAAATATTTTTAGAGATATTTAGAAATATTTAGAGATAGGCTATGAAGTTTTTCCTAGAGATGTCCTGTTTAACTTTAAGATTCAACTCCAGCCAGGCTTTTGATGGACTCATAATAAAAAGCATCAAGTAAAATGGTTCTATGCCTCAGATCTTTCCCTTCCATAGGAACTAAACTACCCAAATAAGCTTTCATGAAGCTGATTAACTTTTATGGAATTTATTAACTGAGAAAGATTAAAATATCATACAATTACCTCTTTTGAGAAAATGTAATTAAAAAAAAATCAAACAAATTATACTTGATTTATAGAAGCTAAGGAGGGAGATTACGTTCTTAACCTGGCTAAGCTCCACATCAGGCTCTCCTCACATTCCCTCCTTAGAGCCCTTAAAATTATAGACGAGAATGCAGTGTCTGCTTATTTTTCTTGCCTTATCCTTTGTACATCATCACTGGCAATTGTTTTTCCATCCTTCAGCCACTGCACATCCGGGGAGGGCACTCCAGTGGCATTGCAGAGCAGCTGGACACTCTCTCCCAGGAGAACACCGACCTCACTTGGCACCTCAGAGCCAGCAATGCTGGGAGGAACTGGAAATGCACCATGGAGGGAAGAGAATCAGCAGCAAGAAATGTAACCTGAACTAGAGACTGCCACACTGCAGTAGCTCACCAGCACTTAGTGCAGCACTTGGGGCAGGTTCTCAGCAGCTGTGGCTGCCACTGGACCCTGGAAGTGTCCAAGGCCAGGCTGGACAGGGCTTGGAGCAACCTGGGCTAGTAGGAGGTGTTCCTGCTCATGGCAGGAGGGGGGACTGCATGGGCTTTAAGGTCCCTTCCAGCCCAAACCAGTCTAGGAGTCTGTGACAAACATCATTGTAGCCCTGTGAACATCCACACTAATTCCATCCTAATCAAAGCCATTTTCAGCCTGCATTCCCAAGGAACAAGGATGACAGTCTTGCTAGCCATGAAGTCAAGACTGTCAGTCCCACTAATTTCCCACTAATTGCATTTCAAGCAATTTCAGACACATTTGATCAAACAACCAGTTCACATTCCATTCCAAAACTTGGGGAAAAACTGACAGGCAGCAGTACACCAGTGGGGATGAGTCATTAGAAACAGAGGAAAACACAACAGTTGCAGACTAAGGGTGATTCACAGCAAGGCAGGAGACAATTCCATAAAAAATAAGGGTTTGTCGTTTGAGGTGAGGGAAGGATTCCTAGGGAAATTCTGGCAGTAGGCCTTTGTTAACTCCTCCCATGGCACAACAGGTACCACTGCTCCTGAATCCGTCTCCATGTGCTACTCTGCAGCCAAGCAAGGCAGCTCCAGTGCTCAACAGAAGGAAAGATGTGACCAGCAGCAGACACATACAACCTGCACAACTCTGTTCAACTTCCACAGTCAGGGCTTAAGGATATTCTTTCCCATGCAAATTTTGAACCAGAAGTATTGAATTCTCCAACCACTCTCCCCTCTGGTTGCAAAAGTAACAGTTCTAATTCTCCACTTTTCTATGTGGTTATGTGATCTCAGTGTCCCTAGCACAGACAGTGTCACGTTCACCCAATATTCAACAAGCTCTGTTCCCTGCATCCTCTCCCATTTCTTACCTTGGATGGAAAGCACATAGGTTTTCTGAGCTTTCCCCTCTGGATTGGAGGCAATACATGTGTAGGTGCCACTGTCCAGCAGCTGAGAGCGAGCAATCTGAAGCTTGCTTCCACCAGATAAAATATGAACCTCAAGAGAATCCAAGTTTTCTGAAATACATAAACAAGTCATCATTCCAAAGCAGGATACAGGGAGCAAACGTCTCTTTTGGGAGAAATTGTTCCATCAAAGTTTCAAAACAAAGATTCCAATCAGTTCTCATGAGAGTCTGTCTACAGACAAATGAAGAAACACAAACCAGACAGCAAACAGCAAAGTGGTGCCTCACAGAGGGGAAGAAGAGGGGTGAAAAGCATGAGACAATGTTACCTATTGGTTTTCCATTCTTAAGCCACACTAAGGTGGGTGGAGGAATTCCAGTAGCATCACACACAAAGGTGACAGGATTACTGATGGATTCACTGACCAGCTCTTGCTCAGGGCCTTCTATACTTGGAGGCACTGTGAATTGAATGGAAGCAGCAAGGATGTAATGCAAACTGATTTTGAATTGCCTAATCTGCTAAGTCTGTGCTGTTATAATAACTACTGTAGATGATGCAGAGGGTGCTCACCATAAACATTGAGATGGAAATTTTTATCATCTCGTCCCGCAATATTTATGGCTTTGCACACATACTGTCCCGTGTCAGAAACCTGAAACAAAAACAAGTTTTAGAAGAAATCATTATGGATTCTTATCTTAATGCTACAGTTTAGCTACATTAACAACCTGTGCCTCTGCCAACTCAAAGTGAGAATCACAGGATAAAACACACCAGGAAAGACTGAAATAACAGCTTGGCAGTGGCAGAGCAGTGGCAGATGCAGCCTCCCCCCAGCCTGGCCCACCTCTGCAGCCTTAATCCTCAGGGTGTGTCCGCCTGGCAGGAGCTGCAGGGCAGCAGAGTCGGGGACGAGGCGGCCGTTCTTGTACCAGGTGATGACGGGCGCGGGGATGGCGTTGGACTCGCACTCCAGGGTGACCGGGGCGCCCGCCCGCACGCTCAGCACTGCCGCCGGCGCCGCCCCCTGCGCCCTGAGGCTCGGCGGCACTGGGGAGGGAGCCACACTCAGCTCTCAGTAAAGGACACAAGCCTCCCCACACCTTCCAAGAAAACACTAAGACACCAACCCAGGACGGTTAGGAAGATCTTCTTCTGGCTTTCCCCAGCTTGGTTCCTGGCAGTGCAAGTGTATTCTCCACCATCTGACAGCTTGGCTCGGGGAATCTGCAGCATCCGAGCACCTGGAGGGAGGAGAGAAGGCTGGAGATTTGCTCTGGGGTGACTGTGTCAATCCCAAAGGCTGCTTTAGGATTACAGGTGCAACAGGCTGAGCACAGGCACTGTGCCCCATGAAGAGTGGCCATGGGCCTTATCAAGACAAGCCAGACAGAAGCTGAGCCTGAAGGCTGCAGAAGAGCTGAGATTCCTCACCAGGCACAATGAAAGTGTTGGAATTTGAACTGATAGGCTTTCCATTCTTGAGCCAGCTGAGATCAGGAGGTGGAAAGCCCGTGACCTCGCAAGTCAGAGAGATTAAATTATTCACCACCACAGTCAGATTCTCAGGGTTAGTCCCAACAACACTTGGAGGAACTGTGGAAAGAAAAATACATTAATAGCATCTGTCACTACATCAACACAAGATTTCCCACAAGATCCTGATTTACTACAATAAAGCTGAATTGCTGCATTTTCCCAAAGGGCCAGGTTGCAAAATCTTTCGCATCCTATGAAAGGATCCACTCCTTTCTGTATAAATCTGGAAATAGGAGTGAAATGAATCTAATGGTCACTCCTGTTCCTGTACTTCACAACAATGTCACTTATTTAATTTGCAGCTCCTCTGTGCTGCAGGCTTGGGAGGGCTAAGGAACCCACACAAGACTCTGACAACGCACTGCCAATTTTCTAACACTGCTCACGCACATTTGCTATGTGAGGTAGGACAGAGCAAACTCCCATTGTCAGGATGTGCAGAATTACTATCACTTCTTCCTGATTCCTTGCTGCTTCTGTTCTCTCTGGAACACTCAATTTTCCACCTACAGAGACCCCAAACTTACTCTTCCCAACACAGTTCAGAGTTGTTCCATCAACCAGACAAACCTGTTGCTCAGCAGTGAGCTAAGCACTGGAAAATCCTGGCATCCAGCATTGCTCCAAGGGGTGCATTCCTTAAGCTTACAAGTCCCAGAATTTTTAAATCAAGAACAGTTTGATATGTGACCTTTCTACAAGAATGATTTAGAATGAAAGAACTGTAAATCTCTCCTTTTAAGTAACCCCCAAGCTCTAGTTGCCATGTTTTTGCAGTGGGGATATATAAAACACTTAAGAAGAAAGCAAAAGCATGTTCTTGGCTTTATTGTGTGGAAAAATCATTCCAAAGAACACATGGACTCCTCCTCTTCAAAGACAGAAACGTTGAAGTATTTTGGCCCATCTCCCCCTGAAACGCTCCAGCTGTTTGCTGCCACTTGAGTGACACAAACCAGTCATTAGGGCAAGTTTATAGCTCCTCTGGGCACTGCACAAACAAGAGCAGCCCATGTAAATAGGGAATTCAGTCCATAGTTTTCAGCTTGGAATAACTGAAGAATATTTCCCTGATAAAGAGGATAAAATGGTTCACTAGACGACATTTCATAGTTATTTATATTTATTTACTTTTACAGTTCCTTTTCCACAGACAGGATTATTGGCAGTGGGGAATTTAATGTACAGGGCCAAATCTCAGCTGTCTTTAATGAAATCTTCTTAAATAATATCAGTGGGTGATTTCAATTTCTGCAGCAAAAAACACCCACAAATGTACCACAGGTAATCTGCATATGGAAATGTATCTGCATGCGCATAAAGACACAGTCATGGGCTCAAATATGGCACTCAGCATGAAAATTACCTATTACTTTAAATATGGGTGCTTATTTCCTATGTTTTAAAAGGTATTGTATTAGTTTTATTACCTCACCTTGAAGACCAGAAGTGAACTTTTCAATTTAATAAAGAGCATAATATTTAGTATTTTATTTAAATTTTTGAGAGCAGCTCTATTAGAAATGCATAAAAATTCTGGATATAGCCTGCCTTTTTTTTTTTTTTTTTTTGACATGGACAAAACACAGATCCTGCTGCTTACTAATAATGCATTTTCCTTAGTGCTTCAGCCAGTGTGGTCTTTTCCTGACCAGCTACACTCTAATTTTTCAAATTAAAATGCATTAAGAAAAGTAAACCTGTTGAGTTAGAATTGAAACTTCGTGCAAATATTTCGTTTAAGAGAATAGTATTTAGCCATAGCCACGAAAACCAAATATTTTTAAGACAGAAGTTTAAATTTAAATACAAATATCAGGAAAAGTGAAATACTTTGACTTAAAAGCAAAACTCACACATCGGAAAATCTGGACAGATTCCACTGTCTGTCCAGAAAATAACTTCTCAGAGAACAATTAATTCCAGGGCAAATTCTTCCCATGATAACACTACTTTTGGCTAAATACATTACTGATTAGCAAAAAGTGCTATGAATCTATGCCATGTAGTAGCTAAATTTACTGCATGTGTGACAGAGGAAAAATGCAATTATTCTGTGTGCAATTAACTGACTCCTTACATTCCTGGGATGCTGGTACTGTCTTTAGGTGGGAGAAAGGACAGCCCTTGTTTTCTATCAGTTAAAGCAGAAAAAAATGTGGCTGCCATTATTCCTTGTTAGGTTGAAACACAGAATGGTGCTTCTTTTCAGGATGGTAAACTGAAAGTGGGTAGAAATAGAAGGGGAAGTCTGGGTTTAGTCTGAAATGTTAATTAGAGCTGTCTTGATTTTCTGAAGTTATCAGGAGAAGGAAGGGAAAGTAGTGGAAACTGCTACATGAAAAACGTCTTGATCAGATTTGTCTTAGACTTCTGATGCTTAAAGCCAACATTTATTTTAACTCTATTGTAACTCAACAAGAAAACAAAAAACAGAGAACAGAAAACAACCTCAAAGGGCACATTCCTGAAAACCAGTTTTTCCAAGCTGTGTATCTTTGTTTAATGCTTTCTATCATTAATTTCTTTGAAAAAATGCATTTTCTGAATGTATAAAAACAGGCTATAATCCAGCCTGCTTATAATTCATGATTCTAGGGCTCATAACCCCAAATGGGTGAACACAGCCACCACACCAGGCTCCCTCAATAATGATTCCCACCTTTCTGCAACACATATGATCAGAACTCAAATACCAGTTTAATCTCCATCACACCCAGTAGGGCTCCCACAAATGAAGCTGAGGGGGTCTGAGCACTCTGCTAAGAATAACACATCCAAGATGAACCAGCATTTGACAAAAGACAGAAATTATGGATGATGGTACTTACTGTGAACATTGAGGTTAAAATACTTCTTGGCACTTCCAGCTATGTTTTCTGCAATGCAGACATACCTGCCAGTATCTGTTATTTGGGAATTCAAAATCTAAGGCAAAAAAAAAAAAAACACAACATGGTTTTGAAGCTAATATATAGACAACTCACTGCCAAATAAGCAAGTGGAGAGGATTAAGCCCAGCTCTCTGCTTTCATGCTTTTTTAAATTTCATTCATCAATGGGAAAATTCTTCAGAATACACTATTTTCTCTATATTCTAAAAAAATATATAAATCAATAATATTTAAAAGCAAGTGATTTCAAAGGATGTGGTTCATAGCATGAACTCACAAATGACTGGATCTGAGGAACTACATGGGAGTGAGAAGCAGCAGGTGAGGGACAGGAACAAAGAACAAAAACACCTTATGTTTGCAGCACCTTGCAGGAGAAAGAAAGTACTTCCTACTCAACAAAACCAGACAGTTTTTTGTTGCCAAAACCCAGTTTTTCCACTTTTAAAAAGCTTACACTACCTGTAACCTCCTTCCATTGGACAGAAATGTGTGTTTGTCATCCTCTGCCAGGAGCTGGCCATCCTTCTGCCAGGTGATGCTTGGGGCAGGGCTCCCACTGGGAATGCAGTCCATGGCTGCCTCCTTGCTCACCAGCACAGTCACCTCCTCTGGCAGGTCCCCATCAGCCCCACTGATGGATGGGGGAGCTGCAGGCAGCAAAGGGGAGAAGAATATGCACTCAGCACCTCTCAAGTGGTTGTGAGATCAGACTGGGTTTGCAGGAGGAAGGAGTGAAACCTCCAGTGAAAGATAAAGCCATCCCTTGAGTAGTGCAGCTGGAACAACTCAACACAGCTCCAAGGAAAATTACAGAACTGCAGCAGAACTACACTTATTCACAGCACACAGAGAGAAGGAGTGGTAAAAACCCATCTTCCAGTTATTCCACTGTGTTCTTTGCCATCAAAATAAAAGATTCTTTCAAAGGCAGGACCCCTTTGTAACAATAAATCAGTATTTTTAGTGGTATAACACTGCCATAGAGGCAAAGAAGTGTTTCCCAAGGTTAAAACATCAAGTACATCAACAGACACAAAAAGTCATCCAAATGGTCGTGCAGGCATTCATTAATTGAAATCCTCAGCTCCCTTCAGACTTCAGGAGTTCTGCAAGTATTGTGCAAAATGATGGGCAAAATAAAGAAAGAAAAGCACTGGTCACAATTCTCAATGGGAAGCTGAAGAGAGAACAAGAGGTACCAAGATAAAATCTGGATTTTTTACCTGCACTTTTCTTTCTGGTGAATGGTGAGAGCTGTGAGTTGCTATAATAATAAAACCTACTCACATGGAACTAAGAACATCAACACTCCGCTCACACAACTCCGGCACCCCAAACACACTAATGTCACAGTTTACAAATAAACATCCAAACCACCAGGACTCTGGTGGCTGGTTATCTTGCACAGAAGGGCTGTTTGGCAGCCAGAGGGGAAGGGCAGCTCACAGAGCACTCGGACATCGTAGTGGATGGAGTCCTGCCCCGCCTCGTTGGCCGCCACGCACGCGTATCTGCCGGCGTCCCCCGCGCGCGCCCGCGCCACCTGCAGCGCCCGGCCTCCTGCAAACACAAAGCCAGCCTCAGGCACCCCGCCATCCCCACAGCCCTCCACGAGAAAACTCAGCAAGGGGCAGCAGATGGTCTGAATTGTAAGTAGCTAAAGGTTTTTGTTTCCTGGTTACTTCTTCCTCAGTAAGATGGCACAGAACTAATAGGCAAAAGGAAATATAAGCACAATATTCCGTTCCAAACTGGAAAGATTCACCTCTGAGCCTTAGAGGTACTTTTCACTCTATTCTTCATAAAAGCATAGCCATATCAATACCTCCAGGAGAGGAAATCTTAGGAATACACTTTGGGAGTATTTGGCATTGGTCTCTCAAGAGATAGACAAGACGGATAGGCAGGTGTACCCCTTTTACCACTGCCATTCTTTAAACACACCATCCCAAACTACAGCAACATTCCTGACTGTAGGCAGCTCTTTCCCTTTCCCACAAGATTAGATAAGAGAGCATGGCCATTTTTCTGCTGCAAACGTGTTTTCCATGCCTCACCCCTGGTTAAGACTCCAATTGTCTTTTTGTCAAAGCAAATTTAACAAGGAAATAAATCAGGAACAAGTCAGAGAGAAGGCATCATTGCTGTATTTCGTTCTGCAACACATTGAAGTGTCCAAGGCCAGGCTGGATGGGGCTTGAAGAAACCTGAGATAGTGGAAGGTGGCCCTGCCCATGGAAGAGAGTGGAATGAGATAGGCCTTAAGATTCCTTCAACCCAAACTGTTCTGAGATTCCACAATTCACTGTAAGAGTTCAGTGGTGACATTCACATCATTTTAGGGACTACTACTGATATTAAAGAAACAACGTAAGGCCAAGGACTGGAGAGAAATATTTCCAGCTAATGAAGTCTGAAAAGAACATTAAAGAAGCACTCTGAAGGGGAGAAGTGTATCATCAGCAGCATTAAGGCCATTGCTTAATCACAGAATGGTTTGGGTTGGATGGGATCTTAGAGATCATCCAGTGCCACCCCCTGCCATGGGCAGGGACACCTTCCACTGTCCCAGGTTGCTCCAAGTCCTGTCCAGCCTGGCCTTGGATACTTTTAAGGATCCAGGGGCAGCCACAGCTTCTCTGGGTACCCTGTGCCAGGGCTCCTCCATCCTCATAGCCAATAATTGTTTCCCAATATCCAATCTAAACCCACTTTCCTTCAATTTGAGTCCATTCCCCCTTGTCCTGTCCCTCTATTCCTTGTAAACAGTCTCTCTCCAGTTTCCTGTCAGCCCCTTCAGGCACTGCAAAGCCACAGTGAGGTCACCCTGATGCTTCTTTTCTCCAGGCTGAACAATCCAAACTCTCCCAGCCTGTCCTCACAGGAGAGGGGCTCCATCCCTCTGATCACCTCAGAGCAGGGCCAGAGTGCCAGTTGAACACCCACCTGGCAGGATGAGCACTCTGTCACTGGAGCTCAGGGGATGCCCATCCTTAAACCATGTGAGCACAGGGGGAGGAACAGCATTGGTCTCACAGTACAGTGACAGGGGGTTGTTGACAATCACATCTCTGCTTTCTCCACCTCTCTCTGCATCAACCATGTTCCCAGCTTCCCATTCCCTGTAAGGTTTTTGGAAGCTAGGAGGAACTACAACAAAGGAGAGGAAAAATGTTAGCATTTTTTCAGCAGAAATAGCTGGTAAAGTTGAGAAATAAGAAGGTATTGTAATTTTCAATAGCAGCTATAAAAATTAAGTGTATTAAATCAACCCCTCCCCCTACTTTAAGACACCCAGGAAAATTCTAATTCTTCTAGAATGAACAATTGAGCAATTTACTGAGTATTTTTTGAAGACTAACAAAGAGCAGTGTAAGATGACCTGGTAACAAACACAGAGGGTATTCATCAAGAAAAATAGTTAAACAACAAGGTATCTGGTTTCACTCAAGCTCTCATTTTGTCTAAATTTTCAGAAATTACTCATGATTGTTTCCTTGTATTTACACACAGCAGGCCAACAGAATGCTTATGTCTGGGGCCTGTAAATACTACTCAAAACAGAAAAATAAAATATGCATTAATTCAAAACTAATTAAAATTTTTCATGGCATTTAGAGGAAGATCAGAGTTGCTGTGTCATTGCACTGATTTCAGAAACACAAGATATAAAAGAATAATCAAACACAAAATGTCAGCAATAAGCAAAATACCCCTGAAATTAAAGTCACACAAAACCATTGGGTTTGACCACACAAGAGTAAAGAACCTAAAATTATTAATTCAAACATCCCAGAATATTAGAAAAGCAGGCTACCAGGAGAGTTTTATTACCCTTTTACCTTGTATATTTACATCAAACTCCAGCTCATCCTCCCCAGCAATGTTGGAGGCCAGACAAGTGTAGCGCCCCGTGTCTGACACCTGGGCCTCCTTAATGTGCAGGGTGTGCCCAGTGCCCTGGATCAGGACATGCTCATCTGCCTGCAGTGGCTGCAATTCAATTCAAAAGAAAATTAATGCTCAGCAAAGAACACACCAGAAATAGCCAGATTTGTGGTGGCAATATGAGTAAACTCAATCAAGCTCCAAGTTCCTGGAGACAATTTTCTTTTCACGGCTGTCAGAAAGTCTGCATCTTCATCCTTCTAATGGTGGTGGCTGGTCTCCTCAAGGATGTGATTTTCCATCACTCCTAGCCCCAGGATGCTGCTGAGAGGAGCAATGCCATCCCCATCAGGCCAGGGCTCTTGTGACATTGGATCCAATCAGGCTGATCCAATCCCCGAGATCACTGGCCAAGTTTCCAATACATGGAAAACTCCCAGCTTTCTGTGAGGTGAACAAATGGATCTAATCCACCCTACAGATGTGCTGCCCACCAAGGACATGGTTGGAACACAAAATGGACAGAGCAGCAGCACAGAGAGACACAGGATTAGATACTCCTGTGCCCAAATGTGACTCACACGTGACAGCAGAGGCTGCAGTGACACAGCCTGTGTGTCCAGAACACATTAGATGTGTTCATCTGCATGAGCAGCCTGGTCTAGTGGGAGATGTCCCTGCCCATGGCAGAGGTGGAACTGGATGGGCTTTGAGGTCCCTTCCAACCCAAACCATGCCATGAATCCATGCTTCCATGACTAGGGAGTCAGCACTGAACTCCTGGCCTGCAGGGGACAATTTGTTCAGTCTGTAGACAGGAGTGAGAGCCCTTCACCCAGGGCAGCCCAAGGAGCAGAGCTGTTGTGCCACTGGCAGTCAGGTGTGCACAGCCACTGCCTTTGGGGACTTTACTCCTCAAATTGAGCTCTTCTTTGGCAACACAGCCAGAACTCCCAGGGATTCCAGAACAGCAGGGCACACTTGAAACAGCCAGAGGGTGATCATCCAAATTATTCCCTCACTCCTGTTAAACCCAGGAAAAGCTGTTCCATGATGAGTGCCCTACTAAGAACAACTCAAGCAAGAGATTATACTCTCCTTTCTTACAGAAGAGCAGCACAGTTCCTTTTTTACTGATCCCCATGCTGTATTTCAGTGTGTCCCTGTGGCCCTGCCCTTCCCAAGCTCTCCAGATGGATTCATGAAGCACTGTGTGTGGCAGGACTTGAGCCTCACCCCCCAGAGCAGCCAGATGCTCTTGTGGCTTTGTGAGCTCTGCCAGGACCGAGGGGGAGGCTCTGCAACTTCTGCAAGGGCAGCACTTGAGGGAACCATCTGTAACAGAGCCTTTGGGGGCTTTACACAACAGCCACAGGGCCTGTGGTCACACCATGGGATGCTCCTGCCAAGAAGGGCACTCCCTCTCACAGCCTGGAAACTCCAGCCCCAGTGCCTCAAGCACTACCAGGCACCCACCAAAAGGCAAGATGTCATTTTCAGAGCTCAGGGTGACAGCAAACACATCAAACTGCCAGGCAGTGACACTGTCAGCAGCAGGGAGTGAGGGTGACTCCTGCTGCCTTGCATGGATGCTACTTCCAGAGACAGGGAACACACAGCTAGCTGCTCCTGCTGCCCTGCATGGATGCTACTTCCAGGGACAGGGAACACACAGCTGCTCCTGTCCCACATCCCCTCAGAGGAAGGAATGAGTTGGTGACTGGCCTGTCCATCCTTGTACCAGCTGATGGCAGCAGGAGGAATGGCGTGAGCTTCACACTCCAGGGTCAGGCTGTGGTTCACTCTGATCTTCACCTCCTTGGGGGACAGCCCTGTCCCTGAGATATCCCCTTTGGCAATGGTGGGTGGAACTGCACACAGACAAAGGCAGAAAGGGGACAGAGACTGTCATGGCTTACTGGCTGCTGCAGCATTTCATCATTAACTAAAACAAGGGAGATCCCTGATGTCAACCTCCAGGAAAGCAAGTGCATCCCCCCAATAAACTGCCTCTAGCCCACAGCCAAATTATTACTTCTATATATACATATGTATTTTCAGCCACTTTTACTACATGTATTATGTACAAAAATACACAAAACTATGTTCAACACTTTTAAACATGCAGGTTTTTAAACCTGCAAACCTGACTACAGCCCTGCCTAACTACAGCACTTCATTATTATGTGTTTGGCTTCAATTCCATAAAGTGCAGAGTATTGTAGTCATTCAAAAGCATATCAATGGAAACTAATATTCCCAGAAACATGTTTGATCACAAGTCCACACTCAGGATAGCTGGTCAAAACTCAACATTTCCACTGAAATCCCAGTGTTGCAAAATCCTGTTTCTTTCTGAATCAGAAGGAAAACAATGTTTCAAAATTCTTCAGCTACCCCCCACTTGGTCTCATAATATTTTTGAAATTATGCAAAATGCTTTCAGAGCATTTTCTACTTTTTTTTTCCACTGGAAATTTTTAGATTTTCCCCTAATACTTACAGTACCCTAAAAACTAACATTTGCAATGGCATTTGGGGGTGGAGGGCATTATGTTCCCACATAACCATGCATTAGTAATGAACACTTTTGTCCTCTTCTCATTACTCCAAATCCACTGGGGCCTTATTAGGGACTTAGTATAATTAAATAACAGTATGGTTACTGTAAGGGAGCAAACCAGTTCCAAATCAGACTGGGAAATTTAAAAAAAAATGGTAAAAATCATGCTTGATCGAGCCCATAATGAAGAGTTTGAGCATCAAAATTGAGTATTTAGGTAGAAATGCTCAAAGGATAATCTGCTGACAAAAAACCCTGAATGGTAAAACTTTTGTGCATATAGAATCTTATGGAAGGATATAAAAATAGTATCCTCCTGTTTTACTTTCCTCAGTAAAATGTCTCACTAGATGTTAGAGGCCCTCTCCTGTTTCTGTGCTCAAGAGATTCTCTGCTCACATCTCCCTATTTGCTGTACTCATGTGACTTGAAAATCAGCACCAAAAGCAGCATTTCAGAGGAAAAGGGAGTTCAGTATTTTTTTAAATGTTCTCCCCTGGGTTATATAAAGGCTTTTAGTACAACTGTAGCATTGCAAAGGATGCAATCATCTTTTCTGGTGTCCTTCCTCCAGCAATGCCAGGAGCTAATGCAGATGTTTGCTCAGCAAAGCCTGCATTCACCAGGACAGACAACACTGCAATGAGGAAAAGGGAGTAATGCAAAATTGAAAGAAATTTCAGAAACTGAAAGCATTGCCATACTGTAGACTTTCACTTCATAGTGCCTCAGTGTCTCTCCAGCCTCATTTGTGGCTATGCAGGTGTATCTTCCAGCGCTGTCCTGCTGGGCATTCAGGATCTGCAGGGTTCGTCCACCTGCCAAAGACACCAGCCTTTAATAGCACTCACACCATACTCTTGCTTCCCAGTTATTTAAATACTTCCTGCAGCATATTTACAACCCTTTGGTCCAAAATCTGCCCTTTGAAAAGCAGAAAATCTGGCTGCTTAATACCGTGTGTAACAAATGGGTGCATGATTCATGGCAGTGCTGTGGATCTCAATTCCTGCTGCTTATGGATTCTTGGGAAATTTGTTAAGAAATTTCTCAAGAAATTTGTGCAGGGAATTTCTTGAAGATATTTGGCCAGGACTCATTCTTTCTCTGAACACTTGCAGTTAATAAGGTAAGGTACTTATGAATCTACAGTACTCCAGTGTTCCCTCTGAAGCTTGTTTCCATTTTCCACCTCCACATGTACAAGGCAAAAATTATTCTAAAAACTAAAAATGGCAAACTACTAGTGACCTAGAAAAATCCCACCTCATTCTCTTTAATAATTTATAACTCTCTCCATCTAATTTCCACACTTAATTGCAAGTCACTAATATTTATCATTAACTCATATGAATTTTCCCATCATTTTGTTTGATGGTACAAAAGGATAAATACATAATAAAACAGAAATAAACAACCAGTTAATTACAAAATATTTAAAATTATTGGAATAGGAAGTGCTAGAGAAGTACAAAGAACCCCAGAATGGTTTGGGTTGGAAGGAACTTCAAGCCCATTCATGGGCAGGGGCACCTTCCACTATCCCAGCTTGCTCCAAGCCCCATCCAGCCTGGCCTTGGACACTTCCAGGGATTGGACAGCCATAGCTTCCCTGGACAATCTGTGCCAGTGCATTGCATTTAAGAAAAATATATTTTTTTATTTTTTTAAAAAAAGTCTGCAACAGAAAAAACATGCAATAAAGTAATTAGGTGTTATTTCTTAGTAAGAACAGAGTTTACCTGGCAGAACACGGATGTTTCTGCTGGACTCTAAGGGTTTCCCATCTTTCAGCCAGGTGATGGTGGCTGGGGGGTAGGAATAAGCTTCACAGACCAGCGAGGTGGGACTGTTGAGGATAACTGTGACATCCTCTGCATTCCCTTGGATGTTTGCTCCCACAATGCTTGGAGCCACTGGAACAACAAAATCCGTAACCACAGGGAGGAAAGCTCCTCTCTGAAAAGCCTATTTTCTGGTCCCTGTTCAGTCTAGGAATCTGGCTGCAGCCTCAGCTAGCTGGGAGGCAGTCCTACAAGGAGCACCAAAACCCAGACCCACACAACCCTCAGCTGGTTTTATGCTTTGTTCTGAAATCAACAGTGATCCCAAATCAGTGGAATTCAGTCCCACCCATGCCTTTGTCAAGCTCAGGTCCCCAGGAAGCCAGCCACTGCTCCTTGATGATCCTGGAAGGAGGGATGAGCCTAGGAACAAGTTGTTTGTGGAAAATAAACTCACCATTGTTTGCACTTTGTTGTGCAACAACCCCCATGGAAAAAAAGAAATGAAACAAAACAAAATGAGAAGTGCAGATGGTTTCAGCTTTTCTAAAGAGATCACAATCTGAAATGCTCTTCAGATGCTCCTTCCTTGAATCACAATAAGCCAAAGTACTATCTTGCCCATTCCATAGGGACATATCCTGTGAAGTTTCCCTATGTCTAAAACACAGCACTGTGTTTCTATTAAACCACCACCACTTATCAATTACTAAGATGCAAAATTCTAATCACAGACAGGCAACCTGTCAATAAAGCCCTACAGAATTCCACCAGGACTCTGTTCCTGAGCTGCCTGCTCCTCTGGCAGAGGCAGCCCAGCTGCTCACCCAGCACATTGAGGCTGTAGGTTTTGCTCCTGTCCCCAGCAGTGTTGGATGCCACACACGTGTAGCGGCCCGTGTCCAGGAGCTGTGCCTCAGAGATGTGCAGGGATCCCCCACTGGACACGATCCTGGCATCCCCAGCCTCCACCAGAGCCTGCCCATCCTTCAGCCACGTCACCTGTGGCACAGGGTTCCCTTGATGAGGTGGGAAAATGGCAAACATCAGTTGGGGCCTCTAGGATATACTAAGATTTCTGAGAAACAGGAAAATACAGTTTCAAGTGTGCTTTTCATGTGCAGGTAAGGAGGGAAGTTTTGGAACATGCATTCTGAAGTCTTTGAACCTCCTCAAGTGATATACACCTTCTCTGAAATTCCACAGGCCTTTGGAGAAGAAATACCACAGCAACATCCCTCTTTGTTCATCTCATCCACCCTTTACAAGAAGTGCTTAGTCCTGCTCCAAGCACCACAGTTAAATTTGAGATTTAAAAATCCCACTGGACTGAAATCCCATTACAAACAGGCTATGCAGCACCAGTAGTGATCTAACCATGGCTTTAATAAGCAAAGGTAAATCATAAACTGTTCTTTTACCTGTCACTTCACACACCAGGGTAACTCCATGCTTCTCTTTCACTTTCACATCTTCCAGTGCATTTTCCCCCACAATCCCTGGAGGCACTGCAACAGGCAAGAACACAACATCAGCATGGATTCTATGCAACAATGAAAGGCAACAAGCTGCTTGATGATGACACTAGGAGGGATCAGCCCGGGAACACTGGATTAGGAAAACAAACTTTTTTGGTTCCACAGTAACTGCCATAAAAAAACCAAAAGCATTCCCAACAAGTGGATGCTGTGCCACAGCTTATCAATGTTCTCTGCAAATACAGCTAATTCCATATGGGAATGAACATACTACGTAGATCTAAAGGCACCTTGCTGTGGTACAAATTACATTTCTCTAGGGAAGCAGAAGATAAAACCCCTAAAATACTTATCCCATCCAGTCAAACTGCCAACCCAAGGCAAGGAAACTCCTACTGTATGACTCACATGTTTCCAATTATCAATTATCCTGGTCAACTTGTGCTTTTGGATGAAGAGGGCAGATTATGAGCATGCTGGGGAGTAGCTGTGGTGGTTAAAAGCTATGATCAGTTATTTCTTTCAAGGTAGAGGCATTTGTGGATTGAGCCAAAAGAAACTGGCACTACAAGCTGAAGTAGGCATGGAGTGTAACAGGCAGAAAGGAGACCTGTAGTTATTAGAAAGCAGCTCTATCTCCAGGAGACATAGGGAATTTTGTAACAAAATGGTCAGGATATGGAGCCAGATTTACACTTTAATAATCTTGCAAAATGCAAACTTTCAGCCTAGACAGAAGATCTAAAAATAAAGGAATTAAATATATATTTAGCAGCTTATTTGTGATGTAGCTTGTTGCTGGAAAAAAAAGTTTTTATAAAAGAGTGAATCATGGAAATATGCAGAATTCATTGTCAACAGAGAAAAGAATGTTACACCAAATTTCTGGTTACTAATGAAGAGTTCAAACTAGAGTGAAGGAAACAAATGGGGGAAAACAAAACTTAAAATCACAAAGTTCAGGACTTAAGCCAGAAGTTACTACTATTCATAAACAAAGACACCAGCTCATTGCTTTGACTCCAAAATAATACAGTAAGTCGTCAACACATCTTAATTTCAAAAATATTACAAAGCCACACCAAACCCCTCACAAATAAATAAATATTATGCTTATTGCACCAAGCTCTGCCTGCAACAAGCTGCACCTCCAACAATAACCCAGAAAGCCCTTAGCATGTACGTGTACAGTTCCCACTGACAGTGACTGGTGAGGATTCTGTGCCACTGTTAGGCCCCATTCCAGTAACTTTCCTCTAGAAAGACAAAGAAATTACCAGGGGGAGGGAAGAGAGGACTGAACAATGGAATTTTCCACTTGAAATCAGTCTCACTGAGCATTTTTCTTCAAGGAAAACAAAGACTGTGCAACTGAGATTCCCAGAAGCCTCAAGAACACCCTGCTACTAAAGCCCTCCAAAGAAAACAGTAGGACAATGAATGCTTTCCAGTGTTTATCCATCTCTTCCATTCTACCACACTTACACTTCCATGAGCTCATCAAATACACATGAACTGACTTGAATGGAAATTATCATCTACAGGCTGAAAATGTCCAAGTCAGCTGAAGGCAAAGGAAGATGAGGGTGCCCAGCACCTCAGAGAAAGGAAACTGAGAAGAAAATTCCACACAGAAATGCTGTGAGAAAACCTGCACTGTGCCAGGACTGACAATTACTGATAAAAATAGCAGTTCCTAAAGCAAGTAGTAGTGTTTTCTGGGGAAAATAACTGATTGGCAAAACCAAGCAATGTGATAAAATAATATATTAAAGGTTTCAAATAGCATCTAAAGACCCTTCTAGACAACTCCTGGTCTAAGTACATCAGCAGGATCACCCTGTATCACACTGGTTTATATAATTTGTCATATTAAAGGCTCTGCTGCCTGAAGGTTCCCACTGTATTGGAGTTGGGATTGCTGATCGTGGAAAAGGCTCTGGGGAGACTTTGGAGCCCCTTCCAGGACCTCAGTGGGCTTCAGAGAGCTGGAGAGGGACTTTGGAGAAGAATCTGGAGGGACAGGGAGAACAGCTTCTAACTGCCAGAGGGCAGGGGTAGATGGGACACTGGGAAGGAATTCTAACCTGTGAGGGTGGTATTGCTGCACCCAGGATAGTGGTGTACTTTGTGGTGGCAGAATGAGATATGCTTTAAGATCCCCTCCAACCTAAACCCTTCCAGGTTTCTATGATTCTGTGTAGAAGGTTCTCTTTACAACCTGATTTTCTGTCTGTGGTATTAAATTCACTTTTTTTTTTTTTTTTTTTGCTCCTAAGGATGTATATTTTGGCATAATATTCTTTAAAATACCAGCAAAGTATATAGAATTCCTTCCCCTTACCATCCAAACCCCTCTCTGGTGCTGCCCCAAACCCGAGCAGGTACTCACCCAGGACAGACAGGTGGAAGTCCTTCCTGGCCTCCCCTGCAGCATTGGTCACCACACACGTGTAATGTCCCTCATCTGCCACACCCACAGGGCTGAGCCGCAGTGTCCTGCCCCCTGAGACAGCCAAAACAGCATCAGAGCCCTGCTCTGCCAGCCAGCACCACCCCAGGGCTGGGCAGGGCACACACACCCTGCCCCAGGGCTGGGCAGGGCACACACACCCCCTGCTCCACTGCACGGAATTCATGCATCTGCACTTGGGATGTGGCAGGAATGCTGTGCTTGCATCACATACTTCTGGGCAGGAAACTGGGATAGCACACAGTATCTCAGACAGCAGGGTTTTCACTCACAGGAGTGCTTTGCTATACTGAGATTATAGATGAACATTCTGGAAAATTAATAATGCTTCAGCAGTGCTTATTATATGTGTACACACAAAAATAAGCTTATTTCTATAAACATCTTGTATTATAAATACCCTTAAGGCATTTTCATATGTATATGGAATACAAGTGGAATAAATTCCACTTTTGCCTTCTAGCATTTGCATTAATTGTGCCATCAATAATAGTAATAGCTGCTAATAGCACTGGTTTACATGCAATGGTTTAAAATAATAGATTCTTCTTAACTCTGTAGTTGTCAAATTACCTTTGTACAGACATGTTCATTTAAAAGGAAGATTTGCAGGAAGATATGCAGGAAGCATCATCAAAAGCAAACATCAGTATCTGGACAATGCTCTCAAGCACTGGGAGGAGTTGTTGGAGTATCCTGTGCAGGGCCAGGAGTTGGACTGGATGGTCCTTGTGGTCTCTTCCAGCTCAGAATATTCTCTGATTCCATGATCTGAATTAACTGACTAAAAGCTGCCAGCAGTGTGTCCACACATTGAAATTATCTCCAATGCCAAGTATGTTTTCAATCAACAGTACCAAAATCTTGCTTTGGCAAAGTATTTAACTCCAAAATTAGAGGAGGATTTTTGTTGTTGTTGTTGTTTTTACATCTGCAAGCATAAATAAAGCTCCAAGTGCCATGCTGGCTACAGTTCACGACTACAACTGTACTTTCTGAAGCACAAAGATTGGAGGGAAACAGAGCCCTGAGCCCTGGCGTGTTTCCCCTCCCACACAGCCAATATCTAGAGACAATAAACATCTTTTTGTCTCTCCCTTCCTGACTCACTATCCAGGAGGTGAGATTAGTGTGGGTGTAGAAAGCAACAGACAGGACAGAAACAATCAAGCCCAGAAGATGTTATTTTTCTTGATGGCAGCTTGACACAGAAGGGAATGCAGAGCAGCTCCCAGAGCCAGGTTCATACTGGGAAATAATCACACACACACACTCCCTTTTCCACACACCATATGCAAAAATGGAAAAGCAGAGGACAGGACTATCTGCAACATTAAAAGCTGCACTCATTAAAATATCCTGAAGCTTATCAGCTTCAAATGCAGTCTTAAATACCTTCCAGGTCTTTACTTGTCTGATTGTTTTCTTAGGTTCATGATGCAGGGTTTGCTGCAGGTGGCTATCAGAGAATACTACAAACTCCATCAAAACTTATTGTCATGAAATTCACAGAATCACTGGGTTGGAAGAGACCTTCAAGATCATGGAGTCCAACTCATGCCCTAACACCTCAACTAAACCATGGCACCAAGTGCCATATCCAGTCTTTATTTCAGGGATGGCAACTCCACCACCTCCCCAGGCAGACATTCCAGTACTTTATTATTCTTTCCATTAAAAACTTTTTCCTAATATCCAACCTGTATTTCCCTTTGCACAGCTTGAGACTGTGTCCTCTGGTTCTGTCAGTTGCTGCCTGGTGAAAGAGACTGACTACAGTCACCTTTCAGGAAGCTGTAGAGAGTGATAAGGTCACCCCAAATTTCACTTGTCAGTGTCAAAGAAACAACACGGCCAGAGATGCCTCTACATGCATTCATCTCTGAGGCTCCCTTTGATTTCATATACAGACCCACAGAAATTAAAGATATGCTTTGGTTTTTGTCATTTTTCCTTTCAAAGATTTTTGCTCTTTGAACACTAAAAACAACTGTGAAGAAGAAGTGGTGGAGAAAAATAAACAGAAGAGATAATGAAGTGTATTTCTGGGCATGACAAAGTGAGATGTTGCCATCTCCAGCTTTTGTACCTGAGAGGATTCGAACTGAGCTGTTCAAAGTGATAGGCAACCCATTCTTGAGCCATGTTATTGCTGGCAAAGGGATTCCTGAGGCTTCACAAACCAGGGAGATGGGATTCTTCTCCACAGTGCTGATGTTTTCAGGTAGCTGCAGGGAACCACCAATACTTGGGGGAACTACAGAAAAGAGTAATGAAAAACCATACTTCAGAGCAAACACGAACTCATTTTGCTTACAAAATTGCTTTTACCCCCTTTGTTATCTTACTCCTCCATGCCTGCTTTGAGCAGCATCTGGCAGCTCCCAGCTAAGTCCTAAACTAAGCTAAGCCCTGATGTAATAAACTGCAAACTTCAAGACCAGAATATAGAAAACGCCCGAGTTTGTCCTGACCACCATCCACCTCCAGCTCCTACAACTGATATTAACAGAAAGAGGGCTACAATTTTAAAATACTCAGGAGTTATAAACTTGGATTTGGGCTTTTCCTAACCCTGCAACTGGAGCTGCAGCAAATCCAGGAGGTGCACTGAGCTCCCCACCATTGCTTGGCCACCCAGTGGCGAGTTTCCAGGTGCCCCCACTCACCGTGGACGCTGAGGTCGTATTTCCTGTCGGCCAGCCCGGCGGCGTTGGTGGCCACGCAGACGTAGCGGCCGGTGTCGGACACCTGGGCACGCTGCAGCCTGAGGACACGGCCCCCAGCCAGCACTGCCACATCCCTGCTGCTGCCCAGCGCCTGGCCATCCTTCAGCCACGCCAGGGCTGGGGCAGGAACACCCTGCGCCTCGCACTCCAGGGACACCGCGCTGCCCTGCGTCACAACCACCTCCGACGGCTGGGGACCGCTGCTGGAGATCGTTGGTCGAGCTAGGGAAGAACAAGGGACACTGTAGGAGTGACCAGAAGCTGCACTTCAGAACCTTCACCTGCTGCTGAGACCGTTTTCCTGATCACTTCCTTTCCCCCCCTCCCATAGCATAAAGCAAAAATGTGTTTGTTTTTTTTAAATGTTAACTTACAGGCAATTTTTAAAATGCAAACAGGAGAAAAAAATTAAATTTAAAAAGACTCCCCCAGCACTGTCAATCTCCCTACAGATTTTGGAAGATTTTCTTCTCTGTGGGATTGTTTAAAAAGACTTCCTTTTATTCCTAACAAAAATACAGTAAAGTCTAAGGGAATGAAGGGCAGTTCAGTCAGTTGTCATCACTACTGCAGCTTGGGAACAAGACTAAAGGGGTTACATTCATGGATTGTGCACTTTCAAAAGAGATATACAATGTTTTGGTCAAGCTACAGGTCCAAATTGCCAAAATTTTAACGACACTCTCCTTGAACTACCTCTAAACTGTCCTACAGCCAGCACTCTGTCTCTGCAGACTGCAGCTCAACATCAGTGCCTGGCTCACACTCCCATAGCATTACTGCAGAGCTGGTAAACCACCATCAGTTTTCCTGGCACTCACTGTACACTTTCAGGCTGTACTCTTTGGTGGCACTCCCAGCCACGTTTGAAGCCACACAGGTGTAAGATGCAGCATCAGACCTGTCAGCAACTGCAACCTGGAGCTGTCTGCCCCCAGACAGCACCCGCACCCTTCCCGATGGCTCCGGCACCACAGGAGAACCTGCAAGAGACCTTCTGTCACATAAGGCCACACAAGTGGCCAGGAGCAAATGAAAATCACATGGTGTGAAGTCCATTGGCTCATTCAAAAAGACTGAGTTGCACAATTGCCCATTTTAGAAGTACTCTGTCAGAGTTTTTCCAGAGAGCAGGAACTTGGCACAAGCAGATCCTGAGGATTTTGTGTATTAACCACTGACTTCATGGGATATCCTGAGCTAAAGCACACTGACTCTCCCTCACATCCATGCAGAGTTTGGAACACCTCCACTAAGTAGAAAGCTCAGCACTTTCAGAAAAACATGACTCATTTTTCAGTGTATAACTGTCTCACACAGAACAGCCAGTGCTTAGAAATGTGCAATTTAGGTTTCACACCATCTTGTGTGTTGTGTGTCACAGCCTTCTTCTCAGGAAATCCTCAGCAGAAACATGACAGCAAACTCTCACTGCATTCTCTGAGCAGATTCCTCAAGTCTTGCTGAGGAGACCTCAGGTTATCCATCTTCATCTTTCCAAACTGCAGGGAGACTTCGTGACAGAAGGAATGCACCTGCCATGGATACTTCTAACAAATTTAATCTTCATTTCCCTCTTGTGCATTTAAAGTCCTCTCCACAAGTGCACCAAATGTCAAACATGGTGAAAAATATATTCCTCTTCCTAACTGCTTTTCTAGATTTTCCAGCAGGTTTAAGTCTCCTTTCTGCCATTAAGTGTACACACATTAGCCTTGCAGTGCATTTATATGTCATACAAGGCTTTTCTGGCTTCCAAGAGACAGGGTTTAAAACCAACTTCCTGTTCTCTGAAAATGTTATGTATTGGAATAAGAGCTCTGTAATTAAAACCTGCTCTTTCCATGAGCCAAAATTACTTAAAGAAAGTACATACCATATTGAATTGTGCTGCTTAGAAAAACACAAATATAAGATTGATTAGTAACACAAGAATTACCACCTTGGAAGAGTAAATTATCTTATTTTGTCCTATATTCCATCTCCAACAGTGTCAATGCTTAACAGAAGGTACTGAAAACAGCTAGCTTTGTCTGCCCATTCCTAAAGAGGTGTTTGGTGATGTAACTTTAACCCCTAAAGCAAAAGGTGTGCAGACTACTCTTCAACAAGATGGAATGAGAGAAAGGGTTTGGTGAATCCCCAAAACAATTACTACAAGTACATGCATCTTCACCACTTGGCAGGATGCCATGGCTACAGATTTAAAATCAGCTCAGAGAATCTTTATTATGCAGTGATCAGAAGGCAGAAACCCCAACTCCGCAGCAAGGGACTCCCAGTGACCCTGGCCCTGACATCTGGGATCCACAAACCACTCTGAGAATTCCAGAATGGTTTGGGTTGGAAGGGACCTTAAAGATCATCTCATTCCAACTCTCTGCCATGACACCTTCCACTTGTTCAAGAGACATCTACCCTGGTCTGGAACACTTCCAGGGATGGAGCACCATGCTTCTGTCCTGTTGCCCCACAGTAAATAAACATATTAAGTGCTCCACAGTTCATTTCTGTGAGCTAAGCAATCTAAGCACTTCTCTTGCACCTTTAGGAACAGCTGATCCAAGCAGAGGTGAGAAGAGAGAAGGAAATAATCTACTCCTGGAATTCACTTTACCCCATGCCAGGGCTGTGCAGATATCTGCACATTTGAGCTCCTCAGAACACACCATCAAAAATGTACACAAGATTAAAAGAATACCAGCAGGTCAGAATTATCCCACTTGCTTTATAAAACAGACAATTGGCAGTTACCCACCATTCTTTTTCCAGGTGAGACTGGGTGGTGGGATGCCACTGGACTCACAGATCAGGCTAATCAAGCTCCCTTCAGTGACTGTCAGCTGAGAGACATCATCCAAGCCAGAAATACTTGGTGGCACTGCAAAGAAAAGTCAAATAAGTGCAGCCTTTGAAACAACACACTGTCAGCCAGCAGTAAAACCCAAATGACCCTCATGCAAATCTCTCCCATTCAGCTCTGAAGCAGTGACAAGGATTGTCTCCTCAATGCTAACCAGACCCTGGGTAGGGAACAATACACTTGGGAATCCTTCTGGGCTCTAAGGGCTGCTGCATGCACAGGCTTTATTTTGGGCTGCCTTTAATGGACTTCACTGAACAAAGCTGGTTTGGGGAACTTTGTCAAATGACTCCAACTATAAGAGTCTGCCTCATTCATTACCTCAGCTAATAAACCCACAGAGATCACCATCAATGACTTTTAAAATTCATTTTAAAATACGTTTTTCCTTTGACTTTTTCCTGCATCAGCACACTGGCTGCCACATCCAAAGCTATGGACCCCACCCCTCTGATCACCCTCTTGCAGCAGAAGGATCACTTTGCTTTACAACTCTGTGACTCTAAACCAGAACCAGCTGCAGACAAAGGGCACCAGTGTTTTACTCTGATTCTCCAAGTCTTAGAGCACTTTGGCTCAATCCCTAAGAAAGGGATAATTGCCTCTTAGGAATCGAGGAATCATTTCCATCAGATGAAAACAGAGTAGGTAGAGACCAAGAGGAGAATGTAGGTTGAATTTGGCAAACAAAACCTCCCAGGTGAACAATTTATACAGCACTTTTTTTAATGCATGTGACAATAGCCAGCTTTTCCTTCTGACACCTCCAGCTCTCCAGCAGTAACCAGATGTTTGGGGTTGGAAACAACATTGCCAATGGCCTTATGGTACTGTCTGCTTTACCCTTTATTTGTCCTGCTTCCTGCCAGGACAAGCCTGTGCTATCCCTTCATTTAACTCATGGGCTTGGCTCCTGGATCCACACTTAGAATGCACCAATACTCAGAGGATACATTTCCTGGATTAAAAATGTCAAAATATGGCAAGGAAGACTTTTGCTGCTGGGGCATAAATGAAAACTGTAATTCCAAACAATTATCCACAGATGGCTTTCACAGGCAGCCTGTGGTTTCTATCAAGCTTATCCCATCAAAGCTGCTAACTAGCAAAAAATTATCCCTCCACTCAAATCTTACTGGAATAGTCTTACTGCAAAGGAACAAATCTAAATCCCTCCAGCAAAGGTCCTGTGCAAGAGTCTAGGAGAGAGAGAAGAGCAGAGGTTGATCTGCACAGTAAATGGTATTTGCTTCAGCATGGGAAAATGCCATGAATGAGTCTGTTAATAAAGACAGACTTAAAATCTGTACTGAAAAATATCATTTTAGTGTTACAAACCCTCATTGGCAATTCTAGTCTCGTGACTCCAAAACAAGAAGTTGATTTATAATAGTAAAAAAAGGGACATTTCAATTAGCATATGAGAAGGAAATGATGGTGCAGAAAACCCTTTCAAAAGCAATTATTAAAATAATGGTCTAAGCCACATTCACTATATAGCCATTGAAAAAAATTATTCAAGCTGTTTTTAGGATTCAGCACTAATAAATCTGTAGAGCAAATAAAGCTAGGTAAAGCAGCTTTTATCTGAATTTCCAATGCTTCAGCTTATCAATAAATGGAAAGTTGGTATGTTACTTTAAATGGCATTAAAGCTATGGATCCAAACCAGGTATTTATTACAGAATCAGAGATCACAGAATGGTGTGGGCTAGAAGAGACCTTAAAATCATCTTGTTCCAACCTCCTGCCATGAGAAGGGATGCCACTCACTAGTTATAGCTCTAACTACTCTCATTCTTGCAAGGTCAACAAAGGCCTGTAGAGTAACTGGTGTTAATTTAGAACTAAATTTAAGCAATTTGAAAAATGCGTGCACTGCCTTGGGCCTGTTCAAGTACAGCAAACATAACAACATTTCCCTGCACGAACCTCAGCAACTGAGTGTTGATGAATGACAGAGGATTTCAGTGTCTCTCACTGTAATTCAGCTCTGAGCTTCATTCCCATTTCTGATATAAGCCTCACAAATCTTATCCTGAATATTGACACTTACCCCAAATATTGACATTATAGTTTTTCTCAGTTTTTCCAGCAACATTTGTTGCTTCGCAAGTGTAGCGTCCAGCGTCCTGTACTTGAGCTCCTTCAATCTGGGGAACAAAAGGAAAAACTGGGTTTCTTCTTCCTACATAATTATTCATGGTTTCAATTTTATTTTTACATATGTCTCCCTGAATCTTGTGATATATGATATAATGTAATTCATGCAAAGTTGTACAATAATGTAGAATAAGCAATGTTTGCATGAATAAAATAATAAAGAAAACTCAGAAACCAAAAAGAGGACCATGGAATGAAAAGGACACAGACTGCTTCATCACATCATTGTAACATCCAACAAAAGCAGGGCAGCCTGGATTAACAATTAAATGGCCCAGTGGAGATGGAACTGTCTAGGGAACACCCAAACGATGAGAGCCCAACAAACACCCATGATTAAGATAACCAGAGCCATGGGGAAAAATACATCTGAATGCAGCTTCCCATAAACCAGAATATGGTTTTGTCTGGCCCAATGCACTGAAAGAAAACCCCGTGAATATGCGGAATGATGAAAGGAGACAAAGACCTCTGCTCCAGGCTAGAAAAACTGTATAGAAGCTGGGCTGACCAAGGTGGTTTTGTGAACATTGGGGGATCCACAGCAGCAGAGTTTAGATCAGTGTGTGTTCACCTGGTGCTGATCCTGGGCTCGGTGCTGTCCTTTACGATTGTGGCTGTTGTGGACTGTATCCCAGTCACAAAATAAATTATCATTTATTTTTGATTATACTTAATTCGGTGTAATCTCTTTATTATCTATAACCAGCAAGCTCTGTACTCAGCCAGCAAGGGTATCTGACATCCCTCTTGGCGCTGCCTGTGGGGTCTCTTTGTTTTTGAGATCCCTCACAGCAGGACATTTGGTGGTTTTACAGTTTGTGGTTTTTCCCAGCTCAAGCACCGAAGAAGAGGCAGAAGCCATTTTCTGAGGTTTCCATGATTGTTCACTCTTTCTTATCTAAGGAATTCTTTCTCTGAGTTACAGAGATCTGTCTAACAAGCTGGTCAAAGGCACACTGCGCCGTCCAGAGGGCAGGTCTTATCTTTATACTATGAACTACTGAACTACGTACCTAATGTTTACAATTACTTTCCAATACATGACCCTTACATTGCCAAGGCCTCAAAGCCTTGAGGCGTCCAGCCAGGGGAACCCGCTGGACTCCCGCACCGTGTCCCCTCACGCTGCTGCCGCAGAGCCCAGGCAGCCCAGCTTACCCTCAGCAGGCTGCCGTCGGCGGAGACGCTCAGGCCGGGTTTCTGCAGCAGGGGCCGGCCGTCCCGCAGCCAGGCCAGGCGCGGCGGGGGCACGGCGCTGCTGCGGCACCGCAGCTCCAGCGCCTGGCCCGGCAGCGCCCACACGCTCTGCTCCTCTGCCGCGATGGCGGGGGGAACTGCAGCGACACGGCCACGCGGTTACCCGCGAGAGCCCCACCAGAACAAACCCTGCCATTCCCCAGCGCCTTCCCCAGAGAAAACACACACAGGTCTTAAATCCCTCCATCCCTGCCCGGGCAGCTGTGCCAGCGCCTCACCATCCTCCCCGTGAAGGAATTTTCCTAATATCCAACCTGAACCTCCCCCGGCACAACCTGAAGCTGTTTCCTCTTGTGCTATTGCTCAAACTAAGGGACCTTTGGGCACTGAAGACTTCCCAGAGCAAACATAATGTGGAGTTAAGGGACTTCACTTAGCAAAGATAAAATGACACACCTTAAGTCACCCACAACTTCAGTCTCCTTTATACCACAAAAAAAAAAAAAAAAATTATTATTTGCAGAGTATCTTCCGCACAAAATATACACTAGTGAGGTATCAGCTACAGAGGAATCATATGGATAAGCCAAGACTATCAAAAATCCCCTTAAAAAGTAGCTAGAAAGGAAAATTCCCAGTATATAAGAATGGGGGAATGCATTCCTGCAAAAAGGAAAAAGAGCTGTTGGGTGAACCAGCTCATGAGATAACAACCAGCCTCAGAAGCTGAAAATGCCTTAAGCTGTTCCAGTGCCAAGAAGGATACTTGGCCTTAAGGAAAGCTCTGACTTACAGAGAACTTGTCCAGGGATGGCCAAATACAGCTGACAGAATGAGAGGTTGCGTGGTTGGCAAACAAGTCAATGGGTTAATGACGCAATCAACAAATAATAACCTACAATTAGCTCATGTATCAGGATTGTGTGGAATCTACTAATTATTGCAGTTGTTGGCACTGAGCACTGTATTTACATTTGTCCTGCAGTTCAGTGATAACATCATTATTACACTATTATTTCCAAATCAGACTGTAGAAAAATATCCTTTTGAAAGGAAAGTTTTCTGTGTAGAAATAAAAAACCCCAAAACACTTGACACTGAGGGTCTGAGTGCACAGAACCTTAGGGTGAGAGGGAGGCTTTGGGACCATCTGTGAGAACCAGCACACCAGGTTAGTGACACAGAGGAGACCAGGTGTCCCAAAATAGCACTCAGGGGACAGCAAGACAGCTCTTGAGGTGGCCTGAAAAGACCAGGAACAATCAAGCTTTGTGTTTCTTGCCCAGGAAGTACAGAGCAGAGCTGCTGATTTCACAGTTTGGAAATAATTTAGGGAAAAAGCCTGGTCCCTGTGGATAAAAAATATATTAAGTGAAAAAAAAAAATCTGTTTCTCTTTTTTTTCTTTCTAGAACTCATGAAGGTCCAGATTCTTTATGAGTATTGTGGAACTGAGAACTGGAAGATGATTCATTCCTGTAGAAGGCAAATATATTTCCAAAGACTTTTAACCAATTACTTTTCCTCTTGGCTCAATGAACTGAAATGTGCTCAAAAGGAAACTGAGTTTATGACACAAAGACAGACACTAAAGCATTTATTTCTGAAGGAATGGGGTTTAAAATTAATCTAATTATGCTAATAGTAACTGTAAGTAACGGAGCTTATTCCAACTCCTGGCTCAGTACACATTTCCAACCAACCCAGCTCCAACTCTACTCCAAATTATTTTCCTCCTGTGGCTTCATAATTAGATTGCCTTTATGAGGCAGGTCTGAAGAGCAATATTACTTTTTGGTGACAGCCTCACTCAAGCTGGTCCTGAATCTAAGCTCAACCCTGGCCAGCTTCTAATACAACACTAATTTTAAACATACACAACTCCTAACTCTTTTCATTTCCTCCAGCTAAAATGGACAGAGGTTCCAGAAAATAAGAAGAATAATAAATATATCTGTCATATTAATGCTGGAGACTGGCAGAGACCACTGACCTAGGAAAGCAGAAGCAAAACTACAACAGTGCCTTCAAGTACCTCTCTACACATCTGACACTGTAACATTTCTAAAACAAATATCAGATTGTTGGTCATCCTCATTTCGATGCTGGACAAATCCTCTGAGCTGTCCAAGGGAACTCAAAACCTGCTGCAGTCACACTCCCTGGCATCCCTGCTGGCCCAGCACCTATGGGCTCTGAGAACACAACATGGGGTGACCTTAGGGACCCTTCCAGTGCCTCAAGAGGCTCCGAGAGAACTCAAGAGGGACTGTGGGCAAGGGCTTGGAGGAACAGGACAATTAGGAGTGCCTTCCTAAGGGCAGGGTTAAATGGGATATTGGGAAGGAATCTTCCCTGAGAAGGTGGTGAGGCCCTGGCACAGGGTGCCCAGAGAAGCTGTGGCTGCCCCTGGATTCCTGGAAATGTCCAAGACCAGGCTGGATGGGGCTTGGAGCAGCCTGGGATAGTAGAAGGTGTCCCTGCCCATGGCAAGGGGTGGGACTGGGTGAGGTCTAAACTCCCTTTCAATCCCAAACCATTCCATGAATATGAAAAGGCATCTGATACAAGTTAGAAAAAACTCAGGATGAAATTCACACAAATTACAAGAAAGCACAGAATCACAGAATATCCTGAGTTGGAAGGAATCCTCAGGGATCACCAAAATCCAGCACAGGAGAGTCCCAATAATCACATCATGTAACTGAGAACATTGCCCTAACCAGAAGGGAGAATAAATTTACACAGAAAAGGCAAAAAGATTTCAGAATTAACTTGTTAAAAATCTGGAAAACTAACAAACTAAAAAACACTTCTTTCCTGCTCCTTGAAGGAGACAGAGCTGACTGGCTGGGCTCAAAACAGTGTCACTATTTAGCGCTAAAGGAGTCCCCTCCATTTAGGCAGGCTTGGGAATGGCATGGGAATCACAGAGCTGGATGGGGAACCCCCAGTACCTCCTTCTGGTGCAATAAAGACCACAGAGCACTGGCCCCAAGGATCTCTCTCCCCTGGCAGATGCACCTGTTTTCACACAAGCATGCATTTTGTTTTCCCACACTCAGAAGGAAGGCGCCTGTCACTCACCATGGACGCGCAGGTCGATGTCCCTCTGGCTCTCCCCTGCAGCATTGACTGCCACACACACGTAAGTGCCCGTGTCACTGAGCTGGGCACTGGGCAGAGCCAGCACCCGGCCCCCTGACAGCACCTGCAGCGGGAGCACAGCACCTTCAGGCACACCACAATCCCTGGCATTCCCAAGATTTTCCAGACACCCCTCCCTCCCTCCCTCCCACCAGCTTCAAATACGCTGTCACACCTTTTATCTGTGCCCCAAGCTGTCCCCACAGAACACAAATTTCCCCTCTTCCCTTTCATAAAAAATCAACTTCCAAAAATCAACCATGGCCTCTCATTTTATCTCCTTATATCAGACACTGGTTTTCTTTTCTGAATTACTGTTGTATGCAACAAGCTCTCCAGATCTTTTCAACATAAGAATTTGATCCAATTTCTTCTTCTTCTTCTTCCCATTAAGTGGAAAATTTATTGATGCCAACTTACTCAGTACGACATCAGTTGAAAGGACCACTTTATTTCAAACTCACACAACCCAGAGCAAAAGGCATTATATTATTATTCCAAACCCTCCAACTTATTCTCTTCCATTAAACTGCACTGACTTAAAAGCCTCCTCCCACAGCAGGGAGCACCATAGAGCAGGATCTGACCCTGGTACCTGGAGTCCATTGCTGATGCTGGACACAGGGCTCCCATCCTTGAGCCACGTCAGGATAGGGGCAGGGATGCCTCTGGCTTCACACTCCAGTCTCACTGGATTATTGACCACTACTGTCACCACATCACTGCTGCCAGAGATGGATGGGGGAACTGAAAAAAAAACAAACACCACAGAAAACAGGCTGTAACAACTACATAAGAGGATTATTCACAATGAAATAAAATAGGCTACCTAGCTTTGGATGTTTTTTCTCTTTTCTCACGTTATTCCTGCTGAACTCTTGTCACGTCTTTGCTCTGCACCAGGTCCTGCTCTTCCCTAACATGAGCAGGCAGTGAAACTATGGTGAGCAAGGTATGTGGGACTGGGCCCAGAGCCCAGAGGACAGCTGTGAAACCCAGGAACCACCCCATAAAGCCAGAAAATATTCCCTCAAACTTTTCTACCATTCCATTTAGATCTTGTGAAAGACTTTAAGAGTGGTGGGGATTAAAAAAAGGAGTTAACCATATAAACCACATAAAGTAAATCCATACACAGAGTGATAAATTGGCCTGGCAGAACATATGGAAATGTTTACCAGATTAGACTGGAAAACATCTGCCTCTCTGATGACACAAAACACTGCAATGGAACATCTAAAGCACTTACTCTAGGCACATAGTCTAGCAAATGTTGTAGGGCTCTGGTAGAAAGGGAGACAAGAATCATTAAAAAAGGAAAATGTTTCAAGTACTAGGAGAATCAAAATTATTTTATTTGTTCCTACCACTAATAACTTAGTGATAAAGTTTAAAAGTCAGAATCAGATGAAAACTTTAAGTGTCAAGTCACTCCTGCAAAGGGATGAGAATGGTGTGAGCTACACATAGGTATCATCCTGTGTGCAGGGAGAAAACCTGCCTGAAAAAGCTGGAGTGGGAAGAAAGAAGTGAAAGGAATAATACAAAATCCTGTGAATTCTAACTACACTGGAATTCCATCTGCTTCCTTCAGCTGGCCTGCCTGGTTCCATTCAGTGTGAAGCCTGCAGTATCAAGCATTGTTTTAACAACAGAAATTGGTGAATAAGACCAGTAGTTGACCAAGGCAGGTGCTCATGGAAATCTACAACAGCCTTTCCATAAATACAGCACTACTTCCAGTACTTGGCATTTGAGCCTGCTCTCCATTAGGGAGTAAAGAGGGTAAAACCCTCAAGTTTTGCCTTCTCAAACTCATAAACTCTTAAAGACAGTGGATGGTAAACCTGTGGATAGTGAATTCCAGCACCTCTCTACTGCCAGCCTGGCAGGACAGCAGCTGAATGAAGCAGGGTCATGGACAGGAGCTGAATGCAATTAGCTCCTTTGATGCCATTAGTGTGGCTGCAACTGCATATACTCTGTTCTAGAAGGGGAAGCTCTGTGTCTTAGAGAATTTTAGTTCCCTAGAAAACTCTGGATGTGTTTGCTGCAAATCTGCCACCCCTAAAAAGATGCATGTGTACTGAGGGGTTATTTTCCATTTAACTACAATATTGACCTTAGCTCCAAGGAGTTCTTGGGAATTAATTACTGGGTGGGGTTAATTGCCTTTGACTGTGTCTTGTGCCATCAGTTTTCCCATGATGGTCATTAAATCCATGGAAACACACTGCCCAACTCATTAATTAACATCAATAGCAACTATATACTCTGTGTACATCTCAGCTGGGGACAAATTTGGGCCACACTTTTGCATTGAAGACTCCCACAGAAAACCAGCTACATGCACATGCATGTATCAAAGATAAGAATTTGGATTATGGCCACATCCAAAAAATCACTGGAAAAGCTCCAATTAGGCTTTTGCTAAGGTGTCTCATGTCAGCAAACACCCACACTTCCACTTCATCTTCTTAGATACAGCACATTTTTCTTTAAAGCTCTTGGATCATGAAAGAGCATTTGATCTGTGTCCTTTGTCTACTGTGAGCTTCAAAATCACCTACAACAAACCCCAGCAACTGACTGGCCCTCCACATTGCTCAAGTGATCCCTTAAACAAAACACCTCTTCCACAGTTCTTCTTCCTAGAAATGACTTACCTTGGCACATTTTCTGCATTCAAAACATCAATTCTAATGTCAGTGAGAAAACAGAAGAGTGAAGAGTGTGGAGTGCCAGGACAAGGGGGAATGGCTTCCCACTGGCAGAGGGCAGGGTTAGATGGGACAGTGGGAAGGAATTCCTGGCTGTGAGTGGTGAGGCCCTGGAACAGAATTCCCAGAGAGGCTGTGGCTGCACCTGGATCCCTAGACATGTCCAAGGCCAGGCTGGACAGGGCATGGAGCAACCTGGGATAGTGGAAGGTGTCCCTGCCCATGACAGGGGGTGGCACTGGATGGGCTTTAATGTTCCTTCCAACCCAAACCATTCTGGGATTCTGTGATCATGTGATGAGTGACCTCAAGTCTGTTAAGCAAACTGGAAAAGGAGGAAAGCAAAGGTGGAGCTTGGATGGATTATTCTTAAGTCTCATAATACAGGGCAAGAGGAAACAGCCTCAAATTGTGCTGGGGATAGTGAGGTTAACTTGGATATTAGGACAAGTTTCTTCATGGATAGGATAGTCAGACACTGGCACAGCTGCCCAGGGCAGTGGTGGAGTCCCCATCCCTGGAGGGATTTAAAAGCCACGTGGATGCAGCACTAGGGGACACAGGTGAGGGGTGGCCTTGGGGGAACAAAAGCTGCTCTCAGAAGCTTTTCCCAAGCTCCAGGAGTGCCAGCCCCGTGCTCTGCACTCACCATGGACCTGCAGGCTGTAAAGCAGCTCGGCTGTGCCCGCAGTGTTGGCAGCCAGGCACCTGTAGAGGCCAGCATCAGCCACCTGTGCGCCCTCGATCAGCAGCACCTGTCCCCTGGCAGCCAGGGCACGCCCGTCCTTGGACCACGACACGGCTGGGGAGAGCAGGGACACATCACTGACAGCCCCCCCAGACCTGGCACCACAGCTGTCACACTGCCACCTCAGCTTCATGCAACATTTAACAGTCACTGGCAGTGTTAACTGTGATTAAGAATCATAAAATGTAACAGAAAATAGGAAGTAGCCAGATTTGTACAAAATACTGATTATGCCCCACAATTCAATAGGAAATTTGACACTATGATTCACCCTCCCCGCCATATATTTATGGAAAAGTGTTCTGAAATTGAGAAATTAGCACACAAAGCAAGTTATAGGAAATTTACTTATCTTATACCAAGATAAAGAGCAGCTGTGTAAAACCACACAAAAATATGAAGGCATCCCTGCCCATGGTAGGGGGATGGAAGGAGATAAGCTTTCAGGTCCCTTCCAACCCAAACCATTCAGGGATACTACAATACAGGTCATCTATCCAGGAATTCTATAGTACATATCAATTTTTTTACCTTTTACCCTAAATTGTCACTACATTAAACTGAACTACCAGGGACAAAGAATCAAAACATAAGCAACCAAATCAAAGTGCAACTGGCAGCTTGAAAAACTGAAAATAAAGAGCAGAATATTTGGTGTTACAACAGCAGAAGAAAATTTTATAGGGAGAGTTGACAACCAAGAAAATTTGCAGATTTTGCATCTCAGCTAAAAGATGGCACCATTCATCAGGAGAATGGGTCACTGAGGCTTTGCTGGCACCACTTCACTACTCAGATGAAATTACTGCTCATGGAAGGCTTAATACACCAGGGGTTTGGGGAAAGACTCACACCCACTAAGTGCTGTGGGATGACTGATAGACAAGACTTGCACACAGCTTCTCTCTCTTCCAGTGGGATGCTGTGCTCTCACTTTCCTGACTCATGTTGTATCTTGACAATAGGATATGCCATCACATCACACCGGGGGTGACCAAACTGCTCTTATTGCATAAATTATCTGAAATCCATAATTTTAATTGTTTGTTCTAAAATAACTCAAAATTTGAAAGATAAAAAGAGAAAAATGTAAAATGAGTATAAAATAGATGTAAAATTCTTATGCTTTTATAACATTTTACTTCCTCATTATTTTCATTTTTTTATGCAAGTATAAATTATTCTACAAAATAATACTTTGCTGTGAATTAATTCTTAAAAAGGCAGGAAAGGAGAAGCTGGATGCACATCTGAAATGTAATAGCACCTTTCTTCTGAAAATGTTGCTATAATCAGCATGAGAATAATTTGCTATATTAGATATAAGCTCTAAGTAACTATTCTCCTTGTTTTGATCTATAATAATTAATACAGCAATTTGCTCTCACAAAAATGTCTTTTTATATCTTACCAGGTGACATAAACCACACATTAAAAAAGTCCTAGACACAGGCACACCTGTTGACAGGCATGCTCAATCCAGGAAGTATTTCAGGTCTGCCTTACACAAACTAATACTGAATTTACAAGAGATAAAAGTAGATGTGTTTAAAGCTCATTCAGTAGAAATCAAATAGTGCTCTTGCCTGTGGACAGGGCATCACAAGGGATTAGATTATCTCTGGGAAATGTTTCCCTCATTTATCAGTGGGGATCACTGAATTCAATCCTTCCTCCATGTCAGCCCATACATTGATATTTCCCATCACACAGTCTCTAGGTGCTTTAAGATCACAATTAGCTCCACATCCAGCATATCCTTTACTTTCCAAAGACACAGGAAAGTGAAACCCTTTTTGAGATGTTCCCTGAGGTGCACATGGATACCTGGCAGAGGGTTCCCAGATGCTCTGCATTCAAGATGTATTGGATTATTCACCACCACTGTTTCATTTAATATTTTTCCTGCATCTTCCAGACTGGGTGGTTCTGGGAAAAGACAAAAGCAGCAGATTTTCATTAATTCAGCCACCCAGCTGGCAAAGCATCCAATCACAAACTCATCTACCCTCAGAGAAACTTTGGGCAGTAAGTTGCACAAGCTTCAGCTGCTGGGTGACCAGGGAATATCTCCAGAAAGTTTCTCTCCAAAATGGGAATACTCTCTAATTATAAAATTTCATTAGTGGTAAGAGGAATAAAATTTTTTTTTCTTAGTTTTAGGGTTTTTTAGGAAAAATGGAACTTAAAGTAGATTTGCAAGTAATGGGTACCCAACACAAAACAGCAATGCTTTCTTGTGGCAAGCTCCTCTCACTTCACCTGGTGATAGCAAACTGAGTGGTGTAGACAGTTTTTACCTTCCTGAAGTTCCAAAATCTGAAACATGACAGAAATGCCAGATAATAACAGTTTGAACATGAAGACTGACAGCAAAGGAGAGCTTTATAAGCATGGGGCTGACACTGAAATTGGTTGTGATGCAATTATCACAGTCTGAATGTGGCTCCTCTTTCCAAGTCCCATTCACAGAGACTGCAACCTCTCCTCGCTTCCGTTTCAAGTTTTCCAGTTCCTGGCTTGGTTTGGCAATAAAAGTCAGCATAGCCATATTCTGTAAGAATACTGTCACAGTCTATTCCTGCACCTCCTGAGGATTGCCACACCTCCTTTGAGGACTGGGTCACATCAGCAATGCACAACACTTCATGACCACTTCTGAGCCAAATATATGTAAATCATGGCGAGAGCATTTATTAAATCCACATGCAAACAACAGCTTCTCAAGTTTCCCTGATTCTTTTTATACTGCTTTGAGCTGCAAAAGAGAATTTTAAAAAAACCCGCGGGCAGCCCGTGCGCTCGTACCGTGCAGGTGGAGCCGGGTGTGCTGCTGCGCCTCCCCCGCCGCGTTGGTGGCCACGCAGGTGTAGCGGCCAGCATCTCCAGGCAGGGCTTTGCCAAGCTGCAGGACACGGCCCGAGGCCTCCAGCTGTTCCCAAACACAGAGAGGAGCTGTGTGACACCACTGCCTGGCACAGCTGCTGAGTGAGAGGGAGAGAGGACACGGCCGGGCTCGTCCCCTCCCAGCCCCGGCTCGGGGAACAAGGAAGCTGCTGGGTCACAGGTGTCAGCAGCACCAGCAAGGGTACAGCTGTGAGGAGACTGGCTGGTGAGGGGCAGGCAGGCAGAAGAGACTGCAGGCAAGGTGCTGAAAACTGCTCCAGCCATGGGAAATCAAAGCCACTGCAAGCACTCACCCCTGGAACGTGGGACTTTGACCTTGAAGGGCAAAGTACAACTGGAAGGAGACAGATTCTGTATTTCCAGTCATGGACTCTCCTGATATAAGGTGTCTAGTGGGTTTCAGTCTACTGAAGACTGTTATTACCTGAGATACCACCCTAATCAGGTAAAAAGCACCTCACTGCAGGATGGATCTTAAGCACTTTTGTATCACAGTGTGAGGGAAGCAAAAGGAAAAGAAGAACTAACATGTATAATTTATGGCAATTATCGTCCATGGCTTGGATCCCATAAAAGAATCATGCTTACTTTGATATTTCCCCTGGCTGTGTTTACTGGCTGTCCATCTTTTAACCAGGTTATGGAAGGGCTGGGGATGCCACTGGCTATGCACTGCAGTGTTACAGGCTTGTAGAGCACAACTGCTTTCTCAGAAGGCTCAGCTGATTTAATGGTTGGAGGAACTGCAAAAAGCACCAGAAACAAAAAAGATGCCTCATTTAAACATGCACATTTAAATACACAGAGGTAAGTGCAGCTTTACTTCTACTTCCAGATCTAGTGAAAGGTGTCCCTGCTGTGGCTGGTGTCCAACCCAAACCATTCTATGATTCTATTTCATCTAATCTCCTCTCCAATTTTTCAACCTGCTAATGCATATAAACATATCTGGAAAGCTTGGGCACCTTCTTGCCAGCAATCTGAAATAAAAGCAGCCTTGAGAAACCTACCATGCACTGTAACATCAAATTCCTTTTCCTGTTCTCCTGCCTTGTTTGCAGCCACACATTTATAGCGGCCGCTGTCTGACACTTGAGCTTGAGAGATGACAAGTTTCTGTCCATTTAGCAAGACCTGGTGTCCAGCCTCCTCTCCAACTGGTTGGCCATCCTTGAACCACCTATCAAAATGAAAGCTCCATCTCAGTTGTCAGTGAGAGCAAGATCAAGAACAATCTTAAAGTATGCACAATTCTATCAAACAGAATGAATCAGTAACTCTGTTTGCATTTTTGGAAGTCTGGAAGTGTCAGGTTGTATTCCCCTTGTCTGAGAGCCATGGACTGAAGGGTTTATCAGAAGGGAATATTGGGGAACAGCCACTAAAGACAGTGTCAGAAAGGGGACAGCAGATACCAGAGGCAGAAAGGAACCTCCAAAGCAAAAGCAATCATGGGTGGCAGAAGAAAAGGGCACATTAAGTTGCATTAGCAAAGGACTTTAAGTTTTGTCTGCTCTTGTTTTCTATCCTCACCTCCAGGACATGGATACTGGCACAACAAACCAAACCACTTCAAAATCAAATCCTGATGTTGCTAAGATGGTGCAATCAGTGGAGCCAGGAGTTTGTCCTCTACTCCTTATCCACCACTGATGAACACAGGTGGCTCACAAAGCTCACCTAACCAGCCAGCAGATTTATTTGGAGTTTTTCTACTGCCATACCAGTGCCCTTACGTGATAGTTGGTGAGGGTGTCCCTCTGGCTGAACAATGCAGTTCCAAAGGGCTATGCAGAATCACAATGTTGCCCAAGAGCTCATCCCCACCTTCCACAAATGGTGGCACTGTAAGAGAGGAAAATCCACCAACAAAAACATTTACACATCAGAAATACAAAAAAAGTCTCTCAATTAGCACTGTTAAACACACACTGATTCATTATGAACCACTGTTCCTTTCTGAAGGGAAAATCTGCCCAACGATATTTTGTGGCTTCAAATCACTGCTCAGTTCTTCACTGTGTCTTGTTTGGTTGAGATTTCCAGATCCTGTCAGAAGAACCTTGTGAATGAGTGGGAAGGGGAGGCCTTTTGTCACCCTCTGTCAGCAGAAGGAGAAAACAAAGTATCCCTTTCCAGATCCTTTTTGCTCCGTCTCATCCTCTCTGGGAAGGAAGCACAACTCCTCCACTATCAAAACCAGTGACATTTACCTGCAGAAGCAGAATGGATGTTCTACATCTGAATTCAGTATTATGTTCAAGTGAGCAAAACCTAAAATCAGTTCTTTGAAGTTCCCTTCCATGTCAGGAGAAGATCTCAAGAAATTCAGAAGGGACTGCTGAGATATAGACCATGGTAATGTCTTCAAGGCATACAGAAGAGGAAGTATATTTTTCAGTATAAGGTTCAAAACTTGCACAACTCAACTCAGATTTAGAGAAAGATGTCCTCTCCCAGAGGCAACTACTAAGAGATATTTTTAATGGATTTCTGGGATTTTCCTCTCTGAAGACGAGTAAGAAGAATTTTACAGGTTACTGAGAATAATATTTATCTACCACATGTGCAAAAATCCTTCAAGAACTAACCTGAAAGTACAAGTTTTCAGCTGTTCTGTAGCCCTGGACAGAAAAGTTGTGCAGTACCCAGGTTCAGCTAGATATAGAGTGTGACTAACTGATCTTAATATATTAATAACAACAACAACAACAACTAAAAAAACCAACCCAAAAAAAACCAACCCATAGGTTTTATGGAAACTTTTCATCTCAGGTTTATGGGAGCCTGATAAATTTGCAACTCACACACCTAAGATTTCAACGTCATACTTGATTTCTTGTTCTCCAGCTATGCTTGTGGCCACACACCAGTACTGGCCCTGGTCAGCCTCCACAGCGTTCAGGATCTCCAGCTGCTTCCCCCCAGCCAGGACACGGAGCTTGTCACTTGCTTTCACTGGAACCCCATCTTTTAGCCAGGTCAGGAGAGGGGGAGGGTTTCCAGCAGCCTTACACTCCAACATCAGGGAATTCCCAGCAACCACCTGCCTGCTGTGGGCTGTGTCAGCATTGCCCTCGATTACTGGAGGAACTGCAGAAAGGAAGAAATGTATGCAAATAATTCTGTAGCCAAAAAATGTATTGAGAGAAAATGGGTTTGTTCTAACCACTCTGGCTCCATCTGCCATCATGTCATGCACAATTTCATGTAAGAATTTGCTGCTGGGCAAGGCAAGGCAGAGAAGTCAAATGTAGCTCAAAATTCACCAGCTTTTTAAAACAGGATATGCAGTGCTTTGAGAGGGAAGAAAGAGGCATAAAGGACTTAAAGGAGTACACTAAAGATCTCATCCAGAGGGTTCTTTCAAGTAAGTATTGTTTAGCATGCAGATGTGAGATAGAGAATGGATATACATGGAAAAGAAAGAGCTGAGTAGAAGAAAGCATGGGACCAAGGCCAGTGAAGGGAGGGCAGACTTGGAGGTAGATGGGTTATCAGGAAGGAATTCTTCCCTGTGAGGGTGGGGAGGCCCTGACACAAGGTATTCAGAGAAGCTGTAGCTGTCCCTAAATCCCTGGAAGTTTCCAGCACCAGGCCAGATGGGACTTGAAGCAAATCTGGGATAGTGGAAAGTGTCCCTGCCCATGGCAGGGGGGACTGGATGGGCTTTAAAGTCCCTTTCAACCCACACCATTCCAGAAGTCAAGAGCTGTTGGAGAGTCCCAGAAAGCAGAGGGTCTAAATCTCCCTCTATACAACAGAGGCCAGATCTCCCTCTATACAACAGAGGCCAGAATTTAATCACAGCCAGTGGCAGGCTGCAGAGGCTGAACATCTCTTCCCCAGCTGCTGTGCAGGAGCAGCAAGGCAGTGCAGGAGCTGTCCCTCACCGTAGACATCCACGTGGAAGAGCTTCTCCGCAGCCCCCGCAGCGCTGCTGGCGCGGCACGAGTACCGGGCAGAGTCTGACACCTGCGCCCGTGGGATCTGCAGGAACTGCCCTCTGTCCACGTACACAGCCTGGGGGCTGGAGATCACACGCTGCCCATCCTTGTACCAGCTGATGGTAGGCACAGGGATTCCCTTGGCTTCACATTCCAGATTTATCAGGTTGTTGAGGAGCACCGATACCTCTGTGGTAATGTTTCCTCCCTTAATACTAGGGGGGACTAGTTCAAAAGACAAAACAACAACATTAAAGCCTTAGACTATAAATATGTGCAGATTTAAACAAAACATCAGAATCCTGTAAGAATAAAGTATCTTCCTCAGCTGTCCAACACATCCTGCTATGTTTTGTTTGGTTCTTTGACCAGCAGAGCTCATCTACCACCTGCACAGTCCTTCAAGGCACACAGGGTGGAAAGCATGAAGAGAACATGACAAAAAGGCTACCAGGCTCCAATATGGTGCCAGGTTAGGAGAGCTGGGCCTCCATGCCTCCTGCAATGCATTTGGGCAGCCCTCTTCCCCATCTCCATTCAAGGAAGAGCCATCCCTGGATGCCTTGGGAGGTGCATCCTCCCTGCAAGGATCCTGCTGTTGAAAATACCAAACACACCCAAGAGCCTCCACAAGGGCAGTGGGAACTGCTCCATCCTCCAGGCTTTTGAGGATGAAGTCAGTTACTTTGAGACTAAGTATGAGCTTAACAGTCTTGCTTTATGCTCCTATTTTTGAAGCTTTCTGGCCCATAGTCATTTCCCCTGCTCTCTAGGCAGCAGGACTTGGTTTTTTCTAGCAAACAAGCTCTTGTGTAAATCAGCCAATATAAAGAGTCCATAAATCTCTATAGAAGCAATAAAAACACAGTGCAATTGGCAACGACTAAATTTATGGCTGCTGAAAGGACCAGACACATCTGGCAGACACATTGACTCCTCTGCTGCCAAACATGCTCAGTATATCCACAGATTTCTCTGACTTCCACAGTGGTCACTGAAAACAACACTGCAGAAATGTAAAGCAAAGTGTCTGTGAATGGATGAATCCCCACCTCAGACAGGTTTTGTAGTTATCAAACCACAATTAAATATTAAATAATTTATTTTTTTTTGTATCGAAACCCCAAATCCACTGAATACACACACCCAATTCAGAAGCAACAGCATTTCTCTATCAGAGATGAGGAATGGTTTTAATATGGTGTTTTGGGAAAATACCAAAGCCAAAAGCAGGGCTAAACAACCGAAAAAAAAGAATTAGCATTGAGGTTCCTCACTTATTCAGTGGGCTTCTGTTTGTCCAGCCAGGACTAATGAGAAGCATAAAAGTAAAGAGAAGTTCCATTCTGCTGTCACAAATTCATCTTTCCTGAAGAACCTGAAATAAATCTAATCATCTGTGAGGATTTTATCTAGGGGGAAGCAGTTTTATTCCTCTAATCTCAAAACACCCACAACCCTCTGCAAGTCCTCCCAGGATTCTCTTTGTTCCTGACAGAAAAAGGTCTCACCATGACTGATGTGAGTCACATTCCTGTGCCTGTGGGTGCTCGGTGCTTCACAAATGTCCCAGATGAGGGAAATAATGCACATTAAGTTCCCAGAGTCACACACAATGTTCAGGAACAAATCCATAGCAAGGGAAGACTTGAGAGCCAACAGACTCAAATCCCTACCCCACCACACTCCTGGCATGAGAATTTCTGAGTCCCATGAAGCACAGGGTGTATCCTGGCACCAGGTTAAGAAATATAAGGCAAAATGTGTATTAAAATCAAAATCTTATTAATTTTCTCCTCCCTAAGACAGATCAAAACAACAAAGACAATGTGATAATAAAAATTCAATTGAAATTAACAGCAGAATTTGAGAACACTCTTCAAGATTTTTTGCTTTCACTAATTAGAAAAAGAAGCACATAAACAACAAGGTGTTTTTCCAAGCCTGCAAAGACCACATCTGTACTTAACTTCATACATACAAATACTCAAAAAGGTAATTTTGTGAACATATGATTATTAAATTTACACACAAATTTTGCAGCATCAGAGACTTAATTTGCATTTGCCTGAGTATCCCTATTCAAAAAGAAACCTTAAAACAAGAGGATCTTCTGGGATTGGGCATTGCACAAACTTACCATGGACAAGGAGCCTGAGCTCCTTCACCTGTTTGCCAGCAGTGTTGGTGGCACTGCACTGGTAGCGACCCTTGTCAACCCTGCGAGCACTCTTGATGTGGAGAACTTGGTCCCTGTCCAGGAGCTCAACATTGGGATCACCCAAAAACAAGGGCCTGAAACAGAGACCATTTTGCTTCACAGAATTCTGCCCCCACCCTTTCTGCGTTAATTTAAACTGACAGGAAGAAGAGGTCCTTTGGTGGCTGCAATTGTACTGTTCAAGAGTTACATTTAGCTCTAAATTAATGGCATTAATCACAAGAATCACCATGCAGTGATAAGATATTATGATTAACTTTACTCCTAACTGCTAAAAGGAATCAAACCACAAAAAGTACTTTGCTCAGACCCCCAGGATGTCAGCATCAGAGTCACACATCTGACCTCAGCTCCTTTTCCTAATTTATTTAGTCATGTCAGGCCTTTGCTGGTAATGAAATGTCAACTACTACTACATAGGAACAACATACCCACAGCAAAGAGTAAGGAACTGTCACAGCAGAGTACCTGAGTCCTGACCAATGCCCATACTGAACTACCTTGTTAAACACCACAAAACACCCAGCCCAGCTGGGTTTTCAGCTAGTATTTAAGAATTCCTCTCCTGGTGTGCTTTCCTGGAAGATGAGATGAGGAATGGAAAACATGCAGGCTATAAATATTTTTAAACATTTACTATATATATGTACATATAACCTTTCAAACCTTTAATGTATATATGCAGAACTGCACAATGCAGTAGCCAGCAAGACATCTGATGACTTCTATCTACCAGTGAAAATATCATCTCAGCTAAACAACTGCATTTTAACTAATGATGCATGTAAAATAACCCAGGTAAAATAATTCACAGAATGAACTCAAAGAAATGGCTCTGCTTATCTTGCTTCAACCATCATCTCATTTCAAAAACCCAAAATCTGCTCTGCAAGTGTCAATAATGGGTGAGTTCAGAAAGAAAAGTGGGATGTTAAGTTTTGATTAAAGAATTTACCACCTCACACCACCCCAAATTCTGATGACACTAAGGAGTTAAACACTGCACCTCCTTCCTCCCTGCTCTAGGGGAGGAAGAGCCTGACACAAACCACAAAAGCTGCAATGTACTCACTTGCCATCCTTGAACCAGTGAATGTCAGGAAGAGGGAAGCCTTTGGCTCTGCATTCCAGATGGATTTCCTGGTTGAGGATGACTGCCACTTCACCAGGTGTATCAGCACCTACTACGCTTGGTGGAACTTTAAAAAGACAAACATTAAGGAAGGACTAGTATTTAGACAGGGAAGCCCTGCCCTGTGACTGAAGGGAACATGGCAGTGGATCTTAATATTCCCGTGAAACACTTTTAGTGTTCACTGCAGAGGGGAAATTCTGCAGATCACAACATCCTATCTATCGTGACAAGCGCTTCCACACCTGCACTGGTGAACTGTACCTGGGAACACCCCTTTGTCACACTGCTCACCCCAAATACAAAACAAAGCACCAAAGCCCAGAAATCAAAAGCAACATTTTGTCTGTGCTGCTACAAGAATGGCAAAGTTTAAGCAATCAGTGATTCAGCAGCCAATAATTCATGGGCAGTGAGTGGAAGAATCTATTTATAATGAGTTGAAATTTACTGGCTTCTTAAATATCAACTGTTTTTCCAATCACCAACTAAAACCCAAACCAAACAAAAAATCAACCCCAAAGCCATGGAACTAACCAAGTATATGGAGGTTAAACAGCTTCTCAGAACTTCCTGCTACATTTATGGCTTTGCACGAATACTGTCCTGCGTCCTCAGTAGTAGTTTTCAGGAGCTTCAGGATCTTCCCATTGTGCAAAATCTGGAGAGCACTGCTTTCCACAACCTTAGAGGAACCCAAGACATTAGCCTTATGTGATCCAAGCCACAGCAGCCAAGTATCACAGCTGGATTTTTATAAGAAAATGGTAGTTTTAGTGGAAGGATAATCTGTTTCCCCTTTCAGTTTCAGCACTAATCTCCTGCCCTGCTGCAATGTATTCAATATGGTTTGTAGCTCAGCCTAGGGCAGGGAATGGGGAAACTCCAAACAGCAGCAATGGACAGTGTCAGGAGTGCATAAAGGGACCTCTCCTCATCCTATGACTTATCAGCTGCAAGTGGAAACAGAGGACTCAAGGATAATCCTCAGGAATTCAACTCTCCTCCAAAAGTTCTTATTTCTCCATCTACAGAATGAAAAAAATGGCAGTATTGGTCCCTCCTGCATGGATTTGCATCTAAAATACTGGGGGATTGCCAAGGCCAATTCCTAAGGGAATACTGAAAAGAAAGAGTTTACATTTGACTTGCAGAATTAATGGATGGGCTGTATTTAGCTGCCTTTTTGTGGAGGTGTTCTTAGAGCACTTAAATATACATAAAGGCATTTACCTGTATTTATTTTGAATGAATTCTCATACCAAGCCCTCAGAAGTACACAGTTAGAGTAATCCTACATACCTGGATATCATCCTTATACCAGGAGATCATTGGAAAGGGATTACCAGTTACTTCACAGAAGAGACTTGCAGGATGATGAACAACCACAGATGTATTTGTCACCTTATCTTGATCTCTAATTTCAGGAGGAACTGCAAGAAAGCTCAACATTATGATTTCAGTCTTTCTGTTCCAGAGATTTCCCCCTTCTTCCTTTCCATCCCAGTAAAGGACCACTATAAATCAAAATTTCTCAAACCCTTCTCATTCCCTTCCCAATATTTCCATTTGTATTCAGGCTCTGGATGTATTTCCCAGTGTCCTTTCTTCCCTTTGCCAAAAACAGTCTTCTCTTGCTCAATAACAGACTCTCAGGGAAATTCACTTGAAATCTAGTGTTAATTGTTCAGCATATGAAAGAAGCCTATTCCAGAGTCATCCTTCCTCTTCACTGGCCCAGTCATGCTCAAGAACCCCACCTATCATTTGTCCCACTATGAATGCAGAGATAATGGCCTTAAGTGGAGGATTAGAGAGTTCCAAACCCACTGAGGAGCCCTGCTGGCACAAAATGGAATTCCTGCTCTTCTTAAAATAAGGATATAATCATGCTCAGGCATTAGAACTAACTGTCATGGGAAGTGAACAAGGCTGGAATGAAAGTAGTCTGCAGGGTTTCTATTTCCTAACCAGGATTCTGGAAGAATATCAGCAACTAGAAATCTCCTAGTCTGTGTTCATTCTGATAACTCTTTTCTCATTTGAAATGCAAACCTAGCTCTCAGTCTCTTAAGTTCTGCAGTACAAAGCTTCATTTGTTATTTGTTGTTTATAATTTTCAAGTATAACTGGAGTTTCTACGAATAAGACGTACCTGGATCCTTGAGCAAAACAAAGATGGTTTGTGCATAAGGTCATGGAGAACAGAAAAAGCAGGGGAAAAGAAAAGCTGTAGAGAGTGTCAGAAAAATAGGAAGTACCCAGATTTTAGAATTTAACAGCACAAGGGCAGGTTTAGACCACCCAATTTGTAAGAAGAAAAGAAGATACTTTCCCAAGCCAGCTCCCCAAGGTCTGCATGCATGTTTACCGTGGACTTTGAGGCTGTATCTCCTCTGGGTGCTGCCAGCCTCGTTGGCTGCCACGCAGACATAGTCCCCAGCGTGGGAGGGCGCCAGGGCAGCAATGAGCAGCAGGGTGCCATCGTGCAGCAGCGAGAGCCCCGGCTCGGCCCCGCTCAGCTCCCGCCCGTTCCGCAGCCACCGCACGGCGGGCGTGGGGACACCTGCCACACAGGGAAACGGCCTCCAGCACTCGCTCACAGCAGCCTGAGCCAGCCCTGCTGCTCCCTGCCAGCCTTGCTGGAAGCACAGCACGCACTGCGAGGGCCAGGAGGATTTTAACGTTAAAAACCTTCATCCTAAATATCGTAAAATCCTTGCTGGCTAGCAATGACTTTTCCACAGGACTTCCACACACGGCGGTTATTTAAATCGCTGCTAGTTTGAATTTTTCCATATAAAGCATACATGGAAAATACTGTGTGGATCAGGCATTTTTACAGCAGTGTTGTAATTTGCAATGGTCAGCAGAAAAAAGATCCTTTTGTCACTACAAGGGTAACCAAGGCACTCACCCTTGGCAGGGCACGGGAATGCAATGCGCTGGTTGGCCACTCTTTCCTGGAAGGGGCTGTCGAATGGAGGGTCCAGGTCCTCGATAGTGGGAGGCTCTGAAAGACAATTAGACCCAAAAACTTCTTGATCCCTGCTCCAAATACAAAAACACAATTTGACAATATATAACACTAAGTCTCTCTCATTCATACAGGTCACATTTCAGTAACCCTTCATACATTGACTGGAATGGGTACTACACAAGTAGTTTCCATTTCAGTGGGAATATTTAGGAAGGACGCAGTACAAAGAGGCTTTCAAACTTGAAAGAAAACAATCCTCTTTAAATCTTGCCATATTTATTTTTAAGGCAATGTTTCTGCATAATCTGAAAAATATTATTTTGACTGTTTTTTCCCCACACCACATATTTAAATGCTACTGCCATCCTTTGTTCTCATTTTAAACTGTGCAGACTGAGACTATATGAAGAACATTCTTTATAATTAAAGTTACTGAGATTTCTTTGTTGTCTGTAGGAAGCACTTCTCAGCACTTCTAATCCAAAGGGATCAGAATATTGCCTTTAGATTTCTGCAAAGAAGAAACAGCTCCTGCTCAGCTCAAGTCAGTCATGCTCCATTGACATCTGTCAGCCCCTCAGGTGAGGAGTTATGCTATGCATTTAAATAGGGTAAGTGGTCAATATGCCATTCACCATTTCAACATAATTTTTTAATTTAAATATATATACATAGGGAGAGAGAGGGCACGTTTCTTTTTTTTTTTTTTTTAATTTCTGCAACCTCTCCAAAGACTATTTGCTCATTCTAATTCGCCTCAATTAACATCAGAACACAACATCTAAACCAGATGCGGCTTTTGCATCACGTAACTGCAGGCAAGAGAAAGCCCCAATCCTGTGCCAGCCTGGGCCAGGAGCATGGCCCCAAACAAGTACCTTGCACTTGCAGTGTGACCTCCACCGTGTCACTGCCAGCGCTGTTGGTGGCCACACAGGTGTAGGTGCCAGCATCATGGAGCTGGACGCTGCTGATGGCCAGAGCTCCATCTGGGCTCTGCAGGAGCCTGTCCCCATCTGCAGGCACGGCACCTGTGCCTCGGAACCAGGAGAGTGACGGGGCAGGGACGCCCTGGGCGCTGCAGGGAAGCTCCACTCGCTGCCCAGCCGGCACTTTCACAACTCGAGCCCCACGCTGGATCCTTGGAGGAACTGGGGAAGACCAGTTTAGTCCACAGAAATGCAAAATAAACATTGTACAGGATTATTCCTAAGGCTGGGAGTGTTCAGCCAGATGAAGAGGTTTTAGGGAGACCACAGAGCACCTTCCAGTGCCTAAAGGGTTTCCAGGAGAGCTGGAGGGGGACTTGGGACAAAGGATGGAGGGACAGAACGAGGAGGAACTATTTTAACCAAAGAGAGGGGAGATTCAGAACTGGTATAAGGAAGAAAATTTCTGTGGTGAGGGCAGGGAGGCCCTGGCACAGGGTGCCCAGAGAAGCTGTGGCTGCCCCTGGATCCCTGGAAGTGTCCAAGGCAGGCTGGACAGGGCTTGGGGCACCCTGGGATAGTGGGAGTTGTCCCTGCCCATGGCAGGGGGTGGCACTAGGTGACCTTTAAAAGTCTCTTTCAACTCCAAACATCTTATGATCCTATGAAATTCTTTTCTATTTTTATAATTTTAGAAAATGTTCCTTATTTACTGAAATTAAATGCCTGCAGGTGACTACAGAAGCAGCCCTGCATGTTCTCTGCACAGAACAGGATGGGAGATAGCCTGGTGCTGAAATTATTTGAACAAGTCACACTGCACAACACCCATGAGCACTGTCATTCTGAGCACACTGGAAGATCTGTGGCTCCTCATAACACAAAACAATTCAAAAGCTTTTATGATAGAGTTAATCGCATTTTCCTTTTGGCATTTTAATTTCCTTTCCCTAATCCCTGACCTTTGTACATTTCCAAACACAAGTTCAGACAAGGAGATAAAGTATGACTGGAAGTGATTTTGCCGGTCCTACAGAATAATATAAATCCACTGTAAGTCTTTTGCCACAAATTTTTTTGTTCTTTAGGATCACTGGCAATAAAAAGACTTTTTAAAAATGCCTGAAACAATAACAAGTGACATTTTCACAGACTTAACATTGTGTGTTTAAGAGAGAGTGGTTGGGCCCCAGTATGGGGAGAGCAGGAGAGAGACAAATGAACAACATGAGATAAAATTAAGAAGAGGCAGAGGAACAAGTCCTGGCTGGAGCCACTGGACACCTTTACACATATCTATGTATTTGTGGGTGTTTATACAATATTTCCTTCCCAAAAAACCAGTAAGTCACATATGAAGATAATACAACCTGAAAGAACAATTGAGGATTTAATGTCAATTAGAAAAAAACTTTGAAAACCTCTAAAAGATGCTCAGTTCCATGTGGAAACTTGCAGATGGTGAGCCCTGGAGTTCCAACTCACCATGTACACTGAGCTTCACTGACTGAGTCACGTTCCCAGCAATGTTTGTGGCGACACAGATATACATTCCACTGTCTGAGACTTGGGTCTCGCTGATCTTCATCGACCCTGAGGGGAGCAAAGTGTGTCTGGAAAAAAGAAGGAGCAGATAAACTGTATAAACATGTATGGAAAGGCAAATGACCTCTCCTTACACACTGCTAATGACTGTTATGAGCTAAAATAACACCACTCTGACCACATTATGCAACTATGACTTGTATTTGCTCATTTTTTTCTAACTCTTTATGGGGCCTCTATATTCAGAATACATAGCAAATACGTAAAATTTAAGATCCAAATTACAAAGTTTGGTCCTAGATATCTATAGGACTTATTAAAATATGGCAGAGAAATGGAGCTCTTCACCCTCTTGTTAAACTTTTTTGCTAGCTCAGGTCAGCAGGGTGAGAAAGTAAAAACTTTTATTATTGCTCCATCTTGGCAAAAAATGATGCTACATTGATTCAAGATGGAAGACAGGATTTTGATTCAAAAATCTGCCAGTTCTGGTGTTTATAGGAATTCCCATTATCCCCCAGTAAATAATTAACTACACAACATGAAGCCCTCCCACAGTTCTGGTCACAGATTTGTAACACCAGAAGCTGCTTTGGCCAGCTAAGCCAAAATCTTCTGTAGGAGTCAAAGAGAGTAAGTGATGAGAGAATAAAAAAATGACAGCTAAGGATTGACAAGAAGAAATTCAAGCCTGGCACTCAAGGTAAGACCCAGAATTGGTGGGATCATATCTTTTCCGTTCTGTGGCACTAAATAGGACATAAATGGAATTTGGGGATTGCAGTGGCTGGAGAGATAAATGGAAGGAAAGTGGGATGTATTTTCTCCAATGTAAAATCTGTCTGGTACCACAATTCCTCCTCTGCTGCCTGTATATTTCCAAACTTTTCAGCACTTTTTTTTATCAGCCCAAAAGACAAATTTCTGAGGCAACTTCTCCTGCTTGATTTTGTCCAGTAATTACATTTGCATTCTGATAGAAGTTCCTTCATATCTGATTTTCCTCTCCCTTTGTTTACTGTTCACATTTCTAACAAGATCTTTGGGTGGTCTCAAGCAATTCTGTTTGGACTAATCTGTAACTTTTGCTGACATCTGTAAACAATTTTATGGAATGGGCTGAGATGGACTCCTGTTCCTCTAGACAACTTGGATCTCACCACAACAGCCATGAGCAAGTACCCTAATTTATCAGTGTCTCCCTGAGGTAAAATGAGGACAAGTAAGAGACCAAGAATGCAGATGTGTTAGTGCATGCAACACGCTCACAGGACCCAGCAGAAAATCCCTCATGGATTACTGACAAGCAGCCAAATCCCTGCACATGAGCCTCCTTCAGCAGACACAGTGGCCAAAGACCTGCTGAGGCTGTCCCAGGCTCCCAGGAATGCCTCCAAGGTGGAGGTTTGGCCACAAGAGAAAGAGGATCTCCAGTACCATTCCTTAGCTCAGACACTGGCTGACCCTTGTCAGCACGCCCAAACATTTATCATCATCATCTGTATCCTTCTGGCAGCCCAGGCTTCATGTAAAGCACTGACTGTGCTCCCCTGAGCATAAATGTGAAGTGCAGAAAAGAAACAGTTTTCAAACAATTATAATCATGCACAGATGATGTGGGTCTCACATCACAGTACAAATACCCAGGATCTCTCTCCTCCCAGCCTCCTGAGATGGGATATAAGCACATGCTGGAATGGCAGCTGTGCAACCATGCACAGGCTCAGCAGGTTTGAGAAGGAGAGTTTCAAAACCCAGAACAAGAGATCAGACAAAGCAACACCTCCTGAGTGATCCTGTGGCAATCACATCCTTCCAAAATCCTGGCAGTTTAGAGGCAATTTCACTTTTATTTTGTTTTCATTAAACATTGTTACCTTGGAGAGAATGGAGACACAAGCTGCATGTCTTTGGCCCAGGTAATTATGGGGGGTGGCAAGCTCCTCACTTCACATGGAAGTGTGACATCTTCCCCCGCAATTACTGAGATCTCTATGGGCTTATCATGTCCATCTCCTTGCTGGTCTCCAGGCCTGGACACCCTAGGTTTCACTATAACATGGAACACAGTAAAAAGCTGCAATGAATGTACATATTTCTACAAATGTAGCACCATACAACACCTCTTTTTAATCAGGTGTAAAACATTACAATCCTGTTTTAATGACCTGTTTGCAATAAAGATAAATCACTGCCATGCTGATGCATAGTGCCTGTAGCTCATACACTGGCTGATGCCCACATGGAACACCACAAATACCAGAAACTCTGGACTATCCATTTAAAAAGATGGACACAACAGATGGCTGTAATTTCTGTGTGTGCTGAGCTCTGTATTGCAGTAGTTAGCAACCACTGCCTGAACTGTTACACTACAGCCCCAGTAACTGCAAGCCAGAAAAGCCTTGCAAAGCACACCTACACCTGAACCAAATTATAATAACATTGGACTGATGATGACAGGAAGGCTTGGGAGTGGTGAGATTACAGGATCTTCATTCTTCTCTCAGCAGAAAATTCTACCCCGTACAGATGCTTCTTATCCACTTGCATAAAGATGAAATTATGCTCAGCCCAAGGTCTGTGAACTCGAGGTAAAAGGGATAAGGAGGCTTAGAGGGAATTATAATGGCTGAAGGACAGGCCTTTTGGGATCAGCCATGTCTAAAACTACCTGGTTAGGGGATCCAAAAGCACTAGCTGGAGAAGAGCTCCCATCCCATGTGCCCTGGGTGTGTCTAGCTCCCAATGCACTGGATGGGGACAGGGCTGACACCCACCATAGACAGTCAGCTGCACTTTCCTGGTGGCATAGCCAGCAGCATTGGTGGCAGTGCACACGTACTCCCCACTCTCTTCTCCCCCTGGGGACTCCACATACAGGCTTCCATCTGAGCCTGCTGAGAACCTCGTGTTGCTGGGAAGGATCACCTCTCCTTTCTGTGGAAAGGAAAATAATAAAAGTCCACAGTGCCTGGAGTTTTCAAAATAAAGCAAATAACAATTATTTAGTTCAATAAAAGTTGCTTTTATTCTTTAGAGGCTGAGAGGGACAAAATATTTTATATTAGTTAAGAAACTTGGCCCTAAAATTCCATCAGTACAAGCTATTTAACTACAATTAACTTTTCACAGTCCTTGAGTATCACTTTCTAAGCAGTAATGAGAGCAGAAGCACAGGGATTGGCATGCAGAAAATCTGCTACATTTTACAGACCCAAAGTCTTAAAAGAAAATTTGAAAAATAATATTCAAGAATAATAATCAAAATTTCTGAGTTAAATTAACTGAGTTAATTTTGACATCAGAAATCAATCTTGTATACATCACACAAACTTGTTCTTAGTCAGCAGCTTCCCCATCATGTAGTTGAATAAGTGATAAAATAAAAACAAATCCTCCCATGTTCTCTTCCCCACCAAACCAACAGTTAGCCATGTTCTATTCCTTCTTTGAAACAAAGCTGTTCCCAATGTCCCAATCAGTCACATCTGCACAACTTCTGAGGCCCCAAAAGTGCCTTCACACCACGTCATGTGAGCTGTAACATACCCAAATAACTGTTACTACCAGAAACCATCCTGTTCAAGGAGGGGAAAAAAAACCCAACTAGCTCTAAGACAAATTCCCTCAAAGGCTGAGGAACTCCTCAGTTCACATCTTGTCAAGGCCATGACTGAAAATTCATGGGCTAACCCCACAATGCCATTATTAAATACACTTCCCTCAGAGAAAAAAGTCAGAGCTCCACAAGAAAAATGAACTCCTAGTCTGTGGCAGGCTGCCTAAACTCAAATTATCAACTCACAACAGGAACAGGAACAATTTCTAAAGTGTAAAACCCATAAAGATACAGTGATAACCTAAGCCCTGCCAAAGAATAGAACACTGAGCTGTGGCAGGACCAGAGCCAAAAGTTCTGCTCTGAACAAAGAGAGATTTCCAGGTCACTCACAGCTGGAGTTTTGGGCCATGTTATTTGAAGGTTTTTTGAGGTTTTATGACAACTAAATTACATGTTCAGTCAATTTTTCAGCATGAGCAGCTCAAAGGTGAAGGATTACCTTGGACCAAACAATGGATGGCTTGGGAACTCCACTTGCTTTGCAGGGCAGTGTCACTGGGATTCCTTCAATGGTGCTGAATATCTGCTGTCCATGATGAATGACAGGCAGGACTACAAACACATGCAAATATTAAAGACATGCAGAACACTTTTCAACATGGCACAACTATTATGATAAAATCTTTATATCCAATTAGTATTTCCTACAGGCAAGCAGGGTTTGGGATCTTTCAGCCTCTTCTCCAACCTTAACATGGACAAGGAGCCACTTCCCAGCCTTTCAGCACAGAATAAATCTGTGTTCACTACAGAGCCTGCCAGCCATAGGCTCATCACTGCATTATGTATACACAGTTATTTATAAACTAACTGCAGGTACTTCACTGACTGAAATTATTTCAGAAAGACTTTGTCACATTATCCTCTGAAAACATTTTAGGCTTTGCTTCTCAAAATCAGTAACAGAAGACAATAAAAACCTGAATTCCCTCACTCAAGTTGATCTGGCTTTGAATTAACAGTAAAATAAGGTAAGATTTAAGGGTATAATACCAAAAGAAATATATTTCTCAACACTCAGAAAGATACTCCTTTTTGCTCTCAAGGTCTGAAACATTCAAAAACTATTGTTGACATGAAAGATCTTATGAGTACTTGCCTGTACTAAAAATTCATAGTCATTCCTCACATAAAAGGAGGTTTAAGCATCTTCAGTGAAGCTTAAAATAAATCTCCCATGATTAACTTAACATGTGAGAAAATTTAACATGTAAGAAACCATGAAGGGATTGTGGCCTCAGAGAGTTAACACAAATATACTCAGCTGAAAAACAGATGGATTACCAGAGTGCTAACACTTTGTCTTGCTGTCAGTGCAATTTTTGGTATGTTTTAATTAAAGAGAAAAAATAAGGAGGAGGAGAATGGGGATGACACCAAAAAACAACAAACAAATTAGGACTTTTACCAAACTCATAACTCATTTCCTTTCATTCTAATTCTTCCATGAGCTGTGCTTCCTTACCCCAGTTGTGAAACATTCAGACAGCACTTCTCAGATAATAAACAGGTGCAAGTGAGAGTTAACTAAACCAGATGAAGACAGCACAGCCCAGTGCTTGAACGAGGATCTTTTGTGAACACAAAAGTTTTACTTGTTTTTACTCTAGAAACAGTCTGGATCCCCAGCACGGGGAGGAGCTGAGCGATCCAATCTCCCCCGTGTCACTTTAGGAAGCAGCACCATGCCACAAGAGGAAATGTGCGTGCAAGCAGCAGAGCAGTGCAGCTGCTGTGGCCAGTGCTGCCCTTCCCTGCCCCAGGGAGGGCAGGCTGTAGCTCACCAAGCACGTGGACAGTGGTGGTGCTGTTGCTGGAGCCCGCCACGCTGCTGGCCATGCAGGTGTAATCCCCACCGTCCTGCAGCTGCACGCGCTCCAGGTGCAGGCTGCCGTCGCTGCGCACGCTCACGTACGGGCTGGGCACCAGCTGCAAGGAGACACACTGTCACCAGCACAATACTCCCTGGCAATGCTCGCTCTGGGTGCAGCACAGCTTTACTTGACTGTGTCACGTTGTTATGTGCTCCTGGAGAATTTTACTAGCTATTCCTGCTTTCCATCGCTCGTGCAAAGCTGATTTTACTGCTGGAGTGAGAGTAAGAACTGCAAGAGCCACTCTGCTCTGCCACACATCCTGCTTTTAATGAAGCAAACCCAGATTTAGCTCAATTATTTCACTGTGTTTTTATTGGTTATTCCAGTACTTGCTAAGTACAGTGACTTGTTCTTCTTCCACAAGTTGACCATTTTCCTTTACAGTTATCAAAACCTAACTTCCACATGTATCAAATAGATGAGCTCTAAAGCAAACCATTGTGAAAGAGAATTCTAACTTTCACCTTGAAAAGTTATATATCCTACAGCAACATCAAGCTGAGCTTGGCAGCACAGCCCTGTCTCATAAAAGGTTGTTAGAAAGCAAATCTGTTCCAGTCACACTCAGAAGCAGCTGAATTCTTCTCTAAATATAACTTACTCCAACACTTTCCTTGGAGCACAGCTTTTCCCAGCAGTTTACAATGACAGGAAACCAGCACTACTAGAGAGAGGAATTAGCAACTCAACAAGGAGGATCCTGCCAGTATTTCTCACAGAGCTTACAGCCTGTGCTCCTTACAGCCTAAGTGATTCCCAGGGACACCTAAACTGAGCAGGAAACCTGAACAAGAGTCAGGTAGTACCAGGTTCTGCTTTGTGACAATAAATTAGGCATTTTGTTACAATATTTTAATTCCAGTTGTGCAGAAAGGATTTTAGAGAGGAATTAGCAACAAAGATAAAAAGCAGCTTCACGGGGTAAAGTCAGAAATTTTAGTATTGAAGAACTGAAGTTTCATACACAGTCAACCCAGGTGTGGTGTCTACAGCACTGTTCTAGAATCCCTGAGTGGTTTGGGTGGGAAGGGACCACAGAGATCACCTAGCTGTGTCTGCAGGAGATATAAACTGGCAATGGTATGTTCCCAAGGGGGAAAGAAAACACATTTATTCATGCTCTGAGAAGAACACCATCAGGAAAGGAGGATATGGAACAGAAATACTGGTATTTACCTCAGCCCATCAGCAACAAGAAAAAGCAAGACACTGAAACATCCTAAATCTACAGAAATTTTCTGATACCTTTATTAAAAAAACCCACTGTTGTCATTCTAGTAGGTATATTCCACTAGCATTCCCACATTCAGTGTCCAAGGCTGAAGTTCATGAGCTAAAAAAAAATGCATAAAGCTCCTTTGAAAGCAAGCAAGACATAAGATAAAAGGACATTCATAAATACTTTGGTTCCAAGTTCTTTTCTAGATCTCCACATCCCACACTGCCATCTCCTATTCCCTCATCTGTACTTCAGGATCAGAAATTCTTTGGCATGGGCAGTGATCACATTAAGTTTTGTAAATTAAACCAAGCTGTTATCATGCCTTGAGATGTCAGTTGTAGCTTTCCTCTGCCAATAAATCTCACAGGAAACAAAGCAGTCTTACCACCACATTGTTTTTAATCCACCTCCTGTCTGGAATGGGGTTCCCAGCAAGCAGAACACAAGGCAAAGTGAGCTGCTGACCCTCAATGACATTGGCTGTGGCAGGGCTTGCTCCAATCCGAGGAGTCACTTGAACAAAAGGAAGAGCAAGAAGTTACTAGGAATTTTTATATATTCATGTAAAGTATTAAATTAAATTAGTAATAAATTGAAGACATGAAAAAAGTTAAACAAATGTAGGGGAGGGGTAGCATAAGAGAGATGGGAATCTGGGGAAATACACAGTGATCCTTAGCCTAAGGAATGGCAGCAAATGGACGATGCTGTCCAGCTGAAACTGGATCCAATCAGGGGTTTCCCTGGGAACTCATGTTTTACCTTTTAAACAGGTAAAACCATGTCTATCAAACACTACCAGTATTACTGCCTCTTGCAGTAAGTTTGAAGTTAACAAATGTTTTTTTTCTATGGCAGAGAGAGACTGTTCTTATCTCCATGCAAATGTGCACATTCCACTGCATTATTTTTCCTTTTTATTGCCAGATGTCAAACTCAGATAACAACCAAGCCTCTAACAGCATGGATATCTGAAAGAGATTAGGGTTAGATGGGATATTGGGAAGGAACTATTCCCTGTGAGGGTGGTGAGGCCCTGGCACAGGGTGCCCAGAGAAGCTGTGGCTGCCCCTGGATCCCTGGCAGTGTCCAAGGCCAGGCTGGACAGGGCTTGGAGCAACCTGGGCTAGTGAAAGGTGCTCCTGCCCATGGCAGGGGGGCATTGGATGGGCTTTAAGATCCCTTCCAACCCAAACCATTCCGGGATTCTGTGGTCAAGCCCAGACATTTACTGTCTTCGGTCACCAATATTCCTTCCCACCTACCTCAACACTGACACAACCACACTCAATGCTGCCTTTTTTTTGTTTGTTTTGCTTAAGATTAATTAAATGGCAGGAACCTCATAATTAGAATTCATCATTATGGTGATTTTTCATTCCTTAATAAATTTATTTAGAAATAAGAAAAAAACATAGGATAAATCATTTCTTTAAGGTCTAAGCTTAAAGCGCCAGGTGGAACTAATTCCAATTAGTGCAGCCAGTCAAAAAAATGTTCTAACAAGCAAAATCCACTGAAATCAAATAGAGTATTCCATGTAAATGTTTTCTAATTCAGTTAGTATGGATGACACACAAATACAGCACAGAGGTAAGTCACAGCATGTATGGACATAACCCCCAGGCATCCTGCCTGCTGCCCAAACACCAGCAGCTCCCACTGCCTTGCACTGCTCTTACCCAGTCCTGTCACTGTGACCGTGGCTGGCCGGGACTGAATCCTTCCAAACTGGTTCTCAGCTTCACAGACATAAATCCCTTCATCACTGACCCACAGATCTACATGGGAGAAAAAGAGCTGATTGCAGCATCTGAAATGATACATGGACAGCCAGCACCTCCCCTCCACATGGACACCCTGTCCTTGTCTCTCCCACCTCCAAAGGCTCAGTTTGATACAGAGAATTCCTTTCCACCAGTCACCAAGTACAGAAGCAATGAAAACACAGAAAGGAATTAAAAACTGATTAAGAAAACAGAATAATATCACTTAGCATAACAGTGACTGAAATTCTCCAAAATAATCAAAATCACAAATCCACTTACAAAGTTTTTTTTATTATTACCCAAATTGGGACAGGTCCAAAACACTGAGTTTGGAACCAACTCTCTGCTTAAAAAAAAAAAAATAAAATAAACCCACAAAAAAGAAAATTTGTGGCTCCTCAGGATCAAACACTATAGCTCATGTGTATTTAAAAAATATATTAATTTACATGAAGAAGATTGAAGCTAATGACTAAACACAACTGAATATCAACAGCAATGACGTCATTATCACTAACACAGTCGGTGACAAAAATCCAGTCTTTTTACATAGTTAATTTAATAGAGTCATGCAGTAACTTGCAAATGTCTTAGTTGCTCATGGAATTCAGCTCCTTTAAGGCTGAGTCCACCTACTCTGGATGGCCAGTGCTCCTGTCCTGAGCTGGCTGCTGGAGCTGAGAGCGAAGGGCCGGGAGGAGAGGGGAGCCCCATCCAGCCTCCTCCACGTCACCCTGGGCTCAGGGTAGCCCTGCACGTAGCATGGAAGGGTCACATTGGAGCCCAGATCTGCAGATTCATCACCTGGCTCCTGTGTGAAAACGGGGGGAGCTGGGAGAGAGCACACACACAGAGTGAGCATTGCAACACAGCAAAGTCCCATTGCAACACAGCAGTCCCATTCTCCAACACCACTGACAATCTCACGCCATGTCCCACTGTGCACAGGTTTTCTTCTAACATTCCCAACTCTAGAAACCCCTTATGAACCAGCGTTGCTAAATTCCTTGTCTCTGCAAACAGTGCCATTTGTTTAGAAAGCAGATGTGCCTGACAGGAACATTTAACAGGATGCAATGTGGCAGGCCACAGGCAGATGGAAAGAATTAGGAAAAGGGGAAAGGAAGGGCTAAATTACAGTAACCTCACATAGTAACTCAAGTTTGTGCAATGAATTGTCTATTTGAGAATTTTGTTAGGTTGAAGTTTGAACAGCTTCCTTCTCATGTGCCCCTCTTCCTCCCCATAACTCTTACACTTTGCAAAAGAAGTAAGACTGGGCTGGAAACAGCTTTAAGGTCCCTTCCAACCCAAACCATTCCACGATTCCAAGCTGGAGTCCAAACAGGGCAAGCAAACTGCTTAGCCAACACCACCAAAAGGTGTTCCCAGCACACGCAGAGATCTGTTAGAAAGGTCTGGGGAGCCAAAGCACCACTCCCTGACCACTACAGAAACTCTGCAATCTGAGTGTGCCCCACACAGGTTATAACTACTTACAGCCAACATCCAGAGTTATTTTGCCAGCAGCCCTGCCTGCCTCATTGGTAGCCACGCATGTATAGTCACCAGCATCCAGGTCTTGTGTTTCCTGGATCTTCAAAAGACCCCGGTGAATATCAATAACAAGAAATGCTGATGGCCTCAACTCTAAGTCACCTAAGTCCAGAAAGAAAAAGGCAATATAACTGTTTATATCAAATATATTCCTAGATGTATCAAAATTATCCCAACAAAACAATGTCCAAGTTTGAATTACTTCACAACACAGCTGTATGGATTCAGCAGATGAGAACTCTGACCCCCACTCAACTGAGAGGAAAAATTCATTACTACATTAAATACATCTTTTTTTTTTATTGGTTGCAAAGGCAAACACTAACCCAAGTACCTTTGGGCAGAGATCAGCATTAGTACAGTGTGTCAGGCTGTATTCCTCCTTCTCTAATTACTTGAAAATAGAACAAGAAAGGCTACAGAAAAATGTTTTGTGATTTTTGTAGCATAAAGCTAAATATTTCCTGAAAGAATGAACCTTATTTAAACAGGCAGGAGGCTCAGCTTTGTTTTACTATTATTAATTATACTATTACTATTATTATTAATTATGGTGTGTTAATTCACCATATTCAAATAGAAGCAGGAATTTATACCCTAGAGGTCAACAACATTTCTTCTCAATTTAGAGCATTTCACAGGTTTGTCACTGGTTAAATACAACATAATGCTCTTGAGAGAAATTAAGTCACTTCCAGATCATTGTTTTAAATATTGCTGCTAAATAAATCACTCAATCACCAAGCAATGAACACACCTTTAAACCATTTCACTTGAGGGGGTGGGATTCCAGTTGTTTTACACTCCATAACAGTCGTGTCTCCAAGACCAACCAGAATTTCACTCTGAACTACAGTCAATGTTGGGTCCTCTAAAATGAAACAAGACAGGAAAAAAAATGAGCTCTTCACCCAAAGTACAGGTAATTTTAAAGACATAAACCACGGAAGACTAATTTTCTCTTGTTTTATGGAAGAATGTTTGTCATTAAAAGTCAGACTTAAAAGTGAAAGATAAACACTGAGAGACAAGGAAAAGTTAAATCTTGACCAGAGCACCTGAATCATATGCAGAATGTACAGAAAATATAAGGACAAAATCAGAAAATTTTCACCATGTAGAAAGTGAATGAACAAACATGAGAAGTCATAAAACAGTTTAATACTCTGCTATCAATATTTTAACACAGTATTTTGATACAGTAACACAATTTCTTTTCCAAAGAATCACTCAGGTTTCCCTATCCCACAGTAAGACCCTACTTTAGGGGTTTCTTTAAATCTAAAAAGGTTTTTAACCTAAAAAACTTTCTTTTTAGAAAGAGCATCAAGCTCCAAATACTACCTAACAATACTACTCAGGTTTGAACAGAAAACAAAAGGGACATTTAGGAGCTGTTCAACATATATTCCAAGGTTTTTTAAATTTCTAGTATGTTCTGCAGGGTTCTACTTGTTTTAACAGCTCCTTCTCCCTGATGATCAATCAGTTTATTTTTTTAGATTTCATTACATTGCTTTTCTCGCTTACCAATGTATGTGAGGGTGGATGTCTCTTTCTCTGTCCCAGCTGAGTTACTTGCCAAACAGCCATAAATTCCTGCATCTCTGGGAGTTGCTTTTCTTATGATTAAGGTGCCTTCTGGGGTCATTCTGTACCTGGGAACACACAGGGGACCAAGCAAGATTATTAGAAAGAACAGTGGTTATATCCATACTGCAACCAGCCACAGCAGCATGAGCAGATGGTTTATAAGTAGGTGTTTCTGGGTTTTTTACCCTCATGATAAACACTGTTAGTACTATTATATCTAGCACTACATTTTGTGAAAACTACATAAATTAATCTTGTAAAAAAAACTAGAGAAGAGAACTAAAGTGTTTCTCTCTTAGAGGTGAGGTAGTTACAATTAAAGAGCTATCGAAGTAAAGACTGAGGTATTATCTCCAAAACTCACAGACTCCTGTTAAAGTAGAAGAATATTTTGGCACTATTCAAACCTTCCTTCTCACATATGATATTAAAAGAAATGGAGACAACTTCAAGTCCCACCTGCTGGAGCCAATGATAAATATATCGTTGAGTGTCCACACAATTGTTGGCTTTGGGTAACCCGTGGCAGAACACCTGATGGACACTTCAGAACCTTCTTTAAAAGTCTGGTTCTTGGGTGAAATTACAAGCCTTGGAGGTTCTACCAAAAGAAATTAAAAGCAGCAATTAAAAATGTCTTGTTAGAAAACACAGGTTAGATATATCCATTTTCAAATAGCTCCATGGTGAGAAAGCAACCTAACAAAGGGCAGAGCCCACTTGTTTCTACTGGCACAGTCAAAGTCTCAGACTAAGCCACCTTTATAAGAGGCACTGGGACAAAATTCAGGTATTTGCCTTCCTGAATGGGGTTAAAAAAGCAGCAAGAGAGCCAATTCTGTCAAATGCCAGACAATAAGCAATGTGGAAGGTGTCCCTGCACATGGCAGGGGTAAGAACAAACTGAGCTTTAAGGTTCATTCCAATACCCACCATTGTGTGATTCTATGAATTTATTCAGACTACTGGACACTAAGGCCCACAGAACTCCAGGTAGGTCAATTGTTAGAATGTAACCTGAGGGATAAGAATGAAAGTCACTTGTGCAGACACACAAGTGGAAGAGAATATACTCCTCTAGGCACCTGAAAAAGTAAGGAATCCCCTCATAAATTAATTTGTTTCCATACAAGACCAATCTGATGGGAGGACTTGAGCATCTCACACTACATAGCCATTATTTCACAACTCCAAATTTGAGCACGTACTTTTTAGTCCTAGCACTCAGAGGGCATCAAGACTCCTCAGGATTTATCCAACTGCATTCCAGGATCTTCCAGAGTGCCCTGGGCAGTACCCCCAGCCTAAAAAGTCCCAGGTTTCACACAGGGCTGTGTCCTACCTGCATCCCAGTTGTGGGGAGCAGTGGGAGGCTGGGGACACAGTGTGTTCTCCTGAGCACAGAGCACACAACTGGGCCACAAAGTCAGCCCCCCAAAGAATCCAGGCTGTATTTGCACAGCTGCTGGCACAGGAGTCACATCAATGTCCCCTCCAGAAACAGCAGCATCAAACCCAACACTTTCAAAACAAGGGCTCACTACAACCCCCCTCAGTAGGAAAAGCAGATGCTGGGTTATTTTTAGAGCCACCAGCATTTGTTCTCTGCTTTAACTCCCCCTGAGAGAGAAAACAGGGATGAAAGCAGTGTTTATTCTCTTATGATCCAAAAATCAGAGACCTACATGGAGCTGGTCCAACAGTAATAAAGGGATTCAGGATGAATTTAATTTGACATTCTGAATTACTTACATCAACACAAAGCATGGACCCATCTCCACCAGTTAACAAGATTTCAAATTTCCCTCTTTGGTGTGTTAACAATAACAAGCCCATAAAGCTGTAGCTCTTACTTCTGGCCACCCTTCACTCCTTGCTGGCACATAAAATCTGTTTTTTGAAAACTACTCCAGGCCCTAACAAGCACTGCAAGTTGTACATGACAATCACTCACTGAGTGAAAATGGACATCCCTTCAATAAGTGTTACAACTCCACTTTTGACCTCTGTTTTGGAGCACCTTGGGTCAAGCTATTCAATTCAAAATTTCTTTTTTCCATAATTCTAAGTTTTCCATTAGCTAACAAATTACTAGAATTAGAGCAGAAAAGTTAATTAATTAATGTCCCCCTCTTCACAGAACATGATCCAGCAGCATTACAAGCAGAAATCTGTTGGAGTCACCTACACATGACAGAACCATTTTCTTTCTGTACAATTTTGAGTTTTGTCTCTCCTGACCCATAGACAGGCAACAAAGAACCAAGGTTCAAATCTCCACATAATCAAGGCAAGTAGGAAAAAAACCCCTGCATTTCTTCAAAAATTTAAAAATATTTGCTCCAATACCAATTATTACATTTATACCTTTTCTTCTTCTAAATTTGTTCCTGGTATACAGCAAAAGCCCAGACCTAGATTTATTTCGTCTCACTCATGCTGCCCTTTTTAGCTCTGATTTTTAATGAAATCACATAATGGTTTGGAAGGTGGAATGTGAATGGTGCTGAGCCTGAGATACAGACACAGCACTCTGCCTTTCAAGAGACAAAAAGCCCTTTATTGTATTGAACTGCTCCTTAAATAGCGTTCTTAATGTTCCTCAGCAAGCACTTGTGGCTGGTTCAAAGTTCAGGCTGCCCAGCCCTCTGACCAATAGCCTCTGCAGCCAGACAGGAACCCATTGGTCCAAATCCCTGTCTGGTTCTGAATGTGTCCTATTCCTGTCCATGAAGGACTGTTTGTCCCACCAGGCTGCTTCTCCCATGTATGGAGAATCAATTTGCCCAGTAACAAGGCTACCTTGTACTGTGACAGGAAGGGATATTAAAGCCCCCCTCGTTCCACCCCCTGCCATGGGCTGGGACACCTTCCACTATTCCAGTTTGCTCCAAGCTCCCTCCATCCTTGGACATGTGATAATTGATAAAAAGGTTGTGTTAATCATCAAAGTATTGGAGTTTGTATAAACCAGAATACTCAGGGCTGAAATAAAGCTGTTTTACTAACAGTTTGCAAAGCAAGGCTTTCATGCAGCCCAGCAGATTGTGCAAAATCAGATTTCCTGCCTTTGCATAATTAATTGCAGCCTATCCACTAAGACCAGACTTACTGACTCCCGTCGTTTCTTATCTACCAAGACCAGATGGTTATCTACGAGACTGGACAAATTGTCCAGAGACTTCATATTGTCCACCAAACCCACCGACCACCACTGCTTACTTGGCAGAATTATGACAACAAAAAATAACAATTATTGATGACTACAAGGAAAACCACGCTATAAAAGGGAGCTGCAAACCAAAGTTCAGTGCAGCATGGAGTGGGCAGTGGCCCCCATGTATCCCCAGTGCGCTGCTTTCTCTGTCTATATAAAATAAATCAATCAAAGTTTTGCTGAATATCGAGAGTTTTGTTTCTCGTTTGTAACAGTTGCAGGGATGGGCTGTCCAAGGCTGTGGGTAGCCCACTCCAGCAGCAGCCCTGGCAGACGAGCTCCCGGCGCGGTGCCGCCGTTACCTTGCACGGTGAGGAAGACGGTGGCGGTGGCAGAGCCGCCCTCGTTGGCGGCGGTGCAGCTGTAGCCGCCCGTGTCCGAGAGCCGGGCCGGCCGCAGCTCCAGGGAGCGGTTGGGCAGCAGGCGCAGGCGCAGCGGGTCCTGCAGGCGCGCGTCGCGCCCCTGCCGCTGCCACGTCAGGTTGTAGCGCCCCGCGCTCTGCACCAGGCAGCTCAGCACCGCCGCGGCGCCCGGCAGCGCCGACACGTTCGCGGGCACCTGCACCACGGGAGGGGGCTCTGCGAATGGAGAGCAACGGGGTGAGACATCCTTATCAATTATCTCATTGCCCAGAATCGTGTTAATCATGGAAGTACTGGGGTTTGTATAAACCAGAATACTCAGGTCTGAAATGAAGCGTGACGCTAAAGAAAGGAAAATGTATGATTAAATCATTTTGTTTTACTAACAGTTTGCAAAGCAAGGCTTTCACACAGCCCAGTAAGATTCTACAAAATCAGATTTCCTGCCTTTGTGTAATCAGTTGCAGCCTATCCACTAAGACCAGACTTACTGATTCCTGTCATTTCTTATCTACCAAGACCAGATGGTTATCTATGGGACTTGACAAATTGTCTAGAGACTTCACGTCATCCAGCGATCCCACTGATCACCACTGCTTACCTGGCAAAATTATGACAGCAAAAAAATAACAATTATTGATGACTACAAGGAAACCATTATATAAAAGGGAGCTGCAAACCAAGTTTGGTGGAGCATGGAGTGGGCAGCGACCCCCCATGTATCCCCAGCACTGCTTGCTCTGTCTATATAAAATAAAGCAATCTAAATTTTGCTGAATATCGAGAGTTTTGTTTCTTATTTATAACAGCAGCCTTCCAGCATTCTTGATAAACAACTTTAGGCACACTACAGAACAAAAAAATTGTCATGTAATTTTAATATTTAATTATTTATCTAATAGGTTAGGGTTAAATATTAGGTTTAATGAACTGTGTAATAATTCAGGTTTAATATTTGGTTTCATCTCCCATTCTGAAGCCACTAACAGAACCCAGGGCAGCAACCTCATTTGCTGACACTGAACTACCTGCCAGGGAGCTCACATCACAAGGTCACACCTGATCCAAACTACCACATCCTGTGGGATGAAAAATCATATCCTCTATGAGGAGGGGCAGCTCTGTGTTCTTTGAGCACAGCAACAGGAGGGAGATAGGACCACCACAGGCCTCCAAGTCTGATCTTGGTGACCTCACCTGGTGGCATCTCAGTGAGCTATGCAGTAGATTTCTACGGGTTGTATATGGACAAAAAAAAATTAGTAGGAAATTCTTCCAGCAGCCCCAATGGAACCAAGTTAACACCATTAGTGTTAGCACCATTAGTGAGTTCTTTTCATGATGGATTTCATACAGAAATATGGAAGGGGGAAGCATCCATGCTGTTATTTGATTAAGGAGTTCATAAAATAGGGTAAGAAAGGGGGAGGTAATAAACACAGTACACAAACAGCCCTGACAGACAGCAGACAATGCCAACAGCCACTCCTCCTCATGCTGACTGAAGGGCACCAAAAGTTACCAGCATCATTGCAGAGGGGCCAGCCCAGACTATGCAGCTGGTAAGGACACAAACCTGAAGTCCCTGCTATGGTGGGGGTCAGGGCCAGCTGGCAAACTCACAAAGGAACATGCAGGGAAGTGAATCAGAGTAGATAAGGGAGGAATAGGCAGGAAAGGGCATAAAAGGGGGCCTGTCCCCTGTAAAGCACCACCAGTCATTGCCTTGTCTGCCTCAGCCCTGACCTGACCAGCACACCTTGTTCTCTCACTAGTAAATCCCTTCTTTAAGTTTCCCAGGATAACTTTAGTCCCTGCTCCTTCTCTGTATCCCTGCTAATATTAAGTGCCAGCTACTGCAGCTACTGGTGTCAGTAGACTGGGTGCCAGCTGCTGCAGTCAGACCAGGGGTTTAGGAACCCCCTGCCATTAGCACCATCTCCAGGGGTGCCTGGAGTCCCAGCCCCAGCTCTGGGAGCCCACAGTGACCTCAGGCAGGGCTGTGCTGCCACAGGTGTCCCTGGGTATATGGGATGAGCTCTGGCAGCCAGGCAGGAGGAATTCCTGCAGCTATGTACAACATCCTTCAATACTCACTTCTACTCAAATCTTTGGGAATTTCATCATCTTTTCCTGTATATGTTTTATGTTGTAACTCCCAGTATTTGTTACCTGCTTTCTACCCAACCTACCTGTACAGTTCTATCGTGCCTCCAGAAGAAAGCAGATGCAGTAATTTTCTACTAAAATTATTTGAAACCACAGATGCTTAAAATAGCAGCAGTCATTCTGCTCCTCCCTGAGATATTAATGATCAAGGAGGCAACATTTCAAGAAGGAAAATGCATTATTTATGACTTTATGCATTCCCATTAAAAATATCCCATATATATTCCATTTGGTTTTCCCCAGACTGATTCTTGAACAAAGAAAACTCTGCAATAAATTATACTTTGAGAGGGATGCTTGTGCAGAAATGAGACAACTGTAAGAGCAAGACCAAACCTTTATCAGTACACACCAAAACACAATTATCCTAAAAAAAGCAAGGATAACAGAATTAAAAAAAAAAATCTCTATTTATTAAGAGTTAGAGATACTCCTAAGTTCTGAACCAGCCATAAATCCTCCTCCTCAAGGTCTTCTGGGAGGTCTCAGATGAGGTTCACAAGCTCCATGCTGGATGCCTGCACAGCACTGTGGGCTGGTGTGCAGCTCTGCCTCCCTACAAACACAGTCCCAACAGCAATTCACTCATTGCCAAATCCACAGACTTTAACCCATGCAGAGGGGAGTCAGGAAAAGCCACACTTGCTTACTGAATGGAATTTCTCCCCTGTACATTTTAGGTTTGGGATGTTTGGGTGAAACAGTAAATCTTCTACTGCTCATCAAATATATTACCTAAACTCAGGAAAGAGAGAGATGAAGCCAGTACAGGTCTGGAATCCCCATCTTTTGCCAGCCTAGTGGGACAACACAAGTTTTGGACTACCCCAGCCTCAGCCCACAGCAGTGCTCAAACTCAGCCATCCTCCAGCACTTCACTGGCCCTTCAGTTAGGGTGTTGCACAAGCTAATGAGCCATTTGACATTTTAAAGATTTAATAGGAGTAAAACAAAGTCAAACTCAAGTGTTTGCTTTCCGTGAAATGAGAAAACATTGGCACAGCTCCAATAGTTTTCACACAGCAGTTGCCAGAATGGATTATCTGTGATATACTGTCTGTCAGCTGGGTAAACCAAGAACACTTGAAGAGATTGTTTACTTTGCTTTAAGAAGAAATTTCAAGTAATTTTCTTGCAAATATTTGTACACAAGGATTTCAAAGTATCTCTCTCCCATTAATACTCTGCAGGGCTCTGAACAGAACAAATTGTCATGTTTACACAGTGACTCAGTTCCAGACCATCACTTGTGCTTTGTGAACGAGGGGATATGGGATTTTTTTCCCCTTATTACTCTTGGCTTTCAAGTGCTATGAACATCACAAGAACAAGGTCAGGATTCTCTTTCACGTTTCTCTGTGATGAGGAGAATTATTGCAATTTCTAGACTGAGAATCTTTATGCCCACAATTGCTTGCCCTCCAAGCCATGGTTTAAAACAAGCATGTGGGAATATCCTTTCTTCTTGAAGGATTTTTGTAGCCAAAATACAAACTAGTGCTCTAGAACCAGGATCTGGGTAAGCACAGATGTTATTGTTCTGTTCTGCTCACTACTACATGTGAATAAAAAGATGTTCCTTTCCTCAAATTCATCTCCTGGTCCAAGAGGGCTCTCTCTTTACAAGCTTTGCCTAGGATAAAAATCAATGCTATCACACTGGCTTCTTTGCATTTGCTCATAGTACAAAGAAAGGAACATCTCTGCCTGGAAAAGGGAAGGTGAAGGCTTATGGAGCCACTGAGAGGGTTGTTTTAGGGAATACACAATTAAGAGTCTTCTCAGGGCAGAGGAGAGGGGGAAAAAAATGAGAGAGTCTTTGTTCATAACATGCATCAGGAGAAATTCTGATCAGATATACAAAATATTTTCCTAGTGGGGGTAATTAAGCACTGAAGGCTGCCCATGAACTTGTGAAATCTCCACCCTTGGGGATATTCAAAGACTGACTGGACAAGTTCCTGAAAAACATAATCAAGCTTGGAAGCTAATTCCCTCTAAGTGAATCAGACTAGGCGACTTCTAAGGTGCCTCCAGCCTGCATTGTTTTTTAATTCTGTGATGCATAATCCAGGTTAATTTACCTGGAGTAGCTACTGCAGGAGATAAGAGGCAAGAAAACTTTAATTTCAAAATTAATTAAATGAAACCCTGAGTCAAAAAATGTTGTTCTGAGTTCTCCCATTCCTCCGTGTCACAGAAAATTAACTGCTCCAGGGTTTTCCTAGATTAGCAGCAACAGTTGTTTGTTTTGAGACTCATATCTGACGAACACCAACACAAGGCTGTATAGAATGGATCTTTTGCTACAAACTAGAAAATATTTTTCCCACTCACTCTGTCTGCATTGCAATAGTTTAAAAAAAAATAAAAATAAAAATTAAAATTAAAATTTGCTATAGTATAGGCAGGGGTCTCATCCATCCACCCACAATCAGAAAGAAGTCTACTGTTTATTTAAAATAATCTTTGTGATTAGCCCGATTTTTACCTCATCCATTTTACTTCCTCATCTCTATTACCACTTTTAAGAAATTCAAGGTAATAGATGAGATTTCCAACAATTTACTGATTTTTATATTGTAAAAAAAGGAGAAATTAGAACACAACTTTCATACTTCCTTATACATCAGAAAACATACATACAATCAAGCGAACATATAATTGCTATAACATGGAATAAAAATGAGAAGAATTGAAATCTGAGATTTAAGTTTTGGATTCTACAGGTCAGATCCATTCTGCAAGTCCAACTGATTGCAGGCATTAAAACCAAACCAACTTTGATATTTAAAACAGGTTTGTTGAACGAGCCTCAGCTCGCTTGTGGATGCGGGTGAGGAAAACACACAGTAATTAAAAATACACTTACAACTGACTGTATTTGACTGGGTGCTGCAGTGCTCAGGCCCAAGGGGTTCAGGCCAGAGGGGTGGCTGGCACGCACCTGACACATCGAGGAATGTCTGCGCGCGTCCCGTCCCCGCCGTGCTGCTGGCCACGCACTCATAAACGCCCTCGTCGGACACAGACACCTGGGCAATGTCCCAGCTCGTGCTGGAGGATTCCCTGCAGAAGGAAAGGGCACTCGCTGAATCCCCCAAGGAACCAGAGCTACACCAGCTGGGTTTTATGACTGCAGACACAGGAGAGTTGCACAGTCATTAAGAGGAAAGACAGATCCCCCGATGAATCAAACTGGATGTCATTTTATGGATGGTATTTTCTCATATGATTTTGTAGAATGACCCACTTGCACATCAGAAAATAAACCTTTAACAAGTCAGCAGCTGTCACACAATATCCAAAGGCAGTGTATTGGCTGTCATTCCCCCAGCTGCTTGTGCTCTGTTGTATTTACTACCTGAGAAGGCACAGTCTTTGATGCCAGCTAATTTCAGTGCATGTACATGGTACCAAACCCATGCCTCTTACCAGCAAAGGCAGTAAGATCTCATCCCCTCACCTGAGCTTCCTAAACTCACAGGTACAGGCATCCAGAGAACGCTGCAGGTTTTCTCTAGATCCCAGCAAGGCCAAGGCTGCTGGGCAGTAACACCACGTTGGTATCACACACAGTGTGAAAACAGGAAGGCAATAAAACTGTAGCTACATAGGCTACTTACATGTGCTTCAAAACATTCTCAGTTTCTCATGACTCAAAACCACATTTCATAAACTACAGACACACAGAGGATGATATAAATGAGCAAACCAGTGGTTCCACAGTGTCCCAGTGCTCTTCATGGCCTGTTACTATGGCACATAAACAAAACTGATAAGCACCAAAATATCTGTGAGAGCTTTGGCAAGTCATTGCCACATTACAGGAAAACACTACATTAATGACCCCTTTGTTTGTCTGAATAGATTGATTTATCAGCCCTTAAAGGATACAGAAGGAACAAGAGACTTGGAATATGTGTGGAAGTTCAGTGCTGTAGCACCATGAGACACACAATACAACCACACCACAAATGAAAAGTGACCTTAAACGGCTTTCTACTTTTTCCCTTTTACTTCATACTTACTCTAGATATCCTAATATATCATACTTCAAATCTATGACATTTCCCAGTGCAATACTGACACATGAACATGGCAGCAACTGCCAGCATTAAAGAATAAAATAATATTTCTTCCAAATAACAAGTGAGAAACTCCTCTATTTCACGGAAAGAATTTTAAAAGTGAGGTTAGGAAATCATGTTACACTTCCTTCCTGACTTGTGCTACACACCAGATGTCAAAAATTGAAGCCTTGAGAACAGAAGCACAAAGGGAAATGTGCCCGGGGGTGGAACAGCATGGCAAAACAAAGACCTGTGGTGGACTATGAAAGAAAAATTTAAAAAATTAAACCAACGCTGGAAGCAAGCTCAGGGCATCTGCTCCACACATGGGTGCTGGGTGAGGAGCTGTACCTGCACATGGGATAACTCAGCACCTTCCAGCACCACCATTACCTACCAAACTCATTTCACTGTACGTGCAATCTGCTGACTGGGCAGTTGGTCTGGGCAGCTTGGGAACTACAAACATTCAAACTCCCAAGCCCAGATGACCCCCTGGGTCCCAGTCACTCAGAGCATGGTGGTGCTTGGGCTGTATCAGACCTCACCTCCTGGACACCCCCATCACACTGCTCCAGACACAGATGGGAAATCACCAGGCTGTGGCTCACAGGGAGAAATTAAACCTGTAATTTCACTTCCTAGCACATGGTTTGGAGGGATATATTCTGCATGGCTTCTTAGACTTGAATAGCAACCACAAATATCAGTTGATTATGAGTGAATTTTTTAATTATCGTGACTGTTGTTTTGATTAACTACATGAATTGCCTTTCTTGTCAGAATTTAATGTCTTATTTTTGCTCTGCAGGATTAGTGGTGGGATCTGCTATTTATAATTCAGAATGGATTGCAAAGACCCTGTGTAATGCTCAGCTCCCATTGATTCCCCACTGCAATGAGGTGCTCAACTACTGCCCTTGAACTCCTATACCAGGCTGGGCAAAAATGCACTGGGTTATTAAGCAAAATCCAAATTTTCTTACTACACTGCCACAGAATGCAGAAATGTAAAAAGACAAATCTGTTACAATTTTTTAAAATTTCTTCTTCCTGACATATGCTACTCATTTAAAACTAGGAATTATTATTGTAGCTGATTGTACCTCTGGAACCAAAGTAAAAAAAGTACTCCAATTTCAAAGTCTGTTCTCCTCATGAACCCTGAACCTGTAATCATTCTAAAGGTATTCCCACACAGAAAACTGTGGCAATAGAAATATGATATTCAACTTGTAAATCATTTATGGTTTGAAATAAATACTAAAACAGTTGAATAAAGACATTTTAACACCCAAACAAAACTTATTCAATGCAGAGATTCAAATCTGCACTGAACTACTAAGCTGGACAAACCCTGCCTGGAACTTCATTACAAATAAGAAGCAAACAAGCCAAGCTGAATTAGATCCTATTTAACTATGACCAACAATATTTGGCTTGAGCTATGTTTTGTTAAATTAGCTTGGATGATGTGTTCATTCATCTGCTCTGTAACAGAAAAAAGAAAAACGCAGCCGAATCAGCTGGACGTGTGAAGAACAAGGAGAAATGTGGGGTTTGATACCTAAGGAATGGAAAACATTACACAGCAGCCCAAGTGTGTGCTGTGCTGGGGCTGACTAGGTGTCACTGGCACCTCATTAAAACCCAAACCACACCAAGCTGCAGCATTTCCCACTGCCAGCAGTGCAGGAGCTGCAGGATGTGTTTACTCAAGTACGCTGTACCTGCTGGAGAATGCAGAATTTAATCTTCAGTCTGCTCCTGAGGTACTTCAGGATGCTGACACTGTTTGCTAGTGCACACTTCCATTTTGGTTTTAATAAACAATTAAAAAGGGCATTTTATGAGTATTTTAACTAATTTACCTGTCTTTTTAAAATTATTCTTCTCTCACCCTACAGAGAAAGGGCACACAATTCTTTTTCTATACAGAAATCTGAAGAGGCTTCTGGTTCATCACATAAATTTTGCTACTTTGAGAGATTTTCTGAAGATGGAAGTTTCTAGGGCAAGTCTTAGGACATACTTCTAGGCATCAATGAAAGAAATTAAAAATCAAGCAAATTAATGTATGCCCAGTCATCCATGTATCACTGGAGCCAGAGTGAGAGGTATGTTTCATAAACCAAGTGAGTTACCAATTTTGCATAAAACTTTAAAAAATATAAATTAAATCCATTTCCCTTCTAGACTTTTAGATCCAGTTTATCATAATTTCAGAGCACCATCACATGTACAGAGTGTACACCCTCCTCTATATATCATATATAGATATCTCCATGCATATATAAATATTACCAATATCTCCATAAAACACAACTTTCCTGATGAAGAGCACCAAAAATAACAGACTAGAAGTAGAGGGATCTAGACAGCACATAGAAGTAAATAATAACAGAAATCATAAGCTATGAACAGGAAATGGAGCAGCATTGTGAAAAAAGGTCACTACTTACTTGAAGAACTGATCCACTCCCAGTTTTACTCCATTTTTAGTAAAATGCTGAGTAAAAGGTATAAGGCTTTCCACATGGCAAGGAACAGAGCCTGGCTGTAAATAATATCCTGGAGTCTTTATGGGCATTGTAACTTTGGGGGCATCTGAAAAAAGAAAACATTCCCCAGAAAGTACATTCACATTTACTAACACACATCCTATCCTTTCCTTTTATTAAAAGAAAGCCCCATTTCTGATAAAGCTCCACTTAGTAGTGGAGCTTTGCCCCAGTGAACTAGAGACAGATCTTTGGAAGTACTTGTATAAGTCATAAAAGCACACAAGATCTCAGTTTTAACTGATTCAGATCAGACAAATAAACAGTCAATTCAAGTTAGTCTCTTACCAGGAATAATACTAGAAAATGAAACACTTGAAACTCTCTGAAAAAGATAATCGTCCTTGTCATAGCCCGTTATTTTAACAAAAAAAGCTTCATCTGGTGGAATGAAGTCAGAAATATTCCATAGTCCATAGGGCTTTCTGTCAGGATAGTATTTCACAGGCAAGGTCTTAAGGAGTTCCCCTGTAATACTCAGAAGTTCCAGTCGGTCTACTCTAGCTGGAAGCAGGATCCCTGTGGTATTCAGCAGCATGAAGGTAGGAATCCCTAGAAAAACAGAAACATGCTATTTTAAGTGCTAAAGAAAACAGATAACTAAAACATGGAAGATTAAATTCCATCTGCATGGCTCACTACTCCATGAATGCACCATTCAACTCCAGCCCTTACCTACAGAGTAGGGAAAGGCCGAACTCTGCTGAGTTCTGCTTATTAGATGTGAGGAGACCCAGCTGGGGAGAGTTTAAATTACTGATTTCCAACAGGTGCTTCTGAAATAGCAGCCTCTTTATGAACTCCTCACCATGCCCCTGGGCTAACTAAAGTGCTTTTCTGAAGCTTTAAAAATAACAGAAACAGCACTGCAATTTTGAGGTGTAGTTAAAAATATCTGTATTTATGTCACACAGATACAGAACCCACAGAATCCCTGGAGTTACCATAAAGCTCTACTCAATTTTGGGGGCCTGAAGCCTTTCATCATGGACTGAAGTGGAAACAAACCTTGCACTGGCCTGCTAGATGTTTTTTTGAAGTCCAGGGTGGGCTGCCTGGAGAAGCCAGCTCGGAAGTCGATGGTGCTGAGCCCCGTGATGCGCACAGAGTGCCTGCCACTGCTCGAGGTCTGCAACACAGCCAGAACGTGGAATCAGCTCAGAGGGTGAGCCAGCCAGAGCCAGGGACTAACCCCAGCAAGGCAACAGCAGCACACCTGGAATAAAGCTTTGCTTTCACATCCAGGCCCTACAGCTGTGGTGTCAGCAAAGGCAGACAGTTTGTCTTGGAAGTAAATCACACCAACAAATCAACAACTCCTTGCCACATGCTAGTGCCTGCAATGGGAGGGGTCTGGGAGTTAGGACCTGACCATCACAAACTACTAGAAAATGGTGAGTGAATCAGAACTCAGCAGAAAAATCTATGCATTAAAGGTGCTTCTCTTCCCCAGGCAAGGGGAAAGCAGAGGGTGCACAGGTATCTCTATCCCCTGGTCTGTACCCTGTACCCTCACCTTGTCATTTTGCTTCAACCAGCAAAAAAAGAAAAATCAGAATAACCCCAACCATCCATCACCCTTGAACAGCCTGAGCTTCATATTCTGGAGAGAACAGCTGCTTTGATGAAAGTCTTTCATCTTAAAGAAGATAAATCAAAGTAATTATAGGTTACTTCCTATGCAGAGAAAGAAAGGTCAACTTCCACTTGCCAAAGGTGCACAGCAACCCATGGCTTTTCCTCCTCTCCTACACCCTTCAGGGTGGAAGCTTCCTTTGAGCTTTCCCTGGAGTTTTACCTGATCCATTCTCAAAGAATCCTCCAGAAGAGAGGCTACCCCAGAGTAACCCCCACCACTGCATGTGAGTATCAAAAATTAAACAGTTGTTTCTTGTAACTAGCAGCCTTGGGACAGGCATCAGACACCATGACAAATCAATGTCCATCTGATTAAAACAACATATTTCCTTCTATTTAGTTAACCTTTCACCTCAGAAATAGCACCACTAAAGCCTTTTTTATATAAGCCAGCTGTTAACAATATAAAGAAATATTTAATTGTGCCAAACAACTCAAGGTATCAAGCGTTAATTGCTAGTTAAAATTTCATTAGATAAACTCAGTGATAAAGTTCTGTTTTTATAGCTTGGTGCATCTGTATAAGGAGTTTATGGTGTGAATGAAATTTTCACAAAGCTTAAGCCTTAAGTCTTAAAATCTTTGTTCAAATAAACCAAGCCAGTGACTAAAGCCGAGTACACAATCCACAGAAAAATATACTGGGAAATAATTTCTCTATTTGAATTACTCAGTCCTTTAGATATTTGTGAGTTTTAAGGCCAGAATAACCTTATAAAATTTTACCATTTCCTAATAACAATTAACATACCTCTCACTGTCATGTCTAGGAGTTGGGGGTTTCTGTGCAAACACCAGGAATTAGTTTTGTCAAACAGGACTGCTTTTCAATTATTATGTTTAGGTCTCTTCTCATTATTTGTAGTTGAACATATATTACAGACACTGTACAATAGTGTTTCCCTTCCCAGGCTGGATGAGTGCAATCTAAAGTGCAAATACATATTTGTGAAAGATGCTTTCCTGTCTTTCAAACAACATCCAAAAACTGCCCAAAATTCAGGTATCTATGAAGAAATGTATGACCTGGCTTACTCATAAAATTTAGATTAGAATATTTCAACTACATATTCAAGAGATTTTCTTCATTTCCTTTTTAACCCAAAATACATAAATTTGAATGTTTTATTCATGCCTGCATGGAGCTGGAAACAGCATTATGCTGAGCTTAGAAAAAATCCCCCCAAAAAATCTCCCAACTCCCAAAAATCTGCCAGGCCCTGCCTGCAGGAGCAGCCTAATGCTTGGCACTGCTGTTGGCTCTGCAGATGTCCCACTCTGAGCCCAGCACTCCTCCCCAGCAGCCAGCACCTGGGTGCTGGCACACACCAGTGGCTCAGCTCACATCACACAGCCAGGAGCAGACAGGGCTCTTCCTGCACTGTCCCTCTGGGCTGTAGAGCACTGGCTATTTGCTGCACTGATCTCTCACCCTAGAAGTCTCCAACAAGTGGTAGAAGTGAATCCTCCAGCACTGACTGTAGAAAAAGCTCTCAGGACTCAATGTGGCTCATGTTGCCATGTCCAGCAGGACCCAAACCCTTTTCATTTTTAACAGCCCCCCAGGTTCTCTGTACTGGAGTTTTCAGCACTTTTGGTCATAGAATCATGGAATTGGAAGGGACCTTAAAAAGTCATCCAGTGCCACCCCATGCCATAGGCAGGGACACCTTCCACTATCCCAGGTTGCTCCAATCCCCAGTGTCCAAGCTTGCCTTGGACACTGCCAGGGATCTTTGGGCACCCTGTGCTGGGGCCTTGCCACCCTAACAGGGAACAATTCCTTTCCAATAGCCCACCCAGCCCTGCCCTCTGGCAGTTCAAAACCTTTCCCTTTTGTCCCATCACTATCTGCCCATATAAAAAGTCCCTGTCCCTCATTTGATTAGCCCCCAGTCCTAGACAGGCATCCAAACAATTCTCCCCAGAGCTGCTGAGCTCAACATGCTTTTGTAGCTGCAGTTCTGCAGCAGAATCAACAGCTTCCCCCAGGGCTGTGTGTGAATTAATGATCCTTTTCAAAGCACCTCTGTGCTTAGGGCAGGGACAATGCACAGCAGGATCCATTCAGCACTGCCTATAAAGTGCCTCACCCGGGTGCCTTCCCCTCCAAAAATGACTACAGAGTATTTACATTGCTACAATACAATAGTTCAGTCAGAAAGGATCTTCACCAGCAGGATTGTTTCCACATCTATTTAGGAAAGCTGGGATCATGCAGCTTTACCTACATAAAGAGGTATACAGCAATATTAAATACAAGATCATAGGACATTTACTGTAACACTCAGCTGTGAGTATCTATGATAAACAACATGACAAATCATTATACAACCCCCTTATATGCTACAGGACAATCATACATGAGTTCTGCAATAACTTCACCTTAATTGTCCATGTTCCAGGCTCTGGATCTTTAACATTTACTACCTTTGCAGAGTTGTGAATATTTAGCAATTCATTCAGTCCTGATCCCTTACTGAGCTGCTTGCCTGAAAAACAGAAATTAAATACAGGATGGAGTAAACACAGTATTGCTTAAAAAAAAAAAAAAAGAGAGTAAATACAATATTGTTGTTTTGTACCAATGTATTTCTGATACTTGACTTACTCATTACTTAGCAGTCAATGATATTTATAACAGTCAAAATTCCTCATAATTCTTTGACAGAATACCGAAAACATTAATTTGTATGCAGGAATTGGCTCTCCAGAGAGGGATTCTGCTCCCTTCAAGGCTGACCCTGAAGAATCATCAGCCCTATAACCCACCTGGCTCTTTCACAGCCCTAAAGGCAAAGAGGAAGTGGAGACTGGGCTGTCCAGTGCATGTTTTCATAACCTACTGGAGGTACCTTGGGAAATTTCAGTGAGACCCTGTGGATTTAGATGCATGGAGCTGATCTGTGAGAAAGGCCAAGAAGAGGTGGGGTCACAGCTTCAGCTGAAGCCTGACACTTGCACCCAGGACTGTGTTGTCATGGCTTGAACACAGACACTGAGCAAATCTCTCTCCTGTAAACAAGAATGCCCCAGTGCAGGACAGACTAGACCATGCTGCAGGGAGCCCATTCTGGGCATAAAATACTTCCAAGCTACTCAAGCTATATCCTTAGGCAAAAGTCATTTAGAGAATACAAAATATGATCTGAATTTATTTCTGGAGTGCTGTTCCAAGTTCCTAAGGCATCAACATAATAATAAACAACAGATTTGTTCAAAATAGCTTCAATTACACATTAGATCCAAATCTGTGATTGCAGTCCCCATCACACACTGCTCAGCTGGAGATGGGCAGGGGAGACAGGTTTGGTTCTGAATGTTCTCACAGTTCAAAAAAACCAGACCAGGTTGAACTTTCCTCACATAAAACCCAGACATCATGTACAATCCTTAAATGATGGTTCAGGGAATACAAAAGCAGATGAAAGGCAAAAGTGTCCAGCAATCTGGAATGCAATGACAAATAGTAACAAAGAAGATGGAGGTGAGATGAAGTGAACAGAATAAGGAAGTTTTTCAGTTTCCTCCAAGGGAAAAAAAAAACTTGGAATATTGGGAAAAAATTAAATATCAGAAGGGATTTTTCCTTCCCTTCTTTCACTAAGACAAAAAAAAAAAAAAAAAAAACTATAAAATGCTTCACCTAGAGGATTATGAATCTCCATTGCTGGTGAAGGACCACTCAAGGACACTGTAACTTCCTTCAGACTGGGATCAAAAGGGATCTGCCAAGTATTTACAGCCATGGACAGATGGTCTGTAGACAAGAGATGCACTTTGGAGGCTTGAACTGCTTCTTCAACCCATTTTAACACCTAGAAGAGAAAAGAACAGTTGTTACTATACTTCAACAGTACTGGCTGTTGAAATATTTTCTGTTGAAATGCTTGTCTCTTCTGTCTTGTAGAGATTCCATACTGATTTATTTTTTAAAAGGTGAATACTTAAAGCAAATGCAACTTTAATAGAAGATACAAGCAAAGCCATGGTCAGCATGGTGTTTAAAGGAATACACAAGCACACCTCTCCACACAACAACCACAGGTAAATTTTAAAAGGAATTAGGGATACAGACCTGTGGACATTTCTGGTCATCAGTTATTAGCTGCATGAAGCAACAAGGAGAATGTTCTCATCCAGATATACTGAGTAATTGCTATCTATGGACTTTTCCAGGGTTTTTTCCCCCTAAAACACCTAACACAAATTACTGTTATATCACAGAGGCAGGACTGGAGGGGAACATGGCTTTGGAATGTGTGTCCCTGCAGGGCATGGAGGCTCCCACACCAGGGACAGGACAGCAGCCCATGGGAGAGCCCACAGCAAAGGAAGGCTGTGAGGAGGAGGAGCAGCCAAGAGAAACCTGTGTGTACTGACCACAGCCCCATTCCTGCTGGCACTGGGGAAGGGAGAAGGAATCAGGGGAGAAGCTGAGTTGGGCAAGTGAGGCAGTTCCTACCTGCCTTTGCTTCCCACTGCCTGAAGGAATAATTGAATATTTATTTTAATTGGCAACAAATTAATTTTCCTTAAGTCAACTTTGTCTTGCCCTCAACAACGGGTGATTTCCCTGTCTTTATCTCAGCCCAGAAGCTTCCTCAACCCATTCCTCCTCTGCAAGGGGTGAGAGGGAACTTAACAATCAGACAAGGGAAACCCACTACAACCAACCCAACCTGCCCAAAACCACACCTGGTTTGTCAAACCATGTAATTCTGCATCACCTCTGTATGTCACAGAGCTGCAGCACATCTTTTAAATCCTACTGAAGTAATACTGAGTTTGTGTAACAATGTGAATGTGACTCAGAGTAGTAGTGAACCGTGATTTGAAGTTGCAGTTGACCATGGTGGCACTGAGAAACACCTTGTAAAACAGAGCTGTCTTTTGATTATGTCAGTTCAAGACTTGGAAACCAACAATAAACTAACCTGGATGTGCTACCTCTCTGTACTGGGGGTCTCCAGGGCAAGTTATTCAACCTAGGACCCAATTCAATACATTGCCCTAAAGAATGTCATTCCCCTGGTTTATTGTGCATTACTTGCCTACTTTGTATTTTAAAAAATGGAAATATGCCATAGGTTTGTGTGTGAGATGACTTCGTGATAGAAACTAGATTCCAGCCTACTATAGAAGTGTACTTGTTCTCATATGTTACAGCAACCTTTGTGCAAAGATGAAATAAGATTGTTTAAGTGAAGGGCATCACTGAAAACACATTTGAAATGGTGGGGGCAGGTTTTCATCAGTGATTCCCCTTCACTCTTAGCCATGTCCCAGCTGAGTCATGCTGAGTGCTCCCAGCACAGGGTGGGACAGCACTGACCAGGTGTCCCCTCACCAAGGGTGTGCACAAGCAAGGTGCTTGTGCATGTCTGCAAAACAGCATTCCCAAAAAATCACAGTAAAGCTGCCTGTGCTGCTCAAAGCTCTGCAGTAACATGGCCCAAGAGAGAAGTGGGGTTTGTGCAACAGCTGGTGACACCAGCTAGGGAGCAGCTTGTGTTTGCTTTAGCCTGGAACAGGAATCACAAGGCTTCAAAAAGATACAACCCATTTTCTACTTCAGAAATTATGCATCTGGGGCCAAAAATGCTTCCAAAGAAATTTCAGTGTTCTACTCCCAGTGAGATGAGCATGACACTTTTCTGTATGAGGTATATGGAAAAGTTCCTATTTAATTCCAGGATCTTACCTCCACCGGTAAGTTTGCAAATGGATTGTAAAATTCAATGAACCCATATGAACTTCAGTTTCTGAGAGTTTTCAAGATCAAAACTGAAAATGGAAGGCAACAGAACAACCCAGCTGTCTGCAGTCTGGCAGCAGCTTGCTTGTATAAGTTCACTAGGCAGTTCTGGGAGATCCATTTCCCAACCCTGTCATTCCAAAGGGGTTTGCAATACTGCTGTAACACTGGTTTAGAAATAGGTTTTTTTTTCCTCTGAGACCTTTACAGAAAGCCCCCAAAACAACAGCAGCTTTTGTTGTTCTGCCAAAACGTGATGTGATGAATATTATTAGAGGAGGAATGGCAAATACAGCAATGATTTATAACATTTCCCCAGAAAATTTGCTCTTGCAACCTGCCCTGCTGTCAGGTCATTTCTTGGAATGCATACTGAAACCTGGAAAATCTGTGGAGCATGGTCTCTATTCCCATTTGTTTATTCTGAGACTCAAGAATATTTCTCAAGCAGTCAAAGCAATGGGATTTCAGGTTAACTGTTTCATTGCTGAAGTAAATTTAGGTTCATACTTATACCCAAAGAGGAAAAATACTACAGTAATGTTTTTAAATGCACATCAAAAATGTAACTGAGACAGTGCATGAGAAAATAATACTGTCAAAATAAAACATTAATTATGTATATAACATGTAGGAAAACCACACAACTGAAAAGTTTTATTGCTGGATCTCAAGCTCTTCCAAGTTAGGAACCACTAGAAATAAGCCTGTCTGTTTTCAACTGCCTTTTAAAAGCCCTTCTACAGTTGCTTTATGACAGACCTTAGGTACATGATTGTGGTTTATTTTTTCCAGAGACTCCAAATTCCAGAGAAAATATAGAAAGACCAGCTATAACTATTTGTTTTTCCTTTCTTTGTTTAGCATTCACCATACATTATGTATCTTCAGAACAGAAGTATTCAGCTGTTTCTCCCATGAAACCATTACTTCTTTTTCAATTAAAATGGATAATGCCTGCTTGGGATGAGGGAGGAAAAAAGGCAAGAAACAAGAGTTATGCACAAAACCTTCATTCTACACTGTAATTTTGAACTTTTGACTTTGTTACCTGCATTGTATCCTTGAAAAGTAGTGGAAGGGCCTTTTACATCTTTAACTGAGCGAAACAAGATTTCAAAGTGCTTCCTCTGCAGCATGATCCAAACAGACACTGGTCACACAGAGCAGGGAGCTGTAACACCAACCCAAGCTGTAACCCTTAGGTTGCCATCTCCTGGGAACACTAAGGGCCAGCACAAATGGGATGTTCTCCAGTGGGTTTAGGGATCTCTGCTTACAGCAGAGCACTCATGAGTGACCACCACCATTCCCTGTGATCTTACAGATGATGCCCTTAGCACCTTCCCTACAACAACAATCCCTTTTGCACCATCCCTTCTAAATGTTCTGTCACCAGTCTTGTCTTCAGTCCCCCCTCAATCTCATCTCATCCACAGCATCCCTTTCAGGCTTCTCCTCCAATTCCAAACTCTCCTTTTTTTCCCATATAGGTTCAGCCAGCTTTCAAGGCACTCAGCAATACCCCCTTCTTCCATCAGTCAAAGCTGTGCCCCCACGTATTCTCAGTTATCCTTCTATCAATGTTCTCTATATGGAAGATCCATTCCTACTTATTTTAAAAATCAGGAAGAAAGATACATTTTTAGGCAGTCTAAGGACAGGGATTTTTCTCTTCTTACAGAAAGGTCAGAAATAAGAAAAATCAAGTGCTTCAACACTTGCAAATTAAGCTTTGACTCTACAAAAGCAACCAGAGAAATCTTACCCTAAAGAAACACTTTTCAAAATCAGGACTTCAGTGCTTTGGTAAAGCACTTTGATAAGGGCTTTCCAAGACACTAGGGACATTTCAGGTTATTACAATCCTATAATGGTTTTTGTTGGAAGGGACATTAAAGCCCATCTTGTCTCTCTCCCCTGCCATGGGCAGGGACACCTTCCAAGTCCAGGCTGTTCAACCTAGAGCCCCAACATGGGCCTTGAACATTCCCTCCCAGGGATGGGACCTTGATGCTCTAACTACATAAATATTCTCATTGATCTAATGCACAGAAATTACAGTGAGTTTGCAAGAATAGGACCTTCATCCCAGACTCCTAGATGAGCTATCTTCAGCAGGTAAGAGGAGATACACATGTATTTCATGCTTTGCTGGACTGAACTCAACACAACCTCATCAATCACTAATAATTGTTCCCAAGTTAACTGTAGTGTTTGAAATCAGAACATGTTTTTCAGAAGTAAAAAGAAGGCACTAAGCTTTCATAATCTTCTCAGTACACAAGCATTGGATGTGTATCAAGTAGTGTTTTGCTGTGTTTCCTTGTATCTAGCTTAGAATATTGCTTCATTCTGCACTTAATGCTCAAAGGGCAAGAACAAGAGGCATGGTTTGAAACTCTGGATACTAAAAATAGCGTTGTTTGGGTTGTTGGGGGGTAGAATAATCAAAATGTTTTAACAAAACAAGCCGTTGGTTTGGCAGGGTACTCGGCAGGGACTTTGTAGCTATTCCCTAATCCCCAGTCCAGCTCTGGCTGTCTCTGGGCCCATCACGGTGAGTGTGCTTCAGCATTTATAAACTGCATTCTTTACACATCATCGACTCCTCAGAGAAAAAGGACGGCAAGTGTGATTGCTTGATTGCTGCTGAACCCTGCCTGAGGGCTGTCCCATAAACAGCTGATCAATGCTGATCCAGAACTGAAACCACAGAGAAGGTTTTACTGGGGATGGCAGCAATTTGGTCTACTCCTTTTCACAGTCACTTGGCCCGGACACAGATTTATGTAAGGTCAATAATCATTACAATTGCAGAGTCTTTTAGGTTTGGCTTTAACATAAATTGTTCAGCAGTTATTGTGGTAGACTTCTGAGAGTGATTTAGGACTTGCTTTTTTTTCCACCTTGGGCAATCTCTTGCACTGTTTAAGCATCTCTTTCCAGTGGCCATAGGCTGTATTTTTCCCTCTCTCTCAAAAAAAAAAAAAAAATTCTGCAAATATATCACCTACTGATTTCACCCTCTGCTCTTGTGCAGAGGTGGGGAGGAGCTGGCACAGGTGCCCAGAGAAGCTGTGGCTGCCCCTGGATCCCTGGCAGTGTGCAAGTCCAGGCTGGAAGGGGCTTGGAGCAGCTTGGGATAGTGGAAGGTGTCCCAGGAGGTGGAATGAGATTATCTTCAAAGTATCTTGCAACCCAGAACATTTTATGGCTTCACAATTCCACGAGTATTTACACAAAAGAAATGTTAAGGTCAAGCAAGAAGGGGGTGAAATCACCTACTGAAACCCCCTGCTTAAAACCTTTGCCAAAATTCCAAGACAGTCTATCCTTTCAGGCAGAAGGTGGTGTTCTTAGAAACAGGGAAGTGCCAAGTTCAGAAAGCAGCAGCAGGCAGCCAGGAAAGCAGCTTGTGCCAGCCCAACTCCAGAACACGGTGCTGTGTAGCACCTGAAATGGCTTTATCTGCTCACTTCTACCTCTCAAAAACAGGAGAGAACAAAACCACAACAATCAAACCAAACCTTTACCCTAAAACTCCAGTCCTGGCAAAGAGCATTTCCCACTGACAGTATCAGAGGGTTGCAGAATTGGCTGGGCTGGAAGGGCCCTTAAAGACCACCTTGTTCCATGATGATCCATTCTGTATAAAGGGATTCCATGGAGTGTCACAGAGAAGTTTTACCCTTTATACATAATAGCAAAATGCAGGCCAGGAACAGACCAAACAGGTAACTTCTTTTCTTCCAGAATTTAACAGAACTTTTGGAGGATAAATCTTCTGGGAAGTTTCTCCTTTTGATCACCTTCACATCACTGCCAATAGCTTCTATCATTCCCAATGAAAACTTCAATTTTTCTAGACAACAGCTGTACAAAAATGCATTTTATTTCCAACATTTATCATTGTCCAAATTTTAGGATAGAAAAAAGAACGAACAAAACCAGAGTAAATTTTTATTCAAAAACCTCAGCTAGTTATTGCCTACACTGGGAATTCAAAGGGGAACGTTTACAACATTTATAAACAATTCCAGCTCTCCAGATAAATATCATGTGATTTCACCTCTCTCCAAACTGTTTTCTCACGCACTTCTGAAGTTTCATTTCTGTCTGAGACTCACTGAAGTTCCCAAAGCAAATAGTCATTCATGGCTGTGGGTCAGAACCACAGTTACCAGGAGGGCAGCGGAGGTGGCAAACATATTGCAGCAACAACCTCAATTAAAAAGTTACTTCCATGACTCCGTGAATAACAGAAACCTGAAAGTCCACACTATGTGTGGGGAACATTTTTGTCCAGGCTAAGTAGCAGTCCCCTCCTTGCTCACAAAATGCTCATTTAAAGCTAAATGTATGCTCTTGTTTTGAGCAGAGAAGCCACTAGGCTATGCAGAGTCCAGAACCACTCCTTTTTTTAAAGGCTCTTCTCCTGGAAGATTTCTGGTACAGGCAAAGGGAATTTGGGGAGGTTCTGGTGAGATGTGCCACTTCACACTTCCCTAATGTCAACAAAAGTCACAGAATTGAATCCTGATATAGAAGATGGAGAAAGGAAGAAAGAGAAAGGTGGAACAGAGTCCACATACTAAGACCAGAACATTTAGAAGTTCCCCTTCTGCTCCCTAACCCACCATAAGGTCTCTTAAAAATTTACAGTGTAACTCATCCCTCCTTTTCTTTATTGATTGCAAAACTCAAGCAAAGTTACCTCATTAACTTGTTTTTTGTCCAAGTGAAAAACTTGACCAGAGCTTGTTGAGGCAATTTCTTCATAGACCTTGTAACCAATATGATTCCTGTCATCACAGTCTCCTGTCAGCACAAATACCACCTGGATTAAAGAAAAATCAGTGAATCATTGGACACATGGTGCATAGGTGATGAAAGCATTGCCAGGGCAGCATTAAGGCAAGACAACAGAAGAATGTCAGTCAAGATGGGTTTGTTACTCTGCATTGACAGAGGCACTGCATTCAGAAATGATGGAAAAAGCAATGCAGAAGAAAAGGAACAGACAAAAATCTCTTTAAAATTCAATCAGCCCTGTCATTCACATAATACTTCTTTTAGAACAATATTTAAAAATCCACAAAAGTGGTAAGCTACCAAAAACACATATACTGGTAGAAGATTCAGTTACATGATTTATTTCACAATAATAAAAAGAATATTCCACTAATATTTCCTTAAACAGATCAGTTAACTCTATTTAAAAAAAAAAAAAATTAAATCCTTAGAATGCAATATTATGGTCCCTTCTGTAAAAAGATTTCACCAAGTTCCACACAGGAGAATTCCACCCCTTTTCATTGAGAAACCAAGCATATAAATCAGCTGGGAATGTAAATCCCCTCAGTACCTGTGACTGTTTCTGTTGGATGAGCTGAAGCACTTCATGGGTCAGTCTGTAATCCTTGGACCGGGCATCAGTAAATACATAGATGAAAGAGCCAGGCAGGGAGATTTCTAGAGCAATCTTTATTGCCCCAATGCTCATCTCTGGACAGTCCCCACCACCCTGTTCACAAGCAGAAAGAAAACACAACTTTTTTTAAGAAAAAAACCCACACAACTTACTTTCTTTTGGGACATTCAAGATAGATACTTCCTCAGCCTGTAATAATTTATTCACCTTTGCCCTGGACTCACCCTGGGACAGGGAGCTCAGCAGAGGGCACAGGTGCTGTGCTCCCACAGCTCTGCACAGCAGCAGCTGCAGAGCTGGAGGTTTTTCAGACCTTGCGTTTAATCACAATGCTTCCAAGTATGACTTTATCCTTATAGGAAAGGATTAGCCTCTCCCTAAATTAAGAATTTGGGAAAAAATCTGTTTAAATAAAAGTTCACTAACTTACATTAAAATGAACTTGGCGTATTGAAGACAGAACTTTCCAAAGAGCTGACACAAACTGTAAAACTTGCCCTGCCATTTACAATAGATCTCTACATATTCAATACTAAATATAAAACTGATTCATTTTATTTTTACAGTCAACATGCCTTCACACATATGTATATACAAATCTTCACATGCTGGGAAAGAAGAGGGCAGAAAGAGAGGAGTCCTTCATACCTAAGAATTTTCTTTGATCTCAGTACGTTCGTATTGGGAACAAGTTTAATCTATCAGTATCTTTAATCCAATTTCAAAGCAAGACTATCAATAAATTTCTCATCTATGCTAAAGAATAAGCATGTGGTCACTGTTTTTCTGAAAGTCATGTAAGAGCCATCACTCTTTTTCAAAATCAGTTCTCCTAAATGTAGCCTTAGTGTTATGGGAAAAGCAAATGGAGACTCCAGACAGCCTGAAATTCAAGAGAGAACCCTCCAAGATTTTTGACACACGTCAGAACTTTATCTTGGCAATGCCTATACAGTCCAATGGGACACATCACTATATCCAAATTCTTTCAGCACAAGACTCTTCCATGTAAAGCTTTAATTTGTGGGCAAAGTCAAAATAATAGCTAATTTCTACAGACATCTACTTGGAACAAGGAAATTTCTGTTCCCACTTGAAGTCTACTTGATTATCATCTCATAATATTCTATATGGCAGCATCTGTTTTCTAAAAACCAAGAAACATTAATAAGCCACTGCTGCCCAAGTCCATGTTCTTATCACTGTCTGTAAGAATGATTCAAAGGTAATTACAGATGAAATGCAGGTGATAACCTCCTAAGCTGATCCTGTATCAAAGGAACATGTCCTTTATCACTCAATGTAAAAGGAAACAGGACCAGTTTCTGCAGTGAAATGTACACATCCAATTTTTACCTGATGTCAAAGGTCAGCCAAAATTCCCTCTAACTGTTCTGTGACAGATGAAAGGAAAACAAGAGCTGGGCTTACCCTGATGTTCAGGGAGGACAAGTTGAGCATATTTTGATATAATGATTTATACACAAGATGCCTTGAAATAATTTATCTTCACCTTAATTTTAGCTTTGTCCATTAATGAGAATATTTGGTCCATGCCCTTTCTCAAAACAAACCCAAGTTCAGAATTTCCTTTTCCTCCACAGCATTCACTCTTGCATCTTTCATCAATTTGGAAAAATACTGGTAACAAACCTGTAGAAAGTGTTTACATTTTCTCTACTGCAAGATGACCTACCAGTTCTGTTCTAATAATTTTTTGATTTCTATTTTGGCCCCTCACCAATACAATGGATGAATACAAGTCAGTGACAGTCTTCATATAGCAGAATGAGCATATCTTGAAAATAACTATGAAATATGCGATCAGCCAGCATTAAAGAACAAAATCTAAAATTAATTAGACAGAAACTTTTAAACAACTTGATTAGAAACTTAGAGTTTGAAATTCCCAAAAGCTTCACTAAATAATCCACCTTTTAGAAACAGCTGCAATTACTGTCCAGTGTAACTATTGAGGAAACAAAACCATGAAAACTGGATGGAGTTTTGAAGCTTAATTTCCTCATGGAGGAGAAAACTGCAAGAGCTATTGTTTTTCCTGGATTTCAAATCTTCTGCCAACTTTTAAAGTAATCCTCAAGCAATCTGTTCTTACAGGGATTACACCATGTGCCAGTTTCTGAAGGAGAGCCTGTCTACTCTACTGACTCCAGCAAGGTTCACCACAGGTCAGAAGCATTTTCCTTGGTTAAAGACAGGACAATGGGAACATATGCTCTGTCAGGAAGGATAACCTCATTCCAATACTTCCCCCTTTCTTTCTATCACCCAAAGGAATGGCTGGAACTGTGTCAGGGCAGAGTCAGGCTGGATCTCAGGAAAAGGTTCTACCCTCAGAAGGTGCTAGGGCACTGCCCAGGCTCCCCATGGAATGGGCATGGCCCTGAGGCTGAGAGAGCTCCAGAGGCATTTGGACAATGCTCTCAGGGATGCACTGGGTGGGACTGTTGGGCTGCAGGACCAGGGGCTGGGCTGGACATTCCTGTGGGTCTCTTCCCACTCAGGATATTCTGTGATTCTAAGAAGCCTTTGAATCAGTAAGTGCCAAGTAATGCATGGCAGGGAAGGCAATACCTATGGAAAACCTGATGGGTCTTACAGTCCTCCTATTTGAATAGTGTTCATGGAATATAATTTCCAGAACACAGTAAAAGTCCATGAAAGTGTCTATGGACAAGTGGCAGGACTAATGAAAATGCCAACTAAATGTTAGCATTACCTAACTATTCATTCTTGTGTTACCAAACCATGTCTCATTATTACACAATGATGCAAACTAAGACAAAGGAATGAATCACAGCCCTAAATTAAGATGAGAAGGAAGAAATGGGTAGGCAAATGACAGAGGTAAGTATCTACATCCTCATGAATGCCTGCAGCAGGAATATCAGCACAAGAGCAAAGGTTAATGTGAGGAAACAATCTTTGCTAGAAACACACAGGAAATAAGTTACTCACCTGAACATAAAGTTCCCTAAGTTCAAACTGAAATTTCTTGGGATCTGTGGTTATTGTCACTGGACCAATTTCTAGAATGAAATACAAAGAAAACAGAGTTATCCAAAGACATATAGTAGTTTAAAAATGAAACTAAAAGCATTGAGCAGAAAGAAATCATAGAGAATTATATCCCCAGTACTGAAATCTATGCATCAAATGTGGTAACTTTAATTTCCCAGTATTCCCAAACTCTTCCCTAAACATCTATAGGCACATAAAGCCTTTCACCTTTGATTTTGATCAAACATTTAATTGTTCTTAGTAATAAAAAGGGAACAAAAATTCCCAGAACAAATGTTGCTGGACCAAGAAATAATGTACTTTTCCAGAAAGAAGCTCTTCAGACTGGAGAAAACTAGGCTTTGGGAAAACCTTACAGCAGTCTTCCAGTGCCTAACAGGGTTCAAAGAGAGTTGGAGAGGACCTTAGGAAAAGGGCCTGGATGGACAGGATGAGAGGAAGAGGCTTCAAACTTTAAGATATTAAATACTGGGGAACAGGTCTTCCTTGTGAGAGTGGGGAGGCACTGGCACAGAGTGCTCAGAGAAGCTGTGGCTGCCCCGGATCCCTGGAAGTGTCTAAGTCCAGGGTATGGAGTAAGCTGGGATAGTGGAAGGAGTCCCTGCCCATGGCAGAGGGTGAAACTAGAAAGAGAAAGAAAAAAAGACACATGCCACATTTCCTTCCTGGAAAAAAAAAAAAAAAGTAACACTGGAAAATACCAGTGTGAGCTCTATCCCCAGTCCCAGCACATCTAGCAGGAGCTGCCAGGAAGAACCAAAGCAGAAACAACTTAATTCATGGCACTTGCCATGTCTTTGTCTACTGTGAAAGGGCAGGACGTCCAAGTGAAGTTGCCTGGGGTGTGTAACAGCAGCACATATGTGAGCATTTCCCAATCCCACAGGGCTGTCCCTCTGCCCCTCACACAGCTGCCTTCCTGATTGGGATCAAATGTGGTTCCAGCCAGCTGGTGCCTGTGCCATGGTTTCCTGCCTGTTCACCTCAATCTGCCTTGGCAGCAGTGCCCTTCATTCTTTGCCTGGCCCAGGCAGGCACTGCTGCCCTGGCCGTGGGCACTCGCCCAGCTCAGCAAGAGCAATCAGGGTGCTATGCCAAAAATCAGTAAATAAACACACACACACACACAAATGAAGAGATTTCTGACAGCTGAGTGCTCCAAAGCACTCAAAGAGATCAGTTGAGTTCTGACAGACCAAATGGGGCACAATTCTGCTGTCAGGGTAAAAGCCAAGCATGAAACTGCAACGGTGCCAATTTAATACAGTTGCAGCTTACAGGGAAGTGCTGCCTCAGCAGACCTCACAACACTTTCCAAGCTCTATAAAAGTTTATATGCACTTATCTGCCATATAATACAGACATTTTTCTCTTTAAAAAAAACCCAAGGTTTTATTTCACTGGAGTTACAACAAACAACATCACTAAGGTCTACTCTAATCACACCAGCATTTGCTAGGCAAGCTCTATTCATGAGTGTCTTTTGGTTTAATTTCTTTGAAAGTCACCCACAAGCTCACACAAAACCTTTCATAAACTATTAAACTGTCCTTGGGGGCTTTTTGTATGGCAGTGAGTCATTTATCTGTGAATGCCATGTACTAAAATGCTGCACTATCATTAAAAGAGCCATTACAAGGACTCACTGTTCCTTCAATACCTTATCCTGCTGTCCTCCCACTCCCCCTGGCATTATTCTCCTTTGGGTGTCCTTTAAAGCAAACACCTGCAATAAAGCCACCTCCAAATTGTTTTGCTTCCAAAGTCCTCCTTGCCAAGCACTGTTCTAAAGCACATCACTGACTGGAGTTTATCCATACAGTAACTCTCTTAGCTCCATCATTCCCACCCGTTGAGGCATGCAGTGTTTCAGCCTAAAATCCCTTGGAAAGGCTTTCTTACCCTATAAAATAAACATCTGAGAAGCAACACTCCTTCAGCTAAGTTAAAACAGCCCATCAGGAGCCATGCAGGGGCAGGTGTCCTCAGCTGATCCACAACTATGTCTGAAAGGTGATGGTGCTCTCCTCACCACCTGAATACACACCAGCTTGTCCCAGAAAATCCAGCAGCTGTCCTTCACACACTGTTGTGCCACCAGCTGATGTGACCTGCCTCTCAGAAAAGCTTTAATAGCCTTCACCAGCCTGTTTCTTTCATCCTCATTCTGTGACCTCCAAGTGAAAGGCTGTTTCACCAGCACAGGTAAACACAGGCCTTCAAAGTGTCCAGAATATAAAAAAGTGAGAGGGCATTTTGAGAAATTATTTGAATTTACATAACAAGCATAGTTTAAACAGAATATTCACTCAGAAACTACACTCTGCAAACACACCAAGCAAAAGAAAATAGCAAGATTTTCAACTTCGTTAGCTCTTTAGGTGGAGCTTGACACATGGAATGCTCTAAGAGAATACAGAATCACAATGGTTTGGGTTGAAAGGGACCTTAAATCCCCTCTAGTCCCACCCTCTGCCATGGGCAGGTACACTTCCCACTATCCCAGGTTGCTCCAAATTGCATCCAATCTGGCCTTGAACAATTCTAGTGATGGGTTTTCCATTCTCATGCTGCAATCTGAATTGATTTTTAGAGACCAATATGGGACTATTTGGAACTGGTTTGTTGTGGGAGTCTCTCCATTGCTCATTGCTCCAAAACTCTCTCCACTGCTCACTTCCATGGTCACCCAGAGGGAGCTGTGCAAAGGTGAGCAAGCTAACACAGCCCCAGAATGGCTGTGAGTCTTTTTGAGGCACCAACTCAGCTCCCTGGCCTCACAAATACAGTGTAAATGTCAGCTCTTCCAGCTTGTGAATCAAACAGTCATGTTGCACACACACAAACTGCTAACAGCCAAAAGGAAATCTTTTAAAGGAATGGCTGCACATCCCTGAGCAAAGCCTGGACTTCCAAAAGTGAAATCACTAAGGTCAACATAGCCACTGTGGCATCTGAGCTTGTACCTAAGCAATTCAACAACTACAACAACATAAGACTGAGTAACACAGAGATCAAGGATTCTGATGCTTCCTTCCTCAGGCAAGTCTTGTAAAAACCATCTCACTGGTAAGGAGGGAGAACAGCCCACAGCAACCTGAGAAACTGGCCATTCCAGAAGGCTCTGCTGTTTTTCCATGGCTTTCTGCCACACCTCAAATGGCCACATGTTTACGTACAAGCTGAGCAGCAAGCACATTGGGAGCACTGCAGATTTCCCCATGACACACAATCACACATAATTACCACTGACTGTGATTGCAAATTTGGCACTCCCCTAGTCCTGAGCACGGAGCACATCTGCACCAAATGTCTGCTTTGGACAGCTGGGTGCTTTAGGACATCTAGCAAAGGAATATGGAAGTCTTTTGCCTACCTCTCATCAACTCAGAACACTGGATTTGTTTGTTCCAGAAGGACTAAAAAAGATCTAAGTGAGACATGGTAGCTGAAGGAATTTTGGCAGAGATGCTAAGCCTTGTGGAGTGCTCTCACCCACAGAATTCCTTCTTCTAATTCACAGCAAGGATGTTTTCCTGATCAAAGCCATATCCAGAATTAAAACTAAATAAATAAATAAAGCAAAGATATCCCCCCTAAAAGCCTCCAAACCTTTGAATACTTCCAAAGAAATATAAATTTCAAAACTATGACACTACAAATGAAAAAGAAAAATAGAAAAAAACCAAAACCCCAAAACCTACCACAGAATAGCAACAAATCCCTCATGTTCCAATAACTACATTATTATATATAATAATACCACAATAATTACACTGTTACATTATATAACTACATTAATTATATACTAATAAAAACGAATATTATGGTTACTGGTATATTTAGTTATCTCTTCATAACAGAGTATACAGAAAAAAACCTGGCTGACAATTATCTTCCACAATCTTTTAGTTTATGAAGTGGACTGACAAGTCTAGCACTGTGCTGTGGTGATTCTGACAGTTTTTGAGAATAGAGGACTAACATGGGTTTCACATACCCATATATACAAATCCTCACCTGCCCCTTTATACATGTGTGTATGTGAGTGCACGTATATCAAATAATTTTCACCACAAATGAAGAGATGCTGAAGGATTAGGAGTAATCAGATGGGACAGCTGAAATGCCTAAACCAAGATCCCTGCCAAAAGAAGCTGGTGCACAATTATTCCCCAAGAGCCATTTGCTAAGGTGCTGAGCACCGAGGCTTATCTGATTTAATGCTCTTCTCAGAGAAAGAAAACTGTATCCAATCCATTGCAAAGCTCTGCTTATAATGCCTCTGAAGACCTTTAGGAGCAGCCACTGCCGAGAATTCAGAGAATAAGAGCAATGATAGAGCTGCTCCCAGCCAGGCTCCAGCCAGCTGTCCACCCTGGGGGCACAGATGCAGAAACATGCAATTTTCCAACAGCAAATTGGAGTCCTGCAGCCTCTTCCCTCTACAGATCCCTCACGAGCTGCCACTGGAAGTGCATCACAGGGCTCTCCTTACCCTTGAAGGGAGGGTCAGCACACAGGTGAGACTACATAGAAGGAAACCACTTGCAACTGCCACTCAAACGACAGTGAATAGCTTTGTTCCTCACACAGCTGACAAATACATGCATAGAGGATCAGAAGCTGTTTTACAGCATCATGTTTTAATGCACAAAAAAAAATGCTGCTCCATTTTAATTGATTGCAAACCAGGAAGCTGACTCCACCACATAGTAAAGATCAAACTTAAAGCCTTGTGCTTCGTGCTCTGAGGTGAAGGACAACTCTCAACTCCCATTCAGATGATGGGAGCTGTGTGGATAGAAACCTTGATGAATTTTTCCAGGTGCACAAAGCAGCACTGGAGATGCTGCCTTCAGTCATGAGTCCCCCATGGCTAACACACATCCCACTGGAAAGACTATCCCAATGGATTCGGGGAGCACTGACCAAGCCAAGATGCTTTTAGCACTAGAACATGTAATAAGCTATTTAAAGTTTCCTCCTAAATTGTATTCCCTCATGACTCAGCTGTTTTCAGATTCTAACCTGGCTATAATTAATTTTTTGAAGAGGCCAAAAACTGCACTGAGAAACTTTTACCAGATTCTTAACCAGAGAAAAATGAGCCAAACCAGCCCAGCAAGCTCATGTTTCCTTAACACACTCACTTTGTTATTTTTTAAATCATTTTTTAGCCTCATGACTTATGACTACTAAGCATAACAGCAGACAGGAAGGAGTCAGACTGCTCACAGTTTTTCACCCAGTTTTTCATTAGCTGGCTGTTCACAGACAAACCAGCTAGATTATGCTGGGAATATCAGAGCCCTGATGAACAGCCCAACCCAGCACCAGGGAGCTGATGAAGCTCCATCCTCACAGATGGCAAGGGTCACCACCCTCATGCATCAAATTCTTCACCTTAGGACAGTGGCCAAAGGCTGGCTGAAACTGAGTGACCAAAGATCTACCACAAACTTTACTAGCAATGTGCCTTAGCAAGTGCCACATTTGTGTTGTTATTTCCCATTGTTTTAATAGTTATGAGCTCTTTTTTTTTTTTTTAAGGAAAATAACAATGGCCAAAAAAAAGCATGATACTTGCTTCATTTCTTGGAAAAGAAAAAGCTCACTTGGAGACCCACAGTGGATAAAAATCTAATATTCTCATCCTTTGTCTACTGTAACAAGCACTAAGTTTAGCTTATGAGCCTCAAGTGCAGTTGTCTAAAAGTTATTAACCACATGCAGTAAGAAACAATAAAAATCAGGGACAGATTTGCCCAGCACACTGTTAACTCCACCTTCTGAGAACTACAGTCACAAACCACAGTGTGTGCAGAGTAACCTCCTCTACCCAGAGATGTTAAAATAAATCCAGATTTGCTACAAATTCTCTCTTAAATGAGTGATGAACAAAACAGCCTTGGAGCTTCTCAAGCCCTTTGCATGAGCAGTACATCACATTAACCAAGGAATCCTAATTAAAAAAACTACTCCCTTAGGCTGGAAATTAGAAAAAGATAGCTTGAATTAAGTAGAAACACAGGTTGATTATTGCCCTGAGGAAATAATCCAACTAAATGTCTCTAGCTCCACTGCGAGGCCAGAAATTTTTGTCTATTGCTGGTGCACAACCACAGGCAGAGAGACCAGAAAACTCGAGTCCATGTGGTTCAGATTTAAAGTAACGACTTTAGTGGCTATTAAATGTCCCAAAAAGAATTACACAAAGCAAGGTTTTTCCTTTGTGAGGACAAGCAAACAGAGTGGATGGTGAAATGTGGAGCAGCCCCAGCTTCCTGGCCCGCGCCTGGCCTTCAGCGCGGTGCCGGAGGTCTGTTCCCAGCGGGGCCGGGGCCGTGCGGAGCTGACTCTGCTCCTCTCCCCGTGGATCACTGCCCAGCTCCCAGCACCCAGCCAGGCTGGCAGCACGGCTGACAGGCCCTGGCAGAGGCCAAGGGCTCGGCCAGCCACGGGGATTACGGCAGCCTCCTACAACTAGGTGGTCCCTGACATCCAAGTCTTGAGCTTGAGCTCCATCCCAGCACTGAGTTCATCCGGGACTGCAGTCTGTGCTCTCCTGCATTCCCAGAGATTTGGGGTTTGTGCTTCCCCATGCCACCGCCGCAGCGTACATGGGGCTGCTTTGATACTCCAACAACAAAAGGCACAAGCAGACACAAGGGGAAAAAGCTTTGAGTGATTTGCTGAACTCAGCCTACAGTAAAGGACAACCAGCTGATAAGGACTGCAGACACAGCTTCCTTACTGTCCAGCCTGGCAGCAGGGCTGGATCCTGGGGCTGGCCTGTGCTCCCAGCTCCCACCCAACATCTGAGAAGGTCATCAGCTCTCTTTCTGTTTGTGTTTATTTCCCCTTGTTAACAACAGGCTGAACAGAGTAAAACTCAGTTCATAATGCTCTTTAAATTCTTTCTCCAGACTGAACTCCAGTTCAGTCCAGGTCTATTTCTGTCTCATCTCTGGGTCTGTGTATTTTGGCACTGCTCCTTCTGCACTTGTAACAGCACTGGATAGAGAACATGCACTGAGGAATCGGGCAGGAACGAATGCAACTACCCATTTCACAGTGCTGCTTTGTGATTAAATACCTCACCATGCTGAAGTCAAATCAAGAAAGACTTAAAACACAATTTTTAATTCACAATTAATACTTAATAGTGCATTACAAAATGAACTTATTTACTGTGACACCTAGCATGACTGATTTTGAGCTGCTGTCCACTCCTCTGTCAGCCAGGAATATCCGAGCTCCACCACGAGAGCCTCCTGGCACTGCAGGGCACCACAGCCTCATCTGTAAAGCTCCTTCTCCTTCATGCAACTCAGGCTCCCACCGTGTCCCCAAATGTACCTCACCATAAGAGGGGTCCAGCGGCTGACTGGCAAAAAAAAGTCACAACTTCTTTCATTTGCAGGATAGATTAATTTAATTACAATGGCTAATCAAAAGCTTCTGCTTGGAAGATTATATTACATCCTTCAAAGAGATTTGGAAGATCCTTGGAGAGAGCTACCTAACTAAAGCCAAGTCAGCTTTTTGATCTTGAGACAAGCAAACTGAAAAGCAACTGTCTCTTTCCTGCTGAAAGTGCAGCTGCATTGCTTTCCCAAAGGGTATGGAGATACTAATGCACCCAGAGCCCACAGCTACACAAAAGCAGACCCTGTAAGTAAATAAAATCACCATTAGCAGCCTGAGCATCCTGGGAGCAGGATAACCCAGTCCTACTCAGTCTGGGATGAGGGGAAACATTCTACAACCCCATTACGTAGCACACACTGAAGTCCCAAGGCAGGAACCATACTTAACAGGGGTAATTATCCCCCAGTTATTAACAAAGCACAGTGTTTTCTTCAAGAAGTCATTCTCCTAACAAGCTTTATGGAGACCATGGCACTAATCCATCAGTGCTTAAAACTGCCAAGAGACCATGGGAACACAAGGACTTCCCAGAGTATGTTCCCATATTTACCCTATCCTGCTCTTTAACAGGCTTATGTTGAGGGTTTGCTTTGACATGGTAGAAGATAATTTTATTTTATATCATTATAGAATTATAGGCTTAGGTGGGAAGGGATCTTAAAGCTCATCTAGTTCCATCCCTTGGGCAGGGACATTTCCACTATCCCAGGTTGCTCCAAGCCCTGTCCAACCTGGCCTTGGACACTTCCAGGGATCCACAGCTTCTCTGGGCACCCTGTGCCAGGGTCTCCCCACTCTCCCAGGGAACAATTCCCACCCAGCATTCAATCAGTGCTGCCCTCTGGCAGTGGGAAGCCATTTCCCCTTGTCCTGTCCCTCTATTCCCTGTAAGAAGTCTCTCAGTCTTTCCTGTAGGCTCCCCACAGGTACTGCAAGGCCAAAATTAGGTAACCACAAAGCTTCTCATTTCCAGGCTGACCAATCCCCATGTTCTCAGCCTTTCCCCATAGGAGAGGTGCTCCATTCCACTGATCCCCTCAGTGGCTCTCCATCTAACCATACATGCACTATGGTGTATTAGGCTCAAATGAGTCTCTGGAGGTTTCTTTGGCTAGGGGCAGTTATATGGCCTGGGACAAAACACCACTGTTGGGTATGAAGCTCAAACACAGTGTGCTAAGTTGTAGGCTTTTTTCCCTAAAAGAAACACAAAAAAGTAAAGACTGAGCTAGAATTCCTTCAGATGCCAGACACATTAATTAAATTTTGCTCAACAAAGTATCAGCAAACCACATAATGACTCAATTAGCCCTAATACAAAGGCAAAGATAGACACTAAACACAGACCTACCTACACCTGCATAATTCAAACACTACTAAATAGAGTCCCCTTGGTTTTTATACCAAGCTGTCTCTCAATAGAAGACAAGAAAGAAAGGAAAAACTATAGTTTTGAAAATTCTAGGAGAATGAAACCAAGGTTCTAGATGACCTGTGAGTGCCTGCACATACATACCTACAGGTGCATGAACATCATCATTTTGGTACAATAAAAGGCTTTAGGATATATCCAGCTGCCATCCTTTGAGAATGCAGATTTTCCAACATTAACAAAACTCAATCTGAGCTGCTGGGAGAAGTGTCACATTCAGTAAAAAAGCAGATATTCTGCATGAGGTTTCTCTGTAGCTAAAACATTATTTTCTTCCATTTTACTACTAAAAATGTACCTGCCTTCTTTCCAAGTAGCTGACAGAGTCTTTATTGACTTCATTTAGAAAGGATCCCAGCTCCCGTCCAAGTATGCCACTATAAAGTGAATTGCTAAAGGATTACCAGTGTAAAACCATTAGAAACCCCAACCCTGTTCTTTCAGGCATTACAACTGTAAATTCAGATCTCTGCATCATTCCAGCTAAGTCTCCACTTCACAGAACTAATCCATGTGCAGCTGACAGAACATGGAATGTTACAGCAGATAACACTGTCCATGTACATCAATTATTCACTCTGACAATATCCAGTTGGGAATATTATCCCTAGTGCTCTAACAATGGTCCAGTGATGCCTCAAATACCACTGTGAATAAAGAGGCATCGATTAGTTGAAGGTAAAACACCCATTTAAGGGTGTTCAAAGAGGGACTGTTACTGGTGTTCCAGGTTAACATGAACTTTTTGGTCTTTTTAAAAATCTATTATTAACATAAACAGTGAAAATTCTGTATCTATTTTCACCTATCAAACGTATTTCTTACTTCTGGTGAGGCTCTGTTTGAGAAGTTGGATCTGATGATTTTTTGAGGTCACTTCTAACTTGGGCTATTGCAGGATTCTAGTGTATAAGAAGGCAGTGGGAAAAAGAAGCAGAAAATAAGACTGCAAAAGAGCTTATCTGACAGAGCCAACCCAGGAAAAAGAGGATACTGAAACATTTTAGCTCTGTTTTTAAAAATATGTGTTTTGGATCAAAATGCCGATTTAAAAAGAAAGATATAGCAAGTTTTTCATCGCCAGACGAGCCTCACAAAAGCTTCATCACAGCACTGTTTACTTTGGTAACTGGCAAGTCAGCTGGAAGCAGCTCCCTCCTATCCCTTCACTTTTTTGCCTGTATCATTTGTAATTGTGTCATTTTCTAAATGGCACCAAGAAAAACATTTTTAAGCAGAAACCATTCAAGTAAGGGATAAACTTCTTGCAGATGTCTAGAGAACCAAGCCTGAGAAACTGGAATGCTCACCAGAACCCAGGGGAAGGGGAAAGGAGCAGAGCCAGGCTGAGCAGTGTCTCCACACTGCCAGAATAGCTCAGAGGTGACAGGTCTCATGCGTCTCCTTGCTCTCCTTGGGCTGCAGCAGTGAGAATGCCTTGCCTCTGATTCTTCCCAGCAGCACATACAGAGCTCCCTGGCAGCTCTCCTCCCTGAGACAGGCTGCAGCCCCTGGAGCTGGGCTGCTGGGAGCCATCTACACAGAGGCTTTCTCCCCCTCTACACGCTGCACTCACTTCATGGCTTTAATCTGCCACGAGAACCAAAATCCACAACTTCTCCCCACAGCAGTCACACAACTCTTGGGAATGACTGCTTGGTAAATGAATCCTGTTGCACAGAAGTCTCCCACTCAGTGCTGATGAGGGTCTGGCTGCAAGACACACGTTTAGTTCTCACTTTGGAAAGGGAATCTGCACATTCACTGATTAATGTAAACTCTGTGGTATGTAAATAATCCTCCAATCCATGTCTGAACATCACTTCTGCCACAGTCATTTGTCACATAAAATTGACATCTCAGTCAGCTAGCAAAACACCTTATAACAGAGAAGCATGGAATCATTTAGGATGGGAAAGTCCTCTAAGATCATCAGTCAAACCATTGCCCCAGCACTGCCACAGCCACCACTAATCACATCCACAAGTGACACATCCACACAGCTTTTAAATCCCTCTAAGGATGGTGACACTTCTCGGGGCAGCCTGTTCCAATGCTTGTCAACCCTTTGAGGGGAAAAAAAATTCTTAGTATCAATTTAAAGCTCCCCTGGAGCAACTTGAGGCTGTTTCCTCATGTCCTATATAACAATATAGCTTTAAATGTCAAGTGAAAAAACAAGCCCAAAGCTGGAAGAGCCATGCACTTACTCAGGAAGAATTTCAGGTTGCTTTTTCAGCTGTGAACCCGCAGCTCTAGGGGTTCATCACCAGCAGCTCAGCCAAGAACTCAGAGCATGTCACAGCCTCATGTGACCTAGATCCATGCAAGACTCAGAATCCTAAAGCTCATCAGGTTCTTTCTTCTGCATCCTTCAGAGTCTACCTAAACCCTCAAGGGTATGAGAAGTTTTCAAAGCAGATGAGCTAAAGGACTTTCCCTGAGATGCCACAGCTGCCCCATTCCTGGAAGTGCCCAAGGCCAGGCTGGACAAGGCTTGGAGCAACCTGGGATAGTGGAAGGTGTTCCTGCCCATGGCAGGGGGTAGAACTGGATGAGCTTACGGTCTCTTCCAACATAAACTGTTCAGGGATTCTATGAGCCTGTAACTCTATGACATTTTTGATGTCTCTACAGAAAAGATACAAACAGAAGGATTTGATAAATGGCAATCATTGAAGCTGAAGAGACCATCAGCACTTTGGACTCCACAGTAAAAAACTAACCAGGATTTCAGCTGTAGCTGTTACACTGTCCCACCCTGTGAGCAGGAAGGGCAAGTGCCTTTGCTGAGCACCAGCAGTACCACAGTGCCGTGTCTTTACTCCCTAGGGCTTGTCTCAGGACAAGCTCAAAGTTAAGCCCCTGGAAATGTTTTACAAAAAACTAATTTCAAGGGCAAATTTGAGTTGCACAAGCACAGTAACTGAGGATGCCACCAGTGAACACCATGGAATGCTTTGGTTTGAAAAGGACCTGAGAGATCAGCTCATTTCAGCCCCTTGCCATGGGCAGAGACACCTTCCACTAGACCAGGTTGCCCAGCTCACAGGAACAGCAGAGGTACACGTGTGTCACAGGGCACAGCCCTGCTCAGGCGCCACTGATGAGTCCCACAAATGGCACTTGTTCCCTTACTGCCTTTGCCAACTCCACTGTGCAAGCAAGAGCTCCAGGCAGCTCATGACAGCCTGATCCACGAGAGCTTAACTGGGGAGCTGCTAATCCGGGCAGCTTTGGCCAGCCCTGTCTGCCCAGCAGCAGAATCCCAGCCGTGCAGATCTCTATCACCTCCCAGTGCCCCTGCCCTCACCCACGGGCACGGCACAGCCCACGGCAGCTCAGCAGATAGGAGAAAGCTGTTTCATGGCTTTGGATGAAGGAAAAAAAAAGGCATCAGAATATCTCTGCTCTTGATGCAGGTTTCAGTGCTTAGTAGTTTTTAGGAAGCTGTGGAAGAGAGGGAAACATTAAATATTATCTGTGGGTTATAAAATTCCATGGAGTTTTACTAGTGTAAAAATGCAGGCATGCTCCAAACTAACTCAAAAAGCAGATGTGAACTGGGAGGGAAGAGGGAAAGAGGATGAGAACATTAACTTTTTTGCCCTAATCAACTAAACAGGAATACATTAGGCAAAACCTTGTTTTCCGTTCACTCATCTTGTAAAATTTGTTTGAAATAATGCCACTATTTATATTTAGACAGAAATTAATTTAGACTAACTCATTTGTCTTGAACCTTGTATTTCTCAGTTTCACCCTCCATCTGGCCTAGTCCAAACAGACGTGAATGTACTCAGTTGACTACTGGAAAAACATGGAACTCTCACAGGGCAAAGAGATAATCAATCGCCAAATAATAACCAAACTTACTCTACAAGAATGATTACAGTTTACAAACAGAAGCATTTACCATGATGATTGTTTTCACTAAACTGTTCAGCCTGTTTATACAACACAGAGCACAAAGATTTCTTCTCTGGAGAATTTGGATCTGTGACCATAAAGACATCAAGCTCCAAAAAATCGATGTTATCACCTGACTTGCACTGTTTGTGCAAGTCAATCTAAAGTGTATTTTCTCAGGGTCTGCATTGTGTCTGGAAGAAAACCCACTCTCTGAACTGGCAGGTCCTTTCAAATACAGTCTGATAGCTCACAATGGGTATTTGAAATGGTTGGGTCACCACTCCCCTCATGAGTCAACACGAGTGAAGGGTGAGTGCTAATTCCTGAGCTGCTGCAGCAAGTACAGTCACTGAGGATGCCACCAGTGAATGGCATGGAACCATGGAATGGTTTGGGTTTGGAAGAGACCTTAAAGCTTATCTCATTCTACCCCCTACCATGCACAGGGACACCTTCCACTAAGCTGCTCTAAGCCCCATCCAGCCTGGCCTTGGACATTTCCAGGGATTCAGGAGCAGCCACAGCTTCTCTGGGCACCCTGTGCCAGGGCCTCCCCACCCTCACAGGGAACAATTCCTTCCCAATATCCCATCTAATCCTGCCCTCTGGCAGTGGGAAGCCACTCCCTGTGTCCTGTCCCTCCATCCCTTGTCCCAAGACCCTCTCCAGTTCTCTTGGAGCCCCTTTAGGCACTGGAAGGGGCTCTCGGGTCTCCCCAGAAACCTCTCTTCTCCAGGTGAACACCCCCAGCCCTCCCAGCCTGTCTTCAATCCTGCCCTTAGAGACTGGTCCCATTTTTGTCCTGCTGTGCTGCTCAGTGCTCCAGCTGCAAACTCTCTCTGTGCCCCCTCCAGCATCTGAAAGACATTCACAAACCAACACGGAATTCCTGCATACGTTGAGAGTCAAGGCAATTTTCCTGAACACAAAGGACAAGGAACAAAGATTGCAAGGGCATCACTTATTCTTTAAACAACACCCTGTTGGGCAGACCCAAGGAACCATTTTTTTGTACCATCTGCCCACTGGAGTGGTCACAGGGAAGACTGTCATTTCATGGAACTCAGGAGCTATTCAGGCACAGACATGGATAGTCATCCAGCTTCTCCTGAAGATCTTGTTCAGGTGTCTGAATGATTAAGGCAGGATGGCTCAGGTTTAAATTACTAGTTCTGCCAAACATCCCCTTTGCTGCCAGAGGCAAATCTTCAGGCTTCACTCAGAAAAACACTTAAGGTTATGTGAAAAGGATATCAAAATCATCAGAATCTATATAAAAACATTCCAAAGTGTTTTGCTTCACTAGAGAGTTTGTGCCTGAGGTTTCCAAACTAAAGGAGGTGACATTTCCCATCTCCTATCCCTTCTTTATCCCTAGAGCTGAGGCTGGATATCCTGGGCAGGATTATTTATCTTCACATGAATGCAGCAGTATTGTACCAGCATAAACACAACTGTAAAAATGATACAACAAACATTATGGATTCATTTCTGGAATGATTACATGGCCCAAGCTCCCATTGCCCAGCTAAGCTACACAAACACAGATAAAACTGTTCAAACTGCAAACCTGAATAATAAACCCTATTTAACTAACAGAATAGCCTAGATGAAATTCCAGATGTCTCTCACACATGATAAATTAAAATACTCTGTAAAAATGTCCAGTGTACACTTCTACAAAGGAAATACCAACAAAACCAGGAAAAATTTAATTCATTTCATTCTCCGAAGTCACATCTCACATTTTCTGAGCCCTTCCAAACAAGTTATGTTGCTGATTAGCAGTAATGCCTTAAGGTACTCTTTCTTCCTTTTTTTTCTGATCTTTGGGAGTTAAAAATTGCTTTAAAACATCACTGAGGCACATAATTGTTACTGAACGATAATGTCGGGGAGCACCCTGTAATTTAAAACACCACACTTCTAATGGACAAAATTGAGTGAAGTAGGAAAAGCAGGATGGATCCAGATCCCAGCCTGAGCACAATCAGACTTCAAACAAGGCTGAAAAAATGAAAACCAGCTGAGCTAATAAAAACCAGAGCCTGCTTAAACAATCTTTCATCACGTAAACTTCACCTATGTTGTTACTCTTGGAATCTGGTAATGTAGGAGGAGCCAGCAAGGTCTGAAAACAAGATGAGAAAGGATATTTGGGAAGGATGTAATATTTAGCAGAATAAGATGGCAGACAACCAAAGCCAGACTCTGAGCTCAGTTATACTGGTGTAAATCCAAACTAGCATCCCTGACTATAATGGAATTACTCTGGATTTACTCCATTTAACTGAGATCAAAACCTGATCAGAGACAGAATACCAAACTGGGAAAAAAGGCTTTCATTGCAAGTAACTAAGCAAGTGTTTAATGCTACATAGATACAACATAAGGTAAAAAGGGCTTGAGTTATTCCATAAATACCCTCAGTCAAAATTCTCTACAGAGTGAAAAATTTTATTAATTTCAAATCTACCTCTAAGCAAGATTTATGCAAATTAATGAGTTAATTCCAAATATGCTTCACTTATTCAGGGCTTTTCTTACTTGCTTGTTTTGTAAAAAGGACAGTTTGAGATGAACCAAAACTCATCCCCACAAAGCAGGAATGCAACAACATCTCTTTGGTTGCTTCCCTTGTGTCCTTTCCAGAAAGGAATACAGACTTCTACCTTTTGCTAAGCTGCAGCTCCAGCTCCATACTGTACCACACACCTCTAGACCCCAGGGGAGTATTTCTTTGCCTTCCCTCTAAACAAGTCCCAGCCACGGGTACACATCATATTGGTGGCTGTGCCACACCACCAAGGCATTAAATTATTCACTTGATGTGGTAAAATTGCCAATTCTTCAAAATGCCACTTAGCCAACAGTCATGATTTCCATCTCCCTGTACCACGGCTCATTTGGGTAACAGAATGACATTCAAATCAACTTTGGAAGGTAGAGAAAGGGCCAACGTTTTACAGCAATGACATGATCCCTGCTTTTCACACCCTAAGCATAAGCCACAGCAGGAATATTGAGAACAAAGCTTGACACACAAAGCAGCCACAGTTTTCCTCCACTGTCAGCATTCCCAGAGACTGTCCAGATTCTCCCTCATACACAGATCCCATGTAACTCAATCCTCCCAGCTCACTAGCACTAGGGATGCTCCCTCCCTGCCAGCTGAGCCCACTGCCAGTCCTGCTGGCCAGAACCACCACAGCACAAGCCACCATCTCTCCTCTGCTCAGCCCCAGGGTGGATCATGCACTCTAATCAAGCTCCCAAACTAAGGAGCTTCTGCCTCTGCTAACCTGGACTGTTTGAGAATGAATCAGGGATTGCCAAGCAGCACTCGTGGCTGGGGATCAGAAAAAGCCATGGCCTTAAAGGGAAGCAGGAAGCAGTGCAGAAAAGTAATTATTTTGTCCACTACAGATACAATTTTAAAAAACACAATTTCAGAAAACAAAGTATCAGGGTCAGTTGATCCAATTTTGACTCTACAGAAGTACTCACTCCTATGACCAACATGTGAATTGGAAATTAGATGTGTCCTAGCTACCAGCCACATTCAGGCTGAGGCAAACACCACCCATTCATTGATTCTGTGTTCTCCTGCACAAACCTTTTTGTGGCACCTCTTTGAAAGCAAGAATATACTGTCTTTAGCACCACACATTTCACCACCAGGATCCAGTGTGTATATGCAAAAGATACTCCAGACTGCCAAGAAATCTTGAGATATGGAGGGGAGTACTGAGAAGGGACACTGAACCTCTGAGGGAAAAGGGTCAATGGAAATTTTGAGGAAGGGATGGGCTGAATACACAGACAAAGAAGATAAAAAGATGAGGAGTCAGACAGGAAAGAAATGAAAAGAAGAAATAAACATTTCAGAGAGAAAAAAGTGTTTTGTGATTTTGTGTTTAACACAGAAAACTGTGGCGCAGGGGAAGGTCATATAAATTCCCTGTGATTTGATTCAGCTCATGTAAAATTTTAAAAGGGAAAGACATGACCAAAACAAAACAAACAAAAATTCCAAGACACCAAAAAAAAAAAAAAAAAAAAAAAGAAAGCCAACCACACAGACATGTCCTAAGACACTGATGTGTAGGGGTTTAAGTAGTATGTTGTTAAATCAAGCACCACTGCCCAAGCACCTTATGTTCTCCAAATGCTGTTGGAGAGCAGCCAAAGTGTTACCCCAGCCAGTGCACACCATGTCTTACCTCAGCAAAGTACTGGGGCATCACCAGGGACTTGGCCTGGCCTGTGCCACACCCTGGGGTCTTGCCATGCTTCTGGTACTCCAACTGAGGTACATGACAGCAATAGTGTGCACAGGGATGCTAAAGATCTCTGATTAAAAATCACACCACCATTGTATTGGTGTAAGTAACAGAAAATGGGAAAGGATCTGCCCAAAATCACAGGTTCTCTGCCTAGGCACTCCAGCTACTGCTCCTTTACCTGAAACTGTGTTCTTGCCCAAACATTTCCCCCATTCACCTAAAAACCTGGCTCTGACACAGAAGCCTGAAGTCACAATCTCATGAAGATTTTAGTAAACAGAAGTACAAATTAATATGAGGGCATAAAAGAAATTACAGTATTCCCAACTGTCCTAAGACACAGCCCATCATTTTTCCTGCACAGCTTTCCTCCTCTTCTGTTCCTCACTAAGTTCCAACAGCAAAAGCATACTACTCAAGTGAACTAAGACCTCACTAACTAAACAAAAAGCTCCATCCTTTGGAAAACAGAGTCGGACATACCATTGCAGAGCTTAAGAGAACTCAGGAAATGTTTCAGAGATATTCAGCATCCCCAGAGACACTTCACTTCAGCTCATGAAAATACACTGGTGTCCAAGGCATGAAAATTACAATGGCTTCCTGCTGACCACCCCAGCCCCCGGGCTAGGAATCTAATTTAAACAAGCTGGCAGGAGTCCAGCAGTAACCTACAGTCACAGCTCAGAGCTGCTATCCTGAGCAAACAGCCCAGACATTTAGCAGGGACTACAGCAACACAAGACATTCCTTCATTTTCATTCCATGCTGCAAACCCACCCCCACCCACTCCACTTCAGCAGCATTTTTCCAGGCTGAGAACTGGGGTCCTGTTCTGCTTTGGTTACCTCTTATTGCTAAGCAAGCTCTGCTGGCTATAATTGATCCTATAAAGTTGATATTTGGCTCCACTATATATCAGTGAAAAATTCGCTTTGAAAGCTGTATAATATTCATTCATTGTACCTATATCACACACTTACTGGCCTATTCCCAAGTGCAAAGGAAGCCACTATTCCATCAAGAATGGATAAGACTGCTAACAGGGACACATCACTGAGAATAAATTCAACCCTTTCAGTTCTCTCTAGTTGATTGTAGTATTTGCTGCAGGCTGGCCCATTGTCTGGGAATATGTCATTTGCAAAAATGCATGTATCTCACCAGACTGAAATCCATGGCCAGGAATGTTTTGGGAGGAGGGCTACAGTTTGGCAAAGTGCACAGAGCAAAGAGGAGTACCAAGGGTGCCAAAGCAAATCAGGATGGAGGAACACAGGGATGCAGAACAGTAAGCTGCTGCAGGAACCCTCAGGGTGTGCTGGGGCTGCCCAGCCAGGGACCTTCTTCAGCTGCTGATGGGAACCAGGGAATTGCCATGTGGGAATGACCTATTCCCCCCTGAGAGCCCGTGGTATCCATGGAAGGATGAAAACCTAGGTGTGAAACAAACCTCAGGGACTATTATGAGGACAGGCAGCCCAGTGCAGAATGTTAGAAAGCAGAAAGCTTCTCAATTAACTTCATGTATTCTAAATTCAGGGCTTTGACTGAACTAACCTTTGCTCTCTCTACAGTCAGCAAAAGCAAATGAGATCTCCAAAGAGTATTTAAAAATTCACAGGAGATGAACTGCTCCTTAAGGTGCCAGTTTCATTTTGTGATTTACAGAAAGAGAGAGCCCTTGGGTCACCAGACTCTCATCTGAGAGTCTCCAGTTAAGTGCCTGAAGTGAAACGGGATTAATCCTGTCCTCAGTGTCATGTATCTTGACATAACATGATCCCATCCAAGCACTACAGGAACATGAAGTCATTGTGATTCTCCTCTGGCAAAACCAGTTACCAAAGAGTAGGTTACATGTGCTCCTCAAAAGGCAACAAAAGAAGCTTAACCATAGACCACGAGGGGATATGCCTGATCTAAGCCATCCTGATTACCCTTAGAAATCAACACTGCAAACTACCCCTTTGCAAAATTCAAATCTTGGACCCAGAGCTCACCCAAGAACTGCACAAGCCTGAATTCACTGACAGAATCACTGAAGGATCTCGTAAATATGATCTCAGAGCAGCACACCTCAAACAGGAAATCCTAAACACCAGCACCACTTATAAAAGACACATTATGTTCAACAATGTGAGGGGTAAAATGTTCTCCCTGACTGGAGTAATGAAGCACAAAAAAGCAGCCAGCTGAGAGGACATTTCATTAAATCCATCCTATTCCTTCTAACAAAACTGCTGATTACCACGGCATGGTGAGCTGATCAAATAACACCATCACTCTCTTTCAACAGAGAAACTGCTTTGCCATTTGCAAACTGAAAAGCCTATGTTCTCAATATTTCCTCTGATGCATGTGTCTCCTTCAAAATCAAAGCCAAAGCATATGCCAGCAATCAAATCACTGACTGGAAAATATATTCTAACTGGCATCTGAGGGCTCTCTGTCTATAGGGTTCCTCCTGCCAGGCTTCAGGCCACATTCAAAGTACATTAACTAAATCAAATACCTGCTCCTTTTCCACAGTCCTCAATTTGGTTTATCCAGATCCTCCACTGAGTGAATCCACACTAGTATGAATTCCAAGCAGATGATACACACACAAAGGATAAAGCAAGTCAGATAGAAAGACAACAGAGACCTCAAGCCATAGAATCACGAAGTATCCAGAGTTAAGGGTCATCCAGTCCAATCCCTGGCCCCACACAAGACACCCCAACAATCCCATTCTGTGCCTGAGATCATTGTCCAAAAGCTCCTGGAGCTCTGGCAGCCTTTGGGTCATGACCCCTGTTTTCACAGTACACTAGAAATAGCTCTAAGGTTTCTAACAAGTTGGTCCAGCAGGATGCAGAATGAACATTGTATGATGCATTGAAAAAAATCACTAACCCAATACAAACTCCTTTTATTCCTCACTGGTTAAGCAAAGCTCAAACACAACTTGTGTAAGCACAGGGAGTCCCATCACTCCATGTCAGGTACTGCAGGACAGGTACTGCTCACCCTCTGCATCACAAAAAAAAATGAGCTTTCAAAAGGCACCTGGGCATGGCCTCGTGCCTGATCCCAATCAAGTCAGTACTGCTGGATGGCAGTGCAGCACACAGTGCAAGGATTAAGGATCAGGGTCAGTTTCACCAGTTTTCGGGTCATGGGTGGTTCTTTCCCTTTGTTTTCCTCTGAGACCTCAACTTCATTCTCTTCAGTAAAGGCATTCATTCACTGTTAAGTCATGTCCAGGGAAGGGAACAGAGCTGGGGAAGGGGCTGGAGCCCCAGGAGCAGCTGGGAGTTGGGAAAGGGGCTCAGCCTGGAGAAAAGGAGGTTCAGGGGGACCTTTGGCTCTGCACAGCTCTCTGACAGGAGGGGACAGCTGGGGGAAGCTGGGCTCTGCATGCAGGGAACAGGGACAAGATGAGAGGAAAAAGCCTCAAGATGCTCCTGGGGAGGTTAAGGATATTGGGAACAAATCTCTTCACCAGACAGGTGGTCAGGCACTGGAACAGGGTACCCAGGGCAGTGGAGGAGCCACCATCCCAGCAGGTGTCCAAAAGACACGTCAGGGCACTTGGGGACAAGCTTTAGTGGCAAACGTGGCAGTGTTGAACTAGTGGTTGGACTCAATGATCTTAGAGGTATTATCCAACCTCATGACAATTCACCTCTTAACAATTCTATTATTCTAATTCCCCACCACAAAGACATGTTTTTTCCTAGTTTTCCCCTAGGACTGGCACTGGAAAAGAGCAAGCTTGACATTTCAAAAAGCAAATATTCTGACTGGCCTCCTTGTCAACTTCCCTCCATATTTCTGTGACAATTCTCTTTATAATGAACACTATCACCTCAGTTAAAGTGAGATGAAGATGTATACAATATTCATGGCTCCTTTTTCACTTCATTACCATGCATTCTCAGAAAACATTTGTTTTCTCCAGATGAAAATGGGACACTGTATCAGTCCCAGAGGGATATCACATTCATAGATTAAAAGTACTTGAGCATCTGCATCAAATATCTGCTTTTTATACAGCAGTAGGAATTTGATTTGTGTGCATTTAAAGCAATCCAGGAGATGCATGCAGCAGCAGAAATTGCTCTTTTCTTTCCATACCACAGAGCTCCCATCAAGACCTGTAGCCAGTGCAGCCTTGTGTTAAACAATTACTGCCATGAATGGGATTAACTGGGCTTCTCCATGTGATTGTGTGAAACATAAGCTGCTGTAACTCTTGGGAGATAAATTCAGAGTGTGGGAAAGAAGACAGGAAGGTGAATGAGGAAGTTCTCTTGTTTAAAAAGTGGTTCAGAAACTGGGAGATCATCTCTCTGTGAATTGTCACATACCTAAAAGTTGAGTTAACAAGGGTACTGTGACTTCTATGTGGGACACAACAGGTGAAGTATCAAATGCCAGAAGCTCTAGGGAAAAGGCACACACACTGCTAACAAACAGCAAGGCTCACCTGATAAATGACATCAGGAATAATTATAGGGACAAAATAGCATGGGAATACATTGTTAATGAGCTGCAGTTTTCCTTGGAATTATAACCACTTGGAGCTGAGGAGAGCAAAGCTTCTAAGCTCTGTAGGCAACAATTTCAAATGTAACATGGAAAATAAATTGTAATTCAAAGCAGAAAAGAATAATGTATTTGAGGCATTATCTCTTTTTTTTCCCAAGGAAATAATCTCTACCATATCTTCAAATAAATCAGGGAGAATAATCCTTTCCCATGCCATAAGGATTCAAGAATAAGAGGGAAAATTCACCCTTGTGCATTCCTTCTGGGCTGGACATGCAGAGTTAAGACAGCAGAAGAATAAGTTGTAAGTGATGCTCTAACAGGCTTTTGGATCATGTCACAATGTTTTGGCTGCCTCACAGATTTTGGAGCTTCTGGCACTGGCAATACTTGCTTGTCTTCTGTATTCTATATACGCAGCTACTTTTAGCAGGGACCCCAGAAAAATCCCTCTAGAGGAACAAGAAAACATCCATGCAATCACAGGAAATTAATTTTATAGATATCACAATGTCTCCATTAAGGGTGACAATAAGGCTTCAAACACTTGTTTCCCTCATGGTCAGCAGTTATCCCAGAATGGGCAAACTCAGATACTGGTACAGAATAACACACTTTCCTTAAACTTGTTCTCCCTGATTTGAAACTGCTCCAGTAGGGCTCCTCTACAGCCATGTTCCTGCTCTTTACTAATAACAAGTCTTGAACCACTTCTTCCACCCCAGAAAGGAAGCAGAGGGAAAGCTGAAGACAATGCCCCTCTTCTTAAAGCTACACCAGAAGGGCCATTCTTCATCTTCTCCAAGTGATTTACACACATTCAGCCTCTGCCTAAGAAATTTACACACTCATAAATCTGAGAGTAAAGCCCAAGGCCAAAGACCTCAAGCGACAGAAGAATGCAAAAGTGCAGGGCAGCACATGGGAGAAGAGCTATCAGGAGAGCTGGATGTGAGAGGAAGAGGCAGTGACATCATCTGTGATACCATCCAGCTGTGGGTACAGCAAGGACAAGGGAGTGCCTTCCCCTCTCCATTATCCATCTGCATAGCCACTTTTTCTGTCAGGAAGTACAAAAAACTTCAGCTCCATTAATAGCCTAATTTTAATTTCATAGAATTCCTCCTCTGGAAAAATCATTACTTCTTTATTATAACTTCCAAAAAAGCCCATCAAGCCTGCAAAACTCAAAGTTCCCAGACTTTTCATATGACCTACTGAACTTGATCCAAGCTAGTATGTGGCTCAGCAGCCTAACCATGTTATGGACACAGCCCTGCCAGTCTGTTAAAGAAAAAAAACTCCAGTTAAACATAACCATGTTCATAACTCCACTTCAAGATAGACAAGAGCTTTGCTCTCTCAAAAGAGAGGAGTGGGATCAAGGGAAAAAAAAAAAGTATTCCTAGTTCTACACACTTACTATGTGACTTAAGTTCAATACTATTTTCCCATCTAAACTAAGCATTATTAATGTTCTCCCATTTCTCACACAGCATTTCCTTTCTGATTTTTTAGCAAAGGGTCAGAGATGTTCACAGTTCTGTAGATATGCAGAGCATGAACAGGCAAACACCATTCTCTACCCTAGGAAGTCCAGAGGTTATATATTCCCTTAATTTCTGCCTTAATTAATTACTGGAGTTTGGTCTATAGAATAGTCACTCACACCCAAGGAATGCTTGATTAAACCACACAGAGTGAGTTATGACTGGTATAATTCCATTAGCTTTACAGAAAAATACTAGGGATGAATTCGTCCTCTCAGGCTTATTTTCCATTCCAAAATTCCTTAATGGCATAAAGAAAAAATAGCAAAGCTGGCCACAGATGTTAAATAAAGACATTCCAAGTTCAATCCCATTTCCACAGGATACAATGGGAGTTAATAGGACATCAGGACCCACAACACGCCACTACAAAAGCATTTGCTGATCTTCAGCTTTAGCTCCAGTTCTAAATTCTCCTATGCCAACTCTTCTTAAATTTGGGACAATTTTTCACCCCCCATGCCAGTTTTTCCATTGAACACAAGTCTGGCAAGAGATTTCTTAGTCAGCAGCCCTTTCCATTATCTACAAAAGTTCTGTGATCACGTTTAGGCATAGAAAACCCACAATAAAAAACTTCCCTGTAATCTGTTAAAGCACTGCACATGCTTATCCACAAAGTAGAATCCAAAGCAAAAGGATTTTCCAAAGTTGAACTCTGCATCCCACCAGATGGTACATGGTATAGGAATGTGCAAGCCATGATGAATTTTTCCCTAGGCCACAATTCTGTACCAAAAGCCTCAGGTTTGATACCAAAAGCATACTTGTATTCCTGTTTTACCAAAATGCCACTGCAGCAGGGGAAACACTACATTTAAATCTACCATCACCACAGTACATTGGCACATCACAATCATGGAAATCACAGAATCATTCAGGTTGGAAAAGACCTTTTACATCATCAAGTCCCACCATAAACCCAACACCACCACCACTAAATTGTCCCCAAGTGCCACATGCACTTGGTTTTTGAACACCTCCAGGGATGGGGACTCCACCACCAGCCTGGGCACCCTGTGCAAACGTTTTCCAGCCCTTTCTGTGAAAAGGTTTTCCCTAATATCCAACCTGAATCTGCCCGGGCACAGCTTGAGGCCATTTTCCCTTACTCTGTCCTTGTTCCCTGGGAGCCTGACTCCCCCCTGGCTGTCCCCTCCTGTCAGGGGGTTGTGCAGAGCCAGAAGGTCCCCCTGATCCTCCTTTTCTCCAGGCTGAGCCCCTTCCCCAGCTCCATTCCCTTCCCTGGACAAGTTCCAGTGCCTTAATGCAGCACTAATAATGCAGAACTTGGAGTTATTTAAAAATCCTCCCATATTCTGCTAGACTACATTTATACCAAATGGATACCAGCTGTACCCTGTAGGATGTCAAGTGCACTCTGCAACACAGACTGGGAAAACAACAGAGCCTGAAACCAAATCCACACCCAGTTTAAATTCCAATTACTTATCAATAGTATATCTGCATCAGGGCACCCTTCTTCAAAGAGAAGCTCCTTGTACCTGAGCCCCAACTGCATCTGTATCCCTTTTATAGTCCCATCTGCCCCAGGGACCACAGCACCTCACAAAAATACCCAGAAAATCTGCCTGTGAGGCAGCTACATATCAAGCTCTTTTTTGGAAGAAGAATTGAGTGAATTACAACACAAATTGTAACAAAAATAGCTTCATGCTCATTAATTCAGTTGAGCAACCTTCAGAAAGACCAATACTAGGTAAATTAATTGGATGCTGTGAAATACTTGCCAAGCAATGTTTTTTTGAGGTTCTTAAGTAATGTTGCTTCTCTATAGATTAAAACACAAACAAAATTAGAAGTTGAAGTGGTCATAACAGCATTTCTTGCATTTTCTTTTCAAGAGCCTCAGCTTGGTCATCATCAGACGTACAGTACAGATGACCAGCAGTCATCTGGACCTTATACACCCATAAAATTCAAGACATTGGCCTGTAGTGTGCCTTTCTAACTCTGAGAAAGACCAGATAAATAGTTTTCAGGATAAAATGAAGTTGAAAATTGTCCATCCTCCACTTTGAGAGAGCTCCCTGCCCTCACAAGTTATCCATCAGGCTAAGAAGTCAGGCCCCCTCAGGGAAGCTGGACTTCCACACAGAGGTGTAACAGGATACTCTGAGGCACGTTTGCCAGCAGCTCTGTGCTGCACAGGTCAGTTCTCTGCAGGTTTAAGTTTCAGTCACTCCAGTGAATGAAGTCTAACATTTGCCAAGGAAAGGGATCTCCTGTGCAAAGAGAGGGAATGGGGGAGGAGGCAAGGAAGTGAGGAGTCAGTAAGTGGGAAAATGTGACTCAAGAAGTGAAAGGTGGCAGTGGATTTGTTGCTGGTGAGGTTTGTACAAAGTAAGGAGGGGTGGTACAGCAAAGCATGGTCAAAGGAGTCAGTCTGGAACACAAACAAAGAACCTGGAGAGGCAGCGGGAGCAAGAATGTGAGGACAGAAAAAAGGACTGAAAAGGTGAAAATGTGCAGAAGACAAACTGAAAAGCTGAAAACATATGCGATGAGAAAGAAAAAAGGAGCTATTGAAACAGAGGACATGAAAGTGGCCTGTGATGAAAACCAAGGACTACCCATGAGAGAAAGCTGAGACTTCTTTCTACTGAGGATGCACAAGAACAAAGGACCACTAAATGTGCACCACACATCTTCTTGCTCTTGTGGGTGGAACTGTTACCCAATCACTGAAAACAAAAAAAGCTATCAACTCCTAGACTGAATCCCTTTCTGCTCATTGAAGTGATGATGTGCCATCATTGAGAGAAAACCACACCAAAACACTCTCAACCCATCCTCTTGATCTTCTGGCCATTCCATGGAAAAAGACCTCCAAAGAGATCTATCAGCTTAGGATATAAAAGAGTTCTAGGTTCAACAGAAATAACCAAAAAAAAAAAAAAAAAAAAAAAAAAAAAAGGGAGGGGGGAAGACAGGGTGAACAGAGGGAAAACAAAAAGAAAATGACATCAAATGGGGAAACAATAAGGAACCTTTTGTGATAGAACACTCTGCCACCACCATGAAGAACTCTTTCTAAGAAAAAAATAGAACCTATACAAGCTATTCCCTCTAATTTTCAAGCATTTGGTTTAAGGCATTTATACCAAGAGCAAAATACTGTCAGCAGAAGTATCTGTTACTGGGAGGGAAACAGAAAAGATGTCCACTTGTTTTTGCTGACATCCCTGCAAATATGGAAGTCTTAAGCAATGAATTTGGGAATATCATATTCTGAGATATTCCAAAGGAACTAAAGCCAAAAGGTAATTTTCAAGGGCTTTTTCCCACTTTCTGATTTTTATTTAAGGGAGTTTGTACTGTACAGTACAGCACATATCACCAGCCTGGGGCATCCTGTTCCTATTTCCTCTTCAAGTCAACAGAATAATTTGACAAGAAAAGATGAAGAATGCCAGAGAAAACGCATAGGAAGGGAACAAAAAACAGATGCTGAAAGAGAGGAATGCACGATGTACAGCGGAAGACGGAAAAAAGGTGAGGGAAAGAAATCAGACCCCAAACAAAAACAAAAAACACAGTATGTAAAGCTTCTGGATTATTTCACTGTAAGTTTCTGAATGTAAGTTTCTGAATGTAAGTTTCTGAATGTAAATTTCTGAATGCAAGTGTCTGAATGTAAGTGTCTGAATGGGATAATAAGACAGGAGGAAGAATGCAACCTCATTATGGATGTTCTTAACTGCACTCCTATAGAAGGGCATCGGAAAAAACTCAGTAGCGCCGTTACTACTACACGTGCAGTTCACGAGCTACTTCAGCTCGTACAGAACAATTAAAAGGAGTATTCGATCGTTTAAGATACTCTGGTGCACAAAGCGCACCTAGAGCCCATCCAGTCTATCCCAAAGTCTTTGGGAAGTTTTGCAGAGAGACAGGGAGGTGGTGTCACATGTTACTCGGCAGAGAAAGGAGTGCGGCAAGGACTACGATGAATACTTAGGCTCTAGTCTCTGCAAGCGCAGAAAACCCAACCTTCTGCAGCCCTCGGGAGCTCCCTGCTGCCCTTCCCAGCTCCTGCCCGCCCCGGTCCCTCTCGGCCCAGCGGGGGGAATGCCCTACCGGGGTCGTGGAACGGCACCAGCGCGAAGTTGTACAGCGGCCGCTTGGGTCTCTTCAGCGATGTCTCCAGGATCTTGGATGCGCCCTCGATAACTTGCACCAAGTCGTCGTACATGGAGCCGGTCACATCGAAGACGAAGGCCAGGGTGGAGGCTCCCTCGGGCACCGCCTCGGGCTCGGGCACGGCGCGGGCGCCCAGGGCGAGCAGCAGCAGCGCCGTGCCCAGCGCCCCGGGGCTCCCAGCGACCGGCATCGCGACCGGGAAGGGCACCGGGGGAACGGAGACGGGACAGAGCGGGGGAACAGACCGGGACAGACCAAGACAGACTGGGGAGAGAGCGGGGACAGACCGGGACGGACCGGAGAGAGCGCGGGGACAGACCGGGACCGACCGGGGAGAGCGCGGGACAGACTAGGATGGACCGCGGAGAACGCGGGGACAAACCGGGACAGACGGGGGAGAGTGCGGGGATAGACCGGGACGGACGGGGGAGAGCGAGGGGATGGATCTGGGATGGATCCGGGACGGACCGCGGGGACAGACCGAGGGCAGACCGAGGGGAGCAAAGCTCGAGCGGGGAGAGGGGAAAGCGGCGCCCGTCGCCCACCGCCCGCTCCCCTCCGGCGCGGCGCAGGAAGCGCCGCCGCTTTTGTCTGCGCGCGGCTGCGGCCCCGCTCCGCCTTCCCTACCGGGCAGGGCCGGGCAGCGCCGCCCCGAGGGACCGGGCTGAGTCCGGCCGTGCCGCGGGGCTGCTGCTGCCGGCGGGCACTGGCGATGGAGCGGCGGCTGCAGCCCGGGAGCACCGGCTGCGGATGGAGGCGGCGCCCGCCCCGGTCCGCCTCCCCTGGCCCGCCGAGGCCCCCGCCCCGCCTCGGGGTCCCGCCCTCACCTGGGGTCTCCCCCGCACTTCGGGGTCGCCGTCCTGGCCTCAGGGTTTTCGCCATCACCCCGGGCTCCCTCGCTCATTGCACATTACGCCGGGGTCCCGCCCTCACCTGCGAGTCCCTCCCTCACCTCGAGGTCTCCGTCCTTATGCCAGGGTCCCTCCCTCACCCTGAGGTCTCCCCCTCACCTGGGGTCCCCCCGCCCCGGCCACCCCAGCAGGTCCCTCCCTCACGGCCCGGGGTCTGTGCCCGCACCTGCCGCAGGTGAGGGCGGCGGTGCCGGCTCGTCCCAGACAAGCAGGGTTAGATGGGATATCGGGAAGGAATCGTTCCCTGTCAGGGTGGGGAGGCCCTGGCACAGGGTGCCCAGAGAAGCTGTGGCTGCCCTGGATCCCTGGAAGTGTCCAAGGCCAGGCTGGACGGGGCTTGGAGCAACCTGGGTTAGTGGGAAGTGTCCCTGCCCATGGCAGGGTGGCACTGGATGAGCTCTATGGTCTCTCCCAAACGCAAACCATTCTGTGATTTTTAGTGTTTTGTTATTGGAAACGTGATACAAGACTGAAATCACTCTGACATGCACTACTGCCCTGGCTGACCCTTAGCTTCAGTTACACGTCCACAACTACTAGTGAAGCCCTCCTCAGTGCCCATGAGCACATCCTTAAATTGAATAGTTTAAAAGGAGTAGGAAAGACTCCAGATTGTGACCAGGACCATGGCTCCAAGCACTGTCAGTTCCTGGTGCAAGAAAACCCTGGAAAACAAAGGAAAGGAAGCGACCAGAGTTTTAACCCTCTCCAGTGATGGAAGAGATTAAAGGTTTTATATTTCAGGCTTCTTAGTTGTTTAAGGATGCAGCAATGTCCCAGCAGGCATCCTTGGAAAACTCAGTCCTGACCCAATGCCACACAGAAGGACTGCATAGAGAGTCAGGAGCCACATTCCCTTTTGCTCCAGCTCACCTCAGTGCTGCTGTGTAAACCTCCTTTCCATGGGCTGCATCCTGCACTGTGGGGAATAATGGGACATCATTTTAAACACCAAGTGGGAGGGAAATCCCCAGCCTTTGCACAATGTTTGGTGCAGTTCAAAAAGGTAGACCGTGAAGCAGGATTTACCTCATTAGTTTCCATCCTTATTTTACTAATCTTCAAATTGCTGCTAAAACTGCGCATTGTTGTGACTGGAAAATAAATCATGTAGAAACATTGCTTATCCTAATCAAGTTATAAGCCTGGAATTGAATTATAAAAAGCAGATGTTTACATTCTTTCTCCCCTTCAGCACTGATGTCATGAAAAGGAAACACATAACCAGAGCTGTGTGAAGCATTCGCAATAAAACCCCAAACCATGGAAAACTTGTCTCATCTGTAGTTCTACTAGCAGAAAACTAGGACCAGGTTTGTCAAAAAGACTCACAAATTGTGTAAAGAGAGATGCACTCACGCCATTAAATAGGAATATGTATTTCAACCATCCTAAGCACTGGCAGCATTTGGATTTAAGGATTGCCTTCAGTCCTTTAGGAAGACAAACTTCTGTTACATTTTGCATCATAAAGAAAGCCACCGTGTTCTTGCTGTCTCGAATTATTTCCCAATTCTGTGAACAAGAAAGAGTAAACCCAATGCCTGTATGAAAAAAGCAACCCTCTGGGGTACCCAACGCTGCTCCCCTCCATGCACTCTGGTAATCCCCAGGTGTTCCTGCCACAGAGCACTCCCACAGTGCCACAGCCTGACCTCAGAGTGCCTGTGCTTCGCTCTCATTCTGGCATCATGTCAAAACCTTACTGTAAAGCATGTCAGAAGGAACACAGGCATTTCTTTTTTTTTTTTCAATAGACGAATCTTTGGCAAACTATGAAAACCATTTCATTGGAAAAGAAGAAAAAAAAGTCATTCCTCTTGCTACAGGACTTTCTTCCTGCAAATTTCAAAGGCCTGCTGTGAATAATAGTGTCAGAGCTTCCAAGCTGCAAGGCTGTTTTATAGTGGAAAGTGTGAGGCAACCAAAATAAATATCAGTTTCCACTGTTACAAAATAAAGATTTTGCTTTATGTTGTACCTTAAAAGCCATGTTCAGGGATGTGTTTTTTGAGACACAGATGTAGGTGCCCCAGAGGGAGCAGCCCTGGCTCTGCCACAGCGGGTGCCACCCTCACGAGGTCCACTGGAGTCACCTTCGTATGCACTGATATTTCAGTTGTATTCTCACTTCCTAATTCTGAGCATTTCTAACTTCATCATCTTTTTGGGCTTGTTTTGGGGTTGGAATTTAACATTTTCTTTATGCCATTTGGTAGCATGGAAGAATCCAAAATATGTGGTCTTAATAGTGTAAACCCTTGTCACCACACTCCTGTACTGTCACATGGAATATGGCCAAAGTGTGGGACAGATGACCTTTAGAGGTTCCTTCAAACCCAAACAGTCCATTAGTCTTTCCCTATGTATTTATTCTGGGCAGTGGTAAAGTATTAGCTGAGGTGGAATAAAGAATTAAGTTGTTTAATTCCTTTTTCAAACTCATCTCAGTTAAAACAAATACAATTCGTGTACTAGCTTAGAAGATTGGGAAGGAAATACTTTTCACCCTCTGTGCTTCTGAATCTGCCCCATTTTGTAATTTGCAGCTAAAAATAGCTACTGTCCAGTGGCTGCTAATGAGGAAAGAGCTGCCTGTTTGATCCTCGTTTATTATAAACAAGACTCCAAAACTCAAGTTTCCATCTGAAGGAGGACATCAAAATGATTATTTTTAAAGCTGATGCTGCTCTCTAATTACAGAGCAACTGCTGGTCCCAAAACAGATGCTCCTCCTGGGATCCCATGGACCACTCACAGCAGGCTGCATCCACCAGAGCTCTTTCTCACGACACCTCTCTCCTGGCCAGCAAGTTCTGCACGTATCCCAGATAATCCAGGCCACCTTGTCTCAGACATATGACAATATTTTGTTTCCTCTGGAACTCCTTAAAGCTTTTTATACATTTATCCATTTAAAGCTTTTATTCCAACTCCTCCTAAAAATCCCATCATCACTCTTTTTTTATTTTTTTTTTTTTTCCCTGAACTTGATTAATTGTGCAAAAGTAGGGAACAGTTGCTGTTTGTTTTGGATAGGTGGCTTTGGCTCTCCCTGTGAGAAGTGTGTGTATTGGAGAGTGAGATTTCTCCAGTTCACTGACCATATTTTCTTTGCCAGCCTTTAGTCCTGTCTTTGTATTTTATGCATGCAGACACCTCTGGTCCTGCATATGAGAGTTGCAAATTCACTGCTCTAAAACAAAAAATAACCTTTTTTTTTTTTTGTCTCAAATTCTTGCATGCAGACAGAACCTATGCTGGTTTTGGCAATGACAGGGTTAAAGTGCTATCCCAGGACAGGAATGCTACAACAGGAATTAGCAGGTATGTCAGGAGCCTGGAAGCAGGTAATGCAGCTCACTGGAGCTGCTGCTTATAGATCTGCAAGGAAAGATAAGCAAGGTGCAGAAAAGAGAAAGAGCTGATAGATTAATCTGTGGTTATATTGTTATAATCTTCATATTCATCTACAGAGACCATGAAAACACCTGCAGAACTTCTGGGGGAGATTTTGTAATGTGAATGCCATTATATGATGAGGGTTCAGACTCTGAAGGGATCAAATAACCCCTGACCCTTTTCCAGCCTGTGCCCTCTGGTTTTCAGCTGTGCAGCTGTTCTCATACATGGACAGTGTGTTTTTAGTACTCATCTCTCTGCTCTGTGACCAAGGCATTTCACTGGAGATGGTTAAAAGCTGTCCTGCAGACAGAACCAGAGAGCCTCTATGCTGAACAATCCCAAGGCCTTTCACTCACAGAGAATTCACAGCTTCCTGTGAGGTACTTACCTTTGCCAACACTATAAAAACTGGTTTTTATATAAAATATGGGATATATGTAACTTTTGTTCTACTTCTGCCTTCTGACTCCTTCTGACTCTTCAGAGGGGTAACACATTGAGAGCTTTCTCCACAATCCCCATGACTAGAAACAACCTGCTCTAGTTTAGGAAACAAACCATTGGATTCCAGCATCTCTGTAGGAATAAAGGTTTTTGTTACATAATCCAGGTGCTGAAGAACTGCAAGTTTCTGATCTCCACTTTCCCAAAAGGTTTGAATCAAAAACTAAGCTACAGGCTGTGTCCCCTGCTCCTACCCTACAGCTATAAAAAGAGATAAGGTGGGAACTGAAATCTGCTTTGAAATGTTCAAACCTTTAGTATCTGGCTGAATTCTGGCCATCCTGTGTTTTATGTCTCCTGCTTCCTTTTAAAACTCGGTCTGCTCTAATATTTCATGGCTTTGCCAATTAATGCTTTAAAACAGAATCAGAGCAGACAGGTGTATGGTAGCAATTCCCTGTGTTCTACAAACATTTCTGATGACAGGCAGATTTTCATGTAAAAGTTGTAAAAATTAGATATTTTAACATGCTATGTGTTCTACATTGTGAGGGATCTAGAAGTCTTGCAGAGACATTTCTGCCATTTTGAATCTTCTTTTTGTTTTACAGAAGTTTGCTTAAATATAAATTTCAGTTTGATTCACAGTTCAAAACCTTTCAAACTCTCACATCCCAGTGAAAAAGACTGAGGCACAAGCATTAAGTAGCTGTAGCAACTGGAGTAGTTTGTTTAACAAACTCTGTGCCTGAGCCAAGAGACCATTTCACCCCTCTTTAGCACTGAATCATCTCTCATCTGCAAGATGAAATCACTTTGCTTTTGGTTATAAAACATTTGTTTTATAAAACAGGCCATCCTGTGATCGTGACATAGAAGTCAGGGGTCAAAAGTTTTGTTTCTGGCTCAGAAACAGACTTGCTGCCTTCATTAATACAATAATGGAGCAAGACCAGGACCAAGTTAGGACGTGCTCTGCTGCTTGCTTGGAAAAACAAAAGAGAAGATAAACTGATGGATGGAGATTTCAAGATATTAAATATCTAATGAAAGAAGTAATGTATTTCTTTATGAAAACACTGGGAACATTATCGCACACTGAAAGCAAAAGAATTTTTCAAGATCAGCTCCATGAAGATCAATAAATCCTGTACTTAAATTTTTTAATTTTGCACATGGGGGATTCATGATAAATATCCATTATTCCGAGCTATTTTTACCCACAGCCATGTCATCATGCAAACCTTACTTGTGGTTGTGTATTAAATACAGTGCATGAGGGAGTGTGGGGTTAATTACCCCTAAAATAGCAGCATATCCACTGACCATGGGTGTCCACATCCACCCCAAACACCTGGAGCTCCTTTTTCAGTCCATGGAGATCTCCCATTTGATTTCTCCAAGAAATCCTCATGTATATGCATTGAATTGCATGCATGAGAGGAAATGGCCTCAAGATGCACCAGGGGAGATTTAGAATGGAGATTTCAGGGAAAATTTCTTCGTGGAAAGAGTGTTCAGGCATTGGAACAGATTGCCCAGTGCAGTGGTGGAGCCCCCATCCCTGGAGGTGTACAGATAATGTGAGGATGTGGCACTTGGGTCAGTGGTGGGGCAATGGCTGGATTCAATGGTCTTGGATGGCTTTTCCAACCTAAACAATTCCATGAGTCTATTAGTAATTGCTGTTGCATATAGGAATTTTTTCAAAAATATTTTTGAAGGTATATTAAAGTTTTGACAAGGATTGTATTCTGGAGAATTTCAATATATTCCATTAGCCATGTCAGGGTTATCAATACATTTACAATTAGGCAACCAGGCTGTGTTAGGAAAGCAAGAGGAAGAACAAGAACATTATCTCCCTCTGCTGGTACATTACAATGAGATATTGTGAGAAGGGATTACAGAAAGGATAAAATGTTAGCCTTATTTTTAATAAAGTTAGAGAATATAAAATGAAATTACTTTTCACACATGGGGTTGAAAACAACCCTAAAATAGCAGCAAACACCACAGACACACACAGACCTATCCCTATGTCCAAATGTTTTGTGCATAATATTCACACAAGTCTTCTCTACAGGAAGGTTTTCTGGAAAGTAAATTAAGATAGATTCTAGTGATAGGAGAATTCAAAGGACAAGAGTACTTTTTATATTTGGGGAAAAATGTATTTACTTAGAGTATATTATTTTTAAAACTGGTCCAATGATAGATTTGTTTAATAATTTGACCAGAGAAAATCTAGCATTTAGTACTTTCTTGTTGTCTCCTTAATAGTTCTGAATTTCTTAAAATGAACTTTGATATTCAGAAAAATCTACAAAATTCCATTACATGACAGTCTATAACATGTAACAGCCACTTTGGGTATGTGGAACTGTTCTCAATTATTTTATTACTACAACAAGTCCTATACACTGCAGAAGGACTTGAGGTTAGATGTTTGGTGCAGTGCTAACAGGATTAGTCTAGAACGTAGTTCTGCAATCCCTTATCTGACAGGCAAGCAGCAATATTTCCTGGCTGACACCCAGAATAGGTTCTGAAAGAAGAGGAAATTACTTCAAGTATCATAATCCTGTTACAAAGGGCAGCTGCTTTGCCACTTGGCTCTACAGACAAAAACTTGTTTTGGAGTCAATGACAGACGCTCAAACCATAGATAAAATCACAAAGCATCTCATTCCTCTCATACTGGGGATCTATCCTCTGGAATGCAGTTGACAGATGAGCTTCATTACTGCACCTCATGCCTTGGAATGAACTCTTCTAGTTTTAATTTCTCAGGAGGAGTAAGTTAGGGCTCAGCATCAAATCAACACCCCATGACAGAAATTAGATAGAGCTGTCCTGTAGGTGTGTTCTGATAAAGCTGAAGGAAAGACATCTAGGCATCCTTGATCATAAATCATGAAATGAAATTACTGCATGGAACAACAAACCATAGAATCCTAGAAAAGTTTGGATTGGAAGGAATCTTAAAGCCCATCCCATTCCATCCCCTGCCATTGGCAGAGACACCTTCCCTTGGCCTAGGTTGCTCCAAGCCTTGTCCAATCTGGCCTTGAACCATTCCAGGAATGGGAATGAGTTTGGTGTTCATGCCATTTGCATAGCAAAGAAGAAAATAAATGTTTAGTTCTCCAGAGCTGTAGTTTTGCTCCTTTTAAACCTGTCAGAAAAGGATTTTGTTATAAACCAAACATAAGTCCAGATTCCAGGCACCTGTCTGTACAGGCTGAGACTCTGATGAAAATTGTTTGGCACTTCTCTCTCCACCTATCTTCATCTGCATGAATGTGTTAGTTCACAGTTCCAATCTCAATATTATATTTTTGTGTGTGTGTCAACTTGGCTAATTTAAATATTTCTCACATTATTAAAAATCCTGCTTTAGATTTCTTCAGCCACAGAGCACTAAATATCTTCAGGCATGTGAGATGTGTTTTTCCAGCATTTAAAGAAACCAAGTTCACCCAATTTATGAGTTCATAATTTTTGAGTTATTATTTTTAGTCTGCAGTTTCAGTTTTTACATTTAAGCCCATAAAGACCAAAGCATCCTTTGAAATCCTGCCAAACTGTAAGTTAGCACCTCCCCAGTAGTTAACAAGGATAATGTTCCAAGACCTCTAGGTAGTGGAGAGCTAGTTTTACTACCAGCATGGACTGTATTCTCCACACTCTTCTTGGCATAACAGAGGTGTTCTTTAAACTTGGAATGTTTTGCATATAAATTTTTCCTTTATTGTCTGTTTCTCCTTCTGGTGTGAAATGTGAGCCTTCTGTCAGGCATAGCATTTTCTAGGATTAAAGGGATGAGTTAAATAAGAGTGGACTTGAGCCTTTATTAATAATAAGAATAAAAAGCCTTTCATAAGAAAGGGTGATAAAGGTTTCCCCTTACAAAACATAGCTGCTGATGCACACACACATAACAGACAGAAATGGTTAATTCATTATTTGGCATCAGGTTACCTGGCAGTTTCCATTCCAACCCTGCTTTTAGGGCGTTATTGATTTGTTAGACTCATGGTCTGGTCTGAAATTTTCCAGGTAAAAAGTCTGCTCTGGGGTGATTTTGTTGGCTTTCCACTGAAAGAACTCAGGTGTTTCCAAGAGCACTCACTGCCCCAGACAAGATTTGTACCCTTCTCTGCACTGGTTTTGCAAAGCCCAATGCAAGGAGCCAAATGGCAAGAACCAGCAGTACCAGGAGCACTACATCAAAGATGGAAGGAATCACCAAATCATGAAGATTGGAAAATAACCTCCAAGATCACTGAGTCCAACTTTCAACCACATCCCACCATGCCAAATTAAGCATATCATGAAGTGCTGCATCTGCTCAGTTTTTGAACATCTGCAGGAAAGGTTACTCCAGCACTGCCCTGGGCAGCCTGTGACAGTGCTTCACCACTCTTCACATGAAGAATTTTTTCCTAATATCCAATGTTAATGTCCTCTGGTACTACTTGGCACCAGGCTCCTAAGTCAGCAGGTAAGCAAACACCCTTCAAATTGTGACTGCTCTGGTCACAGATAGTGAACCCAGGACAAAGCAGGGCTCTGAGATGGGGCTGGCTGAGGTGCTGATGCTCTGAGCCTGGGGCTGGTGGCAACACCCAGGCTTGCAGCTATGCAGACTGGAGACCAGGAGCCACACATCTATGCTGCCAGAATATCAGGCTCATTTTCTGAGACTTGAGAACATGTGATTGTTGGCACAAACACCCACAGCTACGGCTGCAGCTGGTCTGCACAGCCCTGGCAGGCTGTTCAGCTTTACCTTATTACACATACCAAAGCCATCTCGCTGGTGTGCAGCTCTAGTGGGTGTCAAATGAGGTCCTGAATGGACCTCAGGAGGTTGATGCAGCAGCAGCGTGGGGCTAACGCCAGCTGTAAGCAGCAGAGGTCGTCCCCCTGTGGTCACCAAATCCCTTGGTCACAGTCTGAGCACAGTGGTGGTTCCTGTCACTACTCTAAAACCTCAGTCTAAAGTGAGCTTTGACAGTGCCCTGTCACAGGCTGAACTCTTATAAAGCCTGACTTGCAAGGGAGAAATTTGGTTTGGAGCCAAGCCACAGCAGCACGTGAGACAAGCGAGCCCATTCTGCTCCAGCACACTGGGGCATCAAGTGCTCTGATCACTGCCCATGGCTTATCTCTGCTCCAAAAGAGTGAGCAGCAGATTCACTTCATGTAACTCAATGCCAAGCCCTTTCTGAAGAGCCACAGTGAATCTTGGTTAATTCATATAATGGGTAACTGACATAAGCTGAGCTGGGAAAACTAATTATTCCTGCAACTGCAGCAACTAGCCTATGCACAGGGACAGATCCTGTAAGGAATGATCACAGCTATGTTTAAAAAGACAATTTCCTACTTCAATACTCCAGTCTTGGGTAGATTTACCTCCTGCCTTCAGGCTCCTGGGTCTAAAAGTCTGAAAGCAAAAAGTTGTCTGTTACACTGAAAGGTGTCAGAAGTAATGTTGATTCCAGTTAAATACAAACAATAACACATTCCTGGCCTGAAGAGGTGAGCAGGCTCCTTCACTTCCTTTCCAGCCATCCCTAGATCAGACCATTCCTGTTTAACTAGGCAATGTGTTCAGACCCAGAATAAGCTCTTCCTTCAGTATGAGAGGCCACATTCCAGACACAGGTAGCCTGATCAACTTTCCCATTTCTCCTGTGTGTGTACACCATTTCCTTTGGGAGATTTTCTGAATCCACTGATCAGGGTGCCAGGATATTGGCCTAGATTAGCAGGATTGCTGCTGAAGCCCATAGGTCTGCTGGCAAAGCTCTGCATTACTCCTTTCTACCCGTCTGCCCAGTAATTAACATGTAACAACAGTAATAAATTAATTTTCATGAGTTTTAGAATCCAGTCAGTAAAATATAAAGACTTCTTCTTTCCATGGCTTGTAGATGAGCAGAAGGTGAGGGGAAGTGCCCTTTCCATGTCTCTCAGCCACAGAACATCTCAAGTGTCTGCAAAAACACTTATTGTCTATGCTCAGCCTTCCCAGGCTGCTGTGAAGATTTTTAAGATACTCACTCTTTAGTAACTTAAAATACAAACTTCTGTGTGTACAATAAAATATTTTACACAAAGGTAATGCATCATATCTTTTCTCTTATACTTCTTAAATGCCTAGATAAAATTTATTCTTGCTTAATAACATTAGTGGCAGTATTGCAGGGTTTGGAAATGTTCTTGTGATCAAAGCATTTCTGCAGACTTCTTGGAAGGCTTGTTAAAGTAATTTAGTTCCTTTTGCTTACAGTTACAGAGTTTTTATTGTTGTCTTTTTTTGTTCTGGTTAAAGTACTTCTAAATCCGCTCCACAAAACCAGAATAAACAGAGAGAGCACACAGCTGAACTGCAATATTCAGCATCCAACTAACCTTTTCTGGTAGTGCTACTCTGTGATGTTCAGTGTGACTTTCCCAGCACAGGCCCAGTAACCCAAGAAACGAGGGGTGAACCTTCTTTGCAGATCAATAAGTACCAATAGGCAATATCCAAAATGTATTTTAGAAGCACTCCTGTAGATGGCCTCATCAAGGGACAGTTCTTGTTGGTCATCAGCTAAAAAAAAAATAAATATGGAAGCAGAAGGTTTACAGTATCTTGCAAAATAAAATATTCTAAGGTTTCAGTAATTTGTTTTAAACATAGGAATTTTATTTCACTGATGCCACAGTTGTTCTGCAGAAGTGTCCTCTAAGAAAGCTGGGAAAAGACTTTGTACAAGGGCATGGAGTGACAGGACAAGGGGAAATGGCTTTAAGCTGAAAGAGAGTTTGTTTAGAGGGGACAATTGGAAGAAACTCTTCCGTGTGAGGTGCTGAGGCCCTGGCACAGGGTGCCCAGAGAAGCTGTGGCTGCCCCTGGATCCCTGGAAGTGTCCAAGGCCAGGCTGGACAGAGCTTGGAGCAACCTGGACTAGTGGAAGGTGTCCCTGCCCATGGCAGGGGAATGGGATTGGATGGGCTTTAAGGTCCCTTCCAACCCAACCCATTCTGCAACTGTATGATTTTTAGCTATTTAACTAATAAAACAGCCTTCAGAGAAAGGCAGGTAGTAAGGTTCTGCTTTCAGGGGAAGACAGATAGAAACTGCAGTAATACCACTAAAACTTTTGTCTTAGCACTTAGACCTGGTTTCTCCTTATGTTGAATAGAGTTTGGATGTACAGAGCACTCAGGTAAAACAATTGCCATCCTCAGAAGCATTTATGTTATTTCACAGTAGCTCAGAATGGTTTAGATTGGAAGAGACTTTAAAGATCATCAGTTTCCACTCCCTGCCATGGGCAAGGATGCCACTCACTGGATCAGTTTGCTGAGGGCCCCATCCTACCTCCCTTGGTTAACCTTTTGGGCTCTGAATCACCTGGTACCCACTATGGTGATTTCAAAGTGACCCAGCTGTAATGATTACTGGCTCTCTAAATTATTCAGTTTTATTAATCAAGCAGAAGTTGCTGCACCAAATATTGCTCCCATACCACAATCACAGCTCTCCTTTTGATGAAAGCTAATCTCCTGGTGCCAGGCTATGGAAACAAGGCAGAGATTAGATCTGCTATCTTGGGTAGAGACATTTCCTGGAACTCATGGGCCTGGAATAAAGTAGCGTGTGCATAAACCCAAAGGCACAGCTCAGTTATTAAACTGCTGGGAATTCTTCTCCCAAGTTGTGAAAAGGGAATGGTGGGTTAAGAATGAGCTTTGACTGTCTTCAGACCAGGGTAGTTTGAACAAAGAATTGAGAAGGAAATTGGGAAGAAAAATTAGTTATCTGTACAAGAAATGAAAATCAATCTAATATCTAACTTGTTTACATTCTCACTGGATTTGGCAGAAAGATAAATTTGAAACAAATACTTCAACCTGCTGAAGGATGTATAAAATCAAGAAGTGGTCCATGGTTTATTTTCAATTAATATTACCAATTATAGTATTTAGATTGGTCACATTCTTTTAAAATTGACCTGGCAAAGAAGGAGGATCTGTTTGAAATTGATCAAGTTAAATCCCCTTAGAGTCTTGATGAAGCTTGTGGTTTTCCTTTTAGAGAGCAGAAAGACGCATACAAGTAGAAAATATTCATGTGACATGGGTAGCTCGGGACTTCCAAAGATCAATTTTATTTTACTTTTTTAACAAAACTCTCTTTTCAGAATATATTGAAAGACCTTATTAAGTGGGAAATGAGGATTAGTACAAACCTCAGCAGAACCCCAGCTCTCATGATCAAATAGAGATCCCTAATCTCTGTGGCATACCAACCCTCAGGATCAAACAGCACTGTTTAAACCACAGCTGTGTACAGTCCTGGAGAAGCAGCTCATATTTCCTTGGGGGCAGGGGACAAAGATGGAGAATGTGAGAAAGAAAGAACAAGTTCTGCTTACAGAAGGTAGCCTAGTGCAGTACCATTGTGTTTGTCCCTCTTGGGGACAGCACATTTGGGACTCACCATCACTGCCTCAGAAGGTTGGGCTGAGCAAGGAAGTGGGAATTTAATCATCCTCTGCCTCAGGCTGCCCTCTTTGTCACATGAGGTGGCCAGAATCTCACTGAAGTACTGGGGAGAAGAGAGCAGAGGGCAAATCCCATCCTGGGGGCATCACACACAGCACAGTACCCTGATCCAGAAAGGGGATGGTCCTGCTGGGCTCAGTGAGGGTTCACCTGGAGCCCCATCTGCAGGGCTGGCTCCATCCCCAGGGAAGGATGTGAAGGTCCTTGGATGCATCCAGAGGAGGGTGACAGGGCTGAAGGTAGGTCCTGGGAGAGGGAACTAAGGGCTCTGTGTTTGTCTAGTTTGGAGAGAAGGAGGTTGAGGAGAGAACGTGCAGAGGGGTGCTGAGCTCTTTTCCGTGGGATCCAGGGTCAGGATGGGTAGGAATAGTTCTAAGCTGTGCCAGGGGCAGCTCAGACTGGATATTGGGAAGCATTTCAGTACTGAGAAGGTAGTCAGATACTGGAACAGGCTTCCCAGAGACCTGGTGGATGCCCCAGGCCTGTCAGTGTTCGAGAAACATTTGGACAATGCCCTTAAAAATGCACTCTAATTTCCGGTCCTGAAGTGCTCAGGCAGGGCTGATGATTCTTGTGGTCCATTCCAACTGAAGTGCTCTCATATTCTAAAACTTCTAAAAACCAAAAGGTTTCTACAAGAAGTTTTCAGTGTCTCCTCTCAGCCAACATCATCCATTTGCAAAACCAGCCTATATCTGAGCTCTTTGCTGCCATCTGATGTATTTCAGCTGCTTTTCCCCTTGCCCCACCAGAAAGCCACCTGTTCACAGCCTCATCCACTTCTGAGGTGCCTCGTGTGGTACAGAGACAGGATCACACAGCACATGGGCATGGCCAGCCCAGAGTCTGCTTAACTGCTAGAGGTTAAACAAAGTGTGCACAAACATGCAAAGGAATGCAAACAGCATCCTCCTCTTTCTCTTTTCAACTTCCTTGAGGAACATCCGGAGGAGGGATATGAAGATGTCGAAGGGTCTGGAGGGGCCGTACAAGGAGCGACTGAGGGCACTTGGCTTGTTCAGCTGGAGGACACTGAGGGCAGAGCTCCCCAGGGGCTGGCTGCAGCTCTTCCCAAGGGACAGCACAGGGACAGCTCCCATCTGCTCCCTGTGCCAGGGACAGGACCCAGGGAATGGCTGGAGCTGGGCAGGGCAGGGTCAGGCTGGAGATCAGGGAAAGGTTCTGCCCCAGAGGGTGTTTGGAGCTGCCCAGGCTCCCCTGGGAATGGGCACAGCCCCGAGGCTGCCAGAGCTCCAGGAGAGTTTGGACAGCACTGCCAGGGATGCACAGGGTGGGATTGATGGGGTGTCTGTGCAGGGACAGGGTGGGACTCCACAATCCCTGTGGGTCCCTTCCAGCTCAGGATATTCTGTGATTCTGTGACCGGGTCAAAGGACAGCCCAGGATGCCGCTGCTTTAACACCATCCCTTACATTCCTCTCACACGGTTTTAATATTCCCAAAAGGCTCATTAGGGAAGTAAGCAAAACGTGCAAAGCGCCTAACATGACTGCTAAGTTAAATTCCAGCCATTCCTGGTGCTGCCGGCTCATTGCACAAAACAGCCACGAGGTGGAGGCCTTTACAATGGTTAATCTAATTACAGCAATTAGCCCCAAAAACCCATTTTACCTGCCCGAGGAAGAGCCTCGGGCTCCCCCTGCTGCGTGGGGGGACATTATGGAAGGGTTTGGATTGGAAGGACCTTAAAGCCCATGCAGTTGCACCCCTGCCATGGGCAGGGACACCTTCCACTAGCCCAGGTTGCTCCAAGCCCCATCCAACCTGCCCTTGGACACTGCCAGGGATCCAGGGGCAGCCACAGCTTCTCTGGGCACCCTGTGACATGTGTCATTATCCTCACCAGCCAAGAATTGTTTCGTAATAGCTACTTTAAACCTGCCCTGCTTCAACATTACCAAAGCCTACAAAAGTTCCACAAAAAGCCCTGACTGCATCACCTCCATCTTTAGCCTGTAACACTTGGCTGATGCTCTTGTGCTCCCTTGGTCTGGAGCTGCCTGCCCTGGGACTCTTACCAGAACTGACACCGAGCAAACAGTCCACAAACATTCTGGGTCACTTTTTTGTCCTTTTAAACAGCTCAAGTATATGGCAAACCTCCAAACCATTGGTGTTTTCCCCATTTTACAAGGGAAAACCTACAGTTCTGAGGAATTTCAGAAAGTTATTGGTTAAATTAGAAACAGCTGAGCCAGCCCGAATTGTTTCAACTTCCCCCACATTTTTGCCTTAGCTTGAATAACATTGTATTTTTGTCTTACATGGAGGACAGAAAATTAGATTTAATACTGTTGTATTAGATTTTTTTTTTTTTTTTTTTTTTTTTTTGCTTTGGCATTGAAGCAGCTGTACTGTCTCTAACTGGGATTATAAATAGGCTTTATGTAGGAAGTAACAGGCCATGGATCTAATGCAGACTCAAGAATTAAGCATATAAATGTAGTGGGAAATAGTATTTTTTCCCAAATGCTGGAAAGGACTAAAGATCTTTGTGCCATAATCTGATTAAACACAGAAAGCCTCTTCAGGAAGAATAATCTCTTTCAATATAAGTGGTTGACGACTTGGCAAACAAAATAGGCAACTCCTCCAAAGGCTATTAAATATGTGGTATGTGTAATGCACAAGAGATTATTATTTATGTTACAACCCCCAGAAATCCTGCTGTGACTTCTTTAGGGCCATTACACCCATAAAGTCAATCTCCATGCCCCATTCTTTTGGGAACAGCCTAGTGTTCCTCCTGACTAACCCCCACCATCATCTGCTCCTATTTAACCCCTGTGGCAATGGCTGAGCAAACACTTACACACTACCCAAGTCTCTTTATATTTTATAAGTTGTTCCACATCTCAGATTTAGTTGATCACATAGCAATAAAAACTTTGATAAATAAAAAGGAGTCCAGATTGTGAAGACCTCCCACCTTGAGAGCATTCATATACATCAAAAAAGCCAGGCCAACAGAAAAGAAAAATATGCAAAAAAGCAATTTAAAAATAGTCATAATCTACTCATCACTTACTTGTTTCCTGTGTATGTCCAAGTGATAAGTCATGGGATCCAAATGCAGCCACATCTCTGAGACAGTCCTTCCAGCTCCTCCTGAAGGCACCTGCAGCAGAGGGCAATACAGAATATTCATTTCCTCTCCCTGCCTTTGATTTCCTGAGCAGGTGAGTCAAAGGCTGGAATGTCCATTTTTTAATCAATACAAATATGCTGATGAAGAGCAGTTTTGAGGCTACAGTTTAATATTTAAAGTCTTGCCCTACTGTTATAGTAATACACATATAATTGAGAGAAAATCTCTTGTGTTGTTTGGAAGCACAAACCTTTCTGTAATGCTGAATATTCTGATAAGAAGATATGCATGAAACAGTTACTCAGCTCCTTACAGAAACTAGTTTGGATTTATGCATTCTGTTTATCTAGTTTCCCCAAACAGATGATGTAGTTCCTTCTAAAAGATTGAGAATCTCTATTGTGCAACAGTGATAGAACTGAGATTAAGTGTGATAGACACAGAAAAATAGATTTACAGATATATAGATATAGCCCTCAGAAAGAAATGCAGATTTTGCCTTGTTCAGCAATAGAGTGATGACAAAAGCAGAGCAAAGGTGCAGTAAATTTCTAGGATTGGGGAGGATCGCCATATCTCCAGAAAAAACTGGATTACTCAGAATATTATAGTAGAAATTAAATTATATTCCACAATACAAAGTCATGCACAAACTCTTGGGGTGCAATTACAGAATTTCCAGCTGGAAACAATAAATAAATTTGAAAAGTAAAGAAAACAAGTATTTCTATTAATTTGGAAAAACAAAAGATGTCTGAAAGTTGCTAATGTGATGCTCTGAAAAAAATACAAATGCAAATCCAAACATTGGCATGTTGGTAGCAGCTTTCTATTAAGAACATGGAAGTACTAATACTAATAACTGACAATGTGAGATTTTATTTGTACATAATCTTGATCATATGAACTTCTAAAATTTTCCAGATGAAAGAAGACCAGAAAAAGCCTCAAGAAAGATGTCCAAAAATTAGTAAAAAACCTGACCAATCCAAGCTAAATATGCAGGAAGCCAACCAGCTGGTCCCAGTTAAGTATAAGCAGGTACTGAACTTGACTCTGGGCTGGTCACTCAGTGGGCAGATGGACTTTTTAGCTCTGCAGGTAATTTCTGGAATAATTTTGGGGAGTTTATGCTCTAACTTGTAAGAAACAGATGAATTTTAACAGCAGAAAACCCAGTGTTTGCTGTCATGTATTGCCAAGTGCAGCAGTACTGGACTGAAGGAGATAAATCCTCCTGGAAGGGTACAGGATATTAGGAATAGTGACAGGTAATGAAGTCAAAAAAGAATCCACTTAAAAGTGAGCCTTGGCATGGATATGGATGTGGACATGGATGTGAATGTGGATATGTTTATGCCTAAAACAGAAAGGGACATTTGAATCCTTTCTGACTCATGGATTATGAATATTAGCACAGTACCCAAGCTTCAGATTTGTTTGTGAAATGCCTTTCAAAACAAATCCCTATAACCTGCTAAGATAAGTATCCTGTATCCTGGGCAGCTGGGCTGGAAGGCTAGCCACCAACACACAACTGAGCCTTGAACTTCCAGAATTCCTACAGCAGAGGTTTTACCCAGTGCACATGAGAGGCCAGAGGAGATATCCCCCACCCCCTGAAAACCAAGGCCAGGAGACCACATCCAGACGGGAATTTTCCTGACACAGACATTAAACCATAAAAAAAAAAAAAAAAAAAAAAAAAAAAGAAAAGAAAACAGCAAAAAGGAACTGAATTTTTCCTCTCTGTTCTCCTTTTCTAGGTTCTGCCAGTTAGAACATTTCAGGCACTTTCAGCTTCATGCAAGAAGTAGGAGCACTTGGATCTCTCATTATTAATTTCTCATGTTAAATACAAGGGGCACATAGTAAAACAGCTTTTCCTTTGCCAAATAAATGCTTTTATTCTCCATTTCAATAAAAAACATTCTTTTCAAGAACTACCTTAAAGATTCCCACTGCAGGAGTTAACCTGGTGAGAGGCCTGCCATAAATGCCTCTGGGGAACATAAAAACCAGCTACTCATTGTGGATAAAGACAACTGTAGGACTTACCTCTTTAGTATCAGATATCTCCCCAATGCAACCCAAATCTCACAAATCTGGAAGCAGCTGCTCATACCCATGTACTGTGCTCTAACCCCAGTGCTGAGTAACCCCATAAATCCAATCTTAGTGATTCCATCAGACTGCCTTTTGTTCCTCTGCTCTATCCCTCCTCCCATTACACTTACAAAGCTTCTGATTTTTATGTCTGTCACCTTGGGGCAAAAGCTCATCACACACCCTGGCAGGTATTCCCACTGGCCAAGGACAGACACATTGCTGCTGTGCCAAGGTGGGAGCATCCAGCTGCTCCAGCCACAGGACATGCTGGAGTTACAAAGGCACTTTTGCAACTTTTTGTAAGGAAAATTATTCTCTTTGCAAAACATTAGCATGTGATTTACTGTTAACTTCACCAATTTACAGAGTTATCTTTTTGGTAATGACAGACCTAAACACTGGTCCACACTGTAAAAACTTTGATTTTCCTAGGACAGACTACAGGGCAGAGGCTGAAATTCAGGATTTCTGCATCCTGGCCTCAGCCCTGGCCCCTGGGCAAGATGTTTAACTCCTTAGTGATCCTGGTTACTTTGCTGGAGATGGCCAAAACCAGTCCAAATGTAATTAGCATTTTCAAGGTACCTCTAAACCAAAGTCTACAGTCCTGTATCTCCCAGCAAATGCCAATGAAGTGACTCAGCACTGCAGCACCTTCCCCTTCCCAGAACCCAGGACACTGAGGAGAGGTGGAACCTACAGGATTTGTTTGGAGAGGACAAAGGTGAGACCTACAACCACCTCAGTGGAAAGTGTAGGGAGGATCAAGCCAAACTTTCTTGGAAGTACACAGCTACAGGCAATTTCCAGTTATGTACCAGTTCTGTACTATTATTTCATGATGAAGGTTGTCAGAAATGTTCAGTGTCTGGACACTGAGATAATCAGACTTAGACTGGACAACTAAATCTAACTAAATCTTCCTTGAACAAGAGGTTTGACCTGAATGGTCTCCAGAGGTACTTTCCAGTCTAAATTATTCTGGGATTCAATGATAATTTTTCCTTTATTCTTAGATTATTCCACTACTCAGAAAAATGTAATTTATCCAAAATCCCAACTCTTTCCTCCTCCCAGGCCTTTTTCCTATATTTTTGCCCAATGCTAAACTCAGCTTTCTCTGGAAACACCTTCAACTTTTCTACTTTAGCTGTGATTAATTCATTCACTGTTGGATAGCATAGTTTTTTTTCCCACTTCATATTGCCAGGTGGATATTATGTTGTGGAAATCCAGATTTTTTTGAGAACAGCCCAAAACTCCAGGCTCAAGGATGCTCATACTCTGCTGGTCCCCAGACACAGCACTAAGCTCTGTGAGCTGGTTTTGGGTCCTTACATTGGAATTAGGCTGCTTTCTGCCAAGAAGTCCCAGCTCACCCATTCTTAGGGTATGGGTTCAGGTCTTATTTACCAGCAGAGCTATTTCAATTACCTTTCAAACACGAAAAAAAAAGATAATAATGTACAATAGGGACTTAATTAAATAGAAGATAGGCTTGTTAACTGGCTCAGATTAAAGGTGTGCTGGTCATTAATTTATTGTTTTACTGCTTCCAGATTATACTTTTATATTAAAAGTCTCCATTGTTTCTCTCTTTTCACAACTTTCATCTATGATGAAATGTTTTTCATTTAGGGATCTCAGTTTTTCCATGAAGATTCTGAACAAAAATTGCAGCCAAAGGGCTTGCAAGAGTCACAATTTGCAGTTCATCGTTAAAACAGAACCTGTACACCCAATTCCTTGCTCTTTACAAGGCACCTGCCTCAACAGCCAGGAAAACTTTGGGATGGCTGTGGATGTGGAGGGCAAGAAGGGGGATAGGAGCAAACCCTCCCAGGGCACAGAGAGTCCTGCAACTCTCCAGAAAATGTTATGTTACTCCATTACTGGAGCAGATTTGCTCCTGCTTTGCTTTATTGAAAGTGTTCTTGTCATCTCTGCTCATCTGCAGGCAGAATGTTTCCCCAAACCATCACTGGGGATGTTCCTTTCCCAGCCTGCCTACATCTCTCAAGCTGCTAAGGTCAAAATTTCATTGGTATCTCTTTTCAGCATTTAAGTGTTTTCTGTCCACTGAAAAACATTGCACATTGGGGAATGTTGTGAAGTAGCAAATAGCTCTTGATTAAACAAAGAGAAGCTCAGGGAAATTCAAATTATTTTGAAAACAAAGAATCCATCACCAGCAGCTAATACAGATTATCTGCACTTCTATATTCAAAGCTGCATTATGAGTATTAAGGAAGAGAAAGAACTGGGAAGGTTCCCAAAGTTCACTAAATCCTTTGCATTCCAGAAAGAGATAAATTTTTCATTCATATCTCCATCATGAGCTCTGTATACAGAGAGGACACAGCTCTGCTTTCCATGAGCATCAACATGCCTCACATATTTTTTCTCCCCACTTGTGCCAAATCATTAAAATGCGAGACAAGAAACACTGTGCACAAAATGGTTGTGGGATTAACGAGACATTTCCTCTCTCCAGTCTCTGTTTTTGCCTCTCCTTCCTTTCAGACTCCCTCTGCAGTTGGAGTTATTTTGCCTGAGGTTTGATGATATTTGAATAATTTAGCTTAGTCCTGTAGGGAGATGGACTCAAAATTTAGGAACATTTATTTCCCCTGCTTTAATGACTCCAGAGCTCCTGCTAAAAGGTAGGACCTTTCTCTTTACTCGCCCATGGAAAGCTGTTCTTTCACCACTTAGAGGAATCCAGAGAGAATCTGGCTGCTGTGCCCCCAGCTCTTCCCCAGGTAAGGATATGGTAAGAGGAGGGAATTCAGGCTGTCAAAACATGGGAACAGGCCAGCCCTCAGTCCTAAAAGAAAATATTTGCTCCAGAGTCCAATCCCCCCCACCCCCATCCCCATGCCCAGTGATAAATTTATCCAATTAAACAGATCAGAAATATCTCCCTGACTCCACCTAGGGATGAGGCTGGAAGCAGAGGAATCTATAACGCTTCACATCTTGCCAGATAACTGCCAAGTAACTTCTGGAATAGTTTCCTGCCATGTAGAAAACAATACTCTGGCAGCAGGGATGTGTGTGAGTGCTCTGCAGGGAGAGCATTGTCTGGCGTGTCAGTGTGTTTGTGTACACAAATATTAATGAAACAGAGGCCAAACAGGAACTGAACTCTCTCTGGGAACTGCTCCTCCATGGCATACCCAGGGAAGAAGGGAATGAAACGTTCAGCAACTGTGCAAAAAGTGATGGAAAACAAACACCACTGTCTTCTATTGTGTCTATCTTTTGGGAAAAATCACTCTGAGAAACTCCACAAGTGTGTTTATGCTGCTCTCAAGTGGGGTTTCGAGTTGTGTTATTTTGTGTTGTTGCAAACTCGAATGCAATTGAAGGCCACATGAAATGTTTTGTAATTTGCTCTAGATAATTGCTGGAAACCCAAAGTGATGGGATTCTACACGCTGTGGACAGCCACAGCTTCTCTGGGCAACCTGTGCCAGGCCTCACAGGGAAGAATTTCTTTCCAATATCCCATCTAAACCTGCCTCTGGCAGCTTATAGCCATTCCCCCTTGTCCTGTCCCTCCAGGCCCTTGTCCAAAGCCCCCTTCCATCATTTCTGTAGGTTCCCCTCAGGCACTGGAAGTCCTCGCTTCTGAAACATTTACATCAGAATATCAAACACACAGATGATGTTTTTATCTCCATTTCCCCTACCTTAGGAAAAATGTGCTTTCTAAAGATGAAAATAAGTAATTTCTTTTTTAAAAAAAAATCTTCCTAAAGGGAAAGTGGGTTCCATGGATATTGTTTGATTATAAAACTGATCAGATGCCAAGCACTGGTCTTGAGAGAATGGCCTATGTATGGAGTGTGAGGCCCTTTTGGAGGTTTCTGGAAGGAGCAAGTCACCTTTTAAAAATCTTACTTTAATTCTTGCTGTGATTAGAAATTCTGTAGCTATGACAGCAGTGTGCCATCTGTATAACAGGACTCTGTTAGAGTATCCATCTGGTAAGGAAAGGATTACTTCATCAAATCTTCCAGTTTAAATTCCTCATGAGTGGGTAACATATTTACCCTGGGTGCTGTGAAGGGAGGGACACAAGGCAGCAGAAGAGCTGGAAATTTCCCTGCCCAAATGACCAGACTGTCGACATCCAGTAAGGTTTTGAGGTGGTTTAAATGGTTAAAAATGAGCCATTGCTTCATTTTTTTATTACATTACATCTCCATCCAGAGAGATCCACCTCTGCCAACAGCATAATGCAAGACTGGGGCTTTGAAGGGCTCACAGGCAACACCTAAAGGAATGACAAAGCAGCTGCAGAAAAACCTTGCTTTAAAGAAGATATTATTTCATATTTTATATTAAATATAGAACTCTGAACTGGGGCTTTGTAATTTTTTTTCTGTTCCCATTTATTGCTTGAAAGATCAGGCTGATATTTACACAAAGGATTCATTAGTGAATTTTACAGGAGGATGAAAATATCCAGAACAAGGAAAAGAATCTATTGTGCTTTGAAAAGAAAGCCATGGGGGGAGGAAGAGAAGCAGAGAAAGGGAGATTGGTGTGCCTTTAAAGAGAGGCAGTCCAGTGACTTTTTGAATAATTAAAATTAATTTTTAATCTTTCTCAAAGAAAAATGAGATGGGTTCTATCCAAGCAGCAGGAAGGCTTAAATATATCCTGTATTGGACTACTAGTTCAGCTTTAGTAGGAGGTTAAAAGTGTGAACATCTCTGAAAGACAAAAAGGCAAATAAGCCAAGAGAAAAAGAAAGAAACTTGTACAAACCTTTCAGAGAAACCATAGCACTGAACCAACACCAACACTCTCCAAGGCTTATGGACAAGCCAGGATCAGCAGAGTCCTGGCTGGGGCACACAAAAGGGAAAAGGCCAAAAGCAGTCCATGACAGTGGGGCTGTCTGGAATGCTTGGTGAGCTTCCCAGCCAAGTGCTTCATGACCTCCAGGTCAAATTCACCTGAAAATTCATGCCTAGGTGAACTCAACAGGTTGATTCTACATCAAATGCATAGGTTGAAAAAAATGCATTTCTACTGGCCAAGCTACTGAATTGTGCTCTCAGCAGGTGGCACACACTTCCCACATTGTGTCCCATTACTGAATTTATTAGAAATCTCCATTTCACCAAGAATGAAAGAAATTTACTCCATTCATAATTAAAACATCTTTGGCATATCTCGCCTCAAAAATAATTTTGTTTTCAAGAGTATTATTAAGGGAACATCATCATGTAGGAGTAGTTCTGCCCACCTGCTGTTCTTTGTAAAGTGAAGGAGAGGAAAAAAAAATTACCTGACCTATGACTACCTTTGGATAAAGCTTTCTGGCACAAAATTCATGGCGCCAAAGGCAATATTTCCACTGTTCCCACACAGGAGCTAATCAGTCAGTGCCCTTGGAGTAGAAATGATGCAGTGTGACTTCCAAGGTAGGCTCAGGACCCTCCTCATGGACAAATTCTGCACTCCAGGTACATTATTTCCCCATTTCCACACTCAGATGTTAAACTGAGGGGCAAACAGGAAAAGTCAGTAAGTATAGCCTTCTCAAAGTTTGCTATTGCTTCCTGCCTTTGCTTCCTTTCTCATCCATCCCAAACCTGAAGAAAAGGATTTTTGTACCCAGGATTTCAAAAGGAAGGCAGTGGGAAGGGAAGAGGAGCCTCTCCTTGCTGGCCTTGAGCAGTTTACTTCAGTTTCAGAGAAGGACATAACAGTTTACATTTCCATTCCCTGGAAAGATCACAAGATTATTTAGATAATGTCTGGACAGTGCTTTGAACGTGCAGAAGAGCCACACAAACTCAGCTTTATGAGGAATAGTCTCCCCCTTTTTTTAATGCTCTAATGTCCAAATACATTCAGGCAGCCAAAATGCAAAGCTGAGTATGCCAGCAATGCTGGGTAAATCCCTGGCATCACACATCAATCTGCTCTTTCATGTGAAATTAAAGTGTTCTCTCTGACCAGAGTGGAAACAAAAGACAGGCATGGAACAGTCAAAGGAAAAACAGAGACCGGGGAGAGAGGGATTGGAACAAATTGGGCTGAGTTAACCTGTCTGCTTGACTTAAACCAAAGGGCAGATAAAGAAAACCATTTTCTGCCCAGCTGCTGTCACAGAAGCCACAAACATCCTAAGAGGCTTCCCAGCAGGTCCTCACCAACCACATACCACTCCAATGTCCTTCATTCCCTGCATGCATCTTCCATAAGGTGTCTCCCACCCGAAAATGCAGTTTTACAAGGTTCTGTGGATCACCCTTATACAGCTGTCCTGGAGTGACCTGAGAGAAATCACTCATTTTTCTGCACTCCCCATACATGCAACCAGATAAAATACAATTTACATTCTGAGCTTTGCAGTATTTAAGGCAGTTTGGATAGTAAAGCAGCCTAAAACATTGAATTAAAAGGTATTACAGAAATACTACCAACTATAAATACTCAATTTATTATTTGGTTTAGTTTCCCTGAATTTTCACCCATTAACATGCAAACCACATTGATTGTGGTGCTGTTTCCAATTACAACAGCTGATTTATCCAGGATGGAGGTTAGGGTCATGATTAACACTTTCATTTGGCTTAACAACTCACCTATTTCACAGCATCAGTGAAGCTCTGCTCCTCCTCAGTTACACTCTACTTCCATAGATGTGCTCCTGCAACTATAGAAGGAAATAAGAGGAAATTAATCTGGAAATGGACCTCCCTCTTCATCAAATTTACTCTTCAGTTGGCACAATCAGTATCATTATATTATCCCTTTCTTAATGCACCAAGTTCCTTCCTCCTCCTCCCAGGAAATCTTCTAAGAAACTCGTTACTGCATGGAAGCCTCCATGCAGTTTCCAGATTATTCTTGGACAATTCATATCCTTTTGTCCTTATGACAACCTCACAGCTTCCAGCTTCCCAGCTTTTCCCCTGCTGGCAAAGGCCCCCAGACAGTTGTGATCCCATGTACTCCCACAGGTCCCAGCTCCAGCTGGAAGAATCACAAAGGAAACCCAGAGACCACCAAGGCAAGAGCAGGGACAGCCCTGTACTGCTGGATGGGCACCTGGTACCTGCCAGTGCCACAGCACTGACAAAATTCACCTGGCTCTGCTGTGTCTCCTCAATATTGAATCTGCCTGAACCCCTCAAGGCCTTTTCTCCCTTTCCTGCCAGGGCTATCCAGGCAGAAGGAAGCCCCTTCTTGCTGCTGCTGCCTGTGCCTGGGAAGGGGGGTGTGCAGGGTGGCCCATTCTGTCCAGACTCCTGCAGCCCTTTGTCAGAACACTGATGGGTCTCTGTCTGCAGCAGCAATTCTGTCCTCAAAATAGCACAGCATGTGCTGTCTGCATCTTGGGAACCTTCTGGCAGCCTGTCAGGCCTCAAGGTGGGAAAAAGTGAACATTATTGGGACAAACAGCAACAGAACTCTGTGCTGGGGCTTGGGGTGGAGGCTATTTCCCACACATTTGAAGAAAACAATCCCAAGGGATTAAAAATATTCACAGCTTTTTTTTTTCTTCATAAAACCTACAATAAAAACAGACCATATTAAGCAGAAATGACCCTACCAGAACTTATGAATAACTTGCATTCTTCCACTGGAGCCCAGCCAGCACCCCTTGGAAAAAAATTTCTGTCTACTTTGTAGTGAATGTGAGAGACATGCAGTCTGCCAGAAGCTGCTACGACAGTAAAAACACAGCCAGGGGCTGTCATAAATGGGGAAATCACAGAGAAAGTAAACTTTTTAACTTCAAGAACTAGATTAGAATAATATCTATTTGGTTAAAAGTTATTTAGATTATCACACAGAAGACTTAAGTTACTCTTACATGAAAGCTGTTCTAGTTCAAAGGCAGTTTTAGCTCCTTCAATAGTTAGCTTGGTTTTTAACATTTTTATTAGATTTACAAAGGAAATGTCTTTCCTTGTTGTTGTCAGTTGGGCTGAGATTGATATTTCTACAACTGCATCTTTACAAGGCATCACTTTCCCCAGCCCTCAGGCAGGATGGTTGCACTAGGAATTCCTGCCAGTGTCCTTGCTCCAGGCACTTCCTAAATCCTTGGGGGATGATTAGATATGCCTGACCTTGTGGCTCCTCAGCAGTTTGATCCTAGGATGAATCCTACCTAAATCCTGCCCTAAGCTGCAGGTCTGTGATTTCAGAAATTGCAGAAAACATATTCCCAGTGCCCCCAAGCCTGAATACTGAGGCCTGATTAAGTGACAAGCTCTTTGAGAGGAAAAAGAGGGCAAATAAGTAGCCTTAGAGCTCCTGCATTTTGTGCTGTAATTTGGGATTTCTTCCCTCCTCATCTTCAACACAGCTGGATTGATTTTTTTATGATTTCCACTTCTTTGTGTACATTATTTATATTCTTTCTGACTTGGCAAAGCTTAATGTAACCCTAAATTGAACATGAAGGCACTTTCTCCTGCTCATTTATGTCCTTAATTCATCTTTTCATTTATCCTATCTTTCATAAGCAATTTTCCTTTTGTCCCACAAAGCAGTCAAAGGCCCATGATCTGCAGATATCTGTCCTCCCACAACAGCCCCTGCATCCCTGCTGTCACAATCCCTCACTGTCTTTTACAAATATTCCCATTGTCCCTCTACTCCCTTTAAAGCCCATTTTCTAGGCTTTGTTATTTTGCTTTATACTTGAGACCAAAAACATGTTTAAGTTTCTTCCTGCACCCAAATCCAAGAATGGCTGACCTGATAACCCCTCAGCAGCAGTGAAAACAGGAGACAAATGTCACCTCAAAGGGACACTTGAGCATATCTGACCCTGTCAGGAGCAGGAAATACCAGGAGTCTTACGTCAAAGATTTCTAACCTAAATCTGCAGACCCAAGGGGGCTGGAATGGCTTGAATAAGGTTCAGATAAACATCCAGACTTTGTGATGATTATCCAAACTCTTTGGGAATGTGGCAGTTGTGAGGTTCAGCCGTCAGCAGTACCTTGAGAGCATCCTGCACCTTGAGGCCAGCCCTGATAAGGCTGTTTGTCGGAAGCCAACTGCAGCAGCGTTAATTAGATCACGTTGGAAGGAAGCTGTGAACCAAGGGATGCTGGAGACATTGCCAAGTGGCTCAGAAGAAATAAATCAGAATTGTCCAAAACACAGCCCTGTACCAGCCACTGGGAAGAAAATTAACTCTGCCCTGGCCAAAACCAGCGTGAGAGACTATAAATATATTCAGAGTAAGAATAGTGGTAATTATTCACTGTCCTAGAAAAGGAGGATCTTCAAGACAAGACAGAAAATATTCTGAGCACCTCCTCATAGAAATTTAGGAGTCAACTTTAATTTGACGTTGGAAATAAAGTCAGCTGCACCAAATTAAGGCCAGTTTAATTGTAATTATGATTAACCACCCAGAGGCTTAACACAGTTTGACTAATTCATGTTAAAGTCACATTTTTAGTTAATTTAAATTATTGCTTGAGTGTTCCTGCAAAGGTGAGTCCTAAATCTCAACAATATTAATCAGCCAAAAGACAGGAGGCCTTGCATTTAGCTGGTTTTTCTCTATTTGTTTCATAACACTTTCATTGTGAAATCTGTTGAACATAGTGCATTAAAAAGCCTGTTGGGCTGCAATGGGCAAAAACCTGTTAGTTTGGTTAAATTACCCAAGAGAATAAAAAGGACAGGTATTTTCAGAGCTGGTTGGTAAACACAGCTGGCTCAAGGATTTTTGCAGGCAGCCTGAGAATTCAGTTGGAGTTACACAAAAATGGACTAATTCATAGAATCTTAGGATGGTCTGGGTGAAAAGGGGGCCTTGGGCACAATCTAGCTCCAACCTCAATCAATTCTTAATTGCAACTTGCAATAACTGTGAATGAAAATTCACTGTCTCCAGCTTCTTAAAGAGAAGGGAAAAACACCTGAATTTCCATTGAGTCTCCACAGCCAATTTCCATAGACTTGGGTATTATATTTAGTGGGCAGAAGTCTAGACAGACACAAACTCCAGTCTCCCTCAAGGTGACTCTCTTAGCAAGGGATTCACACATTGTTTGGGAAGCTGCTTTTTCCTTCCCGCTTCCCAGCAGCAACTCCTAACCCTGATGCACCACCACCCACAGACACATCAACTCATCAACACAGCAACCCATCAACTCGTTCCCCCTTATTCCCTAGCCTTTTGCAGACCTTTTGCATCTCCCAGGTATTCTTTACAGGTGTAAACTGTCCAACCTGAATCAAAATTGCTCGATCTGGAGCTCATCTTGCCAGTTAATGCCTTTAAGGAGCTAAAAGTCATGAGCAGAGTTGCCTCATCACAGCTCCAGAAGGCCCTGGCTCACCAAACCTTTGGCCATTATGCCAGTTATAGTAATTGGTCTCCTTGAGGATATTGGCCCTCCCTTCACACCTTATTTGCTTTTCCTGGCCAGCAGCACTGCTGCTAAATCATGAACACAGACACCAATTGCCTAAAGGGCTGGTGCTCCCTTTCCTCCTGCTGGGGTTCTTGCAGTTATTCAAAATATGCAGAGTTGTCCATCACAATACAGCACCTCTCACATCCCAATGACCCTAATTATTGATTATGCCCATTCCTAGAAGGAAACAGCATTTATCATAGAACCCAGACTGGCTTGGGTTGGAAGAGACCTGAAAGCCCATCTTGTTCCACCCCTGCCATGGGCAGGGACACCTCCCACTATACCAGGTTGCTCCAAACTCTGTCCAACCTGGCCTTGGATACTTCCAAGGGGATGCAGGGGCAGCCACAGCTTCTCTAGGGCCAGGGTCTCAACTTCCTCACCGGGATTCCTTCCCAAGATTCCATCTGACCCTGTCCTCTGGCAATGGGAAGCCTTTCTCTGTGTCCTGTCCCTCCATCCCTTGTCCCAAGTCCCCCTCCAGCTCTCCTAGGCTGGCTTCAGAGCAGAGGGGCTCCAACCCTCAGAGCATCTATATTTATCATCATAATTTATTATTCTCACCAGTCAGGATTTTATATGACAGCCCCACTGGATTTTATATTTTTGTAGAGATGATTGAGAGAAATAATGCACTATTTATAGAAAAATTCCCAACAGGGTTCTAACAGACTCTCATGAAAAGCCATTGTTTTTCTTTCTTATTTGTTATCCCTGTGGAACTGTAACCCACTGCTCCAGATAATTCACCCCTATCTATTCCTATGCAGCAATGAATGTGAAGACACCCCAGGCTGACTGCTGATGCCAGAATGCTGTAAGGACATTTACTGCCATTTGGAATACTTTTACTTCAAAGGAAAGGATTAATGAAGATTATGGAAATGATCCTCAATCTCTGTGATTCCACTGACCTGCTTTTCCCCAGATACCACATAATGATTTGTTAAGCTATGTGTCAGCCATATGAGAGAAATGTTAAGTGCAATGCAGAGTGGGAAGTGCAATATTTGACATTACACGCCACTTCCAAGGTAAAAATACTTTTGAAGCACAGCCAAACACTGCTGGCACTCAGAGCCAGTGTCCTGGAGTGGTGGGGCATTGTCTGAGGCATTCTACACTCCTGCATCCCCAATAAATGTGTATCAGCTCCAGCACTGCAGCTGCACCACTTGAGCCTTGCCCTCTCCTCTCTCCTGGCAGCTCCCTGAGCTGCAGATCCACCATGAATTCATCCTGTGGCTGCTTTGCATAACCATGGGATAACAGGAAAGGAAGAGAGAAAACAAGACAAGGGTATACTGTGATAACATGTGAGAGACTGACAATTTATCAGATCAAACACAATGTTACAATGCACATTTTTTAAAATCTTATTTCAATTCTTAAGAGTATCTTGGAGTTTTGTACCACATTATCTATATTGATGTTACCACTCAACCTACCCATACTGACCCCATCTTGACTTACATTACCATTTTGTTTAGACATGAAGAAAGTGTCAAATCCCAATTGCTTGCAGAATTTTGTCATTCTTGAGAGTAGTCAGATAGTGGCACAAGTCACCTGGAGAGATTGTGGAGTCTCCACGCTTGCAGATTCAGAATTCAGCTGAACTTTAGATAATATGTCCTGATGACCTCCAGAGATCCTTCCAATTTGTAATTTTCATAGGATCGTTCATGTTGGAAGGGATCTCAGGATGTCTCTGGTCCGAGCTCCCAGTCAAGTCAGCTGTGAGGTCAAACCAGGCAGGTCTTGGAAATGTCAAAGGGGGGAGACTGCACAAACCTCCATCTGATAAAGATGTTGAGCAGAACAGATGTCTGTGGTGCTCCATTTTTTATCAGCCTCCAGGCAGACAACCAGCTCTGAACCATGTTTCTGTGAGCATGATTATTGAAGCAGTTTTCCAGGTGATAGACAACCTGAAAGGTAGATGTAACTCCTGTTCTGTGTTTAAACAATTTACTCCTTCATGTAACACAAAACCCAGATTTAATTTCCTTTTTCAGTGTATTCTGGAAGACAAAGCATGTCACAGGATGTTGGAATCATTCAGATGTGCAAATGTCCTCAATATGCCCATTCACTGAAGTCTCAGTAGTGATTTCAACACAGGATTTAACACAATTTATGCAGCTGATTTTATCATTGTGCTGGTATGGAAAAGTTCAAGACATTATGATGAAAAATCTTTTGCCTGGGAAAATAATTAATAACTAGGTTTTGAAGGAAGTTTTAATTTGTTTGATTGATTGATTTGTTTTAGGGTTTTCTTTTTTTTCTTTTTTGTTTTTTTAAGGTCAGCTGCAAATTGAGCAAGCAGTGCCAGCACAATTGGTAGAAACCTAAAGGACAAAGTTATGGGAAAGTCTGTCAGAACATACTTTGATGGATAACCAGTCTCTCACATATGCTAAGCTGTGACGAAAAGGGTAGAAAACATTCCACCAGTCATTTCCCCCCAAGACCTGTTTATTTCCCTCACAATGCCAGACTTGACACACCAGCCTGTTTGGCTGCCCCTCTCAGGCACAGCCCCTTTTCCCTCAATTCCTTAGGAATACTTTCCATGAGGCAAACACAACAGGGCTTATCCCAACACATTTGATGTAACACTGTAAGAAATAGGAATAATGCAGCTTATTTCCAAAGGAGCAGAACTGGGGTGTTGTGCAAGTTTCCAGTGCACTCTGTGAAGAGCTGTTTCCCTTCCTTAAGCAAACTAACAATCTTTAGATACCTAAGTTAGGTACAAGCCCAAAGTTTCTAACTTAGTAAATGCAGTTTCCCAGACATTGCAGGGGGGACTCTTGGGCTCTGTCTTGTTTAAATGAAGATGTATTTGCATTTTAAAACAAGAAAAAGACTCATTCTGTAGGAGGATGTGAATAGCTGTACAGCTGTTTGGGCACAGCTGCTGCAAGGTGAGGATTCCATCAGCTGCATCACCAGAGCTCCTTGAGTGGGATCTGTTCCAGCTGAGGGACTCAGGGCTTGGTGCTGCCCCAGAGTGGTGCCATCACAAATGCCATGCACAAAGGCTGGCTTTCAATTTCTGATAAATAAGGAATGGAATGAGCAGGGTTTTTGCCCCTGCCAATCAAGCTCTGTGTACCCTGCAATTACCATTGACAACAGATGCAAAATTGCAACGACTAAACTCCAGAAGCTGGTGTTTTTCTACTTCTAAATTAGTAGCTTTGTGGATTAAGGTAAAATGTTTGCCTATTTTGGTATCACCCTGGAAGTATGTTAAACACTGGGTTAGGGAGCAATGCTGTGAGTAGCCAAGGAAACACAAAATCTGGAACTAAGCCTCTATTAGCAGGTACCCAGAGATCAGAAAGACACGAACAAAGCTCTTACACCCACATAGGAGCTGCTCTGTGTTTTGTTAGAAGTATCATATGAGAATATGCAAAATAAAGTGCTAGTGAATAATTTGCACATTCAAATCCAGCCCAAGCTGAAGGGCTGACATTTGATCTCCAGGAGCAGAGCCCTGTGCAATGCCAATCCCTCCAGGCCTTGGAGCCACACTGTAAGATTGCCTCAGTTCCTGGTGGAGGTTCTTTGGGCTTCCTTTCCTGGAAGCACTTTTTTCCACCACAGAAGCTTAACAGGAAACAGAACTATGGTATTCAATGGCTGAGGAATGGCTCTATTTCCACCATAAGATGGAAGAGGGAGGTGGTATGGAAAACCAAGAGGAAATACTCAGACCTGGAGTGCAGATCCTGCTGCCAGGAATAGTTCTAAAAGCAGAGGCAGATCATGCCCTGCACACTCCACTCCTTTCCTTCCACTGCAGCAGCAAAATAACCCAGCAAGGCCACAGCAATCCTGCTGCTGCCTTAAACCATGAAGTGCTTTTCCAGTGATAGTTTTCTGTGGGGAGACAAAAGCCACACAGTTCTGAGAACTGTGTCAAACTTTGGTTTGACATCTCCTGCAGCCTTCAGGAGGAAGGCATCCAATCCAAAGCCCTTCCTCAGCACACTGGCAACCACCACGTCATGGACAGTAAACATCCTCAGTTCCATAGCACCAGGATTAAGAGCAAGCACAGAGAGCATCTCTCCATTTGCAGTGTAAATCTATTGCTTTCCAATATGTAGAAGTCAGTATTGCAGTTAGCATGCCAATACTCCAGTCAATATTTTCTCTGTTCTCCTGTTCCAATTCATACAATGTTCCAATTAATATTTTTTTCTGCCTCCTGTTCATCCCACTCTGCAGAATCCATGGCTGTTTGTTACTTTAAAGAAGGAGACTTGCAGGAGAAGCTGCCAGGAGCTGCAGCAGCACTGAACAGCAGGATAAAACCTGTGTTCTGACACAGGGAAAGAGGAAACCTCTTGGAAATATCAAAGTGGGGAGATTACACAAACCTCCAAGGTTTGATTTTCCTTATGCAGGAAAAGTCACTCCTTGTATCCAGTCTGATCAGAGAGAGAACTGGAGAAAAACTGAGGCTACAGGAGCCAGAGGAATTAACAAAGTGACACAGGCAATGCAATTCTTAACCTTTGAGTTCAGGGGCTTTTGTAATTCATATCATCACGAATTCTTCTGCCTTGCACGACTCTTAGCTGGATTTACAGGCTCCAAGAGTGAAGTGTTGGGGAGGAGACAATCCAAGCTATAAATAACTGAAGAGAAAAGCAACAGGAGATTTCAAGGCTTTGCTGATTCAACAAGAAAGCATGAAATTCCTCTCTTTCAGTATTTAAACAGTTACTCAAAATAGAACTCTTAAAAGTAAGGATATTCCAATATTATTGTCGGCAGGATATGCTAACAGTCATCATACTCTCATTTAGTCCTTACAAAGTGTAGGAACAAACCATAAATTGCAAAGGCAGCATCTGCAAGCCTTCATTCAAGGTTCCTAATTGCTCTGTGATTCAACCAGACATGTGGCTCTTTTTATTTATTATTTGTGCATATTCAGGCAAACTGGCTGGTATTAGCACATGCCTGGGGATTTCAGGGTTTTCAAAAGGATTTCAGGGAGGTGTTGGCATATATTTGTTTTTTTTTTTATGAGGTCAGTGGTTTGGGACCAGACTGAAACATTCCAAAGCCAGCATAAACATTTCTTTTCTTTCAGATTATCCTCAGTGAAAAATAACAGTCTGGCCATTGCAGCTGTAAGAGTTACAGCCTTACTCCTGCCAGTGCTTTCATCCCTGGCTTACACCAACACCAGTACAATTCCACAACCCTTCAGGTACACTTCACCCCTCAAAAAAATCAGAGATTAATTTGGAGCTCCAAGACCAGAGGCACGTGCTGTTTGAGAGCATGTATGTATAATACAAGGACAATCAGTGCTACAGAAAGACCAGGAGTGAAAGCACCCAACAGTGCTGCTGACTCAAGGAGAGGCATAACCAGCAATTTTAGAGAGAAGAGACCTAATAAAGCAATTGAAGGTGAGGCTCTTATTGTGCTTGAGCTTTGCTTGAAGAGTCCAGAAAGAAACTGATCTCCCTCCCTTGAAAAGGAACCCAGAAAATAACAATATGTATTACCAGCATTGATGTTTAGGTATTCTCTGTGCCACTTGGAGATACAGAGTCAGGGAGTAGCTGGAAATAACAAACTAAATATGACATGAACTAGAGAGAGAAGTGGAAGGAGAGGCCTTTAACTAGAGTCACAAAAGACCAATAAAGAAAAACATCTGAAAATGGGTCCAGCAAAGATACTGGATAGCAAAGTGCTGTCAATGTCAGAGTATACTCCACCTCTCCTCATTCATTTACTTGCTGCTTGAGAATCTCATTCAATTTGAAACTGGCCTTTACCTCTCTTGGACTGAAATTATCCACTCAAGCAACCAAAACTTTTTATACCCTGCATAATTCAATTCTGTTTGTATTCTAGAACATGTCTTGGGCCTCTCATAGACCCTTATAGCAGCCCAGATTTCAGAAATTTGCAAGCACAGCCTGTATACTGAGAAAAAACCAGTATTTTCCAGTGAATATTGCTGCCCGCCCTGCAAAGTCTGCTTTCTGCAGCTTTAAAAAAAAACAAAACAGCAGGCACAACACAAAATAGGAAAAAACAGAGGAAACCATAACTACACATAAACAACCTGAACTTCCTCCTCCTTCCTCAGTAAGAGAGCTTTGTTTTTTTCCCCTCACAGCTGTTCAGATGTTAGAAGAGGTCACTTGAGGGCTCAGGCAGCTGACAGTGATGAAACTCACTGCTCCTCTCTGTGTTAGGGAGCAGGGAACTCCCTCTTTTTCTATCTGAGTTTCACAAACCACAAAAATTGGGTGCTGAGAGTCTGAGGAGCTCTAGACATGGTTCTTGTTGGTGTCAGGAGAAAAGCTGCAGCTCGTTTCACTGGAGAAAGGCTGTATCCAGAACAGAGTTTCACATTCACACCAGCCTTTCCTTGCATGAGTGATGGTTTGGCTCAAAGCTGCCTCATCCTCAGGAAGGGCAGCCATGGGCAGAGCTGAAGAAAACAGAAATCCTTGAGGATGAGCAGGAAGGGGAGAAACAATTTCAAGTCACAGAGTGGACAGGGAGAAAGAAGTCCAGTGTATGATGTGCAGCCATGACCATGTCCCGTGTGATGGGCAGCACAGACCCCATATGAGACTGACAGGACCTGTGTTGTTCTTCCCTTTTGTTACCTGTACACACAGTATATCAGCTCAGAAGCAAAAATAAAAAAGAGTGCTACTGGATTTCAAAACAGTTAATAACAGGAAGGCAACACCATAAGCAAGATATAGTGGTAAGTCTAGCTCTCTGTTGGAAAATATTCCAAATCCTTTCAAGGCTGGCATGTGTAAGACTTGTCCTTGTCTTACCACTGGTGCAAGACACCCAAAAATACTTGTGCAGGAGTAGCTGGAGGAAATAAATGTCAGAAAGCCCTGCAGGCCTCTGTGAGTCTGTTTGGGAATCTAAAGCTTGGGGGTGAGCTTTATTGGGACATGGATACAGGTGTGCATATCCAGAACCATCACAACTGTTGTGTGCTAGGCTGGGATGTATGTGACAGAGGGAAGGGGCTGTGGAATAAAAGGGAACTTTGGGAATGAGGAGCTGAAGCCTTACACAACCACAGGACTGCCTGCAGTGTGACATGAACAAGTGGCTGAACAGTGATTTACGGATCAGTAAGACCAGCTGAGAGAACAAACAAGCCAAGAAAATGATCCTCCAGCACTCTGGAATATGGGATTTTTATATACCTGTATGCAGCCTTGCTAGTGCATAATACAAGAATACAAAATATGTGAGAGTTGCTGGTCCACAGTATGTGATTTTATCACAGATCTTTCTAGACACATCAGCTAATCTGCAGGACCCTGAGCCCTCTCACTCACACACCCTCACTGTACCAGTTCCACCTGTAGGACTTGAAGCACTCAAACACCACTGTAGGTGCACTGATATTCTGATTCTTCAGAGCCTGGTGCTTTCACTGCTTGTAGAAGTTCTTACCATGCTAAAAATACTGAATGCTTCATCTGCTTGTACAGAAACACTGCAAGTAAATTAATCAGCAGCAGGTGAGCAACAGTTTGATTTCACCAAATAATGGATTTCCTGACCTGAGAAGCTGTATGGGCATAGCTAGGCCTGACACCCAGCTGCAGAGGATATATATGGGTATATATCCCAGTAAAAACCAAGCCCACATGTCAGATGATTCCATCATTTTTTCAGGATGCACAGAAACCTTTCAACACATTATGAACCGGTATTTCTGATTTTGCATCAGAACAATGGGGGACTGAGTTTGCCTACAGCAACTGATGATCCCCAGAGATTCCTGTGTGTGCAGAGCCTGTTCTTGCATTATCCAAACACAGAGGGAAAACAGCCTGATGTGATTCCAGCCCCCCGCCCCTTTCATCCCCAACCTAGAGCTCTTTGTGTATCCAAAGGAAGAACACACAACGTGCACTCAACCAGACAGAGCTGAACTGCCTGCAGCCAAAATACAAAAGATTGGATATCTGATTTTTTTTTTGGTAGTATAATCATTCTGTCATGTATAATTGATGCACAGGCAGAGTTTGGGCTTTTGAAAACCTAGAGCAAAGCTTTACTTTATTCCTTTAAATCTCATGGGCTTCAAATTGAAGCATTCTCTTCTGTCAGCAGCACAATGCTTAGCAATGAAATTGCATGGCTCCAATAGGACACTGAGGATTTAATTACACGTGGAAAATAGAGTGCTAGCAATTGGTTTGCTATTTTGGAGGCATATGAGATTAATGAGCCTTAATATAGCTGTAAACACACCCATAAAGGGGTCTGAAGGAAGGGACCAAACAGATTACCCCAAAATTCTGTTTTCTTCATTTAAGACTGAAGATTCCTGGAGGTCTGAGAGCGGAGGAAGCTAAAGGGTTTGGGAGTGTAGGCAGGAAGGTCCAAACTTTTTGATGGGGAAGAAATTGGTGGGATATTCTTCAGTCCTAAGGAATTAATTAGGCAATCCTCATCAGTCTGCTCCAGGAAAGAAGCAGTGAAAGAATGGAGAGTTGGGATTTTTTGCTTAGTGGAGGCTGGAGAGGTGGGGGGACAGTACAGAGGTTACAAGAAGGGATGCTGTGAACCCTCCCTAACCAAAGCAAATGAAATAAATGAAGGTAATGAATATTTCATATGGAAATTTTTGTTTCTCTGTCTGACAAAGCTGTTAAAGACTTGTAATGCCAGACATCAAATTACCCCAGCTATGTTGCTCCATCTCTGGATGGGTCCAAGGCCAGGTTAGACAGTGCTTGGAGCAACCTGGGATAGGGGAAGATGTCCCTGCCTATGGTGGGGATGGGAGGGGATTTAAGGTCACTCCCAGCCCAAACCATTCAGTGAATCTATGATTTGATGTGGCTTCATTTTCCTCCCAGGATATCAGAAATGTCACCAGCCTTGTTTTACAGGAGAGAGCAGATGACATGCCTGGGGTCAGCCAGGGGCACAGGTGGCAACAGGGCTGTGCCCCATTTTTTAGGTGACCTAGCTGCAAGGTCACAGCTGCTTTCCTAAATGAAAATCAGATTTCCATAGTGATGAATCCGAGCTGCAGAGCCCAAATCACGATCAAAGGTTTGGATGCCTGGCATGTAGGGCATTCAAGCCATTATTTCCGTGTGACTCTCAGCACTGGAAGAGGCTGGCCACAGCAGTCAGATCCAGATTTTCCAGTTTTGATGTGGTCAGCACTGAAATGCTGGTTCTGAAAGCCCCTGCTCAGGCTTGGTCAGGTCCCCGTTGTGTTACCATACAGCTCCACACAGCTGATAACAACCCACACACTCGTGGCTGTGCCAGAACCCCCCCAGAGCCCCCATTGCTCACTGTGCCTCCCTGCTCCTGTTTGGGGCACCACAATCCAGCAGCAGTGCTGAACTTCAGTCCTGCCAGGCTTGTAAGCCCTGGGAGGAAATTCCATTGGCACCAGCACTCCAAGCTATCCAGAAGAGGGAGTGCACAGCATGCACACATCAAGGGCTGCTGTGCTGTCCTCACTGCCAGCACAGGGTCTGTGAATGTCCTGCCTGCATGAAATGCCACCACTCAGGGATCATCCCTCGCCCCTGCACAGCTCATCCAAGATCTTGCTCCTCCTGGACATGTGTCTGCTGGAGGTTTTTGCCAGAAGGGATGTGGGGGGGTTGTACAAGAAGTGTATTTTTGCTTTTTGGTAAGCTTTCTTTGTATATCAGCTCTCTGGTCAAAATTAAGTACGTTTGGTTCCAAGTCCCTTGCTCCCTGATTTGATAAGTAACTTCTAGGCAATGCTGCAGAATGCAAACTCAGAGCTAATTTCTCAGACTTAGTCAACAGTGAAGTTTAAAAATTCCCTTTCCGTGAGCAAAAGAGTTTTTCCAAGTGGAACTTCCACTTGTGTTTACCTGGGTTTGAAGCAACAGCCCGAAACGGTGCCTGGACACTGCTGTAGGTGCCCTTGACAATTAAAAATGCAGTCAACTACAGGAACAAAGCCACAGGCAGCCACCATGTCCAGTGATTAACCAGTCAGACCTACATTATGAAAAGGAAGCAAGAAAAGGGCAGCAAGTTTATAAAGAAAACAATTCTGATAATGTTTCCATGTTTTTCTCCTTTCTCCACTGCCACATCCTCTTCCTCCCCCAGCACATGCTGTTCACTCTCCTGCTGAGTTACCTTCTTTTAGACTGGCCTAAATTGCAGAACGTAGTTTGACTTTTTTCCACTTTGCTTATCTTTGTCCTTCACTCTAGTTAAGAAAAACCTCACAAGACTTAGCTTTGAAAGGCTTGAAAGGCAATATTAACTCTGTTTAGCTCCCAGTGAGAGTGTAAACAGCAATAACATGATTCTTTAATGACTGTTACCTGATTTTATGTGCCTTCCTTACCTCTTTTCTCTTTTTTTTTGATGTCTCTTACAGATTATCAAGAGCCAATATTCTGTTGACTTTTGTTATTCATTGAAAATGAAGTTCAAGGTCAACTGATAAATACATGTTGCTATTACAGTTTTGAAAACAAATAACTTTCCTTGCAATGCAGTGAGAATGATCTTGAAAAGAAAAAAAAAAAAAGGAAAGAAACTTCCTGCCTGTGCTGCATTAGTATGCAATTCTAAGTGGATTAAAAAGAAACGCACCACTGTAATTTGAATTATCAGTACAATGCACAGCTTTATCTTGCTCAGCTTGCACCATCTTTCTGCAGAAAAGTCAAAATAGCAAGTTCAGGTAATAACCTCTGGTTATCTCCAGCAAGGTAAATACCTGAGGAAGTAATTGGCATTAACTTGCAGTTTCTTAACAGTGGTTCAGCTCTGTTATCAAGCCCTGAAGAGGTTAAGGTCCAAGTGCAGCCCAGATTTGCCTGATCCCTGACTGTGTGAGGAGCAAAGGCAGCCTGAGGAAGGCACAGTCTGGGCAGCAGCACAGCAGAGGCACCTCCTGTAATGGCCCTCAGTGCAAGAGGCCAGGCTGGGTGGGGTTTGGAGCACCCTGGTTCAGTGGAAGGTGTCCCTGCCCATGGCAGAGGGTGGCACTGCATGGGCTTGAAGTTCTGTCCATCCCAGCCCACTCTGTGAGAAGGGACAGCAGTGGCTTCCCCTGTCCCCATATGCTCTGGGAGGGATGCTCTGCACACCCTGCACACCCTGCCACCCCTGGGCAGAGGCTCCTAGCTGGGAGCCTGAAGCTCTCTGGCTGCCAGGGGCTGCAGGGAATGCTCACAGCCTGACACAGGTGAGCACCAGGGGATAGGGACTGAACACCACACTGGGGTTATTGCACAACCCAGGCTCTGCAGGAACCAGCCAGATGTCCATGGTCACCTGGAGAGCAGGAGCTAAATGCCACTGTATGCTCCTGTCCCTGCCCTTTAGCAGGCCCAAGGCAGGGGCTGTGAGACCCTACAGGTGCCCTTTAGCAGCCAGACTGAGCCATTCTGCTTGCTGGGACAATGGGCATTCTGCCTTCTTTCCACAAAGCTCCCAAGGCTTTTCCAGCATAAGGATGACTGGGCACACACAACAACTTGCACTACAAGGCTTGGCAAAGACACCAGCTTTTGTTTAGCAGGGTGCAAAGGGCTAATAAACCACTTAATGATCTGTGTTCAAACACTGGGCAGAGTCATTGACAGCAGCAATCAGTGCTGAGGCTGCAGCAGAGGCTCAGCCCTTGGCTGGGCTGGGAGTTCAAAGCCTGGCTGTCACTAAGGGCTGGAAAATATCTACTCCTTTATTTACATGTATAGGTATTGGAACAAAGGAAGGAACGGCAGCAAATGCCACCAGTGAACCACCAGGATCAATAAGAACAGTCATGGAGAGTGGAAAGTTATGACAGAGCTTAACCTGAGTGGAACAAAGTGCAATGGATTACCTTCACCTGACTTGGTTTCTTCCAGCCATGAGGGTGTGTTGTTCCTTTCATGCCCTGCCCCAAGGATTGGTAGGTTGATTTTCTAGCAGCTGAACCTGTTTCCAAGAAAAAAAAAGAAAAAAAAAAAAACCAGTTGATATTTTTATTTTACATAGTGGTTGAGCTAAGGTTCAGCTGGAAAAAACACCACAAACATAAAATCTATGCCATGGTGGGATCCAGTGCAAGCTTTTCTACAGGAGTAGAAAAATTAGGAGAAAACAAATGCCTATTTATTGATCACACTTCTGGACTGAAGTATAGGAAGAACAAAACCTCACAGAACATTTTGTTGGACAAACCAGCCATACTAGCTTAACACAGGAGCTGAAGCTCTCTGTATTGTTATTCAAGCCTTTTGAGTTACCCAACATAGAGATTTCTCTCTGTCTACTGAGCCCACAGGTTACAGCAATACCTTCCACAAATGCTTATAAAATAGTTCTTTAGAACACCCTGCAGTTCTGACCTCTTTTAGTTTCTTTACTCCTTGAGTTTTTGCAGGGATTTGCATAACCATGCTAAAAGCACAGCTATTCACCTGCCTGATCTGATAAGAAAACTCATTTCCTGCTAGAGAAGGAATTTTATTTATTTTTAAATACAAATGCATGGTACTGGCAGAGTAGCTATCAAAGATAAGGAAGTATCTAGAAGTTCTGAGCCTCTGACTTTAACCAGAAAGAAAATACTAACACTGACAGTCTGTATCTGTTGTTTTCAAAGTTGTCTAATAAACTTAATGTTTTCAAGGAGTTTAGCAGCACACCTGATGTCCTACAGGTTGTCTGAAAACAAAATTTCAATGTACCTTTTTATCCCTTTATAGTCTCCAAATAAACACTACAGAGAGGTTAAACCACGACAAGGAATAAAGAAAATCAACAGAAATTCACATCATTTGCACAATTGCCATCCTACATGTTTGGAAAGACCACAAATATTGAGTCAATGAAGACAACAGGAAACACTGAAGCTTAAACACAAAACACAAATTAAAAATGAAACATTAAGGCAGGCCACCAGAAAGGTTTTGAAAAACAATTTGTAAAGGCCAAAGAAGCAGTTATTGACAAAGACAAAAATGAACTGTGACATGACACGAGGATCATGTTCATCCACAGCCTGGGGGCAGATTCTGAAGGATTTTAGTGACCCATCCAGAGGACCTGAAGTCTCTTAGAAGTCAGTGTAAGGCACAAGGTTCCTGTGGTCCCACCGCTCTTGTTCCTCTCCAACATGGATGACTGGATTGGAACAGAGAGGTTTGGTGTTATTTTCCAAGAATTGCTCTCCTTTACAACAGTTTTACAGTACAGTCTTGATATGACAAACACAGAAATTACTCTGAGTAGCTTCCTGGTTTCTGAAATAAAGAGTAATTTCTTCTCCTTTCACTCATCCTGGTAGTGTTACAGGTATTGACTTCAATATTTGATTTTGGTGGCTTTAAGGTGACCAGAGCCATTCAGAGGGTTCATGTTGTTACTTTTGAATATGTATGGTTATGGGTTTGTTCTCTTCTTTCAATAATTAAGCTCCTCCAGTAGTGACACGTGCATTCTGCCTCAGAACATTACAGAGAACTAGCTCTTCAAACTAGTTCTTCATGATTTGTGATGTGTAGAGCAGCTAAATACCCTTAAAGAGCCAGTAGATTTCACCTCCAATTTATCCTGGTTGGAGTCTTTTTCCCACAAGCTGTAAGAAAACATGGGATCTTGTTCTGCCCTTTCTTCCAGCCAGGATGACTGTAATCACCAGAGAAATGTCTCAAATCAGCTCATCCTGTTCCAGTGAAAGTATCCATCTGAATTAGTTACCAGCACAGCCTTAGACACTGTCCCAAGGGATAAGGGATTCCTGGGCCCGAGGCCACTCCATAGTTATGTTGCAAATGCAGATGTACCCCCAGGCTGACACAGGCTCAGTCTGTAAACATGACTCCTGCACAACAGAGACTCATCCTACTTCAGCAAGGACTTCTCTGATCCCTGTTTAAAACTCACCCCCAAACTACTCCCTTTGGAATTTTCTCCTCATTTGTACATCTTAGATATCAAGATGAGATCCCCCTCATTTATTCTGTCTAGTTACACTTGAGTTCTCTTGATTTCATATGGATGAACTGCAATTGGTTTTGAGATGGAGAAAAAAGGGTTTTAAACCTATTCAACAGAAGTTCAGTTTTGCTCCATCCAGGATGTTGAGAGCACTTGGGGCTGTTGTCCCTGAGAGTGTGTGCTTTTATGGAATGGTTTTAACAGCTGTTATAATTACACAGAATTTAAATGCACCACAAATTTTTGTGCCACTATATATATTTCATCTGCTATGTTGACCGAAATGGGTGTGGAAGCAGAAATACAGGGAAAGTAACCCTTAATACTTGAAAACAATTTTTAAAAAACAAACAAACGAACAAAAACCTGAGAGAGACATTAATGTACAAACCCTTAGTCCTGTGAGTAATCCTTTCCCCTGCAAATCATTCACTGACGTCAGGTGACGCTCTGTGTGTGAGGCAGGATTATTTACGTGTCCAAGGGCTTGTGAGATTAGATCTGACACTATTCCAGAAAGTCCTCAGAAGTCTCCAACATTATCTTCATTATTCTGCCCACTGCAAAGCAGTCGTTCAACTGGATATCTCTCTAATAAATTCAATTTCTTCTCTGGGCTTTCTGTTACCTTTGTGTTGGGTTTTAGTTGTTTTCCTGCAGTCACAGTGACTGGAACAGTGACCTAAGGCTGAATTTGGCAATGTAAGGTAATGCTGTTGGCAGGAATAGCTTAGGCTGGGCTTCTGGTGTAAAGTCTGGTTTTAGTTCATCACTGTGAAGAGTCAGCATTCATACACGATATATAAATATAATAGATATTGATACATACCCAGTCTTTCACTGAGTTCAAGCAATGCCAGTACATCACTGTTTCCTTTGAACTGCTTGATACAAGATTCCAGAGTCAAATTATCTCATGATAGAAGAAGAAATCTGGTTGATACAAAGCTTTAAAGCTTTTACTATACAAATGACAAAAAAGTCACCTTTTGTAATTTCTTTTCAATTGTGTGACTCCACAGTAAATAAAGGTCTATACTGTAGTACATATTAGTAATGTATCATCATCATAAAGTCACATATCAGATTCATCCTTGTTCTAGTGAATTTTTAGCCTTGCTCCAATCTAACACTCTTTTTTCCAGTTATATAGCAGAATATTTGGAAGATCACTACCACAATCTAAACTCACTAGTATCTATGGTTTTTATTATGCATCATGAAAAAAAAAGACAACAAAAGAGTTTTTTTTTAGTTCAGGAGCCATCATCTTTGACACATTGAAATTGAATTGGCCCTTAAAATTATTGTATTAAAATATTCATGTACCAGAATACTATAAGGGAGTGAATGATATTGTTTCTCTAGTGGCACTTAGAATCCCTTCTCTTAAGCAATACAGGGAGCTGGACATGTCTCTGTGTTCCCATCTAGACCTGTGCATGGAACACATGGATGATGCACAAGTTTTCCCAGAAATTGGGCAGTTTTCAGCTCCTCTGCCTCCTGCTGTAGTCCCAGCACTCAACTGAGTTCCCCACTGCTGGGTTGAAGATGAAAACAGGAGCTCCTGCTCTGGGAGAGGGCAGAAGTGTGAAGTGTCCCCAGAGCCAGGTTGAAGCATGGAAACAGAAAGCTCTGTTCAGGTGGATTTTTAGAACACACCTGACATGGCCTCAAAACAGAGTAGGCAGCAGAAAGTGGCCTTTAAGGGCCATTTTGGTTTAGCTTTGATACAGAACTGTGCTCTGGCATATCTTACCAATTAAGTCATTATCTGCTGCCCGTTATCCCCCAGGGCCACACAAAAACTGTGGATCAAGTTTAGGATAAACACAACCCTATCTGATTTCCAGAACAGCACCAACAGCAGGACTGATACAATTTAGAGTTGCAAGAGAGAAACTCAGACCAATCTGTGGGATAGATGTGAAGCCCAGATTTGCAAGATAGCTGGAAGTAATCTTGGTTATTAGGCTATACCTAACACTGTTTCTAGACTCAACAGGCACACAGAGGTTCAGGAAAATCCTGCTGTGGTGGGAGGATTATACTGAGGAGGGCTCAACATCCAGAACTTTGTGGTGTACCTTGAAAGGGGCAGAATTTGATCTGTGGTTTTGGCCAATGGCCCATCAATCATTCCCACAAGGACTAAAAACTGTTGATGCTGCACAGTCCTACCCAAGGGCAAAAAGAGTTGAGTAACAAGGCATGTAACACCTTTTTTTTTTTTTTCCTGAGGAATTTGAGTCTAGAAGGAATTCATCTGACACAAATCCTCATCAAATAATTTTATAATTTATTGTACTACAACAAATTATGAATTATTATAAATTAAAGGTTTTCACCATGACAACACTAGATTGTAGCCTCAGCACAAGCAGCAGGAAAACCCTTCTCAATTCAGAGCCCATTCCCATATCAGCTGGATTCCCTGTGCAGTTGCAGGTTTACTTTCTGTCCTTAAACTAGATGGGATCCACAGCTTGATGCAACAGCTAGTTACCATTGTGTCATGATGCTCAGATTCTGATTCTAAGGATTTTTTTAAAAAGATCCACTTCCTAAACAATGATTAGACTCTATAACAGAGTTTCATGTACCCACAGCCTATCCATTTTTGACTGGTGAAACACTGGCCTTAGTTGTGAAATGTTTGCCTTAGTAGCAAACTAAGATGTAGATGTCCAAGTGAGGAAGATGCCCCTGAAAATGCAAGGCTCTTTAGTGGTTAAGAGGGAAAAAAAGAATTTCCATCCAGAATGCATCATGAAGGATTGTGGCACAATTCATGGGCAGAGGATGGGGAGCAGGTGCCCAAATAGCACCTCTGCCCAGCCCAGTCCCCTGCTGCAGGGTGCATTTGTCCTGAGAACAGCAAAGCACCAGCACTGCACTTTCCCCTGCTGGGCTTCCCCTGAAAGCTGCAGTTCTACTGAAGCACCCAGAGGCACCTGCTTGCCAGGAAGAGTTTTTTTCTTGTGGATTCCTGTCACTGCCTTCTTCTCCAAAGGTGGATTCCAGTGATAGGACCATAAACCATGATTCACATTTACACAAATCACTGTGAACCCTAAAGGGAACACAAGACTTTGGGAAATGTGATCAATGTCACAGAGTAAGCCTACAAAGAAGCCAAAATTCAGGAGTATCACTTCCAATCCTAATGGGACTCATTTCATCTTTTAGAGAATCATAGCATTATAGAATCATTAAGGTTGAAAAAGACCTTTAAGATCACCAAGTCCAACCACACCCATGTCCAAAACTAAATCTTGTCCCCAGGTGCCACATGCACATGGCTTTTGAACACTTCCAGGGATGGGGACTCCACCACCACCCTGGGCAGCCTGTGCTGGGCTTTATGGTGGTATTTTGTCTTCTGGTTTTTAAGGTACTAAAAGCTGTTATTCTGATCCAAATCACAACACCCTAGATGTGGATGAGAGGGGGGAAAATACCACCACGTGTCTAGGGACACTCAAATCCATTCTGTAACACTGCTGGAGTAGCTGGCCAAATAATTGAGCTATTGCATTTTAGCATGAGTCATTTGTTTGTTGTCAGCTTTAGCAGATGAATCAGTGACCCTGTGTGTCAAAGTCTCTAATGTTGATTTGTTTTGATATTTTTCTAAAACGTTAAATTGAACCATCTATTCCATTTGCCAGGTGATCTTGCAAATTATTAACACTGCAATCCATAATAAAATAAATCATCAACAGCAAAACAGAAAGGTCTTACCAGGACAAAAACAATAATTTAATAAAGCCTCAGGCACTAAACATTAAATTATTTCTTTCTAATTTGAGTTGCTTGTATTTCTAATTCAGAAAATGCAATTCTAAGTGAAAAGCTCTCCCAGAAAAGATCAGTAGCATCCTGCTCTCTACCCAGCATCTTTAAAAAGCTTGAGCTTCTCTGGAAAATGCAAAGTCCTACTGCAGGAAGAAGAGAGAAGAGCAGGACAACAAATCTCCCCAAATCTGTGCTGTGTATATCCTCCCAGCTCTGAGTAACTGATAGACAGTGAATCACAGTGTTCTTTGCCCTCCTTCCTCAATAACAGTGTTTAAATCCAACTAACATCAGTTCATAGACAATTTTTCTGGACCTGTACTTAAACTGCACTAAAAATTGGTCCCCAAAGCTAGCCTGGCTTATCAGCAGAGTAATCCCTTGAGAGTCTGAAATGCACTGTTCTAAGAGAAACCATCAGACTCTTAAAATACTTTCCTTCTGGGACAAACACGGTCATTTATATCAATATAACAAAGAAAACATTTACTGTGAGAAAAAGCCTTCACTATATTATGAACATAATAAATCAGGGCCAGTTGCTTGGGATTCTAGTTTCATTTAGGCTTCTAAAATAAATTTGCAAACATTTGCCTGAGTTCTGTTTGTTCTTCCTATAAGATCTAAAACTCCCACACATACCTCTTTCTGTTTACCCTTTATTTTCTTTCTATTTGCCCTTTAAAAGTAGAAAAGGTCTGATCAGAAGTGCTCTATGCTGGCCTTCCTCACTTTATCAAGCTCCTTAGGGACAGACAAAAATCCTAAGAAGTTAAGATAAGGTTGCACACAGATTTAAGTCCATGGTGGTTTTGAACACATCAAACAGATAGTCAGTCTCAAACACATGCTGACATCCAAGTCTCTTCTACCCTTTTTTAAAAAGTGCAGGCTTTTAAAATGAGATTTTCATCTGCCTCTGCTCAAAGCAGATGCACAAATGCCACATTGTGCCGTTTCAGTGGCACTGCTGCCAGGCTTAGATGAATTTTCAGGCTCAAGGAATGCAGGAGTGGGCCCCAAAACACTTCCCTTTTGTTCTGTGGGGATTCACTTCCAGTGTGACCATTTCCATCTGAGTGCTTGGTCTGCAGGAGAAGCCCATTGGAATTGTCAGTGCCTTGGCACAAAGTGAGCTCTGCCAGGGCTCTGCCTGATCCTCACTCCAGCCCCAGCCCAGGGCTCATTACCAGCATCTCTGCAGGCTTGGAGCCAGTAAATAGGAAATATCTGGTGCTGAGAATGAGTCTTGGCAGCAGTTCCTGAGGCTTTTAGGCCATCCTGCCTTACAGACCCTAAGGAAACACACACCAAGGCTGCTTTTCCATCTGTGGGCCACTGCTATCAGCTCCCTCTGCCATGGGTTTGAACCCATGTCCAGCTGTTCCTCACAGAAAGGGCAATAGTGAAGAAAACTTTTCAGTTGGTGTCATTAACATTTATTCACTATCAATGGAGATTTGCTATCAATGTATTTCTGTAACACTATAACTGGCACCATGGTAAAGGCTCTATCTGCCAATTAAGGGATTTCCTCTGTAAGCCTTAGAGTACTTGAGATTTGTACTTATTTAGTAGAAGGAATATCTTTATACAGCTAATTACATTTATATTTTTGCAACAGTTCGCTTCCTCTCACGAAAATGAAAAGCTTCCCGAGTTGCTTTTCTTTAACACAACAAATACTGCTGTATTTAATCAGACTGAAAATCTCATGTATTTTCTCCACCTGCCTTATCAGACTTTACACGTGGCCTACATAATGTGTTACGTATTTTACAAAAGTAAATTTTTAATCCACTGCAGTCTGGGTGACCTCCTTTGGAGCATTCAAAGTACAATTCAGGCCTGGTTTACATATTGATAGTCACTCCAGAACACGATCAGTGAGCCGTGGAGGTGTTTCCACATGAGCTGTTGGTCACACTGAAAGCCACCCTAGGGCCAGCTAATGCCTCTGTGTCCTAGCAGAGCCTGGCACAGACCCCTCTGGTGCATGATTTTCTCTGTGTCCAGGCTGACTCCTGTCCCTGCTCCTTCTCAAAGGATTTTCAGGCATGCCTGAATAGAGCATTCTGCACGTATAGCCAACTTTGGCTCCCAAAATCCAGGGGCTAAATCACCTCCAGTGGACAGTAACAGACATGAAAATGCTGCTGAGCTCTCCAGGCACTGGCAGCAGGTGGGATCACTGAACCCAGGGGAATTACTGATGTACATGAGGTAGAAATGTTGGTGGAGTTGCCTTACCCTTTGCTATCCCCAGAGGTGGGAAACAGCAAGGAAGGGCAGCCAGGCTGTGGGATGGAAGGGAAGGAGGACAGGCAGAGCACATTGCAGGCAGCACTGACACACAGCACCATTTCCCAGCCTGGAGCAGCAGGAAAGTCCCTGGATGGTTGGAAATTGCTTCTTTTTGGAAGCCAGAACTGGGTGGCCCTAAGGACACTCCACTGCCTTCAGTGGGGAAAGGCTGCCTGGTTTGTCCTTAGGGAGTTTTTACCCTGGGGAGAGATGGAGAAGCCATTACATACAAAAAGCATATAATAAACCCCATAAAAACACCTACACATTATAGCAAGCAGGGCTATTAAATCAAGTGAGTAAGCATAAACAGATCTACGTGAAGACAAGGGGGAATATGAGCACAGACTCCTCAGAGGAAATCAGAAATTTTCTCATTTTGAGCAAATAGATTACCCCTGTTGCAATACTTCTGTCTTGAGTGCAGACTGAGCAGAAATATGGTTTCTTCTGTTTATTGGAAGAACTTCCCCAAATCACTGGCCAGTTTATTTTATTTTATGGAAGTTCATATAGAGCTGCTCTCTAGCTAGGTAGAGAGATGGATGGAAATCTTGCATTTAATTGTTTTTAGGCAGTTTGTTGTTAGCTACTTGCAAAGTGTCCTGAACATCTGATTAATGGGAAAAATCTGGAGTACTAAATAAAACTGGATCTGCTTCAATGCCAGTTGCCCTGTGGCACCTACCTCCACTTGTTTTGTATTCAACAGATAAATAGTACCAAGAGTTTGGGGGCGTTACTAAGGGCTTGTTTTTGTGACCCTTCTCAAGGCTGCACAGAGTGTTCTCTCAGCCTCAGTCTTCACCTACTCCTTGTGCTAATATTGTGTTGATGTTTTTAACCACCTGAAATCGACTTGTTTGGATGACACACATCCCCATGTCAGCCTGGCCACAAAATCAGCAAGTTCCTAAGAAACTGTCCAGAGAAGGCAGGAGTCCACAGACAGGAATTTCTGTCTCAGTGGCAAGTTTCCAGGGAGAGGTGGACACACAGCTGAGCAGAAACCTGTCCTCTGGAACACAGGAGGACATCCACATTCCTTTATTTCACCTTTATTTTCCTTTATTGAACCATTCCCTTATTTCACCAATCCAACCCAGTTCAGCACTGTTGTGTCCCTTCAGGGATATTTGCTGTTTACTCAAGCTTGATAAAACAGGATTTGACCTGCAGAGTGTGGCTACCAAATCACAAACGTGCAACTCGCTGGAAAAATTCCAAATGTCAGACCCCAAGGGTGTTGCAAGTGGTGTTGTATCATTTGAGGTGAGCCTAAAGGTTACACCTTAATGCAGTGACTGCAATGAGGACAGAGAAAATGCATTTGCAAAATATGCAAAGCAGTTGCAGATGTTCTGGAAGCCAGGATCAAAACTCAAAGTTGTCTTGACAAAATTAAAATTAGATCAAAAAGCAAAGAAACAGGACCCTTGAGAGACTATTTTACCTACCCTCTGACCAAACAATCAGTTCTGTCAACACAGTTCCTTCCAGTAGTTTCCAAACATAGTCTTAAAATCCTCTAGAGATATCCCATGTGCTCCCTCTGTGTTTTGGGTTTTATTCCAGGGTGTTTGTTCCCATATACTGCTTTTCCAAAATCAACCCAAATCTCCCTTAATGTAATTAGTCTTTTTTTCATCTTGACCACTGTGGACATAGAAGACATACACTGCTTTCTTGCTTTTTACAGCAGCTCTTTAAGGCCTTAAAATCTGTGTGCCACTCTCCTTCTTTCAGTTGCTTTTAATCTGAGAGAATTGGGGTTGTTTTAACCTTTCCCAGAGAACTATATTTCTTAGATCTCTGAGCACCTTCAGTGCTTCCCTCCCAGCCCAGGTCTCTCCTGAAATGTAGCATCCCAAGCTGGACCAGGTCCTCCAAATGCTGACTAGATCAGACACATCACCCTTTTTCAAACAATGCTCCTTCTTGCACACCCTCATGTGATATTTACCTTCTCAGCCCCAGCAGACCATTCCCTCTCCCACCCTCCTTCCTTCTCTTCAGAACAGCTGCCTTTGGGCACAGGGTCAAACTAAACCTCTTGGAATCAAAGAGAAGCTGAGGGTCCAAAGCCAGATATCCATGTCTCCATTTTTCCAGGGAAAGGCCAAATGACAGGGAAGTTATGAGCACAGTTAGTGGCACAGTTGGGATGTTTTACAGGATTGACAGATACTGTTTGGGTTTGGATGGCAGTTTTTACACACATGGATCCACCACTGTGACATGGAGCTGATTTCCCAAATACAGACAGTGCAAGACCAGCGAGATGCCCCCTCCCAGCACCTTCTGGTGCATGACATTTCCTTCTAGCACCTGCACAAACCTGACTGATCCTGATCCTTTTGGAATCACAGTGACAAGTGACACCCTGCTTCCCAAGGAACTCGATTCAAATCCAACCTGTCATCTCACTGCAGTCCATGACCTGTCCCCTGGGGTCCTGCAGGGAGCCCTTGGTGAGGCAGTGCTTCCTCTGATCCCTGAGCTCTGGCAAACCAGCTGTGTCACTGGGTCAGCTGAGGTGAGCTGAACCTTTAGATCTGTCCCTTGCTGTTGTTCCCAAGAGCTTTGTTTAGGAGCCTCCTTTTTAAGCACTGCACTGCCCAGGCCCTGAGCAAGGAAGGAATTACACAAGATGTTTCTCCCCACTTTGTCTTCCTTTTCTGTACTTCAATTCCTCTTTTCTTCCCCCACCTTACTAATCTTTTTCACTTTCTTCCCCTTTCTCTCCTCCTTCCTATACACAGAATTATAGAATAGTTTGGGTTGGAGGGGATCTCAAAGATAATTTCATTCCACCCCTTGCCATGGGCAGGGACACTTTCCACTGTCCCAGCTTGCTCCAAACCCTGTCCAGCCTGGCCTTGGACACATCCAGGAATCCAGGGGCAGCCACAGCTACTCTGGGAACCTGTGGCCTCCCCACCCTCAGCGGGAACAATCCTCTCCTGTGCATCCTGCCCATTTCCAGCACACATCCCAGCTAACAATCTCAAACCCAGCCCATTAAAGACTCAATTATTCAGATATTCTCCGTGCACCACAGCAGGCCAGCATCCAGCTTTCAGTGATGTCAGCAAGTCAATGCTTTAAAAGCCCACAGTCACTCTCAGCAAATACCATAATCCCATTACAGATGGTATTTCTATTTAATTGGAAATAAATAAGCAGGCAAAATAGCCCAACAGCCCTCCCCTACCCCCAAGCCACACTGTCACCCAGCAGTATTCCAGTTTAAAATCCATATCCATTATTGAAGACACTTGGCAAGTGTGACCATGCAGGGCTCCCATCCTACATTTATCCATGGAAAGGTGATGTGCAGGAACAAAAGCTTTTCCTTATTGCTCTGATCACAGGCAGAGGAGCAAGGGAAGCCCTGTCAGCTGGAGGTGACTGATAATTTGTCAGGGAGCACTAAAGGCAGTGCCAATCCTGCTGGAGAAGGAAGGCTGGGATCAGTCACTCCCAGTAATCCCCACTGAGCTCTGCTGGGCTGGTCTGTCACGCTAAGTCACTGATGGCTCAGGACATGGAAATCATGCTGAAGCACCCATGGATGGGAGCTCTGTCCAGCTGCCAAAGTGGAGAGAAAATAGGTTATGTAAACCACAGAAAGAGCTGCTTCAGCTGGAAGCTTTCCAATAGAAAAGCAGGATTCCAGATATTGCAAAATACACTAAGTTTTGCATCGAATAAGTTGTTAGCAAATCTTCTGTTTAAACCTTTTCTTGCCCTCAAAGATAATAAAAATGTCAGTTTGCCACTTTTTCATCTCCCTCTCTTTTCCCAAAAAGTCATTTTCCAACTGTCTTTCCAATACTTTCTGTAAAAGTAATGATGTCAAAAGGAAAGCATGCAAAGGAAAATATGTAAGAGATCTAAACATCACCCTGCAAGCCTCATCCAAAACAAAACAAAACAAGTAGAGGGAAGGCAAGGAAAAAATGCAAGAATGCAAGAAATGTGATATTTTAAAAGTCAGATATATGAATATAAGACACATGAGACAATCCAGTTCACTTCCACAGAGTTGTTTTATAATAAAAAGCCAGGCAGGAGAATAAAAGCTTCCACCAGGAGCACTTCATCCACACTTCTGCAGAAGATTTTTCAGGCACCCTCAGCCACAAAGTACAATGCTCAAGAAGAGAGTGCATACAATATATCCTCTCATCTTACTCCATAAAGGTTTGAATTTGTTTCTTGGAAGTTTCCAAATCACACAGCACTGCCATTGCTTGGGTTGGGTTACACAATCTGAAATCAACAGCAGACAACTATCAGCACTATTGGTTTTTTAAATCTTCCTCTTTATTTCAAGAAATCAGACAACAAATAGAGCCTATAAAAGTGGAGCCAGGAGAATCCTGCAGTTCTGTTTCACCTGAACAAAGTCAGGGGCATTGGCTCACAGAGCATGTCACAGAAAACTAAGGGAGAGTTGGGAGAGTAGTCAGAAAACACAAAACAGTTTCATAGCAATCTCTTTGCCAAATCTTTCACTTCTCCTTAAGTCTTTAGGCACTGAATCCTCTTTTCATCTATTTTATGATGCTCTTTTGGAGCAGACCTAGTTTATTTAAGGAAAATGGGGACAGAAGCTGATTTTAGTCTTGGAACAGTCATTCAAATGACTAAAAATACTCTAGGAAAGGTTAAAAACAAACCAAAGGTTAAAATCAAACAAACAAAAAACATGAGATTATCTTAAACTACAGGTCAGCAAGTGCTTGCCAAAGGTGAAATGGCCACATTTCTAGAAGCCTTTGTTATTTCTACTAGCTGACCAGGATTCACAAATATATCAGTTTAAAGTTGTATAAAAACTCCATACATATATGTGTATGAGTATAAAAACAAAATAAGTAGGATCCTTAGCAAGATCCTTTTACTGAGATGAGGAATAAGCAACAACACAGATCCTCTTCCCCAGCCTTTCAGTATTTTTTGTTATAGTTAGATCCTAAAATGCTGTGAACCTGTCAAAAGACAAATATTTTGGGCAGACATTTGAATTGCCTGTCTGTAATAAGAAGACATTCAAAGTACAGAACTGGTATTCTGCTAAGTGCATCTAAATTCCCATGAGGACTCAGCCCTTGTTTGTGGTAAATACAGGGCACCTTTTTCTGTGCTAGAATCAAACACCTAAGAAACGGTTAAGGGTGTCCACATAGTAAATTATTTGTCTTACTTCAGAGTGACTTTCCCACCTAGGCTTCACTTTGTTTATTCTTCCTTGTGTGAGTGGTTTCAGTGGGGTCTGAAAAGATAACTGGAAGAAAAAACTGCCTTATTTTATTGCTTGAGAGTTGTTTAGGTTTTGCTAGAGCAATTTTTCCCTTGAATACAACAAACTCATTTTCTAAGCATGGCAGATACTCCTTTCCTTATCTGTGTTGCCTTGGAAACATAGGCAAAGGTTAATTTTCTTAAGCAGTCCATTAATTTCCTCTCCTGTCTATACTTCCCCTATATCACAGCTATATCACAACAAGAGTTATGCTCCAGTGAAACTGAAAGCTTAGCTCAATGTCATCAAAACACTTGGCAGCAGCAGGTGCTACTGGTAGGATTCTTCCCTTCTATGCTTCATCCATGCCTGGAATATTAGAACAGAAAAAAAGAGCAATATACACATCGAAATCTTCACAAACTTGGAGGAAAGAATGCAGCTGGAAGAATTTAACTGCTTGATCCAGCCAGAATTTGCTGTTCCATTTGCCTTTTGCACTGTCCTATCCTTCCTCTAAATAATACTTTGAACATGAAAAATAGAACAATCCAACATTTAAGATTAAACTCCACAGATATTCACACTGAGTTGATGAATTGGATATTGCATCTGACCCAGCACAAGGAAGCAGTTTGTGGGTGACACTGACAGTATTTCTATTTGCAACAGAAAGAGTGAAAGGCCTGGAAAAGGCCAATATTTCGAGTTTTTCAAGTAGATGCAAATAAAAGATTATTGTATGTTACCAGGTCAGCAAACATGACAGAGCAGCAGCATTTCAGAAACCCTGATACCCACTGTGTGACAACTGGCCTGCAGAGGATGCCCAGGGTGTCTGCTCAGTGCAGTACAGACAAAACCTCTGTGAATAAGGTGAGCATCTACATAAAACATCTGAACAGCATCAGCATTTGTTCCTCCTCAGCCCCAGCACACTCAAGCCAGCAGAGTTAAACAAAAAATTTGCACTGAATGTTTCCCAAAGATCACATCTTTACTTGCAGCAAAGAATCACAAAATCTGATCATTGTATGCTCACAGTAAATGCTGGGGAATAAAGAGGAAAAAATATTCTAGGAAAATGACTGAGATTTAGCCCCTAAGGGGCCACAGAACACATGGGGTGCATGGAATCAAAATACAAATTTAGGGATCTAGGGAGAGAAATGTAGAGATGAGCATTTACACCAAGAGCTGTGTGCAACCTATATCTGATCAGGGGTGCCTGCAAGAATGAAGAGAAGCAAGGCAAACAAACAAACAAACCCCACTGCAGATCTAGGCCTATAATCTTGTAAAATGCAGGTTTAAGCCCATCAGGGGAGCTCAGGAAGTTCTAAGTCAGTTTGCTATTTTTAACCATCCAACATTAAACAGTAATAAGAGACAGCATTTCAAGGAAGGGTTTATCCATGGTAATCATTTCTCATGGAGCCACTGACAATTTAGCAGGAAATAACAGTGCTATAGATACCTATGTGTTCACTCATTGCTTGTCAGCCTTGTCTGTTATGAGCCTTTAGCAGGGACTCTAAGGGAAGCAAGGCAGCTGGGAAGTTGTCTAATCTGTCATTGAGAAATACTAATTTATCAATAAATAAAAAAATGAAAATCATTGTGACATTATTAAATTGAATCAACGATTCTGTGATTTTTAAAACATATTGAACTCTATGGGTCCTTCCCAACTCAGGATATTCTGTGATTCTGTGTTTAAAAAATCCTTATATTAATGTGATATTTATTTAATGGTGACTGGTGTTTAACTGTAATGGCACATGGGGAAACAGTGCAGCATTTTGGGCAAATAGGACTTCATTAATCCAAAGGAGTTTCTTATGAATGGTATTAGTCACTTTGAGAATTATTCAAATTACTCCAGGTTGCTGTTCATCCCCTGAACACACCCCGTGCTCTGTACCAGCTCCCAGTATAGCTCCTGACATGACAGGATCTCCAAGCCCCACGAGGCCCCAGGGAACAGGGACATGGAAAATACCAGCATGTTTTTATTGATTTGGAGTCAGCAGTGGCAAACCAGCATTGGCAGCTGGAGATAAATGTAACCTACATCTGGCAAGGGACACATTGGAAAAACAGAAGTGGGACAACAAAAGGCCAATCTCAATTAGCTTTTATTGACCCTGTTGTATAAACAGGCCACACAGTAGCCTCAGTGCAGAGGTCTAGGTACATTTCTTCCCTTTGGTTGTTTTCCAAAAGATCCAAGGATATTCCATCCTAACTACATGTGGAGCACAGCACAGAGCCAACCTTAACACATCTGAGCACAGAGCAGCCCAGAAAGCAGCTGAGTAATAGACTGGCCACAGGGTTGAGCAACTTCTGGGGAAAAATAACAACTGCATACTCACAAATTGCTAAGGAGAAAAGTTTTCATCAGTTCCACAATATTTTAAAACACAGATTCTATTTTTACCATGTGCATTCTTACTATGCTTACCACAATGACAGTCCACCACCAATTCTGCTGACAATACAAACTACATTTCTAAGGAGTTCTGGGTGCTAAAGAAGATACTTTCTTTCAGAAAGAAAAAGGCACAGAGAAGAGGCTGACATTCATAGAATCACAGAATCCTGGAAATATGGAATGGTTTGGGTTGGAAGGAACTGTCTCATCCCACCCCTTGCCATGGGCAGGGAACCTTCCACTAGCCCAGGTTGCTCCAAGCCCCATCCAACCTATCCTTGGGCACTGCCAGGGATCCAGGGGCAGCCACAGCTTCTCTGGGCACCCTGTGCCAGGGCCTCCCACCCTCATATGGAAGAACATTTTCCCATATCCTGTCTAACCCTGCCCTCTGGCAGAGGGAAGCTATTTCCCCTTATCCTGGGTCTCCAGGCCCTTTTCCCAAGTTTCTTTCCAGCTCTCCTGGAGCCTCTCTAGGTACTGGAAGGCTGCTAATTAAAACACTCATAATTAAAAATAGCTCAAGAGGAGAGGCAAACAGTGATGGATGCTAAACTTATCATTATCTGAGGAAAAAACTTCATGACCAGCAGAGAGACCCCATAAATTAATTTTATTTAGCAAGGGAATGTTCATTAGTCAAACTGTCATCGAGACCCTCATCTGGCCAGGTGTTAGTGACAAAGCCAAGAGGAGAAGGGGTGATGGTATTTACTGTTCTAAATAGTGTCTGTAGCAGATATTAAATACTAAATCTTAACCTGGAGGCCAGCAAGCAGAGCAGGGAAGAGCCACTGCCACTGCCTTACAGACTTTCTGTTCCATGCATGGAGAGAGCAGCACCCTTCACCTTGTCCATAAGTTCTTGGAGGAGATGAATTTTGCTTTTTATTTTTTTTAAGCATTCTTTTCCTGACCTTCCCCCCATCTTTCAGTGTTTTCACCCTGCTGGTAGGAGGTGCCTTTCTGCTGATGTCCATTCTGACTCATCCTCCCCTGACTGTCACAGCACTGGCCACGTTTCAGGCAGGCACAAAGCTTAAGGTGAGGCATGTCAAGAGTGCTGCAGCCTTTCCCAAGAAGAAACAGCCATCCCTAATGTGCATTTTAAAGGACACCACTTTTTCCAGCCTGGCAAGGAATACTCTTTGAAGCCAAGTTTTAAAACAAACAAAGATAAATTTTATCCACATGACTATGGAAAATAAATATCTTTAGTAAACACACCTCACTGTTCTGACTGAGTTAAACATGCCAGTGGGACTTTATTGGAGCTGCAGCACTGTCAGAATTTTGCCTCAGACAAAAGCTGGCCAATTCTAATTCCTTAATCATCTTAACTGAGATACTTTAAGCCCAAAGCACTGATTTCTTGGCAATATTAGAATTTCTAGGCAATTACAGTAATGGGTATTTGGAAATCAAATACAGACTCACACTATATAGGAAGCAATTCCAGAGCCTGATTCTGATGTTGTACCAATAAAAATTACTCTGCTAATAGCACTTTAATGCCATTGACTGCTGGAAAATTGTAAATGACTCACACAAAGAATAAGATCAGAATTTGAAACAATTTCATGAACAGTTATAAGAATAACACATTTATGTAGCAGAAAGATGATATTTTGTCTCTCCAAAGTGCTTGATGTTCACATTAGATAACAAATACCATCATCCTGTAAGCAGTAGGAGCATTGCCCATCATAAATTACAAGTGTAGAAAACAAATGCAGCAGTAGAACCAAAGTTTACCCCAATTGAAGCACTACAGACAAGGCACAGCTCAGTCCCACTCTCTGCAAACCAACCATTTTAACTGTGCTCTCAGCTGACAAATCCAGACAAGTTTAGGCCAGCAGGGGTAGGAAAACTCTCTATTTTTCTAGTTTTAGGTCTTATCATCAGGAAACAAAACCATATAAATATTGCTACTGAACCTCAGGTGCTGATTCTTACACAGAGAGAAAGGTAAAACCTCAAAAAGCAAAATTGAGGTGGGAGAAGGGAATCCAGTATTGGATATCTGTGCTCATCTAACTCTGGAAGACACAGCTTTCCCAAATAAAAGCAACTGTAGAAACTAAAAGGCAAAATTAATATTAAAAAAAAAAAAGAGGGGGTTCCTCACAAGTACTGTGGTCATTATGTACCCACTTACACATTGGGAAATATCTTCCTGGCCACCCCAGTTGCACAAACCCCAGTAGGACCCCAGGAAGAACTCTGTGGAACTTCCAGAGATTCTTACAGAACTTTCCAGTTTTCAGTACGCATTTCAGAAAAGATTGTAGTAAGATTTATATTTTTACATCCAGTGCAGTAAAACTGCACCAATTAAGCTGTGCATGGGCATTGTTACAGCCAAACAGGGAGTGAAACTTGCTCCACACATTTTCTGCTGTGCCTATGCCATAACATTAGAGGGGTTCATTAAGAGGCCCATTAATTTTCCATTCAACTCCTTGAGTCTCACATGAGCTCAATTGTTTCATCCTTATTAAATTCTTGAAAACTTGTCTGTAAGAATATTCAAACAGAGACTGACAAACTGTGAAGATCCCAAAGATACTCTAAGCATTGGATTATTTACATCCTTAAGAACACACTGCTCCAGATAGTGAAATTAATTCGAGCTGGCTTGCCCTAGATTTCTTTTCCAGCTCCTCAAGAGATTTTGCTTCTGGGTTTAACAATATCAAGCTGGTAAATAACAAAGTACCACAAGATTTGAAAAATAATCTGTAAATCGCATCTAGAATAAAAGTTGATGGAATTGGATATTTTTCAAAATAAAGGAATTATATTTCAAAGAATAAAGTGGAAAAAAGAGTGATGTTCTTTCCACACAGTTAGTCCATATATGTAATTGGGTTTTTTGTGTTATTTGACTATTTTTGCTAGCTATAGGTAGGGCTGGGAAAGAATATAAAAAAGAGCACTGATACTCAAAATTGGATTGGCTTCACCCAGCATTTGCCATTGAAAGCCTGCAGAAGGGGGCCACAATATCAAATACATTTTAAACTTGTCCCTTCTTCACTAGGAAGAGCATATCAAAACTCTGACAGTGAGAGCTTCTCCTGGAGCAGCAGCAGCAGTCCTGGAGCCACCATTGCCACTGCAAGGACCAACAGGGTGTTGGTTCCATTTCTGGAAGATGTGTGCTGAGGTTCTTACTGCTCTTCTGACTCTCCAGCTGCTGCTTGGCCTCACAACAGGAATAGCAGATCTTTATTTGCACACCTCAGTGCTGGAGATATGGCAGTTGCCCAGAAAATCTGCTGCAAACTCATTTTATCATTAAATGCATGTCAGTGAGGCTGAAGTGAAGGTATTATGGTCAATTCTATAGTGAGAGAATGACACACACAAAAAAAGCACTAATACTGCATTCAGCTGCAGATTTTGATGATGTATAAAGATGTTTTCAGCACTTGAAGGTACCTCCTTGATTATCCATTACAAAGCATATGGAAGTGAAGATGGTGTGGCTGATTCACATATTGTGTTACACAACTATGATTGGAGTGACCCCAAACTGCCACAACAAGGCATTTAACCCTCATTTCAGGCCAAATGCAAAAAAGATATTCAGATGCCTAAAGATGCAGATTGAAATTACTCAAATGATTAAAACTAATTAAATTCAGCATGCATATACAAGTATGATCTTTAAATAGTTGTAATGAAAACAGTGTTCATTAGTTTGGGAATTATTAAATCAACATTTTGAACAGCTTCAGGAAAACAGGCACAGCAAGAACTGGGCTTAGATGAAGACTTATAGAAAACCATTAACTCAGTGGTTGGCAGCTGTCAAAAAGTAAAGTCTCAGAAGTTGTCACAACAGCAACACAGCATGAAACAGGCAAGAAGATGATACCATTACATACATCCATGGATCTTTCATACTGAATCCTCTGGGAAGCTTTGGTGAAACACAAAACATGCAGAGTGGAAAAGAGTCAAAAGTGAGCAAAGACAGTGATAAAATGTAGGGACTGACTTCCATATGGGGATTGACTGAGGGGAAACCCTGCAGCACAGGAAAGGTTTGACTTACAGGGGATATTTTAGAAGGTTATGTATTCTTGAATAGCATTGTGGAGGTGAGTAAAAATAAACTGTCCCTCTCATGCACCAGTTCTTGTGCTGGAAGAGGAAAGGAAGTTAGCAGAAGTCAGGTTCTGAACAAACCAAGCTCTTGTTCAGCTCTTTCAAAATACTCTGAATTTTGTGCATGTACAACATTCTTTGGTGAAGAGCTGTACAAGTCTACCACAAGCTACAACAACCTCTCTTTGTGTTTTGGCTGTGGAGTTCTGCCAAACAAACCTCACATGGATATTGTTCTGCACCTTTGCTGTCTTTCCATTTACTGCCTTTCCCAAAGCAACTGGACAAACGCTTAGCAATGGAATGATAAAAGTGACAAATCTCATCAGCCCTGCCTTAAAAAAATGAGTCTACATGGGATTAGTCAGAGAGGGAAAGGTATACACACCCTATTTTTACTTTTTTCTTGGCATCCATCCCCTTCTGGCCATTTGGGTCAGAGTCAAAGCAGGGACCAACATGGTACCAGTCAGCATATGCATTCCTATGTTGGCTAAAATGAGAGGGAAAATAAAAAACAAAAATAATTTAATGGTCTTTTATCCAATAAAAAACTAAGCAGTATTTGTTGTTCTGCCTTGAGCTGTTATTTTTGGAGCACCAATAGCTAGGATTAATCAGTAGTAATTGGTAAACCTTCACTGTGAATCCTGCTGTACAGTTTATGGCTTATCAAGATGTTCTGTGAAGATGCATTCTCATGACTCAGATGTGAGGACAATGTTTTCCTTCAGGACTCCTGCAGGTTCCCTGCCATGACTGTGCTGTTATTTATATTCCAGACCAAGGGCACAGCTGGTTTGTGAGAATAAGTGACCAGACTGATGGATTCTCATCACAGCCAAAACCAGAGGATGTGGATGGCTTCAGCCTCTCACAGCTTTAATGCTATCACACAAACTGCTCATAAACTCTGCTGACAGACACAAACAAGTCACTCCATATTTTGGAGTATGTCCAATATTCTGAACACAGATGTTGTGAAAACATCTTACTCCTTATCTTTGATAGGGCAGATGCCAGAAACCTGTGATTTTTTGTTGTAAGAAGCTGATAAGCACACACAGATGCTTCCTGCTTGATACTGCAGGGTTCAGCAGAGCCCTCAGTATCAGCAGACATTGGCAAACAAACTCTTTTATCTCTGTTGGTATTTTGAGTGCTTTGATGCTCTTATTTCAAATCTGGATCCAAAAATTCCCAATTTATCTTTATTTCAGCCTCCTGAAAGAGAAAACAATCCTTTAAAACCCATGAAACTCCTGAGTAGTGATGAAACCATGTATTTTGAAAACATTTTTCAATCCCAGCAGCATTCTGAGGGCAAGGCTAGGCTCAAGAACAGGACTACTGTTTCTAAAGAAGAGGTGGTTCTCTATTGCATCAATACAGGCTCAAAGCTGTTGATCTTTTTTACTTCCTTCCCTGTACAGAGAATGTTCACTACAAGCACCAGGCAAGCCTTGGGGCCCCCCTGTTCACATTTACTCTGCCATTTACACACCAAAAATATCCACCTTCAAAAGAGGAGACTGAACCACTGCTTTGGTGTTTCTCTATCAGGAACCTAAGTAAAAGAAATCAGTGCTTATATTTGCAAAGTCATTTGCTACATCAAATTACAGGCCAATATGCTGCATTTATAAATTCCTTTGCCTGGCAATATTCGGGGAGCAGCAGGAAGAAAACTTTCAGCAGACAAACAAGAGTGTAATCAGGAAGTTATGGAACAGCAGCATAAGCTGCATAACACTTATACATTTTGTGACTGACAAACAAAAGAGAATTCCTAGATTTAAAAATGGAACAACCAACAGATCAAAGTGAATGAAAAATGCATTTTCTGCCTGCCTTTTGGAAGCTCCTGCCTGTGAGCCTGCAGGCACAGCCACCAGTGATCACACACAGGAGCCACCATGGACAAGGCAGCACCCCAAAAAACACAGCAATTAAAATCTCACAAGGCTTCACAGATCCGTTTATTCATAAGGAGACTAAAAGAACTGAACCCAGCCCTAAACCCATCAGCAGCAAGACCTTATTTCCAGTATAAACATCAGCGAGTGACATCACGGAGAAGAGACTTCACCTCAATCCAATTGTCTGATCTGCTGCAGAGACAAACGCTCCTAATTCCTGCAGGGTAAACTCAGGGCACGTTCCCAGGCTGATCAGCTTGCCTTTGTAGGCCAGGCCAGTTCTGTGAGCCCAGAGCTGTGACACTGACCTTAGCTGGCCATTGGGATCACTCCTGGGGGTTCCACACACAGGAGCTCTCACAGGAGGGAGGAGCTGCAAAGCCTCTATGAAGGGCACTCAGCATTGAAGTTAATACCAACACAGGCTGGCAACAGAACAAGCATTAGCAGGAAAATACATTGGATGGGTTGAGATTTTTTTCACAGAATGCATGACTAGTCTTTTTTGCTTTTCTTTTCTTTTTTTTTTTTTTTTTCCCCAAGTGTCATGTGCTCCTATAGAAACGTAAAACCTTAAATCTGATTTTTTCCTAAACTGTGAACACAACACTTCCCCACTCTCTTTAATTCAAACCACTCTAATCAAAACTGTCACTTGCTGTGGTCAGACACTTAGAAAACACAGCAATTCCCAAAAGTCTGTGGAAAAGTTTATTTTTTCTTTGCCTGCTAGGACAGTGTTTCCTTTTAGCCCTGTCATACTGCTCATTCCACCAGATGGTTTGCTGGTTCCTATTCTAGCTAAGAGGGATTTAACCAGCTTGAATTAATCCTTACAGTTGTCATCGACTAAGTGTTAATGCTCTGACACTGCCTTAATCCTTAGGGATTTCTTTCCTTCTGCCCCCACCCTGGAAAAGGAGGAGGGAGAAGGGCACTGAGGATGTTGAGGTGCCAGAACAACCCTGCTCCAGTTGAGCACCAAGGTTACAGCACTCACCTGGATAATCCATCCCAGGATATTCACCTGGGATAAACAACCACCAATTACTGCAGGAAAACTCACTAATTGCAGTGATTGTATGAGAAACAGGAGCACATGTACACATGAGATATGGCTTGTCACTTTTTAGCTTACTCAGGGTATTCTGTGTCTTCCACACTGCCAAATATTTTTAATTTTCTGCTTTAATGTATTCCCTGTTTTCTGAAGAGTAGAATCTGACATAAAGCAGCTTTCATCCAGGAGGGGTTTCCTTCCAGAGTCTATATCTCCTGTTGAATTATTTTGAAAAATGCTTTGATTGAGAGGCTTATAAATTGTCTCAGCAGCAACCAGACAGCCCTAGACATGCTACCTTCAGTAAACTAAATATGAAGTAATTCAGCAAAATTTACACCATGATCTCACATCCATTGAGCTTAATAGCCATTCACAAGTATCAAATTAATACCTTTAGATGTTTGCAGGAAAAAGGTTTTAAATAAACATTTCCAGGTAGTGAATGACCAATTTCAACAGAAAATATAAGTCTTCCCTGGTTGTGGCTGGGATCCCAAAGGGGCCATTCACAGTTCTAATTTTATCTTTTCTGTCAGCTGGTTTTTTACTTTTTGCATTAGCATTTTGAGGAGCATAACCAAAGTGTTTTTACAATAGAAGTGTATATTTATTCTCTTTTATTCTATTTTTCTGCAGTGCTTTCAAGAAGCAGCAAAGGAATTTTTGCTTCGGTTTTCTAAGCTTATTCTTCAAGCAGCAACATGGTGTGCAAGAGTTCTACCCAAAAATGAAGCAGGTGGAAACATGTTTGTCTAATGGAAACCTTAGCAAGGCTGCAGCTGGCATGACCAGCCTCCAGTGTTAGGGTTATATTTATATTTCTCTGTGAATATAATTTCCAAAATGCTTTCCTACTCCTCCACATGTTTATACATTTTGTGCATTCCATTTTTTCTCTATGCCCAGCTTTACCTGGACCACTTTTCTTCCCCACTGCACACCTGGGCTTTGGCCTCTCAATCCTTCCACAGAGAAGAAGATGAACAAACACAACTTTCCAATCCACTTCTGTTAATTATGCTTCCAAAATTTATACCACATGTTAATTTTAAGCAAACTCGAACAGGGATACTGGAAGATAAAATTATATGTAAAATGTAATTAGAAATGGGGGAAGGTTTAGTGTGATGGGACAGCTTTTATTATCCATTTCCACACTACACCAAAGCTTGTTGTGCACCTTTAATTAACTGGTTTGGTTTTTTTTCCTCCTGTTTCTCTGTTCCACATAATGATAGAAATGTGGAATTATAGAAAGTTTAAAAACTGTTTAAAAACACTAACATTTTGCTTGGACAAAGACACAGGGCCACGTGGGAATGTGAGTTTCACAGATATTCACTGTAGCTCCTGCCACAGTCCATTAAATACTGTAAGACTCTAAATAAAAGCTGAACAGTAGCAAATAATCATATTGTAAATAACCACAAGAACTGGTGCTCCAAAAGTTATCATTTCTGTATGAAACTCTTTTTAGAGTTCCCCAGCCAGCCAAAAACCTCACAGGTAAATTTAAATGTGTGGTTATTCTATATGCCACTGCAGAAAGCCAGCTCAAGTCTTGGTGGCAATAGTTGTGTCTGATAAAAGTGTTGAAGTACTGACTGATTTATGGGGATCTAGTATTTAGGATTTCTCCAAAATGGTGATGGGAAGACCTTCCCATTAGGAGGATTATTCTTCTGTAAAAATGATCCATCTCCTCAGGCTGAGTTCCTGAACTTTGTTCCTCTCTGCTGTGCTCCAGAGATTGAGCAGATTTATTTTGATTATGTATAATATCTTGCTTTCAAAATTATGGCCATGATTCTTATCCCCTAAAGACAGTTAATTAAAAAAATCCATTCATGGCAGCATTATTTTGCATGATGTCAGTGATTACCTCTGCTCTCACTCAGGACAACTTCTTGTGCAAACCTGTGCCCCACAATTAGTAAGGGGAAAAAAATAAATAAAAAGGGAGGCAACAATTGTTTTAATCACATCCTTCAGTGAATTTAAGCCCTGACATGTACACCTGCTCATGCTAAATACCTCTGGTTATTGTCTCTTCATCAATTTAAATATAAATGTCTGTTACTCTAACCAAACACGAAGCTCTGAGTAGAACATGCAGCAACTAAGATTCTTGGTCATGTTGTGACCTGTAATGATCAGTGTGGTTTCATGTTTGCTCTGATGAATATCTTCCCCTCTGCTCACCAGTTAGAGCAGCAGGAGAGCTGCCCTGGCCCAGCTGGTGCGTGTGGTCCTTGCATTGCCTGTCTTCCATGGAGAGGCAAGGGCAGGGACAGAAGCACCCAGCAGGGCTGTTCCACAGAGAAAAGCTATTCCCTGGGCTGCAGCCTCCCCATCAAACAGCCTCTGACAGAAAGGAGGAGGAAAGGCTGCATTCCCTCCCCTGCAGAGACAACAGGGATAAAGCAAAAGCAGCAGCAGAGCTATTCTTGCTCACACTGAGGGGACTTAAAGCCTGCTCCTCTCAGCTGGAGCCTTGTAAATGGAAGTTCTGGGGAGGATAAGGGACAGCTGATGTCTCCTCCCTAAACCCACCAGCCTGCCCTTTACATATTGATTTAATGGATGCTAGCAGAAAGGAAACAGGAATTCTGCACTTGATATCATACACCCCTGTCTGGAAAATCCCTGTGCCTGAGTAGCTGGCAGTGCTCCAGCACACCATCCCCTCTGCACAAAAAATTCCAGTGGACTCAGCCAATGCTCTTTGATTCAAACTCTTCCCCTGACTTCTGTCCTTTCTCATAAGGTTTCAAAGTCTCACAGCTCCAGGGTCTGTTTGGGCTGGCAAGTCCCACCTGGCTCTGGACTAACCAGCCACAACTACCTAGAGACCTGTTCAGAGTTTCCCAGAAAAAAAAAAAAAAAATCCTAGGTAAATTAAAATGTATGGTTATTCTATAGCCCACTGCAGGTACTGCTGGAGAACTGATGAAATGTGTTGAGATGGAATGGTGCCAGATTCCTTGTTCTGTCAAGTTAACAACAGGCTTTTCCATCCATGGCTTTATTGCAGGAATTCAGAGCTCTGCTTTCAAAGGAAATAGCTTCAGGCTGCATCACATGTTTTACCCCCATATGGGGAATAGATATAAAACTCTTTCTTTCAGCATATCCAGGAAAACTGAGTTGCTGTCAAGGCTGACATAACAGTCTGCTTTATCTCCTCAATGGATGAGCAGACTAAAATAGCCTTTTCCTCACAGAATGCTAACACAGTTCTGTTTCTATATATAAGCCCATGGATTTATTGCAAATCTACTGATAAAACTGGCACTACAATAACTTATGCAGACTACTTGGGGATTTTTTCCTCTTTAGAAAATTTGAATATACTAGTGTTTTTTCATTGCATTTTAAAGCTTTTTAAAAGTTGCTTTAGGAAGACAACTTTATTTCAGTGCATTTCCTAATCTGACAAACACTTCAGAAAGCAGACATGAACCAAGCAATGCCAACTCATATCTTTGGGCTGTTGCCTCTGTCTTGAAAGGGACTTTGCAGGTAATCTCATTCCACCCCCTTTATCACACCTTCCACCAGAGCAGGTGAAATTAAATACATGCCTTAACTTATCAAATGTCCATGTAAATATTGTGGCCAGATGAATTTCAGCTTTGTTGGCAGTGGTAATGTCTGCCCTTACCTGCTCAGATCTGACCTGGTGGCCAGTTTTTGGGAGGCTGCATTCCAGTGCCAGTCACATGCACCCTGCCAGCTCCCAAACACCTTCCTGTCCTTTATGGCTTTGCCTGAAGCATTAGGAATTCTTCCTTTTAGACAAATGTTCTGTGTACCTTTAGTAGCTGATGGTATGCCAGCCTCTTTCTCCTCATCTATTAAAGTTCTCCAAACAAACATTTATGCAAATCTTCTCCTAGTAGCCTGAAAATTACCTTAAAGGTGTTTTCCACCTTTAAGTGTGGAATGGGTATATGAAAAAAAGAAAACAAAATTGATTATTTAGGGTAAGCATTCAGCAGTTTTTCTTACACTTCTGAACTTCTTTCTCTCTGCTGTAGTTACTGTCAGTTCCAACTACTTGTAGATTCAAGTTCAAGACCTGATGTAATTCTGACAATAGACCACACCTTTTTAAGGTTGCTAACAAAGGTGTGGTCTAGACAGTTTCTAAGTTGTGGCAACTATTTATGTGTCTTGTGCTGAGAGGAATGGGTAAAGAGGTGAAAGGCAGCTGCATTGGGAAGTGCCATTATATAATGCACCCAGCCTGAGCTCAGATTATCCAGTAATGCAACTATTTTTTTTTTTTCCTAGTTTCTCTTTTTTCTGCTGTTAAATCAACATGGGCTTTCAATGTGAGAATTCTCCTTTAACACTTTTCAGCAACTGGTTTCCATCTCCTGGTAATTAGCAAGTGCTGGCCTAGATATGCCAGAGCTACAGGGGAACAAAGGAGAGAGAATCCTTGGATGAAGCCAGAGTGGAGCAGGGACTGGCTCTTGTGTTCTAAGGCAGCAGCTTGTTCATGGTGCTCCCTTTTTTGCAGTTTCTAAGGGGGATTTAGGGCTTGTTTATTTTTTCTTTTTCTTTTAATGACTTGATTTTCCCTAAATGCAGGTGATCATGCAGTGATATCCCATTCAGCTCTCCATGCTCTCAGCAGGTGTAAGCCTGCACAGAAAGCCCTGGTGAGCCAGACATCTGAAGCAGATGAAAATCCATCCAGGAGGAGGTGGGGTGGGCAGGGTCAGATCTGATACAGTGACACTTGCATCCTCCTTTATTACTCATGCACTGACTGTCTGGAAATCCTTTGTGAATGGGATAATTATACTGCTCTTCAGCTCTGGTGTTTTCATTTAAATGCTCCTATGTCTTGCTCACATCCACTTATTGAGACATCACTGTTTTTTTAAGAAGGGAAGTTAAAAAGCTGTCACAGAAACTGAAGCTGAGGCACCCAGGAAAGTTCAAAATATTCCCTTCCCAGGAAACACAAAACAGAACAAAAATGAAGAACAGATCTTGCAGCACGGTTTATATTTCCCATTATTATTATTATCATTATTATTATTTGCATTCTCTGCATATTGAGTACTGCAAGGGAAAATAAACAGCTCTGAAACCTCTCTTCATTGCTCCTGAACTGTCTAGTTGGTCTCATTAGTCAGCCAGACACTCCTACTATTTTCACCTCCTTGCTTTGTTTACCCATGATAGCATGATTGAATACATTTCTCCCTTACCATGCAAGTAGGTGTTAAAATTTATGCTTTGTTTTCTTAAATAGCTTCCTACAACAGACTCCTTCCTCTTCAAAATACAGTCTCCCTGCACTTCTGGTTTTTTCACAGGAACCAGCTGAGGTACCACTCTTGTCATTGCTGTAACCCCTGAAGTCTAATCCCAGCACAAAAAGGATGTGAACCCATTGGAATGAGCCCAAAGGAGGCCACAGGGCTGGAGCCAGGCTGGGAGAGCTGGGAAGTTCACAGGAGAAGGCTCTGGGGAAAGCTCAGAGCCCCTTGCAGAGCACAGAGGGGCTCCAGGAGAGTGGGAGAGGGGCTTGGGACAAGGGATGGAGGGACAGGACACAGGGCTTCCCACTTGATTTTCCCTTCCACTTCCTGCTGCCAGAGGGCAGGGATGGATGGGATACTGGGAAGGAATTGTTCCCTATGAGGGTGGGGGGCCCTGGCACAGGGTGCCCAGAGAAGCTGTGGCTGCCCCTGGATCCCTGAAGTGTCCCAGACCAGGCTGGATGAGGCTTGGAGCAACCTGGGATAGAGGAAGGTGTCCCTGCCCATGGAAGGGGTGGGACTGGATGAGCTTTAATGTCCCTTCCAACCCAAACCACCCTGAGATTCTCTGGCTCTGTAAGTGAAGCAGCCTTGCTAGAACTGGGCAGGACTCACTGAGAGCTTCTGTCAGTCACAACATTGATGAAAGAAGCAGATTGAGGGGCTGTGGGCAGACAGGAAGAGTTCAGTCTTCAAACTTCTTCAACTCTTGTCCTTTTTACTGAACCTTTTGGGAGAAGAAATCCTTGTCTGTCTGGAATAGAACAGAAATCACATCTATCTGCCAGCCCAAACTGCACAGTTTTTAGCCCATTCCAAACCTGAGGTGCACTGACAAGTTCATAGATGAAAATAATAAAATGTCATCCTTCAAAACAATGCTTTTTTACCACTGAATGCTACATAGAATTAAATCCTTGTGTTCTGCACGTGTCTGCCCACAGCAACTTCAGCTTGTAGCACTAATGCTGATCTGTGATTCTACTGTTTTACAAGTCAAAATTTAAAAAATCTTCATTATACAGTAAAAGAATTTCCAAACCAGCTAGAAATCATGGACCTTTGTAGAAGAAAAGATGTTGCTTCAGGAAAAAAAAATTACTTACTTGAGAACTAGGGCTGAATAAAGCAGGGTAAATAGAGGAGGCTGAGTACACTGTACTGACTATTGGATATATCAATCAGGTCTGTTATTTCCCAAACACATGGATGGTATTTACATTACAGATTAACTATCTTTGGAGTGAAAACATTATGAAACATTGTCACTAGGTAAATATCTTTAAGTTAAATGTTCAAGTTAAATTTCAAACTCCTTTGTCCAGTTACTTATGTCCTACTGGGCAATGTTTTTCTATTAAATATCCTTCTGAATTGCTTTTGCTCTGGTTCATTATTCCTAAACAATCTCTTGAGGAAGTTCACAGGATAAGGACTTAGCATGTCTTTCCAAATACAAATGCCTCTCTTGAACTGTGCTGTCATTACAGTCACGAGGTCTCCCAGCCCTGTTAGTGTGCATGTGGTGAGCAACAAGAAAAATATTGTACTTACAAGTTTTGGAGCTAAAAAACATAAGCAAAGCTGATCACAGGCTCTCTTAATTCAATTACCCCACACAGCCTGCCTAGAAAAAAGTACTAGGAAAGTGCAGAGACCTATGTCAGAAGCAGACATAAAGTACCTTTAGTTTCCTTCATCTTCAAGTGAAGTCACTTGACCTCCTCAAGAGGCCATTTAATACTCTGTGTGTATAAAATATGTTCAGGTTTACCCAGAGTTTGCTGTCTTGTTATGTAGCCTCCTCAATGCATTCCAGGAATGAAAATTTAAAAAAAAATTTGCCATAATAGGGCAGAATCCCTTTTCTCTGATAGAAAGATCTAGCAAGTTTGAATTGCTTCATCAATATAAGATACCCTGAACTCACCTAAAACTTTTGTAACCCAATCTACTTTCATGGAGTTTCTTTGTCCTGGAATCTGACCCCTTCAGCCTGTCACAGATCTGTTTTATCAACATAAAATGCCATTAATAATGAGATACCTCACTCCTCTGCCTGTGGAAACTAAATTATGAGTACCACATAACATCCTTATTGATTCAGAAATCTTTTCATCTGTATTAGTTATCTTTTCATCACTGTCATTTATAAAAATGGATATGGATTTGAAAATGGGTCATACAAAAAGAAAATATTCCAGAATTTATGCCCAGGACATAATCAGAACCCTTACATCTTTATATTTCACTGGGTTCAGTGGAGTTATAGTGACTTAAATAATTCTTTTCATGGTAGTCAGTGATCAGAAAATACTTCTGCACATTCAGTAATGTTTCATCACTCATTCTTTACACACTATAGTAGTTTATTTTTCAATTTATACTTACAAGTTTGGTCTCAGGAGGTTAGTGGCACTTTCACATATTCATATAAGCTCTCAGTTTCATAAATGTAGTGTCATGAATAATTGTCATCACTCAAGAGAGATGTAAAGCCTACCAAGATTTTTTTTTTAAATTGAATAACCCTTATCTCACACCAGGGATTTCTTGGTTTTAAGTGTCTCCAATTAATTACTGCTGCTTCATAGATTCATAAGCTATCCAATATTTCCTGGAGAGAGACAGAGGCAGAATTCCTTCAGAGAAGCACATGCAGAAAATATCTCTGCTCACTAAAGAGAATGCTCCCAACTGACTGTGCTAACAGCTAATGTTTCTTACATCTTCAACAGCTTGAAAATATTTACAACTTTTTTATCTTCCCTTTCCACTCCTTTCTCATGGTGTCATATGAGATCTGGCTGTGTATCATTAAATTTTTGAAATGTCCTGGATATCATTTGGACCTGGGCTGTTCTCATGTGAAATCATTTAAATTGAATTTTGGTAAGCTCTTATTCCATCTACTAAATCTGGTTTGTTTTAAGCTTCAGCTTTCAAACTGCCCAAATGCATGATGCCTCACAAAAATTTACAGTGTATATACTATGAGGTGATACCCAACTCAGTTCATGCTATGGAACTCTGATCAGTTCCCACAGAAATAAATTCAAAACATTGTGTTGACTTATTGAAAACTGAATTTGGCCCTAGAAGAGTGAGACTCTGCTTATATGAATAAAGTATTTCTTTCACTCTTTAAAGAGAGAATGAAAATTCAGGAATCTCTTATTGGAAAGAAGGAGAGAGATAAAGACATAATTCCAGTGAAGTCAGCAGAGATAAACTGATAAAACCACTTTCAGATGAAATGTGATGAATGATGCAAAACCAGTAGCTGTTACAGCCTCAGGTTAAAACCAAGACACAAAATAGAGATGTTTCACAAGACGGAGACACTGCTGTGTTTATGAACATAAGGACATATATCCAGCTCAGCATTTTCTTCTTTTTCCTTTGATAATTGTGTTTATGATCTCATCTGGGTTTCCTGCCCTTGATTTCTCAGCAGTCATAACCTGCAGCACTCTGAGCTTAGGCACTCTGTGAGCTGCTCTGGATGTGCTTGGAGAGAAAACGTTTCAGCACCTCTGGGGCACTGCAGCAGCACTGTCACCTGGACTTTTTAAACTCTTATGCTACAGCTTTCATATTTTGCAAACCATACTTCATGTAGGGCTAAAGAGTTCCCTGAAAAACAAGCTTGCCCACCCCAGTCAAGATTCAGAACTCTTTCTGTGCTGGATTTTTGGAAAATCATAGTCATAGAGTGGTTTGTGTAGGAAGGTCATGTCATTCCACCCCCTGCCATGGGCAGGGACACCTTTCACTATCCCAGGTTGCTCCAAACCCTGTCTAACCTGGCCTTGGACACTGCCAGGGATCCAGGGGCAGCCACAGCTTCCATGATAAACCTGTAATTGTGCTTAAAAATGAGTAACCTCCACTACTGAAAAGAAAGTTGCTGGGCCTCCAGCCAGGTTAAATGCTTTGTCTGTTTAATTGATCTGGTTTTGCAAGTGAAATGTGAATTGGATGTTAAAGCCCAGCTGCTTTTTGGTGGGACAGTGTCCACAACTGAGAACTACAAAGAGAAAGAAAAAAAATCTCATGCTCATTTCAACATTGAGGTTCTTCATTAAAACAAAAAATACAAATTAAGCATGGAATATAAATACAAATTTTAGAAGAAAGGGCAAATGAGGCACTGTTAGTAAAGACAGTGAGTAAGGAAACAGCTGAGATGGATTTGATTAATACATTAGGAATAACAAAATAACGCAAGCAATGTTCAGTTTCCCAGCATTAAGTAACCTTAATTACTTTCTACTTCTCTAATATGTGTTTGCCACAGGGCATCTATCCACCATGTTGAATATTAAATTTATGTATTTCTTTATGTAAGTTTCAGCCTCTTAAAAATCAAAGTTTAGGTCGTGCAATGTTCTATATTTAGTCTACAGCCCACTGGAGCCAGATTCAGTCTCCCACTGAATCCCCAGCCACCAGCCTGAGACTGGTTAATGTGAGATTTTTTACCCTGGGGAGTGAAATTGTTGTCTGGTCTGTCTCCCACTGAAACAGTGCCTTTACCACTTGTTTTAGGTGAGAAAGTGAGTTCCAAAATCATGACTCGAGGTTTCTACCAGGTTTTACAGCTGTATGTGTTTTTATATATGAATTTTACCTGCATTTTCCAAGGGCAGGTAGTGATAGAATGAGGGAATGACTTTAGGCTGAATGAGGTACATTTAGATTGAATATTAGGAAGGAATTCTTCCCTCTGAGTTTGGTGAGGTCCTGGCACAGGGTGCCCAGAGAAGCTGTGGCTGCCCCTGGATCCCTGGCAGTGTCCAAGGCCAGGCTGGATGGGACTTGGAGCAACCTGGGCTAGTAGAAGGTGTCCCTGCCCATGGCAGGGATGGGACTGGATGATCTTTACAATCCCTTCCCACCCAAACCATTCTGGGATTCTGTGACATTGCCAGGAGGTTGTGGAGAGCAGCAGTGATGAAGGATGATTTGCTGCTGCCCAACCCTCATCAGTCCAATCTCAGCCAAACCTGAAGCAAGGGCAAAATGTCCTGAATTCCTCCCTTGCCTGTGGCTGGCAATGATTTTTGTGCCTGTGGATGTCATGTGCAGAGCAGCCAAGGGCTGCACTGGTGCTCCCCAGCTCTGCTGTGTCTGTTCCCCCTTCCCAGGAGAAGGGTGGCCAGCCCAGCACAGCTGTCAGAGTTTCTGCCCTGCCTCCTTAGACTCAGCCTTCTGCCAGGTGGCCAAAAACCCCAAAAGAACTCTGAAAGGATAGAGAGGGACAACTGGAACCACATTCCCCTATTTTCAAATTCTCCATGTATTTTTCTCAGTGTAAATTAGCTGGGAAGGGAAAGAGATAATGACTGTTTATAGAAGTGCCACTATTTGTTATCATTATGAAATAAGAGCAAATTCTGAAAAAAGTAAAATTATCTAAATTATGAGATAGGTAGTTAAGCCTCACAGTGGTGATATTTCAAACTGTAAATATTGGAATGAACCAAGCAAGTGAATAACCCCTTTCCATAAAGCATTGCTAGTAATAGCTGACATTTTCCAGGCTCTATTTTAGCCCCTTACTGTATGTCAAATACTACTGCCACATTAAAATATAAATTCCAACTTTGAAGTGTTACAGAAATAACTCCTCACTAACCTGAGGTAAGATGTCACTGTCAAATCAAACCAAACTAATTCACTAGCATAAACCAACTTGTCTTCTGCTATGAATGGACTGCAAAGAAATAAGATGGCATTCACATAGAAACAAACAGAATTGGAGTAGGGGGCCAGGGTACCTTTCTGGAGGAATCTGATGGATTATTATTTTACATTACATTTTGTCTGTATTGTATCAAGCCTATCAACTGCTGTGCATCCAGTTTTGGGCAGGGAACATCTGAGTTTTATTCATCAGAAGCACTTTTAATATTTACTCTGCTACAACCAAAAGCAGTTTTGCATTTCAAAGGGATTCCTTGTATTTATTTTCTCATTAAACAACCTATTTTTCAGCTGGAGACAGGTTTCATATACTGAAGTGTTAATATTTAAAACTAACATCTTCTCATGCTGAGGATGTTACCTACTGATTAAACCAGAGATTCAGCTCAGCTGGGCAAGTTATTTCACGTTTCTGAGATGACAGCACTCAAGGGATCAGATTGATAGCTGTGGGAAGATGGGGCAAGGTTTATTAGCATTTTGTAAAGTTCAAATCAAGGATATTGATCCTGAGATGTGAGGAAGATCTTGCTCTTCATCCCTACTCAGCATAAAATTTAGGTTTCACAGTCTGAGCCTGGGGTGGCTGGGCTGTGGCCTATTGACCCACTGATAAGCAGTATGTTGGTGATCATTTAAACATCAAAGCCTGCCAGGGAAGGGTGAGATGACCCAGGTCAAGCAGCTTCCATGAAGTTTAGCTTTTGGGCTGCACAATGCCCCTTACAAATGAGGCAGAGCAGCTCAGTTGGGAGTTTGGCGGTCAATGGTGGCTCCTTCAATCTGCCACCATGCTGAAGGTCAAGGTCCTGCTACTCTGATGCTTTTAGGGCTTAGGAGCATTTTTTTTATTTTTTTGCATTTGTTCTCAAGAAGTATTTGCACAAGAGTTTATGAACATGGAAGTGTACAAGCAATGTCTGGATGTTGCACTCAGTGCTCCTGGCTGGGTGCCATGGTGGGGATCAGTCACAGATTGGATTCCATGACTTTTCCAACTGAATGATTCTAGGATTCTGTGTTGTTTTCCACAGATGAGGTGTGTGAGTTTACTCTCACATTGTTTTGAACCTAGGAGACCTTTTCCTGCTCACCACTTTTATCTGAGCTACATTCCCCATCCCAAGCTCAAGCAGAACAAGCTAATTGCTAAGGGGCTTGCTGTACAGAGAGGTACTAATTGCAGTTAGAGTATTACACACAAGAAGGCTGACATTAAGTTTTGCCATCTTGCCTCCATCAGCTCACATGGACTGGTTGTACACTTCATTTCCCATCACATGACTTTGCTGTGTATTCCATGGTAGTCAGCCTTGAAAGACATTAATTATAATCTACAAGCCCCATTAAATTTTCATAAATATTCAGCTTTGGTGGTGATCTCCTGAACACTCTGTACTTGATGTTGTCTTTCATCAGGGAATCATTTCCCTTGATAAACATTGCTGAAAATGCAGCCAAAGTTAATTGATACAATTTCCATTTTTACTCTGAGCACAGTTACTCTCGGGTTTGCACTGTTTGCACATGACAAGGTTAAGTTGTCTTAGAGAGGGGCTTACCATGCCTGAGTGACTACAGGACATTTGTGTGACAGTCTCCTCCAGTCAGCCAGAAGTCTTTTGCCAGCCATTTCCAGGCTCAAGGACAGCATCAATCTCATGGTGGGAAACCTTATGAAACTGAAAGCTGCTGTCACCCTCAGCAATCCAGACACCCTCCCTCCCTTTCACACAACATCTCCCTGAAGAGATGCTTCCCAGAAAACAGATGTTTCTGTTTGAACCAGAATTATTTTTAAAAGGTAGTTTTTAGAAGTTTAATTTATCTTTTAGGGGCAGTGGTATCAGGAGCATCATCATGAATTCTGGCTGTGTTTTATGTCCCTAAAGGGAACTGACAGCACTGAACTGCCTCTAACCACAGCCCACGTGATCTTTAGTGACAAAACCACCGTAACTTGCTTAAAAATGACAGCACAAGGTTTTTACAACATTTTATATCATTGGTTCAAAACAGGAAGATAAACGGGAAATATAGATGTGTTTTTGTGTTGGTTATTGCTTTTGATGGCATTGTGTCCACAGAGTGCTTTCTACAGTCATGCCTCCAGCTTACAGATTATTTCCTTGCTCAAAGCCCTCCAAAGATTAGTGACTATGTCAACATGTGTTTGTACAAGAGCAGCCCTCAGGCACAGAGCAGGACAGTTGTAAAGCTGGAAATGCTACAGCAAAAATGCCTTAAACATATGAACATGTCACTGAGTTCTTAGTGGAAGTTAACAAGTACCATCATTATATTAAGAATTCCAAAGGTTTTCTGTTCCCTGCAGTTTTACAGGAGAATCATCACCAGCTCCTAAAGATTCAGTCATTCCCAAAAGCTTCTCTGTAAAATTTCCCATTTTGTACTTGTCCATTTGCCAGGCACCTTTGCTGTTTCCCTTTTCCTGCTCTGGCTGTAGCTGGAGGAGCCAACTCAGTTGTGTTTACTTTGCATGAAAAAGACTGTGCAGAGGTACTCAGACACACAGAGCTGCTGGGGAATGGGAGAGTCAGAGAGCATCAGGAAGATCTGAGGATTCAGTTACCTGATCTCATCTTCCAGCTCATGGATGGCTGCAAGGCCAGCTACGCTGAGCTCCTCCTACTTTGGGAATTAGGATGTTTGGGCACCTCATGTCATTGGGCTCATCATGTGTAGCTTACCTGTGATCAAACTATAAGGGAAATCATTCCTGAGGCACATACAGGGAAATAAAAAAAAACAAAAACAACTTATCTTTTCATTCTTGTTACTGTAATTGTACAGCAAACTAATCCATTCCCTATTCTCAGCTGTGGGATGGTGAGGCCCTGGCACAGGGTGCCCAGAGAAGCTGTGGCTACTTCTGAATCCCTGGAAGTGTCCAAGGCCAGGCTGGACAGGGCTTGGAGCAACCTGGGCTAGTGGAAGGTGTCCCTGCCCATGGCAGGGGAGTTGGGTGAGGTGATCTTTAAGATCCCTTCCAATCCAGTTTGGGATTCTGTGGTTCTGTTGATGGGATTTCAAAGCAGAGTCACAATTTTAGCATTCACAATTGATTTATTTACAATTAAATCATTAATACCAGGTGTTTGGAAGTACTTAAGCCTTGAACAAAAGGAAAAGCTTCAGGTGCTTATGAAAGGACTCTATTTCTCACAAATTATCTTATCAACCTTTTTCCTTGGAAAAGGCACAGAGCTCAGTCTCTCTGCCCTAACATTTCCAGATGAAGATATGCAAATAGTGGGGCTTGGCTGTCTTGTTCATCATTTGGGGATAATTTATGCTAATTTATGTGGATAACTGGGCCATGATGAGGTATATTGCACTCAAAAAAAAAAAAAATAGAGAGATGCCTAGAGATCAGTCCCTAGGGATTTACCCTACAAACAGATTGGAATGTCAGTTAGATGCCTAATGGGATTTTCAAAACTACCTTCATCTATTCAGCATCCAGTTGTGCTGAGATTTAGGCATCTCATTTTCTTTCCATTGTATTTTCCTTTGAAAATGTGATCACTAAGTGCCAACTGCATTTCTAGGAATACAAGGATTTCTGGAAATTGGGCTTTAAGCAATTTGCCAGGCAGCATATGGTATGTCAGTGAGCAAGTGCAAGAGCTCTCCATGCTGCTATCTGTGGCTCTGTCTGAAGCTCATCCTTGGCCATTAATGACATTTCAATACATGAGAACACCTGACTGACATTAAAAAGTCCTGTGAATAAAGATACTGAAATATAAACTTATAGAGATATATTTTGAAATAAATGTATATATAGGATGTAGATATATTGAAAAATATATTCTTGGCCTCTCCATTCCACATTAAGTTTTATGGAAGAAATCATGCATATTTGTAATCTCACCCATGGAGAAAAAAAGGGAAATTTCAAATCAACTTAAATTTTGGCTCTAAAAGACTTAATTAAATTATTTTTATATCCTCTGCAGATCTTATCTTTTTCCTATAGTGGCTGAGCTCTTCCTGTGCTTCATATTATTTCCTATTTATTTATTTTTAAATCCCTCCTTTAGGGCTCTACGTCCTACACTCCCTCTTATTTTTCATGGAAGTTTTTACCATGAAAAAAGAGGAGCAGACAGAGTTAGGGTAAAGAATACTTTATTTAACTTGGCCTCTTCCTGGACCTACATATTTGTTTATGATTTGCAAGGTTCCTGCTTTCATCCAGGCAGAAAATAGTTGCTAAGCAGCAGCATTGCTATATAAAAGGCAGAGCCAGGGCTTGATCCTGCCCTGACTTGTGCTTGTGACTACTCCCTCTCCAAGGGTGGGATCTACCTCCCACCTATGCATTAATCTATTTCTCTGTACAGCTCAGTGTCCTGGTTTGGGCTTTATCTCTGTATATATATGTGTGTGTGTATATATAAACACACATAATATATATACAGAGATAAAAAGAAATCATATTTGTGTTCTTGTGTGTATTTCTGGGTGCACTGGTACAAATCAACTTAAAACTTAGTGTCTGCCTTCTTAAATGCATGAATTTACCTAAACTGTGCTGGTGGTATGAAAACCTGGTCCACTGATTTTTGCCTTGGAAACATCCATCTTAAAAACCTTGCATCAGATTTTTGAGTTTCTTGCCAGATTTCAAACACAAAAGTGAAAAGCTTTGAAACAAAGCAAAGAGGTTTGTAATATATGTAAAAACTGTCAAGTCATGTCTCAGCTTTTCTTGTATTGTCATGCCTCTGCCATTATTTTTACTAAAAACAACTCTTCTGTTAAAAATTATGCAAGTGTGTGAGGTGCATAAAACTCTGGAAATGTTTGGAGGCTTTGTTCATTAACTCTTGGACACAGCAGCCAGTAGGTTGCTTGTTGTTTTTCAGCTCATAAAACATGTCAAAAGCCTTAGAGGAGATGAGTGAAAATACACAGAGTTTATAAATTTATCATACAAATGTAATAAGATAGGAAATGTGTATATAATATAATCAGTGATGTGACTGCAGCAAATCCAATCTAAACTGCTGTAAAGCCATTATCCCACACAGACCCAGAACTCAGATTCACAGAATCCTCCAGGCTGTAAAATCCTTTTAAGACCATCATTCCCCCAGCACAAGGCCACCACTAACCTGTGTCCCCATGTGCCACATTCACACATATTCTGAACTCTCCCAGTGACTCCACAACTTCCCGGGGCACCCTGTTCCAACACTTGACCAGCCATTCCATGAAGGAATTTTCCTAAACTGGGATGTTCTTACTCTTCAGAGTGCTTTATACATGTTACCTGATTCCCAGTATTGCTCCTGATACAAGTCCAGTATCTGGCTGCTGGAACCACGTGTGGGAAGCCACCCAAAGCAGTGCAGTGGCTTCTATAAATCAGCAAGAGTGTGTTGGATTGAGGAGAGGTGCCATAAATTCCTGACTTGATAAGCCTGACAGTAAAGAGGCTGGACTTCAACCCAGAAAATTAACTCCTGAAATTCCCCAGGTGTGGCATGGATTGCCAGGTGACTTGGGGCAATTTGCAGGGATTCTCCACACTCTGTGTGTCAGGCAGAGCTCTGGCTGTGCTAGAAGATGCTGTGATCACAAATGGGACAATACACATGTGCCCAAATGCTCCTCCTTGGCATTGTGGCAGAGACCCAGGACAGGAATGAGAGGATGTTACTTCAGGAGAGCACAGAGTTCCCTTTGGAGGCACAGCCAGTTCAGGCTAGATCCCTGCACAGAAGTCAGAGCAAGGTTCAAAAGCAAGTACATGGAGACCAGTTTGTTACAGTTCTGAAAGACCACAGAGAGACCAAGGAAAAGCTGTGGTTGTTTTGCTGTTCTAGCTGGAATTACACTAGGTACTGCAATGAGAATTTCAGTTGCACCTCTACCTGTGTTTATTTTTTTTTTTTTTTTTTGGCTTGCCTGCTTTCATAAGCCTTAATATTTAATTGACTACAAATGGACACAATTCCCAAAAAGTGAGAGTGCAGCCTGCATTTCTCAATTTTTCCCACTGCTGCTAACATTAATTTGTTTCACTGTTGCTTAAATAAGACAATTCTAGTACCTTCAACATGAACTTTAGATGTATATAATCAGATATACATCTCCCATATTCTATAACATCATATCAATACAGACTATAACTCAATTTCTCAGCACAACTCTCTTAGCATATGAAGACTTAATATTTTGCCCAAATCTCCAGTTCTCAGGAAAACTTGCTGCTTTTTCTCTTTGGTGTTGAAAAGCAAAACTGATTGAAAGTGTATTTTTAAAAAGCCAGTGGGAAGTTAAAAAGAGAAGTCACACAAATGACTCGTGGTCCTGGAAACAGCTGTGCTGCTTTTGGTGACAAAGGGCTGAGCTTAGGCCTTATATAACTCCAGGAAAATCAATATGCAGCAAACATACTGAGCCAGAAAGGAATCTGAGCCTAAATTTTAAAAATCATCCAGGCTGTCTCTTCTCATATCATTAAATGGGGGTTCTTTGTCCCCCAAATACCTTATTTGCTGTTTAAGTGATGTGTTGGCAGTAGATTGGGTCACTTGTAGCTGACAGGTTCAGCATTAATCACTGCTGTATCTTGAATGCTTAACAAAATGAGGAGTATGTTGATCCACAAAAAGTTGCCAAAATCCAAGCTGAACTCTGCCTAATGGCAGAGATAAAAGGGCTGCACAGTACAGCTGTACCATTCCCCTCCAGAGATCCAGAGTCTTCAGAGATCTCTGCAAGTCCTCACAAACTGTTCCTTTCCACACCTCAAAAATACCCAGGAAACCAGAGCAGGAATCCTGAGAGTCTCTTTAAGTCACAAATTCTATTTGATACCAAAAATGCTGGACCTTGAAAGAGTAAACTCCTCCTCAGCATGTGCTTGAAATGGATATTGTTGTGCCTGGCTGTTTGTTTCCCAATATTTCTGATGTTTTATCTGCTGTTTATGTTCACAGTAGCTTGTTCATAGATTTTTGATTACTTTCTACTCAGAAGAAAAGTAAATCCAAATATCTGAGATACATTTTTAGCAACCCCACTATTTATATAGTGCCCTTAGGGCACTGGTCCATCTCCCACACACCTGAAAACAGAAAATGCTGTCTCAGGCAAGCTCATGAGCCACTTCCTGTGGTCTCTCCTATTGCCCCCAGTGAGAGGATACATCTCTGTATCACTGCACATAGCACTGTGATCCTTATCCCATGGCCCATTGTCTGTTGGCTGTAGTAGCAAAAGTCGGTGTAAGCATCACCATTCCCATATAAAATCAACCTTCTGATTCAGGTTGAAAACAAGAAAAGCTCCTCAGAAAGTTGATTCCTAAGTTAGGAGATTTCATTGTACATTAGAGTATGTCCCAGCACATAATTGCAGTGGTGCAAGGGGTGATAAAAAGCATGGTGGATCTGTAGGGGTTGCTCTTCCCAACCCTTTGTTTCTTCAGCTGGATTTACAGAACTACAGAAACAGGGCTAACATGTAATGTCTGTCATATTTCTGTTTTCATAAAAACAGATTTAGATCCTCCTAGAAAACACTCTCCTCTCTTTGTTATGAGCAGACTTACAGGTGACTGTAAAATACATCCACTTTGCTCCCTTTTCACCCTAATTTGCAGCCCTGTAAATCTGTGTATAACTGAGGTGTGTGTTGAAGTGTTTGTTCCATCAACCTTCCAAGTTACTTCAGGTTTTGGATTTTTTTTTTCCTCTGGTTTGGCTTGGCTTTTTAATTCTGAAGTTCAAAGCCCTGGAAAGCTTGAGAATATTTCCTTCTTCCATTTGCTTCACCAAACTTTTCACTATGACCGTGCCATTACCCATTCTTTCCCCAATTATTCAGTTTCCCAGTCTCAACACTTAATGTTTCAAAGAGGTGGCTAGGAAATACAGGAAAATACCTGCACAGCATTACCTGCAGCCAGACAGTTATTTTGGCCATCAGCCTCTTTTGATGATTTTAAAAAGCTAAAGTTTTCAATCTTACCTAAATGATAATAATCTTTCTGAATATTTCCTCCCTAAGAACATATAATAGATTGTATGGTTAACTATATTCATTAGGTGGTCCAATTCTAAATGGTCATACAGAAAAGATATGTTACAGGCATGAGTCATATTGTTCTTTCCTTCACAACAAAACAGCTTTAGGGTGAAAGTGTTAATACAGGACTTGGATGATCACAATTTAATTCATAATTTAATTGCTCCATTCTTCCTTTGTAACTCAAATCAATGATGTGGCCTTTTTGAGCCTCAGCTTCTTGAGCTGCAAAATGAGGCTTATAAATCTCTCCAATTGCTGTGAGACTACAATCATTCATTTTGGTGATGGGATCAAAGATTACAGTGGGGAAAACTTAAAAAAAAGTAACTATAGTAGAATTCCAAATAACAACAGGGCACAATCCTGATTCACTCATAAAAACACAGTGACCACAAATCCAAGAGGGATTCAGGTTTCACTTACAGATTTCAAACTGGAGTTTCTAAATGGTTCTGCCATTTCCCCTTTCCCATCAAACACATTCAGATACCCTTCATATACATGCAAAAGGAAATACAAGACATCCCAAAAAAGCATCACAAGGCAAAGACACTGAAGATTGTTCTGTCTACTGAAGAGTTGCTAATTTATCACCTTGGGGTTTGCCAAGTGGCATAAAAGCAGGCAATGGAAATTACTGAAGAAAGGACATTGAGAAGACAAGCCATAAATAAATCAAAAGCAAAAATTCAAGAGATTAATTCTGCATCCCTTGAATTTTCTCTCTTCCTCTTCAAAAAAGGAAGAGAGATTATCAATCTTGGGGACAATCAAGTCAACATTCTTGGTTTCTTTTTAGAACTTTAGATCTCAGCAATACAAAGCAGACTGATACAAAATGAACATCTATTCTGTGTCCTCTAGTGCCCACCAGAATTGATAAAAGCTGAATACATACTCTGTCTTTTGGAGTGGCTGTGTGACTTTGTGAGTCTGTGTGTATTATCTGAACACAGGTGGTAGAAAACCACTAATGCCTTTTTCTCTTTTCCCTAAATACATACCATTCCTAACACTGGAGACCTGCATTGTAAAACTGTAAGTAAAATATGCTGCAATTACCTGAGTAATTTGGTTCAAATCAACTCAGAGATGAATGAAGTAAATGCTCCTGCACTCAATTATTTTCCACAGCACCATACTGGGCCAGTTCTTGTTCCAGCCAATTTGAAAAGTAAACATGCCTTTAACTCTGACAGGCATAGGAACTTGCTGTTGACTGGTAGGGATGGATGGCTGCAGAGCTCTGAAGCTGGAGCACAACACTATCACACACCAGTAATTGTCTTGGCACCACAAACATTTACATATCAGCATGTTACACACTCTTCATTTTATGTGTGATAGCAAAATAACCAAGACTTCATGTGAGGGTCAATGTAGAGTATTTAATCTTAATAAAAATGAGTTTATTGTATAACTTCCTTTCCTGACTATCCTGATATGTGCAACATGTTAAAAGGGCACAATGAAATGCACAGAGACATATATATATTTAAAGAAATAAGCTGGGCATTTCCCCACGGTGTTTGGACAGCTAACAGCACTATTAATACTCCAGTGTAACACGAGGCAGCCTGCTGTGGTCTCCCTCTCTGTGCTAAAAGGATGGAGCCAGAAAGTGAGATGCATGACCTTATGGTGGAATTTGCAGTCCTCAGGAGAGCAGATGACATTGCATGCTTGTCAAATACTCTTGTTGTATCTAGTACATCCCCATTGGCAGCCATCATGCTGAAATTTGAAATCTCTCCTCTCAAGGCTGGGCAGTAATTCAGATACTGGAAGGGACACTAGTGCTGCAGGAAAAGTATTTCCCACTTCAAGTGTGTTCCTTTACACTTTTCCCCCTGTGCTGTTCTACCTTCCATAACCCTTCCTCATCCTGTTTGCATTCATGTGTGTATCTTCAAAGTGCACTCCATTTTCATTATGATGTTCTGTGACTGTATTACAAGGTGTTGCAACCTGAGGTTGCTTCTGTGCAATTACTGATTCCTAATGATATAAAAATATGCATGGACTAGCTCTAAAATAAAACCACTTTCTTCCTGTTTACTTGTATTTAAATTGAATGTTCTTGTTAAGGAGAAACTTGCAATTACTCCTGTCCTTTTACTGTAATGATGGCGATATCCTTAGTATAAACAGGTCATGCTACAGATATTATACACGAATCTCTCCCACTTAAATTGTCAGAGATTTTGCTCAAATTAGCATTGCAACCAGAAGCTCCCAACAGAATATGAAACAGGAGCTGGAAGCAGTGACGTGCTCTGTTTTCAAAGCCAGCATGCACACAGAGTAGCCTCAGCTGCCCTGGCTCTCCTTTTACCCAACCGTTAAAGCAAATCCTGCTGCAACAGGGAGTAAAAGAAAGTTGTTCTCGCATTCCTTACACAGCCCCTGTCCCCCATTTCCCTTCTGTTGAGCCCAAGCCTCTTCCAGGCTCCAAGAAGAGCAGGCACAGGCAGTTACCTCCCTGCACTGAGGAGGAGAGGTAGGCACTGAAGATCCAGCCCCCACACAGATCTTGTGAGGGAGCAATTGAGTTGAAGCAGTTCAGATAAAAATCACAAGTAATTCTGCAACCTGCCCTTAAATAGCATTCACATTACATGCTTTCTGCTGCAGCTCCATCTCTTTACTCCCTCCCAGGTATCGTGGATCAACCCACGTATCAGACCATATGCTGCACTTGCAGAAGTCCCCCAAAAATTCTGATGAGTACAGACTGACCTGATCTTCCTTTCACCATATTCTCTCTAGATTCAAGAGCTGCAAAACTTCATTTCTGTCAGCAATGCCAGTCCTTGAACTTTGGTGGTGTTCGTCAAGTCAGACAGCTCTCTCCATGCAGTCCACTCAGCCATGGAAACAAACACCATTGAAAACTGAAAAATAAATATGAAATAGTTATCTTCTCCTATGCATTTCTATGCTGCAGAATTAATTTACATATAGCTCTGAGGTCTTTGAACAGAAAGTGTTACAGAAATGCAATGTATTGTGAATTATGTGAAAGAAATAATTTCAACATAAATTCTATCTTCAGTTGAAAGATCTCATTTCCATGGAAGCTTTCCTCAGCCCTATCAAAACCTACATCCTACAACAAGCTGGGTGTGGCACTCACCAATGCCTCTGGAAACAAATCAGACCAATAAAATTCACCTGTCCCAAATGTTAAACATAACCTCCCCCAGTGCTGAATGTCCTCCTGACATTGGTGAAATCAGAGGCTCCTTGTGTCATAAAGTTATTTTTTCGGACACTGTCAAGCTACAGCATAATATAGAGTGAGCACACAGCTTCAATAAATTTGTGTTCTTTGGAATAAATTATGAGGTTGAAGATTAATTCATTTCTCTTTATCAAGAAACAGCACAGTTCATCTTTAGCTTTCTCCTGTGCTCATTGGAAAACCAACCCTCAAGGCGGGGTTCTCATTAACTTGCCTTCATGCTAGCAGGGTTATACAGGAGGAACAGCTTTCCTTTCATGAGACATAAAGGTTCTTCTTATATTTTTCTTCTCTTTTTAAAATTAAATTACTCTTAACGTTACTATGGTTAGAACTTATAAGAAGAGTTTAGGTGACATCAAATCTATTATTCTGCTTGTGCAGAGATTACAAATGCACAGTTCAACCCTTAAATAATTTTGCCCTCATAGTTTATGATGTTAGTATTAATTTAAAAAGCAAAATTGAAGGATGCTAGGTTCTTCCATATAAGCAGAAATAAGAGTTTTGTTTGAAATAAAAAGCCCCACAATAGGAGCTATGTACCTTTCAGTATAAATTTTCAGTCATTTTCTGCAACACTTTCTGAGCAGATGACAGAACAGATTGTTTCATTCTCTTTTACTTTCCCAGCAGAGCAGCTAAATCCCTACGTGGTCACCCTTTATTTTATTTTAGAAGCTCACCTGTCTCGCAGAGGGAGGACAGGCAGTGTATCCATCACAGCCACGGGATGTGTGGGAGCAGCCTGTGCCCCACAGCCTGTTGGTGCCCCCAGCCATTGCTACTCTGTGTTCACCTGTTCCTAATCACAGCCATCCCTTAATGACCACAGCAGGGATAGAGGAGGCTGAAGAACACACTGTTGGCAAGGAGCAGCCTCTTCCAGCTGTAGTGGCCTATTAGCAATCCCTGATGCTTTGTCACAAGAGGCTGGGATTTACACAACTCCCTTTCCTTCTCTGACATGACCCAGCACAGCCCTTCTTTGGGATAGAGGCAATCAGGTCTCTGTTCGTTTGTCTTCCAGAGATTTCCCACTGTTAACATTCTGATTTTTCACTAGGACCATGTGTGAAAGCAATGATGCAGGTTCAGAGGGAGAAAATTAAAAAGAAGAAAAAGCAAACTGGGAGCTCCCAGGCTCCAGCAGAGCCAGTGAACTCTTAGTGAATGCAGCGCCAAGGACAAATAGTACAAAGCTCTTACTTGCGTGCACAGTCAGAAGCTGGCACAGAGCTGAGGGGTCAGGAAGGCAAACAATTCAAGTGCAAAGTGTTTTATTGTAACCCTCTGCACAGGATGTTTCAGCCAAAGAAACTATTGTCCTTGTGGAAGCAAGAAAGACATACAGGTATATGAAACGAGTCAGCGTTTTTGTAATGTACAGCTAGAATGTATTTCCAAATATCACTGCCCAGCAACCATAAATTAATATAGCTGAAAAGCTTTTAATTTTAACTAGGCTTCCAGTCCTAAAGAACCAATAACAAAATTTCAAGTTCTATAGGAAAGCCACAAACTAGAGAATTTTTTAAAGACTTGTTCCTGATCAGGAGGTCTTGAACAAAAATGCAAAGTCAAAATGATCAGACTTTAGTCCAGTCTCCTTAAAATCATAGAATCCCAGAATGGTTTGGGTTGGAAGAGCCCTTAAAATCTCATCTTGTTCCATCCCCTGCCATGGGCAGGGGCACTTTCCACTAGTCCATGTTGCTCCAAACCCTGTCCAACCTGGCCTTGGACACTTCCAAGGATGGGGCACTCACAAACGTGCCACCACAAAAATTTGGAATCGGATTTGAATATCAGCTTTGGATTAGTTTGCTCCAAGAATGACGACAGGACAGGGTCTGCTTTGTGAACACACCCATACTTCTGAACTGACGTTACATCTGGGTTAAATACTGTCCCAGGCCAAGGAAAAATGACTTGTAATATAAATAAAGAGGGTATCTCCATGCCCAGAATGCATCTGCTGACAGTTGCTTGGGAGAATTGTCTTGAAAGAGTTATAAAAGCTGTAATTCTGCTGAAATTTTAACTGTTTTCTCTGTGCAATATATATCTGCAGCTGGGAGTTTACGTGAGTCTTCATCCTAAAAGCTGTATCTTTGAGATGAAAAGATTGATCCTTCAAGGACAGGTAGTCAGAAGAAGAGGGGTTTTTATGACCTTAACTGTGGCTCTATCAGAATCCTCTGAACATTTCCAATGGACTTCATCCAACTGAATTAATTAAGGAGACTTCTGTTTGCTTAATGGGAATGAAACAAGACATAATTTATAGCCTTGGTGTGGCAGTCTTTGGCTTTCTGTCCAACACAAATCAAAGATGGTGACTGTGGTAGAAGAATGGTGTCTCCTGAAATGAAGGAGGGAAATTGTTTACATTGTTCAACAAAGAGGAGCAGAGATTTGATAGAGAACCTATCATTAAAATGTCAGATCACGGGTATTAAACCTGTGTCTTTTAATACTCCTTCACAGTGTTTATAAATGTCCTACATTCTTTGCTCCTGTGTAAAGAATTTATCCAAGACTTTCACTGCTTTGCCATGAGAAAGGAAAGGCAATGAACTGCCCTGCTCAGGGTAGCTCTTATCAGCCAGCCAGATAGCAAATGATGTGCCAGAATGTACAGGGAAGAGTCCAGCATGGACCATTAATCCCAACCCAGCCCAAACACCATTAAAGTGTCACTGCTAAGGATCTGAGAGCCAAAACACTGTTCTACACAAGTACCTCTGCAACTGGAGTGAATTATCAATAACCCTTCCAAAGTGCAGGAAGCAAAAGATGTGGAATGACTAGATTGGTGTAAGTAATAATTACACAGAACACAAACAAACTTCAATTGCCATACATATCTCTCCCTGTATATATATTAAATATATACATGATAAAGGATATTGAATTAAATTGTATTCAGTTTCACAAAGCATTCTGTTCATTCATAAAAACAATTTTCTATTTAAAACAAGAACAGGGATTGAATTCTCTGCCTGGTGATGGTGCACTGCACTGAGCTGTGATAATCTGTATCCACAGAGAAACACTATGTGACTCTGAATTTAAAGACATTTTGTAGAGCAGCTTACCAAGAAAAAAAAAAATTAAAAAAAAAAAAAAAAAAAAGCCTTATTCTCACTTCTAGGAGTGACATATTTTTTCTGTACTTCCTCCATTTTTAGTGCAGCAATCCAAGCCACATATTCTGCTCTAACCAAAGACGGTATTTTCCCCTCTCAGGTGATTTTAATGTCAAAGCTCTATAGGAAGCTGAGTTTGATGTTATAACATTAAGCCATATATATATATATATATATATATATATATATATATATATATATATATATATATATATACATATATAACATATACCCAGAGCCATCAGATCAGATGGACATGGTGGAGACCAGCACAAGAGCCACATCAGGGACACCTACAAACACCTGACTTAGGGGGAACACACCATTTGGATGACAAGAGGGCTTTCCAGGAATTTTTCCAGACTGTATTTTCCATGGTAGGAGACAACAGGATGCAGAACTTCCAGTGCTTTCAAAAGCATAACAATTAGTTCTGGTTCAGCTCATGGTAACTCAATCACTTGGTATCAACTCAATCCATGAGTCCCTTTCCATAACCTGCTCTTTACAAATTAATTAAGATTTAGCACAAGTTGCATAGGCAAGTGTTGCAAAGTTTCTAGCCATTTGAAATGAAGGCTTTTGCATGTCACAGAAGTACCTTCTGTCATCATGAGATCTCATCCAGAGTAAGGGTGTTTTAATGATTTAAAATAATTTCATGTTGATTGCAGAGCAAGGACTGGAGGAAAAATCCCCCCCTTTTTTTTTTAACTGGGAGTAAGTTAGTGTGATCAGAACACAATTGGGCCAAGGAGAGCTGAGCTGCTGGTCTAGCCCTGCTCTGCAAAATTCCAAAAGTGTTCCCCTGTCACAGGGATCCATGGGAAAAGAACTGGAACACTCATCTGCTAACTGAGCTGTAGGGAAGCTGCTGCTCCTGCTCTCTGATGTCACACGTGGTGGCTGACAATGAAAATCCATGGTGATTCATAAAGGCATCTCCATCCCTAAGAAAACTGGAAGAGCAGCTTGCGTAATCTTGAGATTTACTTAATTAAGTAACTTCCCAGCACGGTTCTATTTGATCATCATTCCTTTACCTTCCTCTCCCTCCCACAGCTTTGCCTTTGATTAACAGAACCCTGATAAGAAACTTCATTCAAAAAGAAAGCTGAGAGTGGGAAGACAGCCCTGAGGTGTGGCTGGTGATTTAAAAACTGAAAAAAAGGCAGTAAGAATGTCTCAGAAAGGTGGGAAATTGAGATTATCCAGGCAAGGTGAGAAGCTGGAGAGGGCTCAGCTGCAGCTGAGATATATGTGCAGGTAGGAAATATACCTACAGCTTAATGCCTCTGCCTGCTTCTGATAATTCTTTTCAGTATTTTAAAGCACTTTCTGCATGAAACCTCAGAATGGCCCAACTACAGTGTTTTGAGACATGCTTCTCCACTGAGGTCCTTTAAGAGTGTTGGAGAAATGGGTAAATTTTAAATTACAAATTATCACTTACATTGCACACCTGAGACACTGAAGGTGCATCTGATGTAATTGACAGATTTCCTATTTCCTGATCTATTTCCTAACTAAGGCAGCCTCTGAATCCGGAGGAAGCATTCAGGGAAGTTGCACTCTGCCTTCCAGGTGACCTTGGCTCTTTAAATCAGGAAGCAAACATGGATCTTCAGACTTCACCCGGCCCATGGATTATTTATGATGATCTTGCAGCAGCTCTCAGGCCCAGCCATGAATCAGGAGCTTGCATGCAAACATGTAACCAGCGGACAGGGCTTCAAATACTCTTTGTTTATCAGCAGGGATATTTCAAAATTAATTTCCCTGGAAAGACAATTTATCCTGAAGAGTTGTCTGGGTATATTTCTCATCCTGTTGGGAAAATGCCATTCCCAGAGGGATTCCAGGATGATGGGGTGAGGTGGCATGGAGTTATCATGGCCTCACACCGAGGACAAGCTGCCACGGAGAGTTTGCAACATTAAACACGGTATTTTTTGTCAAACAGATATGATGCCTTGAACTACTTTCCAGATTGATGAGGAGTGGTGGCTGAGGGGGTATTATGGCTGAAGAGGAGTAATGACCGAGGGAGACCTGTAGCAGAGGTGCTGGCATGGCTGAGGGAGAGTCACAGCTGAGAGTCACGGCTGAGGGAGAGTCATGGCTAGGGGAGTCATGGCTGAGGGACTCAGGGCTAAGGGAGAGTCATGGCTAAGGGAGTCAGGGCTAAGGGAGTCAGGGCTAAGGAAGAGTCATGGCTAAGGGACTCGGGGCTAAGGGAGAGTCACGGCTGAGGGAGAGTCATGGCTAAGCGAGTCAGGGCTAAGGAAGAGTCATGGCTAAGGGAGAGTCACGGTGAGGGAGTGTCAGGGCAGGGCGGCTCTCATGGCTGAAGGGGTGTCGTGCCTGAGGAGAACACGCAGCGCCAGCTCTGAAAAACAAAGGCTCCTGAACCAGTGCACTTGTGGCTGTGGCTCCCAGCAACGCTCGCTGCGGCAGCCGGTACCGGCACCAACGAGCACGGCGGTGCCGGCCCGACCGCCGCCTCTGCCCCCCGGGGCACGGCGCCGCTTCCCGCCGCCCTGAGGCGGAGGGGCCGCGGAGGGCGGGGCGGCCGGACTCGTTTCGCCGCCGAGCGGAGCCGAGCGCGGCCGCCCCAGCGCCGCCTCCTGCCCTCCTGCCTTGAGGAGGCGGAGGGTCCGGGGTGCAGCGCCGTGCGTGTGCCCGCAGCTCCCGTGGCCGTGCTTCCGCGCTCCGCTCCCGCCGCCTTCCCTCGGCAGCGCCGTGCCCTCCGCTCCCTCTGTTCCTCCGCTGCCCCTTCCCAGCCAGCCGGGGCTGCGCCTTCGAGTCTTCTTCCCCCGCATTCTGGAGGCTCCCAATATGTTCAGCGCCGTCCGCGCTCAGAGGCACCAGGTACGGCGGGGGGCCGGGCAGGGGCCGTGCGGCCGCGCTTTGTTCGGCGCTGGGGGGCGGGCGGCGGCGGCGGGCGCCCCGCGCTCGGGGAAGCGGCGCTCCTGCGGCCCGAGGCGCTTTGTTGCTTGTTCGGGGCCCGCTTTCTCGGGCCGCATGGCTGAAGGGCGTGAGGCCGCTCCCTCGGTGCCGGGGGAACGGGCGGGCCCCGGCGGCCGGCGGGTGCGGTGTAGCCCCCGGCCGGGAATTCCCGGGTTGCCGTGTGTTGGGATGCGGGGCCAAGGTCAGCCGCTGCCTCTCCAAGCGCCACGCTGCAGCCGCGGAGCGGCATCTTCTAAACCCCTGCCGTGAGAGGGAGGGGGAAAAGAGTCGGGAATGCCGGACTTCGAAGGAAATAACCTCTCGGGATGAGCAACGTGTGCTCATAGCTGGTTGCCAATGTCATGACCCTCCCTGTCATCTCTACCAGTTCTAGGAGGTGGGAGATAATAAAGCAAAAACAGTGGCTGCCAGCCCACATCAGTGCTTCTGGGGAAAGCTGATGAGGGTGAATGACCAGAGTGGTTTGTTTTTTGTTTTTTATATTTTTTTGTAGGGTGGCTGGGGAGGTGTATCGCGTTTTCTACCTGAATGCACCAATTACCAGTGCTTTTTAGAATTTTCAGAGACGCTTCAAGGTAGAAAATGCCTTTGCATTGGCACTTTTGCTGTTCCTTCACCCAGCATTCCCACAGAAAATAAAACCTGAATTGAGTATAATTTCATGCAGGGAATTAAAATATTGACAGTGAGAGGCGAAGCATCCGAGGTATTTCTTAAGGAAATGGGTGGTGATAGACTAATGGAAATACAGTCTCATGTCACTCCTTGTTTGTGTGGTTTGCAAAGGGAGGACGTTTTTTTTGTTTTTTGCAGTGATGGGTGTGTAGACATCACATTTATTCTCTTCTGTCAGTGAGCTAGAAAATAAGAAACCAAGCAGGATGTGGTGTTTTGATGGTGAGGTTGGTTTAATTTTAGAAAGAAGATTTTGTAGCCACAAGCCTGACTCCTGGAGCACAGGATGCAACAGTCAGGGAATACTTTCCGTTTAGGAAGATGTGTGTTAGCTGCTGTAATTAAGTCTAATTTTGTTCTCATCAGCTTGAGTTCCTAAGGAGCAGGAGATGGTATAAAAGGCAAAAACTGCCCAAAATGGGGGTGGAAGGCAAGGAGGACATACAAACAAGAATCACTGATTTTGTTGTGTGACAGATGTTTGGAGAACTGTGGGAGGTGTGTGTTAGAAAAAAAATAAACCCAGGGGGTGGGGAAAGACGAGGAAAAAACTCAGATTTTAGTAGAATGAATGTGAGGCAGAATATTGAAAAAGAGATGAAGATAAAGACTTTGACTACAACAGCAAAAGTATAAAGTGGGAAAGGCAGAAGCAGTGAGAAAAGGGAACTAATCACCAGAGCTAGAGCTTAGAAGTGTGGGAGGCCAGTCCTGAAAGCCAGTGCTGAATGAGCAGCCATAATGTTACAGCTGAGGGTTGTCACTGCAACAGCAGTAACATTCAAGCATGAAGCCTGCTGCTTATAAATTTTTAAAATCTGCATGCATAAATGTGTTTGGAAGAGCTCTCTGGGCTGGCTCTCTGTAGAGGGCAGTCCAAGCATTGCATCTTATGGGGCCATGTGTAAGAGATTTTGGAAAATGTCCACAGTGTTCTGTCCACAGTTCTTCCTCTTCAGTTTCTAACCAGTGATAGCAAATACTCTGTCTTCCCCCTCTTCTCTTTCCTCACTATTAGCATGGCTGAGGTTGATGTGCAGTGAAATCATCATAGTTATCAATGAGACTAAATCTTTAGTGGAAAGCAACTGAAAAGTGAATAAGTAAAATAAAATTGTTGTAGATTCTGAGTCTTACTTTAGATTATTGGTATAAAGAGGTTGAGCCTCTTCATTGGTGTAAAGTATGTAGATAAATGTCCTGGTCTTTGGTGTTTTGCCCAAATGCAGACTCAGACATAAAAAGATGATGTGTTCTTACCATAAATAAATGCTAATGTCTAAAAAATGTTTTGAGGACATTTGGTTTTATCTTCTGATACAGATAATGGACTGTGAGCAGTCGTAGGTGTGACCTACATTTCTTCTGAGCTGGGTTGTCACAAGCTAGAAATCTCTGACTGGGTGTTAAATTCCATTTTTGTTTCACATGTGTCAATCAAGTGTCAATCACAGCATTGACTTTAAATCAAAGATATCAAATATCTCCCCCAAAGTAGTGCTTTACCTGTGAGTTGAAGGAGTAATAGGTTCGTGCAGAATTGGCACAGCAAATACTGCACATGGAAGATGGACTGTATTAAAGAATGAGAGGTAAAATAGATGGTCCCTTTGTTAGGTCATGGGCAAGGTGGCTTCTGCCTCTGGGGCTTGGTGGTCACCTTGGACCACAGCTCCTGCAAGAGGCTTTGCAGGGGAGAGGCCCAGGGCAGCCCTGAGGATCACTGTGTATCAGCATCATTGCTGTTTAGGTGAGTTTTCTTAAATGTACCTTTCAATGGGCACACAGTGAAATAGAGGAGTTTAATAGGAGGGAATCTCCCTTCTGGAAGTCAGGATGTGCAGCTGGTCTATCTCTGTGTATTATGAGCTGGGATTTGCTCATGGTCCAGTGGTACATGCACATGGCAAAGGAAAATGTCAGTCTGTGCACAACATGAGGTATTCAGGAAACACAGTTACTACAACAAGGTTGTGTTTAAAATCGAGCAGCTGGGCAGACATTTGAATCCTGGCATTCCTGTGCCTGGGAACAGCCAGGACAGAATGCACCATGAATGCACCATGTGGATGTTCTGTGGCTTCAGGCCTGCTCTTGATCCAAGGGAGTCTCCAGCTCCAACACCAGTAAAACTACAACAAAAATCCAGAGTTAACAGATTGGTCTTTATTTTTTTGCATCATATTCAAAGTAAATGCAGGGAATAGCTGCTCTCGAGTAGGAGTTTTCTCCAGTGGAATGTGTTGTTCCCATTCTGGGATGGTAATTCTGTGTTTTAATGTGTTTAAAGAAGTGCATTTGGATGGAGCTTGAACAGTCTTTGTGTCAGGGGCACCAGACTTTACCTAGCTGACATCTGGGACCATCTCACTTGGTATAAACAATTCAAAATCCTGGATAATTATTTAAAAAGTCAGTTCTTGATGTACTGAGCTAAAAGGGAATATAAGTAAGGAAGGGAAGGTACTGACAAAGTACTGATTTTGATTTTTAATATTAATTTAAAGGAAAGAGCTTGTTTGCAGTACCTATTTATAACCTTTAAGAATAGGTCTTGACTTTGCAGTGAATTTTGGCTGATAGCTTGCATTGTATTCTAGCAGTAGTACTCTAAACCAAAATCTAGGAAGTTGTGAATTTTCTTGTTCTGTTTAATGCTGTTTTGGGTAATAATATTAGCCATGACACACATAACAGTGTTGAAACACTGTGGCAGTAATTAGGATGTTCAAATTCCTAGATACTCAGTTTGGACAATACCATTAGGGACATAAATGAATCTGTATGGGATTCTTGTCTCAAACAAAGGAGGACTTTAACAGACAAATCTTCCATTTCAATCTAGAATTTTTTTGGATGACCTTCTTAGGTCTTCAAGGTCCCAAGCAAGTATGTGTGGCAGAGTTAGAATACTGGAAATTAAACTGATCTGTTGCAGCAGAATGTGACAACACACACCCAGGGATGTAAACTGAGCGAGGTTGATTGTGGGATTTAGTTAGAATAGTTTGACTAGTGTTGTGTGACTTGCAGTGTTTTGGTTGTGGTGAATCTTTAGGGAACGTGTGGACACCAGGCTGTTGGGTTCTGTTTTGAGAAGTTTGCTTGCTTTAAAAATCACAGTGATTATGCCAGTTGTACGTTAACTGCCAAATGCCTAATTAAACGGTATGTGTTAAACAGAGTTCGGTGTCAGCTTCTTAACTTGCCTGTAGGATTACAAAAAGAATATACCTTAATTGATTATTATTTAATGTCACCTGCATGTGAGGTTTGTTCTCCCATAAAGCAGGCTGGCGCTGCAGTGTGTTGAAGGAAGCTGTGTGCAGGCTGCTGCCCTGCAGAGCCCCCCATTCCAGGGTGCTGCGTTCCTGGCACACACTGCTGTGCCCGGGAGCAGCTGTTCCCTTCTCCCGGCTGTGTGCCTGTGCCTGCTCCAGCAGCCCAGCCCAGCCACAGCTCACTCTGCTGGCTGGAGTATTCTGTGTCCCGTGCAGCTGGTCCCTGGTGGGATAATGCCCCCTGCTGCTCCCAGGAATCCCTGCTGGGTTGCCTGGGCACCAGGAAGGTGCTGCTCCTGCCAAAGTCCCCCCAGGCTGAGCGCTGCCCGTGCACCAAGGTCACAAGGTTCTCTTCCCTGCAATAGAGGGGCCACTTCTAGTTTTTGACAAGGAGAAATGAGCTGCACCTATTTTTAGGAAACCCAGTTCCCAATGTGCCATTTATTCTGTTGATAAAAATATAGCGTTGGAACTGAAGTGATTGATATTTTCCTGAGGTGGCACCAGGGTCATGGAAAGTTCCAGAGTGAGTGTTTGTTGCCTGTTCCCTCCCTGCTGCTGCTGCTCCTCCTCTTCTCCCCTCCCCAAAAAATCCTGGCATAAAGAGCCCACCAGCATGTGAATTCCTAGCAAAGCCATCCCAGTCTGCACTGCCAGTGCAGAGCTCATCCAGAACCCAAGAGAGTCTGTTCCCAGCTTGGCAGAGAGACTTTACCAAAGAAAGCTGTCGTACAGATAGTGATTCCTGACTTTATAAATCTTTCTGGAAGAAGCAGAGACTGGAGACATGCCCAGTCATTTCAGACATGTCCTTAATCCATCTTCAGACAAATTTAGGCATTCGGTAGAAGAAGGTTATAAGTAGATGAGCACAAGAAGAGCCAAAGGTAGGAGGCTTGTGGATTGGGTGCTTTTAGAAAATGGAATCATTTCTGTTGTGTTATTTTTGAGTTACCTACTTGTGGAAGCAATAATGATAACAGGACATGCTGAAGGTCAGAGTTGGTAAGGGATTGGATAAAAATGGGGTTCAGCTCCTCTAACTTTTTCTCTAAGCACTAATTTAGCCCTTTTCTTGTCTCCTGGGGTATAATGATGATGTGATTGATCTTGTGTTTGGCATGAAGACATGTTGGTGTCAATATGGAATTTTTCAGGCTGCTTGCTTTTTGTGGAAAACAAACAAGCAAAAAAAAAACAAAACAGAAAAAACCCCCAAACTTATTTGTGAAGAAAAACTTGTTTGTTTGGGTCAGGACCATGAATCAAGTTTTATGTGAAATGCGTGGCAGCGCTATCTGTTGTCCTTACTTGATACCTTCTCCTTTATTGCAGGTTATGATGCATGATTATCACAGAAGAAATTCATGTCTATAGCTCAGGAGGACTATATTACATCATCTTCAAGCCTGATAGTTTTGGAATCCATATTGCAGCTGCAAACACACGTCTGCTTTTGCATTTCCAAAAACATCTTCCCTGTCAGGAGATCCTGAAACTCAAGTGCTCTGTTCTAACACAGTGATACCATTGGGCTATTTTAAATTTACAGTCATATATTTGCTTGGTAAGTTGTACCATTAACTGTGTATGCAGTAGTTAATACTTCTGCTGAAATTATGCAAATCTAAAATCTTGGTGTCTTTTTTTTTAATAAAACACAACAAATGGATGCTTGTGAGTAAGATTATTTATTGTTGCCAGTTTAGGGTTGGATACTAACAGTAGTAAGTGAACTTAAAATCGATAAATTAACACTGGAAGCACTTAGTAGGAGCCTTGGTATTTTTGTTACTGATTTTGAGTCCACTTTTTCTGGTTCGGAGTTTTCTTGTTTAGTCTGATTTTCAGAATTTTCTATAACTTGAGATTGAAATGTACATTGTTGCTGGTAACATTAATAGCATCCCATATATACTCTAAGATTTTTAAAGTAACTGTACTTCTGTGTATGTTTGCAGCTCAAACTTATAAATCTGATTTTTTTTTTAATACTATTTCAAATTCATTAGGTCACCTAAGTGTAATAGTTTTGTATTCTTAATTAGCTTCTTATTTGGAAAGTGGTTCACTAAAAAAGAATCAATTCAAGGTGTTACAGAAGAGCTTCCACATAAAAAAATTAAAGTTTCCTCAAGTTATTTTTCCAGTCTTAGATTCTCCCTGAGGTGGTATCTTTGTATATGGCTGAGGTCTTCAGAGGAAGGTGTTCTAGCTTTGAGATGACATAAAATACATGATTGTTGTTCAGAATTTATTAAATTCTCTCTGTTTTGTTGGTCATAATTTTCTTTCATGACTTCCAGCTGCTCTAAAATACTGAGTCATTACTCATAAAATTAAACAGAAAATGTTTCTCTATCTATTCTGTTTCCCAAGCTACTTTAAATTCTCAGTTCTTATTTTTCAGTGTAGCTGGGTTTCATGTCTGCAAAAATGCAGCTGGACCAGGATGGTAGGGAGCAGAAAGTGGTGATGAATAATGTTAGCTGGGGATGGATCTACCAAAAGAGATCTTTAGGGAGGGGAATCCATATAATCCAGTGGCTCCCAGCTTGCTCCCACAGAGCTGGCATAGATTCAGCCTATGGTTTTGAACCCAGTACCTGTTGAAGTGATGAGGATGCATTAAAAGTTGTAGCCTCAATCCCTGAAAATCATTAATCCATTAATGCCCTCTGCATGTTTGTTTGCAAACAGTGTGTTTCTAGTACTGCTGTACTGAAGCAAAATTCTGTATGTGTAACCTTTGCCCATTGCACGTGCAGCCAGACCAACACCAAAATGATTCCCAACGGATATTTGATGTTTGAGGATGAGAACTTCATCGAGTCGTCTGTTGCCAAACTCAATGCCTTACGAAAGAGCGGCCAGTTCTGCGACGTCCGCCTCCAGGTACCTGTGCCTGGGGGGATCTGGGGGTTACACCATGGGGAGCTGTTCCCTCACTGATGGGATTTTAGAAGCCCATTTTTCTGAAAAATGCATACTAAAGAAAAATCAAATGAGGTGCACTTTGAGGGAAGTGATGTTAACTTTCAGCTAGAAACTATTGATTTGAACTGTGGCACTTATCTGAGTAAGCCATCATATTGTGAAAATATGGTAATTGCTAAATAAAGATAATTACAAAAAATCCTCACCAGCATATGGGCTTCTTGTTTGTGTTTGATGTGAAGGTATGTGGACACGAGATGCTGGCACACCGAGCTGTGCTGGCGTGCTGCAGCCCCTACCTGTTTGAAATCTTCAACACTGACAGCGACTGTCATGGGGTTTCCCACGTGAAATTTGATGATCTCAACCCAGAAGCTGTTGAAGTTCTGCTGAATTATGCCTATACTGCTCAGTAAGTAGTTCTCACAGTAATTAGAGAATAGACTTTGATTTGAATAATCAGAATAATAGAGTAAATGTCTCTCTTTTTAATAGGTTAAAAGCTGATAAAGAGCTGGTGAAAGATGTATACTCTGCAGCAAAGAAGTTGAAGATGGAGAGGGTTAAGCAGGTATGGTTCTCAGCTCTCCTGGAAGCCCATTCTGCCTTCCCAGCCTGACAGAATTGCACCTTTTGGTGTTAGCTAACCCAAACCTGATTCTTCTGTGGAAGAAGTGCTCAGCATAAAGCTGCTGTAGATGTTCCTTAGCACTGTATTAATTTACTGCCGGCTGGATATGTTGCTTCCACTTGAGGTGTCTTGGTGCCAGGGTTTTCCCTGAAGTTACATTTTGTATTTGTGCACCTGTCTAAGAAAACCAGCTTTGAATCTTGGCTGATTCCTTACCTTCAGATCTGTGGCAGCAATGCTGTGCTTGGTTGTGTTAGGAGCATGAACAAGAAAAAGAATAATTCACACTCTCCTGAATAGAAATTTGGTAGTGCTTGGCTTTGAAAATACCCTTGGCCACAAATAGGGGTACCCTTTACAAGGGAATTGGGATTATTAGCTCACCTGACTGAGTAGTTTTGAATAGGTGTTCAGTAGAAATGTGTGGTGTCAGTGTAGATGTCAGTAGGTTTTTTTATGTCTTGACTTTTTAATTTAAGATGTGCATATTCCTGTGAAAGGCAACATTCCTGTCAGTACTCTGCAGTTAGAAAACAGCTGCTGCTGTATGTGAGGATAGATAATTGAAATGTGTGAAAACTACCTGCTTGGACACTAAGGTGCAGCTGTTTGTTGCCAGGTTTGTGGTGACTATTTGCTCTCCAAGATGGATGTGCAGAGCTGCATCTCGTACCGGAACTTTGCCAGCAGCATGGGAGACTCTCGCTTGTTGAACAAGATCGATGGCTACATTCAGGAACACCTTGTAGAGATTTCAGAACAGGAGGAATTTCTCAAGCTCCCACGGTTAAAGGTTAGCTTAAGTTTGTATCCTTCTGGTACAGGATTTCCAAGAAGCAACCTGAGGAGCAACTAGGGTTTCATTCCCTTTTGGGGGCAGGAAAGCTTGGTGTACTGACTGCTGTCAACAGTTCTGGATCTATGTCCTATTCTTACTGCTGTGACCCTTAACTGTAGGGAACATGTGCTGTCACTCTTTCCAGGTGTAAAAGTGATTGTATTTAAATGTGCTTCCTAGTTCCATAGGCTTGAAAGCTCCTTGTGGTGTTTTCTGGTTCTGTGGTAAAGAGGGAGTTATGCTTACTATGTAAAGTACAGCATGTTGTGGGGTAATTCCTGGAGAGTAAATAATCTTTTCTGTTCTCCCTCAAGCTTGAAATAATGCTGGAAGACAATGTTGGCCTACCCAGCAATGGCAAATTGTACACAAAGGTAATCAACTGGGTACAGCGCAGCATCTGGGAGAATGGAGGCAGCCTGGAAGATCTAATGGAAGAGGTTAGTCTTTAAGGAAATGGGATTTTGGAATTAAATATTTTAAAAACCCAAAAAGCCAATATGAAGGATAATCCCTTTTTTTTTTTTTTTTTTTTTTCTGTTCACTTTTTTAACTATGACCCTAAAGAATTTAAATTTTGCTGTAGGTACCCCTAAGCTGAGAAACTGGGGGGGTGTTCAGGTGAGCTGAATGCACTGTTCAGTCTGGTCTTCACTTTCCTTTTTGCTCCCTGTTGCTGTATAGTAGCCTCAGAGTGGCCTGTATCTGCTTTAGTTTGGGGAGGTGGTACTGAGACTTGCCGTAGATTGGTGATGTTTTCCTTTGCAGGTTTTGCTTGTAAATGCACAGTAGGTAAAAGCTTCTAATGGTTGTTCCTCCCCGTTGGTTTATCTCCCCATAGGTTTATTAACAAAACTAGGATACCAAGGCTGAAGAACCAAGAAGAGCCTCAAGTGTATTGACACGTACAGAAGCAGCAGTCCTGCCCCAGTGCTCCTAAGAAAATCCGCTGTGGGCAGAGAACGATCATGATGATTTAATGGTGTTTACTTACTCCTTTACAGGATGCATTATTTTGAAACTTGTGTGTTGTTAAATGGCTTTTCTCATGAATACTAATGGTAGATGTAGCCTCGGCAGTGTTTAATGGCAAAATCAGTGGGGAGACAAAATTTTTAATTGGCTCCAGCAAACAGGCTTTACCAAATCTTGTGAAATTCTTCAAAATTTTCCAAGTCTGCTATTGCAAGCACGAAAGATCCCCAGAAACACTTGTCTAGGCAAAAGTACATGTTGATGCTGTCGTATAATCTCAAGTGTGTATTTCCTCTTGGAGAAACTCATTTAAAAGCTTTGATCATGTTGAAATTAAGATGCGTTTCATTGAAACAGCTGCATCTGATTTCAGTGGTGGACAACTGTTTCTTCCAGAACTTAAATTTGTGTTGTCTTCCCTCATCCCCATACCTTTCTTTTAGAATCCACTGTTGGCTTCTCTTGGCCTTTTTTGATGGAGATAAATATGTGTATTTTTTATAGCAGAAATCTTGTGTGCAGGGATAAGGAAAATGCTTGCATGAGATTGTGAATTTGTGTAACTCTGCAAATTAATGTGCCTTTTGCTTGTCTAATGTTTCTGTGCTGGGAAAACAGCAGAAGCCCATGGAAAATGAAGATTTCTCTCAAGCTGAGAAAGTAAGGAACCTTCACCCCCTGTTTGAAGATTGCCACCATGACATCTGCTTCCTTTTAGTTTTGCCACTGTGCAAGCTTGAGATGAGCTGACGAGCAGTGTGGTGTCTGGGGTAATGTGCCTGTAGCTGAGGAGCACAGAGACAGCAGCCACATGGGTGTTCTGTTGTTGTTTTTGCAGGTGCAAACGCTGTACTACTCAGCTGATCACAAGCTGCTTGATGGAAATCTGCTAGATGGACAGGCTGAGGTGTATGGCAGTGATGATGACCACATTCAGTTTGTGCAGGTACAAATTGCAGTCAGTCTCAGGTAGACTGGAGCAGTTTACAGCACACCTGAAGTCCTGTGTTCTGCTGGCAGAGAAGGCAGCAGGTGCTGTAGTGGAGAAATGCACCACGAGAAGGTGTCTGACTGGGAGCGGCTGCAGGCCATGATGTGCTCTCAGCTTCTGCCTCTTTGGCAGGCTGGGCTGACAATCAGCCTTTGCAAACAGAGTGCTCTAATTCTGACTTCAAAATCAATCCTGGCTGTTAGAAGAAAGAAGAGGCAGACAAGCACTCAGCTGTAGGAAGTCATGTGAGACCTAGTAGAGTTCCCAGAGACTGTAGAGAAACATGGACTGCTTGGCTTGCAGTGAGGAATGTGTCTGGTAAATTTGGGCCCAGAAAAGGTTTCCAGATCCAAGTTCTAATCCTTCAGCTGCCAGCATTCACTTCTTTTGTTCAGCTGCACTGGTGGTGTAGCTGCCAAATCTCTCTGATGCTTTGACTGAGTGCAAATCACTCCTGTGCTTTTTGAGAGGGTTTTTTTTTAATGGTTTTATTTTTTTAATTTCTTACCAGCTATAATCCTTCTGAACTCCAGAAAACCATGTGGCTTAGTACAAACACAGGCTGAGATATATTCCTTATATCTTAATATATCTTAACAGTTAACAGTTGTAAATTATCAGTTGCTTTATACAAATGAATTTGGTTTAAATTTATGATTTTGAAGCAAATACATTGTAGTATTTTATAACAGTGAAATATGTTCATACAAAAAGTTTCCTTCATGAAATTTTTAGCTACTGTGTAAAACACTGTCCATCCTAAAACGTAGATTTTTAGAAGTAAAATGAGAGGAAGAGGAAAATTTTCCAGCTAATTTTCCAGTTTCTTAATTTTTTTAGAAAGCCTTCACAGGGTTTCCCACCTCTGGATATCACTTGTAATCTTAGAAGCAGAGAGGTGAATGTTTAGTTCATTTTCAGAAATAAGACCAGAACTTCTCAATGTTTTTCTACAAATCCTTTCTGATATCCTAAACAATTGAGAGAACTAACACTAAAAATCCCCTAGATGCCAGTCCTGGAAAAATTGCAACTTTCACATTTTTAAGTTACAAAACTTTGTATTTTCTGTTGCTGTTGAGGCAATTTAAAGATAAGAGCATAAGTGGTTAATTGGATGAAGGTTTAGAAATAACAAAAATGCTCTCTACAATTGTGCTGGTTGTCTCAGTGAGCTGAGCTTAGCAATCCAGCTCCTCTGTGTGAGGGTATCTGAGTTAGTTGAGGTGTTTCAGAAGTCTTGTGACAGTTTCCATGGAGATCAGGCTCCAGGGAACTGTGCAAGCATCACAGACTTGGGACTGTGGTCATAAACTCTGCTGCTGAACAGAATAGACAGCATGGTAACTTCCTGTGCTTCAGGAAGAGCCTCAACAACCCAGCCAACTGTGCTGAAACTGGAAATTTTGAGCTTTTTCTTAATAGAGCAAAATAATGTAAGCTACAGTATAAATTTAATTTGAGATGGAAAGAAAGCAGAAGTCTTTTGTTAGCGGGAAGTATCAAGGGAGTAAAATCCAAGAAACAGCTAATCTGAGCAAAGGGAAGAATTGAGGTGAAATTAGTTTTTCTTCAGGAAATGAATAGTTAATTCACTTGCCAACAGCATTATATAATTAACTCAGGTTCCAGAAGCAGAGCTTGAGAGTGAAACTCCTATGTGGTAGCTCAGTTCTCCAGCTGCATGTAGGTCTTGCCTTAGATTTGTAAATTCTGCTAGAAATGCACACTTACTTCAGGGGTTTGCTGTCCAGCTCCAGCAGTATGAAGCTGCAGTCACAGGATAAAGTGAATTCCAGGAGAAAAGTGTAGGGTGGTTTTTGGCCACTGTTGCTGGGCAGGCAAGATGTTCTGCTGAAAATATAGGTGTGCTATAAATGCTGCTCTGCGGAGGCGGTAGAGGAGTGTGCTCTGGAGTAGCTACACAGTGTCTCAGAGAAGCAGAGGTTGAAGGAGCTGTAGTCTCTGGCTAGGTTTCTGTAGCTGCCTTTTGATTTTGCAGAAGAGGCCACCACGTGAGAATGATCACAAGCAGATCAGTAGCAGCTCCTCTGGAAGTCTTTCTCCAAATGCTACTGTTCAGAGTCCTAAACACGAGTGGAAAATCATTGCTTCAGAGAAGACTTCGAGTGAGTAACGGGGGCAGGGGTTGTCTAACAGATGTGTCTGGTCTAGGGTACCCACCACCTTCTGCACCCCAATTTCCTTCACATCTCTGAGGAAATCTGAGGTGTTTTTTCTTATTATACAAGTCAGGTAATTTGTAGGGTGCTTCTGATATACTTCTGATAACCTGAGGTCACATAGATCTCAGTTCCTTGTCAAATAAATCCATGGTGTGTCACCATTTTCCCAGAAAATCCAAAGGAGACAGGCAGTCCATTGTTAATTAACAGAGCTGTTTGCTCTGTCTGTGCAGGAGACTCCCAACACTTGTTAAAGTTACTGTCATGTATCCTTTGAGCAGTCTTTTAGTATCTAAAGCATAGTTGTCAGTAACTAACACTTCTTCTGACACTTAGTAACCTTAAAAAATGAAGTTCTGTGCTACCAAGGGGAGTGGCACAACCAATTTGGCGTCCACCTCGGTCCCCTGGAGGCACAGTGCATTGACGGTGGCGGTGTGCTGTCCCCGCAGGTAACACGTACCTGTGCCTGGCCGTGCTGGACGGGGTGCTGTGCGTCATCTTCCTGCACGGCCGCAACAGCCCGCAGAGCTCCCCCTCGAGCACCCCGCGGCTGCTCAAGAGCCTGAGCTTCGAGCTGCAGCCCAGCGACCTCATCGAGAAGCCCATGTCCCCCATGCAGTACGCGCGCTCGGGGCTGGGCACGGCCGAGCTGCACGGCAAGCTGATCGCCGCGGGTGAGCGGGGCGGGGCCGCCGGGCCGGGCCGGGCTGGTGCCTCTGAACCGGGGCCAGTAACCTCTCGCTTGCAGGGGGCTACAACAGGGAGGAGTGCCTGCGCACCGTGGAGTGCTACGACCCCGAGAAGGACACCTGGACGTTCATCGCACCCATGAGGACGCCGAGGGCCCGGTTCCAGATGGCAGTGCTGATGGTGTGTGGGGTGGGCAGCGAGCCTGTGGGACCCTGCCTGGGCTGAACAGGGCACACTGACCAGGATGGCTCTAGAAGTTGTTTGTCTGTAGTTCTGTGGTTACCTGAGTGCTCTCGAGCTGACTGGTGTGCTGAGAGGTGACGGGTGTTGGTTTGTTCTCTCAGGGGCAGCTGTATGTCGTGGGTGGGTCAAACGGCCACTCGGATGACTTGAGCTGTGGGGAGATGTACGAGCCCGAGATCGATGACTGGACCCCCGTCCCGGAGCTGAGGACCAACCGCTGCAACGCAGGTGAGGCCTCTGCAGCACCCAGACTGGGGGCTGGAAACTCAGCCAGTTCCTACTCACTGGCCATTCTTTCCTGTGCCAACAGGAGTGTGTGCCCTGAATGGAAAGCTGTACATTGTGGGTGGTTCTGATCCCTATGGCCAGAAAGGACTGAAGAACTGTGATGTGTTTGATCCTGTGACAAAGGCTTGGACGAGCTGTGCTCCCCTTAACATCCGTGAGTTTGTTGAGGAGCTGGGCAGGGATGGGGAGAAAAGGGCGACTGCAGAACAGCACCAAACCAGAGTACACCAAAGCAGAGCCCCTTTGACTGCTGTTGCTGGTGGCTGACTGTGCTGGCTTTGTTGCAGGGAGGCACCAGTCAGCTGTGTGTGAGCTGGGGGGGTACCTGTACATCATCGGCGGGGCCGAGTCGTGGAACTGCCTCAACAGCGTGGAGCGCTACAACCCCGAGAACAACACGTGGACCCTGCTGGCGCCCATGAATGTGGCACGGCGCGGCGCCGGCGCGGCCGTCCGTGACGGTAGGGCTGGGGCTGCTGCTGCCTCGGGCCTCCTGTGTGCTCTGCTGCCAGCAGGGTACAAAGCTCTGCTCCTTCATGGGCAGGAGCCTGGCTAAATGGCCAGTTTTAATTAAACAGCAAAAAGCTCTTGGTTGTGGGGCATTCACCCCACCTCTTTCTTCTGAAAGTGTCACGGTGCAGCTTCTAGAGCTGCACCCGTTTGAATTTGGACTTTTGCCTTTGGATTCTGAATCAAATTCCCATCAGCTGTCATGGGCAGGAGACCCAAAGCACACGGTCTGTAAGTTAGACCTTGATCAGGCCAAGGTGTGTGGCAGCACCTGGGGTCCCTTTGGGCTTTGTCCAGGCTCCTGGTGGGGACACAGGGCCAGCTGCTGCAGAGCAGTGAGCGTGGCTCCGTTTGCTCCCCCAGGAAAGCTGTTTGTGGCTGGAGGGTTTGACGGCACGCACGCGGTGAACTGCGTGGAGATGTACGACCCTGCCAGGAACGAGTGGAAGATGATGGGCAGCATGACCACACCCAGGAGCAACGCTGGCATCACCACCGTGGCCAACACCATTTATGCAGTGGGGGGCTTTGATGGCAACGAGTTCTTGAACACACTTGAGGTCTACAATCCAGAGTCAAACGAGTGGAGCCCCTACACCAAAATTTACAAGTTTTAAGTGAATTAAATTCCCTTTTCAAACTAACAGGCTTAGTGATGTAATTGTGTTTCAGTAGAGGTACACCTGTGAATAGGGGTGGGGAGGGCATAGATGTTGCCAACAGCAACACAGAGCTTTTGCATATTGCATATTAATGTGCTGTATATATTTGTTTTGGAAAAAATATTCAGATGAAGGGTTTTTTTGTGTATTTTAGAACTTTAAAGGTTTTGGTTTTGTTTTAAGATTTTGATGGTAACGCAAGAGAAACTAGACTGGGCATATCATTTCAGGAGTTTCCCCCAGTGTTTGTCACTTTGCACATTGGATGACTTCCTGAAGGTGTGTTCTTGGAGCAGGAAGGGTAAGGTTTGTGGGGGATAATGTTTTTTTTCTTTCATCAGGCCTTGGTTTCCTTCAGTAACTGGAACAATCTGTAACAAGAAGCCTTATTTAAATAGATATAATGGGTATTTTTTTTATTAAAAAAGCTGACATGCCTCTGCTAATACCTTATCTTTTACAATTGCCTTTTTATAACAATTTTTATATACTCAGCAGAGTGTTTTGTCTGTTGAAATGCAAATGGCAGATAAATGGTTATTGAAACAGAGACAGCCTTGGAGTTTGTCTAGAGCCCCAGTGGGACAGTGGATTGCCCCCACAGGTGAGCTGCAATAATGTGAGTTAGTCTGCACCACTTCCCTTAGAGCTGCACAGGGTTTCTGGATATGGCACACCCAGACTTCCTAGGGTGGGAGAAGGATTCTGGCTCCAAGTATTTTGAAGAGAATGCAGATTGTGCTTTCTGTACAACAGTTTTGTTACTCTGGGCGAGCTGATCTTTGTAAAACAGTTTGGGGAGGGGGGTTCTCATGGGTTTTAAACTCTTGCCAGCTGGCAAAGAAAATGTGTTGTAGTACCTGTCTTAAGTTTATTTTTCTAATATTACCAGCTGGAAGTGTGATAGAACACCAATAACTTGATTTTGTATGTGCTCATAGTCCTGATTTAGTTCACTTTATCTATTCCTATGGATCAAACATTGGGGTGGGATAACTTGGTGTCTAATGTGTAGTGCTGCACATCTAACTCTGGGTGCCAAAACTAGCACTGACTGCTTGCTGCTGCTGCAAACACATTAAAGGTACCTTTTGGGAAACCTTTGCACCAGAGGTGTGCCCTGACCTGGCTCTGTGTCCTTTTCTTCAAGGAGGTGTCCAAAGAGGAGTCTAAAAATACTAAAAGTGACATTTCAGATGATGTGGGCACAGGAGAGGGGCAGGGGGTGGAGTGTCCCATGTCCTTCATGCCTGGGAGAGCCAGAAAGAGGGGGGGGGAACAAAAGACTCATCCTCCAGCACAGCCCTTCCCAGGCCAGGGTCGGGACACAACGTGCCCCCATCAGCCCCTGGAACCAACATTCCCACCCTGCTCCCGGGGCTGGAGAAGCCCCATGGAAACAGCTCTGCACAGCCACTGTGATTAAGCAGGAATTCCAACCCCTCCCTGGCATGGGGGCCTGGGCAGAGCCAGCAGAGAGCCACTCAGAATTAACCACTGTTTAATATAACAATAAATTACATTTTTACAATCGAGAATTTACAAATACATCCAAAAGTTAGTATCAAAATAGACACTTCAGGACTTTGTCAGTCAGCTCATCTCTGTACAAATACATACAAGAAGAGGTAGCATTAAAGGCCTTAGAAAATGGCTTTTGGAAAGTTTCATGGACTTAAAGCAGTTCTGGAAAGCAACCAGCAGTGCAGCCAGAGAGGGATGTCACCTGGAGAGCAGGGACTACCATGTCCACCTTCCAGGAGGATGTGGCAAGAGCAGGATAGAGAGTTTCCCCAAGAACACTGCTAGCAGATTTCCACTGTATGAAGATAAAATGCCTGCTTAAACAAAGGAGGAACACCCTTTTCCTCTGAAAAGTCATAAAGGACAAACACCTGTATGAGGGTGGGGGGGATCTGTTTTGTCTTTAAGGAAAACCGAGCATCTGCTCTGCCCCTTTTACATCCTCTCAAGCCTTCACTGCACAGGACACACACATTGTGTCTGTGGGTCAGTCCTTCATTCCTGGCCTCACACTCAGCTACTGCCTGACCTCTGAGTCCCAGGTGCCACAACAGATTCCTTTCTCTCACTTGAGACTTGCAAAGTACCAGTAAAGCAAACAGAGGGATTTTCCTATACAACTGTTAACAACTCAGCTGCTCACAGGAATGCTGGATGCTCACAGCAGCACAGCACAGCTGCTGCATCCCAAACCAGCCCTGCTTCTCCTGAGTATCCACCCTCACTCGAGACACAACATTCTAGTAGTGAACAGAATTCTTCGCAGAAATCCCAACATTTAATGCCCACGTGGAACTGTGCTTTCCCTTCAACTCCGGCCCAAGCCAGCACCTCTGAGGAAGAAGAGCCGGCAGGTTTTGGCTCCCTCCGCTCCCGCTGAGGAGGCGGAGCCCCGCGGTCAGAGCCAGCCCCGGCTCTCCGCCTCCCTGTGCACGGACGCCTGGCACTGCTCCAGCATCTGCTCCAGCTGCGCCAGCTGGCAGCAGCCCACTTCCAGCCTCTCCCTGGGAGACAGGACACAAAGGTTAGCAGGACAGCACAACAGGAATCCTTACAAATACTCCTTACAGTTTCAAGGACCTTTCCATCAGACTCAAGCACTGTGAGTTGGGTACTACAAAAGCAGTGACTTTGGGACTACAGCTGCTGAATCTGAGGCTTTCACAAGCTCCTTACAACCCCCAACCCAGAGGCAGAGCTCCTGTTCCCTTCTAGGAACAATTGGCAGGAGAGGTCACTGACACCCAATTTCTGGAGAGATTTGTGATTCTGGAAGATTCAGTTCAAACCATCCTTCACACACTGACATATCCTATACTCACAACTCGAAATAAGGATCTGGATATACCCCCTTATGACTTAGACCATTTCTAAAGAGTAATCTCAAACTGATCACATATAAACATGCCCTAATTTAGGTTTCCAAAAGATTCTCTCTCACAAGACCGTTTAAAAGCTGCTCCTCCAAAAGGAGGAAGAAAACAAATCACTGAGTTTCCCAAGCACAGCCTGAGGGCTGCCAGGGCAGTCTCTACAGTGCTTGTTTTACTCTGCTGAGCACAGATTTCCACACACTGTTTTCTTTATGCCTATATCAATACAGTCTAGAGCCATCAACTTGAGTGAAGCTTTTAAACTGCTTTTTATTACTGATACAAATATTGAATGTCTCCCTCCCTGAGTAACTGCTCCCTGATCTTGCAATCTGCACATTGAGCTTGACAGAAGATTCAAGGATGCAGAATCAATCCAGGCAAAGGGAAGCTTTTTAGAGTAATTCACCCTCCAGCTTTTCACTCAGCTGATCCTGGCTACTGACAGCTCATTCATATTCACACAATAGCACAAACCAGTTACCTGTCCTTTATTAGCCAGCTCAGAATTACTAAAAATCTATGATTGCCTTTTAGAAACCTTCCAGAGCCTGGATTCACAAACCTTCAGTGACACAAATCCATAAAGAAATGAGCCAGAAACCACTGGCAGAGGAAGAGGGCTCAACGCCTCACCTCCCACAGCTGAAAATCACCATGTAGGCACTGATGCCTTATCTCCAATTTAACTTCTGTCCTCTCTGGCTCTTTGTTAATTAGGTATTACAATTAAAAAGGGAATTTTAAAAATTCCCCGTTTATTTTCCCTACACTGTTCCTACAAAGGGAGATTTTTATTGACCCTGATGATTCCTCTTGTGGTACTTTGGTTAATGCAGGTGAAAAAGCTGCCTCAACCCCCTGGTGGGGGCAGGAACAACTTACCTGTACAGCTCCTGTGAAACACACTGATAGAGCTCCTCAGCAGTGAATTTCAGACTGTTATTGATCTAAATCAAAGAAGAAATAATTAATATAGCCATTTATCAAGTGTCACATGTCTGCTACAATGATACAGTAGGAATGGCAGATACAGCTCATGTATTCCCTAACAGGCTCTCAAGTTGAGACAGTGCATTAAAAAAATCATCCTGTATCTTGTAATAAAATCTAATGTCACAAATTCCAGCTCCATTTTCTAACCACTTCTCCACAAATCTAAAAGACCTTCAATAATTCTTCCTCCCCTCTTAAGTTACCATGAAGTTTTATTTAGATATACATATATATAGATATATGTGTATCTCAAAAGAAGTAAGCTCTGACTTGAATAAATTCAAAAAATATATGTGAGAACCCAAACCCCAAATACATTTCCCTGCATAGCAGAGCACTGAAATATACAACATATTAAACAGAAATATTCTACTAAAAACATTAATTTCAAAGCTTTTTACTCTTAACAGCAAGTCATTCATACCAAGTGAGTGCTCAGCAAAACACACAATTTAAATATCTGTTGAAATCCAACCAAAATCTATCTTTATGTTCAACAACTAACAAGTAAGAGCAAATAATCAAAATTCTTAATGGAAATGCAATGATGATACATGACCTCAGAGCTACTTAAAAGCTGTAAGTGAAGTGATCAAACACCAAAGAAAATGTCATACCTCATGTCTTCTGAGAAAGCTATAGAGGGTCCAAATATCTTGGAAACTGCTGGTAGGGGTCAAAATTCTGAAAAAGAAAAGTTTGGGGAGGCTTTCAAGCAAACAGAAAAGGAGTCTATCAAAGAGTTAAAAAAATAAGTCAGAAATCTTCAAGGGAAAAAAATTACTTGAACAAAAAGGAACTCATGAATTTAGAAGAATTTTCCCTTCCACTACTCTAACAGAACTAAAGAGCTCATTATTTCTGTGAGGACTTTTCTGGAGGCTTTTTCTAATTAAAAATTCCCTCCATGTTTTTGTGAGCCATTTCTGCAGGAGGAGGGAGGAAACCCAGCACTAATTGAAAGCCCTTTGGTGCCCACCAGCAAGGCCCATGGGCTCACACAGAACCACAGCAAAGCTTCCCAGGATACACAACATTCCCAGCCCAGCTTTAACTCATTCCTATAAAATTAACATTGAAACACAAGTAGCACCTTACATATACTAAGAAATACTGATAAAATTCTGATTTTTAGGTCCTACATAGTTAAATCATGATTAAGATAATGACTGGACTTGGAAAAAGACAAAAACCTTTTGGGGAAAGTTCTATTTACTTTCCCATGGGAAAGTGCCCAAATTCTCCTCTCCCTCCTCTTGCAAGCTGTAAGCTTCATTTATAAATGAATTAATTGGGGATTGAAAAAAACCAGGAAAGTAACAGAGTAAGTTTTAAAGTCCCAGTTAAAGGACCCTGTGTTTGAAGCAGGCTGGAAGACCATGATACAGCACAGGATTTATAGTAACTGGAGCATCTGCTGCTCTTTCTCATCATTTTTCATAGAAATTATCACCAAAAATTAGTCACACATTCTTCCCCCCCTCCTAAGAAGCACTACCCAAAATGTTTGCCTTAAACCTGCCAACTGTGAGTCAGCAAGGGAACCAACTTGCTGTTCTGCCTAGAAACACTCAAGTGTACCCCTGGAACACCTCAGGTGCATGGACAAACCCACCATGTCTCCAGCCCTTTGGGGGAAAAACAAACTGTGTAATTAATCATCCAAATAACTCATGTTAAATCCTGCACCTCATTTTATGGCCTTTGCTTGGACAATGCCAATGGTTTCTGGGTTTGTACCATGGAATGAGAAGTCTGACATTTGGCTCCAAGTTTTACAGGCAGCTCCAAATAAAAGAGATTTGTTGTTTTGAGGAGAGAGCTCCACACAGAGCTCTGGGAAGCTGCTGAGGGAAGAGCCTGCACTGTAACTTCCCCCACAGATTCCCAACAGGTCAGCATTTATGAAACAGCCCAGTGCTGTCTGCAGTTAAATAGGGGCTGCAATACCAGCTCCAGTCTGGGAATACATTCTTCTGTATAAAACTGACACATTCCTGCCTGCAGAGAGATTTCTCAGCACCACTGCTCTCTGCTGCTTTCAATCACTTCATGCTCCTTTCTTTCATTCCTGTAACCACCACCCTGTGCTATGAAAAACTGGCATTTTAAGGGAAGACACACTGGGAAATCTGGATCTGTCTGTATGAGCATTAACTCTGCCTCTATTACTTCATTTAATCAAGTTGTCTTCCTTTCAATGGAAGTTTTTCAGTGATAAAACATCTGCCTCTGCTACAGGACTATGTCTAGAGAACTCCCTCTAAATCAGCAATCCATGAAGCAAAGGGCTTTTACATCAAACTGTTCTAAGTAGCCATGTGAATCTCAGTATTGTGACCACCACAGCACTAACCACTGCTGCAGCTCCTCTCTCCACACTGCTTCAAAAGCAGAGGGTGGAAATCCATGGAATCATTTGGCCTTTCATCAGCATAGCCTTGCAGAACCACACTACAACACCCCCCATTCTGTACTTCAACCTAAGAACTTTGGTGTGATTCTACAGAGTTTTCTGAAAATATTGAGCATGTGAAGTAAAGAAGGAAATGTCATAGAAAGATCCAAGGAATGACTATGGAAACCTACCCCCAGCTGGAGGTTAAATGCTGCCTTGGGGGCAAGGAGAGAGAAAACAGACTGTCAGACTTGCTGGTTTTAATTCAAGTGCTTCCCAAACCACTCCCAATGTTTCTTTATCTCCTGTCCTGTCATCTGATGCCAAACACAAGGTGAAGGATACAATAAGAAATAGAAATGGATAGGAAATAGCTCAAAAGGTGGTTCCTTACTTGTGCACAGAAGACCTGGGAGAAAGCAAAGCCTATTTGCAAAGGACCAGAAATGAAAAAGCCCAGCCCACAAGCCAAGTGGCAGTGACAGCAGGCCAGCTGCTCCAAGAGCCCATGAGGGCAGGGACAAGGGAGCACTGCCCACTTCCAGCTCTATTTGAGCTTCATTTCTTACAGCTGCCATTAAAATTGGCACCACAGAACATTTCAATTTGGACCTGGCAGCAGAGAAGGCTGCAGGTAAGCTCAGTTTCAGGTTTCACCTAAATGCACAAAACCACAAAGATCAAACAAATAGTGATTGGAATGTCTGATACTTCCTGAACAGAGAGCTAATCTCCATTTTACTTCCAGAAAGAGATTGTGCAGAGCAAGATTAAAGGCAGAGCTCTTCATCCAGAGACTTTATTGGGACTTAATGGCAGAAATTATTAACTGCCACAGGAGCCTAAGGGAATGAAGACAACTCTCTAATGAGACACCAAGGAAAAGAAACCTCAATTCCTCCACTGACCAGCTGAAAAAATAAAAAGGTCACAATTTCTCTACATCTGTGGAATTTTGTACTAAAACTAGTAAAACTACAGAATTGGTTTTAATTTATTTAAATTCAGTAATCAGTTCTGATATAGTAATACTCTCCTGCATTACTGAAAACATAAGAAATTACACTTCTAATTTACAAATGTTTATGCAGCCCTTGACTAAACCACGTTTTTCCAAACTACTGGGAGTGTGAGTGAAATTCTATTTATATAAAATACTAGAAAAGCAGAATTCAAGCTCCCTACACAGTCAGTAACAAATATTTTTACAGGTGACAGCACATTAATATAAATATTTAGGAGGCCTGTATCTAAGTGCATATGCTATAAGCTGTGAGTGATTTTAAAGCTGGCATATGAACAAAAAAAAATTCTTTTTTTAGCCAACAGATGAAAAGAAAAAATCCAACTTGAAATAACTGTATCAATTCAGCAAAGACTGGATTTTCTTTCTTTTCTATGAACAAGGATTTCTTATCTAAAAGAAACTTGGCAGGAAACATGATGACAAGGTCCAGTTCCCTAAGGCTGCACATAAAATCTTGGAATCACAAGTTCTATTCAGCTGAGAGCAAACATCAGCTAATCCAAACCCCTATTTTATTTTAAAGAGTTAAGAGACCTTAAATAAGATGTCCCAAATAACTGGTTCCAAGTAATACTCAACCCAAATACTAATACAAAACACCAGTGAGAACACTCACAAATCCTCAATCCAAAATTATTTTAAATCATGTAATGGTCTCACAATTTTATTGGATGCTTAAATTTCAGAAGTCTCATACCCTTTGCTCATTATCAAGAGTAAAGGTATATAGTTTGATTATGCTAACTGTACTTATTATTCTTTATTTCAGAGCTGAAGGCTGTCACTGCTGGCATGCAGAATTGTGCAATACAAACATCACTCTGCTACCCATGCTGTTAGAGGAATAAGCCAAGATAAAATAAAAAACTTGAACAGTGTAACAAAAGTTACCAGAAGAGGGTAATGTGCCAAAAGCTGTTACTGACACATCTTCAATGAAACAGCTATTTTTTTTCCCCTTTTCTATATCTGTATTTGTCATTAACATGTTCTGGCCATCAAGCCTGAACAGCTGGGGTAGTGCCACTGGTGTAGTATTTTTTATGATTAAGGTTATAATTACATTTATCTCAAAAAGCATCATCATGTTTTTCTAATTGTTTGTAACAATCTGAAAATCTAAACTTTTAACACAGTTGAACTCTCAATATAATTTACAGGTAAAGCTTCCAAACTTCCACAAGGTATTTTCTTTGTTCTGGACAGCAGGGACCAAAGGTACTACAGAATCAGTTGCATTTTATCACTAAAACTTGTGTTACCTCCAAATATTCAAGACAGAACTTTCTCACTATTTTCTCTCCAGTGCCTCCTTTTCTGCAATCATGTCATTAGATTAAATCACTGAGAGGCATTTTTTCAAAAACCAAGAAAAATACATACACTACAGGTCAGTTTTAGAGTAAAATGTAAGTGAAGTGTTTCTGCCCATGGCAGGGGATGGAACAAGATGAGCTTTAAGGTCCCTTCCAACCCCAACTGTTACATGCAAACTTCTGAATTTTTGCTTTAATATTCTGTAATATTCATAAAACTGCAATGAGACATTAACTTGGCTCTTGGCTCTTTGGAAAATCTCCTCAGAAATCTCAAACTCTCTTAAATGCCTCCACTCAAGGCCAATGCAGTGAATGTTTGGTGCAAATTCTCCCCATTTCTTGCTCCATGATGCCACCTACTGCAAACCTGCACACCAGAGCAGTCATTTCCAAAGTGTCCAGGAAAACTACTCCATTCCAACCATCAGCCTGTGTATTTGAGGAGTTTTGATTCTCACAAAGCTCTCTCACACAAAAAACCAGTTTTCAATGAAACACCTCTGCAACACAAAAATAACCATCCTGAATATTCCATATTCCCATTTCATCTCATCCACCACATCTATAAACAGACACCCCAGGATCTGTTGCAAAAACTGAAGCATTGCAGTGAAGAGAACAAAGTTGAGCAGCAACCTTCTTTATTGAAACAATTTCCTTAAAGGGAAAAAACCCACCTGCAATAAACTGAATTCATCAGAAGTCAGCTGCTCAAGCTCACGTTTCTACCCATATTTTTTATGCTTCTAATTTTATAAGATTTTGATTATTTATGTTTAAAAGAGAGACTAATTCTTTGAATGGATTTATATGTCACTGCTATGAAAAAGGGACTAAGCCAAGACAACCCAGGAGATTCCTTATTCTTCCTTTTGTGCTGTAAAACAAAGGGCAGAGGGATGGGACTCCCTGGCAGGCCAGAGGGCAGAGTCAGATGTAATACTGGGAAAGAGTTTCTCCCTGTGAGGGTGCTGAGGCCCTGGCACAGGGTGCCCAGAGAAGCTGTGGCTGCCCCTGGATCCTTGGAAGTGTCCAAGGCCAGGCTGGATGGGGCTTGGAACAACCTGGGACAGTGGAAGGTGTCCCTGCCCGTGGCAGGGTGGCACTGGATGGGCTTTAAGGTTCCCCCCAACTCAAACCATTCTGGGATTCTGTGAATAGAGGGAATATTATCCTGCCTAAATAGAGAATGCAGCTGATTGTTGTTATGGCTGCCATGAAGAACACTCAAACTGGGAACAGCAAAGCCTCAAAACTTTGTATCCTTCACTCTATTGGAACTTTGCCCCTCTCTGGGTGGGCCTCACATTTGAAACACAAATGCCCTGAATTATTCACAGTTCCTGCCATCAGAACTGATGTATTAATCATTAATCATTAATAGTTGAAGTTGCACCTGAGCAGAGGCAACACTGGTCAAGCACTGGAAAACAAATCCAGACACAGAAGGCAATTCCCTACAAGAGACCTCCATGTCTGCAATACTTTAATGATCTTCTGCTGCCAATGGCTCAAGGCAGCTTTGACAGCAGGATTTTTACTGCAAATCATGTCACCAAGCACACAGAATAAAGCATGGTGTGGTGCTGAAATATTTCAGACTTTTGTGACTCCAGGAGCCTGTCACACATCTTGCAGAGCTCACCTGCCAATGCCCTCATGGATGTCCTTCACTGCTGCCAACAGCTTCTGCAGCCCCAAAAAAGCCTCCTCAAATGAGGCCTTGGCAGCCATGGTCACTGCACTGGGGTCCAGCTTCTGGAATAGCTCTATACTGAAATTCAAAAGAAGAGATAGAAAAGCAGTTAGTAGAACAGCTCAGAATTCAGAGAAACCCAGTGTCTGTTCTGTGCTTGTATTTTGTCTATTAAAACAGAAAGGTCAAATATAAATCATATTATCTTAAACAGTCTCAGGATAAATGGCAACGCAGAAATGGAGTTATCACTGCTGATTAGCTCAGTCCTTACAGACCACCAGAAATTGAGCTCATTTGTGTTTGGCTGGCTCAGAGCCCCTCCTTGGAAAAGATTCCAGACTAAGACAACCAAAAGAAAACACACTACCTATTTGGATTTTATCAAAAGATATAGCATTGCAGTGAGTTTACATCAGATTTTAAAAAATAACCAAAATAAAAGGCAATGGTAAAAGATCTAGATGGAAGAAGAGGCAATTTCCTGCAATTCTGAATTTACATGAGAAAATAAATTTAATAAATTCTGCATTTCAAAATGTGAAAAATTTTGCTTAACAACAAATTTTTTTATTTTCTTAACAACGAAGTTTTCTATTTTAAATTTATTTTCAAGTTTTAAAATAGGATATAGGATTTTGCATAAGCCAGTAGACATGCATTGGGTTTGGAAAGAAAATAACCACAAGAAAATTAAGATTTTAGATGCAATTTTATGGATAAATAAAGGATTTTCATGGATGTCTCACACTTGTGGAGTTTTCAACTTTATTTTCCAGGGCAACTCATTTCAGCTGCTGCACAGAAAAAGAGTAGCAGACCGACTTAAAAATGCACATGGTCTCAACTTTGGTGTGACAGGTTGTGTGACTTTTTTTTTGGGACGGGGTCAATTTAGATTAATTATGGAGTAAAAAAGCAGTTTCTCAAATGTGCTTGTTTGAAAGTTATCTAAGGTTATGTGTTAGCTCTGAGCCCCTTTAGCAAGCTGTACCTGTACAAGTTCATGGTGTTCCAAACACCTTCCAAGACTGACCAGATTTCCTGGTGCCTGCTTTCCTGAGACACATGAAAACTGGGATGTAGCTCATTTTCCTCAGTGCTTTGCAGATTGGCTTCCATTTTTTCACATGCAGCATTTTCTGAAAGAACCATGATGTCTTCTGATAAATCCTGCTCACTCTCTGCCCTCACCTTATAAAACAGTTCAGCAAACAAATAATCAATGTATTTGGTTTCTAACTATAGAAAACCAGAATCTATACACTTCTACAGATTTTTTTAAGGCAATGCTCAAGAAATCAAGGCTGAGGTCTTTGAGTCACCTTGGTTACAGTCTCTGCATCCACAGCCTCTCTCAATGGTTTGGCTGGAAGGAATCTTAAGTCCATCCAGTGCCACCCCCTGCCATGGGCAGGGACACCTTCCACTATCCCAGGTTGCTCCCAACACTGTCCAGCCTGGCCTTGGACACTGCCAGGGATCCAGGGGCAGCCACAGCTTCTCTGGGCACCCTGTGCCAGGACCTCCCCACCCTGACAGGGAGGAATTTCTTTCCTGAGTAGTTTTCAGACAGAGCCTGATCCTTGTGACAGCAGAGCTGCAGTTTCACTGCTGACTGCATCACACAGAGGTCCCAGCACAGGTTACTCCTGTCCTTCTTTCTTTCCCCTTCAGCCTTTTCCAAAGACACCAAGAACTCTTTACAGCTGTTCTGACCTATCTTCTTTCCCATAAATCCCAATATTTCACCCATGCTCATGACTCCAGTTTTTAAGCCTTTACATACAGAACTGGCAGTAACCATAAACCAAACCAATTGGAATTTCCTCCACAGCAACTCAGAGTTGAGCTGGGAGCGAAGATCAACTTCTGGGAATACAAAAAGTGTCAGGACAACTCCCAGTAACCATCACAAACCATGTGATACAAGGGAGTCCCTTCCTCAGCTACCAAGACAATGAAAGCTGAAATAACATATTTAAGAACAGCAGCATGGGACAAATGTCAGAAGGAGAAACAGCAAGTTTAATCTCTAAGGCCCATCAGATACAAATGCAATAGAAAACTAAGACAAAATAATGGTTTTCAATCATCCTTCCAATACTAACACATTTATATTAGCGAATAAAAGTATCTGCAGATATTCACTGCATGAAAATAAAAGCTGGGGTCTCTTCATTTAGAAAACACCCTAGCAACATTTCCTGGAGTAATCAGTGGAAACAATGGGAATAATTAAGAAATCTAGGCTTGGAACATGGAACAATTTGAGGATGGTCTGAGGAGGACAAATACCAAAGCTGCCCTTACCTCCCCCAAGGTCTCACACAGTTTTGTCACTTCAGCATAAGCCTGGGGCAGGACACCATTGTAGTCTGACCTGCAGCTGAAAGCATGGAGCAAATTTTTTGATTCCTGGAGCAGGATATGCACTGTTGAGGAGTCTAATGGTTTATCTGATGTTTAGACATTAATGTAAGAGGGAGAAAAAAATAAGTTAGGATTTAACAGTGTTGGCAGGTAAATTTAATACTCAAATACCTAGTTTAACAGCAGACCATGAAAAGCCTAGGAAAATGGTTCAGAATCATCAGGTACAACAATCTCAATGAAACATGCATGAGATTGCTCACTCCTTAACCAACTCTTCCAAATTTATCCTGGGATCTTGCAAAGGATCAACTGGCATATCTAAAATAATTCTGCAGAACAGCAATATCCCAAAGAGGTGGAACTAAGAAATCACAGAATATCCTGAGTGGGAAGGGACCCACAGGGATCATGGACTCCAACCCCTGTCCCTGCACAGACACCCCAACAATCCCACCCTGTGCATCCCTGGGAGTGCTGTCCAAACTCTCCTGGAGCTCTGGCATTCCCAGGGAAGCCTGGTCAGTGCCCAGCACCCTCTGGGGAAGCTCACCAGGTCTGTCTGTCAAAATCAAATACTCAAAGAATCCTTAAACAAATGGAAGGTGTGTGGGGTTTCTTTTCCTGGTTGGTTTCTTTTTAAAACAAACCTCCCTGCCCTCAAATACCAAATTAAATATCCTTTGCTCCTCCATATTTTTTTGGCAAATGCAGATCATTTGGTCACATGTAACATGGGGGCAAAGGAGGCAAAAAGTTTGTTTGATTTTGAAAAATAATTCAGAGACTTTGATGACTATTAATACACACAATCAGTTCTATAACTCAAACCAGAACAGGGAGGCTTTTTAGTTTACAATTAGCTTTCTCAGGGACTGTTACCTGCATAAAGGTGTTTAGAAAGACATTCAATGGTTGAAAGTAAACTCCTTGGCACCACATGACCAAAAACAGCCATCCAGTGTTTTTTATAACATTTCAGCAGGTTTGCTAAGGTCCATGGTGGCTTCAGGTACAAGATCTGGAAGACAATATGTTATAAATTCAAAGGCTGATTTTCATTTAGACCTATTCCTATACATTCCACAACTGCTCTGTTCTTCAAGAATGTGATGATTTGTGACTGCTGAAGGAGAATTTCACTGATTCCTCAGAAATAAGACCATGTCCAAATTTTTAACAAATTTATCTGTTCATAAAGATTTGATTCAGCAGCACCATGGATTAAACAGTGATGGTCATTCAGAAGTAATGCACAGTCTCATGATTTGTGGTTCCCCATTCCTCAAAATCTCTTCATACTTTTGATTTATCTCAAAACTGATCTAGTGAGTTACTTGTGCACAAAAACCAACAGTAACAAGAACAAAAAGAACAACAGTAAATATGCCTTTGATTTTCCAGTACTGTTACAAAGTAAAAATAAACACAGTTTCTATTTACACATTAACTAAAACACGTATATTGAAGAAAAATTTAGAATTCACTATGATCCAGTTAAGCCAAGTGTTTGAAGAGATGTTAAAAGAAATTAAGTGAATAGAGAAGTCAGCTTAGCAGCTAATCAGAGCAACTTGGGAAACAACAGTCATCCCACGATTTGGGGGGATTTTTAAAGCCACAGATTTTTAAAGCTGCATTAAATTTAAACTTCTAAGAACCCCCCAGCAGCTATAAAATGGAATCTAAAGTAAAGCATGGATGATCTGAAAGTGCCTTGTACATGGATATTTATCTTCTGCAAACAGTACTTTTGCAAGCATGTTTAGAGGTTCTCATAAGTACCCTTGTCATTCTGTATCTGCTCTGGAATCAATCTAACTGTGAACAGTTTTATCCACATCTGTTCTGGGGGGGGGAAGAAATGTCTGCAACAAATCCCCTGATATTATACAGAACATGATGGAATTATTTCTTGTAGGATGTATTTACAGTGCAGGGATTTACTAGACTAGAAAAGCTAAAATAGAAAGTTAATGCCACTAATAAATAGAATTCTGAAAATTCACACTGAGAAACCAGCACCCCGTTACTGTGTCATTAAAATACTGCACATGTTGTACACTAGTGCTCAAACAGGATAATCTTGCTATAAAATGGAATATTGGAAGTGAGCACTGAGCTGTTCCCTGTCAGTGATATCAGAGACCTGAATGACTTGGGTTTGGCTAGGCACAGATACCAAAAGCAATAAAATACCAAGAACATTCAATCCTCTAAATAATCAAAATATCAAGCAAGATGATGTAAGAAACCACCTCCATCCACAGGTTTCCAAATGCGAGTTTCATTTCAGTCTCCAAAATACAAGACAAAGCTTCTCCTAAGTTCCTTTCAAGGTCTGGAAGCACATTTGGGAATTGTCCAGTAAAACCAGCATTGCCTCTTGCCTTCCCAAAATCTGTATCTATCAAACCAATGACACAAAAGGTATTTATTGAAGCTGAGTTTATATCTAATTCATGTTGATGGTACATGAAGAACTTGTCCCCATAAATAAAGACAGACTGCACTTCAGTTTATAAAGGAGGTGTGCTACACCTAATTAAGTTTCAAGTATTTCTAGTTATACCCACTTGAACTGTGTGTATTTTTAATTAAGAGCTACTAACCAAGAAGATTAATTTCCCCAGAGTATTACTCACTAGTGACCTTACTCCACATTTCTTTTTTCCTTAAATAACTTAGATCATATACAGCCAGCAGGGTTATCAGCAAGCACAAGAGGATCACTTCTGAGCTCTGTGAGCTGTACCTATATCTTTGGAAAAATGAAAAAACCTCCTTCAGCCCCAAAAAGTTCAGGACACCTTTTAAATTACTCTAAACACAGGAAATTAATGCAGTGTTTTTTCCTATACAATAAAAATACATATAATTGAATTTCTTAGAACTCTGAGACAGATGGCTTAATTAATGTCTTGAACTCTCAGAACTTTTCAAAAACCTTCCCCAAACAAGAAACATTCCTAAGGATCCAAAACATAGGAAAACTGAAGGTATAGTAGCAACTGTTCTTCCTCTACCCCACTCATTTTTACACATTCACAAATTCCACAGACTCACCCTGCTTTGACTGCTGCAGCTCCTCAGAATTCTGGGGCCTGTTTGCACTCACATTCTGCAGAGCAGCCATCAGATCAGCTTTGCAGAATGCCTTGACCTCACTCACAATGGCTTTATTACACAAATTTTTATCATCCCTAGAAAAGAATTACTTGTTTTCAAAAAAGGAGCAAAAGCAGCACACTGAAAAACTCTCATTCTCAAGCAATTAGAAACAGTTCAAAAATTAAACTGGAAAATTAAGCAAAAATGAGAAACATACTGAAAATTTTCAGGGTCTAGGTTTAAGAAAACAATAGCTGTAATTACTACAGCAGTGATGCTTACTTGCTATGATCTCAGAAAGCAAACCAGGCAATAATTCTAAGACAGTGCTACGTTATTTGATGACTACAGTTAATTCTATTTGTTGAGATCCTTTTTAACTATTCTGCTAGCCAAATCATTATCTCAAATCCCACTCTGAGGTTCTGCTCTAACAGAACTACTTCAAAAATCCAAGACAAAGTTGCATCCCAATACTTTCTAAAAATTCCCACTACGTATCTTGGTAGAGGATAAAGGGAATTTTGGATGAAAAGCAGTTCTGAAGTCACCTCTTGTTTTGATCAGTGAAGCCTGAAATCACCATCACTACCCTATGAATGCTGTGACTGAAACAGCATTTTCAGCAGCCACTGTGTAAACTTGAACAACCCAAATGGTGCCCAGAGTTTTAACCCCACTCACTGAACTGTGCAGGAACTGGCTGTAGCCAAGACCAGGGCAAGTAGAGCCAGGAAGTGTTAGTCCTTCAAGGTGGCTTCACCTGCTCATAACAAATTCAGAATCAATGCCCAGAGGTCAGCTGCTATCCTCACAAACAGGAACAGCAGCAAATCCATCCCCTGCTTCTAAGATTAACCCCTTGTTTGCTTCTGCTTGCCTGGCTGAGAACAAGGATAAAGTCTCTAATTGGATCTCAATCTTTAAGTCACGTATTTTTTTCAATTTTGTAACTTCAGTAATATTTTTTATGAGAAACCAGAATAAAATCTGAGAAACCTATGCTTTAACAAGTTTTAAAACTGAATATTGAGTAAGCTGCATTCTATTTCAAGCTGATGAAGGTGATTCCATCTCCAACTGTAGTGGTTTATTATATCCTTCTGCTCTAGCTTTTAAGAGAGTGATTGCCCTTCCAAGAGCTTACTGCTCTTTCTTTAAGGCCTGATTTGAAAGCAGTGTGGCAGGAGAGCTAAAGGCACCCAGGAACTCACGTGCAGAGGATGACAAGAGCTTGTGGGAAGAACTTCTGGTACTGCAGGCAGCACTGCAGGACACGGTCATCATTGTTCTCATCACTCAGCCCATCTGCAAAGGCAGTGCACACAGCTCACAAACACCTCAGTGCACTCATGGTGCTCTCTGCACACTTAACACTCCCCACACAAAGACACAAAGGGAAGGTGAAACTGAGAAACAACCAGGAAAACAGTAGACAGTGAAGACATTTCCATGCCACAGGCTTGGATACACTCTGAAAGCTGCTCTAAGAAATTAACTCATTTTAATTATCAAACAGCAGAGTGAAGAAGTCTCCATTAAAATCAGAATTCTAAGGTTGTCACTAGGTCAAGTGACAAGGATGAAATGTGAATGTGAATCTAGCACAAATGGATTGCATGTGTATTTACACATTTTTTGAGAAGCCAGCTGCATGGACTGCCCCCACAGTTTGAAATCCTGGTTCTTGAGACAGGTGTAGATGAACTGCACTGCAGGGATAGCTTTGTCCCGAACATGCTGCAACATTTTCCCTTTCTTCAAGTTGTCCAGCTCTTGTAGGACGACCCAGGGAATTATTAATGTAAGTCTGTCAACTCCTGGAAGGAAAGAAAACACCACCAACAAACAAAGGTTTTTGCAGGAACAACACTACTACAGAGAACTTTCAATTCAAGCGTCACATTTATGCAAGTTCACATCTTTTTGCCAATAGTTTTCAAAGTCCTTGCTTGAGAGAATCTAGCATTAGAAAGAGTTGAAAAAGGCTGACTTTCCTCTTTCTAATCTAACCTCAACCTGGAACTACACTGATTACACAGAAAAGTGACAATACTAGGCAAACAAAAGGGAGACATTTTAATCAGCAGAATACTTTGAAAACATTGTAACACATATTTGCAGCAATTATCTTGGCACACACCTGCTGTAAGATGTTGCAGCAAGGTGAAACAGCAGGCTGCACACACCTGAGTGACCACAGCAGTTGCCATGCCAAAACAAGCAGCAAAAAAAACCAGCAAGGGCTTGTGTTCATTGTCAACCAGCACTCCTAAACAAGGAACAGGAAGTGTGGATACTGGACTGTGGTTTTATTTTTAGGTAAGAATGGGCTGAACTTTAAAGCTTTTATATGAAGTACAGGGTAAATCAGAAGTTTAATGACTGTTCTGTTGGTTCCCACATGACAAATATTTCAACCATGTTCTTTCTCATTCACATTATGAGAACAGAATTTTGAAAAAAATGCATTAATAACCATCTGCTCTGTAATAAATAGGCCAGGAATCAGCAGTCTTCTCAACATAGTGAGTTTGGTGCAGGACTAGAAACTGGGAGTTGCAGTATTCTAAAAAGGAATCTCAGCTTGTTTGGGTTCACAGCACTAGGCTCTAAGTGTGTACCTTCTGCCTCTACATGAAACCTGCTGCCTTTTTAAGGAGCCCAGGGCTGGTTTCCTTCAGGTAGCCTGAAACTCTTAGAATATCTGTTTTTCTTACAATGTCTTACTCATCAGAACATATTTACATACCTGGTATATCCTCAGATTTCAGGGATCTCACAAACTCAAGGTGACTAATCATTATATTTGTGTCAATCACCACTAGGATGTTGAGACCAGAACTAAAAGCCCCTAGGGGAAGAGAAAAAAGAGAAAACAGCAGAAATTATCAGCTATATGCTCCCTACTCAGACCACCAATAACTGTAATTACTCATTGCAACTAGAAAGCAAAGCAGATTCAATCATGACATACCAGCAGAAATATTTAAATCCTGTTCTGGAAGATCTATCTCCATGCTTGTAAGTTCTCCACAGGTCTGTACTACAGACAGGGCCATCCTCTTCTCCACACGAGCAATGTGCAAGTCTTCAACAATCTGCATCTACAGTGAGAAAATGGGCATGTGTGCAATCCATTGGAAGGAATCACTTCCTAATGATTCCCCAAAAACATACTTTTGCATTAAAGATGTTAAAATTGCCTCAAAATTATGTCTGAAAAATTTTAAGTCAGTACAGGAAATGTAAATCATGAGAACTTCTGCAAAGGCTCCACTAAAAGATTTGTGACCTTTCTACATAGTATTCCAAAACTGCTAAATTTTTTTGCTACACAAACTGCAAGCTTCCTGACAGGTACTTCCTAAAAGATGTGTCTCTCTTCCAACTAAAAAGTTAGGGGATGAAAAATGAGATAGCTGGAGCATGTGAGTAACTATGAAGGCCCTTTTGTAGCACATGGTAACAGAAACACACTATCTCAGAAAGTTCCTGATTAGCAGCAAGTTTGCTTTGTTTTTTAAATAAATGCTCCACATTTGAGTGTAGATCATGAGTCAACAATGCCAAATACTAGGAAAGTTCATGTTGCTGTTACACAACCTCAATGCCCTTGGTCTTTAAGACAACACAGAAGTGTTAAATGAAAGTCTTACCAACCTCTTGGTCTGTTTCTGTGTTCTGACTGTCTTGAAGGGGTGCAAAGTCTTCAGAACTCTGTAGGGAGAATTAAAAACACCACAAATACAGACCCTACCAATATCACAAAATATCAAGGAATACCCACACCAGGAGTTCTGGAATACAGGCCTACAGTGTTAAACAAGTCCCTCACTCACCTTTGGGACAGGCAGAGGCTTTCTGACCTCACCCCCCTGGTAGGAGTCAGACGTGCATGGGACCTCAACATTCTAGAAACAAGCAAAACAGAAGAACAACACATGTCTTAGAGGGCTTTTTAGAGAAAACTGAGTATTCCCACATGAATATGGAACATAAACTACAGTTATTAGCACTTATACTATGATTTTAATAGGGCTTGAATGCCTGGCTTTCTTTTAAATAAGTAACAGTGGATGACACAGCAAATTCCATCTGAATATTTACCTCCCCACTTTGTTTTACATTGAAGGTGCTTCACCAGGTTGTGGAATCTCTATCCTTTGTCCTGGGCAAGCAAGGGGTCTGGACTGGATAACATCCAGAGGTGCCTTCCAACCCCAAGGACTCCCCAGCTTTGAAAGTAATAACTCAGCATTCACACAAAATGCTCACACTACAGTAACACAAACTAGAATCTCCAAGGATGCTGGGCATTTATCCAAGATCAACAGTAAAAAAAAAAACCCCATGCCCAAGATCCAGCTTGTGTTTGGCTTTGGATCTGCACCTCAAGCTGAGCTTAGAAACAAACCTGCCACAGATAAAAGGGAAGTTCTGCAACACACATACCAATTTAGCCCCATATCCACCCCAAGCTTTCCTGGTATCACTCCACTAGCAATGCTCTGTCTGGCAGCAAGTTTTCATTGGTTCAGTTTATTCATTCAAAAAATGAAATAACCATATCAGCTCAAAATAAAAAACCAGCTGATTCATATCTAAACCGAAGTATTCCACACCCCCAGCAGCAAAGCTAAGCCCTGGAAGCATCTGTGCAGACACAGTCCCAACATACAAGACCTTTACTCTTCTGGTCTGTTTAACATTTAGCTGAGTAACATGGAAACAACGTTTACATTGGGATCAGAAAAATCCACCTAGTTAGCTATGAAACCTGGCTGGATTCTCTAAGAAGACAGTCTGCTCATATAAATCTGTCTGCCACTAAGAAACCAGCCTGAAACATCTACATAATACAAAGAATGGGGCTCTCATTACCTGCTTAAAACACAATGCTGTGGCTTCCAAGTCTCCTTGTTTAGCTCCTGAGTGCTCAGGGGCTTCAGGAGAATCAGGGTGGTGTTTTCTGTGCTTCCGAGACTCCCATCGTGGTGAAGTTCCAGATGAGGAGCGTGATGATCTGTGCTTACTCATGTACCTCTTTTTCACAGCAAAGTCCTCATATTCTTCTTCCTCCTCTTCTTCCCACAAGCTAGATAATGCACTTGGCTCCTTATTTGCAGGCCTATCACCATGCCCAGTCCTTGCAGAGCTCTCAAGTGGCTTTTTGGGAATTCTGACATCTTCACTACGCTTTTTTGAGCCCTCTGCCTTTTTACGTGGTACCTCGTACACAGAGGATTTAAACTTTTCTATCATAGCTTGTTCTGCTTTTAGCTTGAGTTTATGGAGTTCAGCTTTCTCTCTCTTTTTCTTCAGTGCCTTGTCCCTCTGAAGTTCA